>NC_136063.1:1550200102-1551400102 GCF_964261635.1 Lissotriton helveticus
CGCAGATTATATGCACGTTCAGCTCTGGTGGTGTTGGTGGTGGACGTTGATTCGTGAATCCCAGCCTCTAGCAAAAAAAGTAAGAAAAGATTGTGTGTCATGCATCCATCAAAGGAGAGAGGAAGAGAGAGAGAAAGAAAGAGTGAGCAGAAGAGAGAGAAAGAAAGAAACAGTGAGAGTGACAGGAAGAGAGAGAGAAAAAGAAAGAAAGTGAGAGGAAGACAGAAAGAATGAGAAAGACAAAGAGAGAAAAACAGTGAAAGAGAAGAACAGAGAGAAAGAGGGAAAGAGTGTGAGAAAGAGGAACAGAGAAACAGAGGAAGAGTGAGAAAGAAAGAGAACGAGAGAGAGAGGAAGAGAGAAAGAGAAAGAGTGTGAGGGAGAGAAAGGAAGAGATGAGGAGGGACACCGCGTACCCACACTGTGGACAAAGCCATCACAGCTCACCTTTAAGCCACCGCTCTGTCTCCAACCACATGCCGGGACCTTGTGGAACTCTCAAGCTCACACATTTGAACGATAGTACAGAATATGTAATGGCTGAGTATATACGACTGCGTTTGCCGAAATCGCAGTGCAGTCTTTATGCATGCAGGCTGCTGTACCCCATCCAGTCCCTCCGCCCGGAGGTATCTGCCGGGCGCTGTGCACCCAGGCCTCACTGCTCACCTTTTCGTGGACAGGGCACCCTCCACAACATGCAGCTCTGCTCTGCAAGCTAACAGGTCTCACAATTAGTACTGAGTCTTGGATATCACTATGGCAGAGGACATACTAGTGCACCTTTCATCATCGCAGGTTGTACACCTGCTCAGTGCTTGCGGTGCTACTAACTCAGTGATAAGTGAGGCCATGCATGTGGCGGTAGGCCCTCGCTGTTTGGTTCAGGCCTACAATGCGTGCAGCAGAGCACACAAAATATGAGGTGTCCTGACCACCGGGACGGGCCATCGCGGTGGCGGTGTAACTGTGTCGGCCGCAGTGCGAGCAATTCTAAAATGGCATAGAGCACTTGCGCCCGGTCTTTTTCATGACCCCCTGCTAGCCTGGGCCAGCATGAGCATCGATGACACCATCAAAACCATGCGCACAATCCACTCCGGCCCTCCGTCAGACCCATTCCTGCACCACGTCTTTAACAGAGCAAGCAGTTCCATCGCACCCCACCTGCGCAATGTCATCAACCTCCCCCTCGAGACTGCGACCTTCCCAGGGATCCGGAAACACGCCGAGATCAACGCCCTACTCAAAAAACCTAAGGCAGACCCAAGAGACCTCAAGAACTTCCAGCCCATCTGTCTGCTCCCCTTCCCGGCCAAGGTCATCAAGAAAACCTTCAACAGACAGCTTTCCGCAGTCAGGGTTCCGCAGCAACCACATCACCAAAATTGCCCTCATCACTGCCACCGATGACATCAGGACCCTGCTGGACAACAGCGAGACTGCAGCAATCATCCTCCTAGACCTCTCTGCTGCCTTCGACACCGTCTGCCACCGCACACTACGTGCACGCCTCCACGCCACAGGGATCCAAGACAAGGCTCTGGATTGTAAAACCTCCTTCCTCTCCGGCAGAACCCAGAGCGTCCACCTCCCCTTATTCTGTTCCAAAGCCTCCGAGATCATCTGCGGCATACCCCAGGGATCCTCCCTCAGCCTGATGCTGTTCAACACGTAGCCCGACAGCACGACCTCAACATAATCTCCTACACCAACGACACTCAGCTGATCCTCTCCCTCACCAATGACCCCATCACTGCCAAAGCCAACCTCCACGAAGGAATGAAGGCCGTCGCCGACTGGATGAAGACCAGCTGTCTGAAGCTGAACTCGGACAAGAAGTAGGTCCTCAACCTCGGCTCCAACCCTTCAGCCTGGGACGACTCCTAGTGGCTGATGGCACTGGGGCAAGTCCGACACCCACCGACCATGCACGCAACCTGGGAATCAACCTCGACTCAACGCTCTCAATGACCAAGCAAGTCAACGTCGTCTCCTCCTCCTGCTTCAACACCCTCCTCATCAAACGACTACAACGCATCCAAAATGCCTCGGCACGACTGATCCTCGACATACCACGCCACTGCCACATCACCCCCACCTGAGAAACCCGCACTGGCTCCCTGTCAACAAGAGGATATAATTCACGCTTCTCACCCACGCACACAAGACACTCCACAAGACCGGCCCAGCCCACCTCAACAGACAGCTCTCCTTCTACATCCCCAACTGCCAGCTATGCTCCGTCGACCTCTCACTCGCCACCCTACCGCGCATCTGAAGAACAACCACCGGTGGGAGATCTTTCTCCCACCTTGCCGCCAAGACATAGAACACCCTCCCACTGAGCCTACGACAGACCCAAGACCTGCTGACCTTCAGGAGGATACTCAAGGCCTGGCTGTTCGATCAGTAGCGCCCCCCATGCCTTGAGACCCTTGCGGGTATGTAGTGCGCTTTACAAATGATTGATTGATTGATTGATTGAGTGATTTTATTTGTAGGGTCACATGTCCTGTGACCCCTGTGCTGGATGGGTGCAGTGTTGCCAGATTGGGCTAGATCACGCACAAATGGGCTATATTTTTCCCGGTTGTGCAGTAAAATTTTGGTTTATGCTAGTTGCCAGATTATAGATATATATACAGCGCTCCAGCAAAGTAGTATGTTAAAGCGCTTTATTAGATCAATCTATACTTCTCCAATATCAATTCCAATCCATTCACCGCCTGCTTGACGCTGTCCCTGCCCATCCTGACTTAAAGTAGCAATATTGGGCTACTTTGGGCTACTTTTTCGTTTGGCTTTGGGCTATAGAAAGCTTAAAAAATCTGACAATACTGGATGTTGTTGTCCCTGTTGGAGTAGTGCCGTCACCTGGGTTGCAAAAGCCAAAGTGTCACTCTGTGAGCCAAGGCTCACAACATGGCAAACATGGAAGGTACGGGGAATCACTGACGCTACATTCATCTATAGTTCCACACAAGAAAGATGGTAGGACATGAGACATCTGACAGAGATATGGAAAGTTGAAGTTTTTGGCACATGGAGGGCAGCCAATTAGAGACAAGCTCGTTGTTGGAGTTAGGCTGCGCCAACATATGTACTTATACAATCACTCCACCAATCCCCACGCACTTATAAATTCGCTATACACTCTCCTTGCAGTACTCTAATGATCCAGTCTCTACGTACATACTTGTACAATGACCGAGACAAAGTTACATATCTAAAGTTTTCCCCCACTGTCAAAGGTAAGATGGTTGCGTACACTGCCAGAGCACTATGTAAAGTGGTAGGGCCCAGGGGCAGCATGTTGCATTCCTAATGAACACACAGACACAGATAGATAGTGGAACTGGGTACGGGCACGTGCGCTTGACTCCTTTTTATTACCAGAGTCACATGTGCTGGATGTGTGTGGAGTGATTGTAAGCCAATCCTCCGGGAATGGTTGGTGCTGGCAACAAGTACAACAGTATTCATTGGATCAGACACATAAAGGGTCACAAGAAAACAGTCAAAAGAAGATTAAAAAAGAAGAAAAGGGGGCAGGTAAGAAACCCCCTGACCCCCTTGACCTGCTCAGGGGTTCCCACACGGACCCTCAGGCCAAAATTATTAATAATATTTTGTTTTTAAATGCCCAAATACGCGCTGGGTGCATGAATCCAGATGCAAAAAAATAATATTTAAGCGGGGGCTCCCCCACTTTATTCAAATGAGCCCCCGGGTGGGCCAGGTTCCAGTGGCAATTGTATAATTATATTGCAGGGGCCTCCACAGCCCCGGGGACCGCCTCCTCCACGGGGATATGAAAATTAAGTGCTGGAGGGCCCATAGCCCTTCCACAGCCCTGGGGAAGCCACATCCACAGGGCTTGATTTATAATTATTGGGGGGCCTCCAAGGCCTCTCCAAGCCCCAGAGATCACCATATTAAATTAAATATGCTGGTGGGGCCTTGCGGGCCCCCCGATGCCCCGGGGACCACCACCTCCCCATGGCTTTGAAAATAGAGGGAGGGGTCCACGAGACCCCACCCCTGGAGACCTTGATGGCCCTGGGGACCGTCACCCCCCAGGGCTGGCTCCTGCAATATCCCGGGGAGCCCCCCCAGGACATTGTTGTATGCTATGACAGGGTGGAAGCATGGCTCCCGCCCTGCCATAGCGAACTCTGCTTTGCTACATTAAAGCTAGAGAGGAAAACCTGCTCTCGCTTCAATAAAGCAAAGCAGGATTGCTTTTGGGCAAGGGGAGCTGCATGTTAGCAGCTCCCCTTGCCCAAAAGCAATGCGGGTTCCCCCAGGAAGCGGGGAGCCGGCAGGACCGTGGAGGCATTGGGGCTCCCCCAGCGGTCCCCAACAAACAGGCCAGGCCCTGGAGGATGGGGAATTAGCCACCCCCAAAGTTGTTATCAGCCCCTCCCGAAATTTGGCTCTAGTTGCGCCCCTGACTGGCCTACGCCGACTCTGCCCACTCAATTGCAGAATTCCGTAGATTCTATCTGCCGTATGTCAATGATCCAGCTGTGGGGCTGGGAATATCTTGCAGACAGGATTCTGGGCCTTTTATTTTCCATTCTCCATGGATCCAGCAGCTCGCTTTAGGAGATCCAGTGGAAAGGACCCCGGGGAGCCAAAAGTTACAATTCCTTGATCCAGAGATCAACGACCTGGGAGGGTATCCACTGAATGAGAATGCAGTATACCACAATGAGAATTCCAAGCTCCTGGACTCGGTTTTCCAGGCATCTGTGCGGTATTCCTGCTAGCCAGTGGCCGAGATTTTAGTGGGCGGGAACCCAGGGTACTATAGCAAAGGCTGTGGGGATCCCGTAGCAAAGAAGGAGGGTGCCTAGGAACCAATGCGCAGCCAGTGATGTTGTGTCATCCGGGTGGGCCGCACTAGATGCAATGTCTGTTGCCTACTGGACTCTGCAATTAATAAATGAAGACTCAATTTTAATTGTGAGCCCTGCTGACATCAGTGTAAGCCGGAGGCAGTGGTCAGCAAGGGTACACAGCTACATGGCGTTGACTTGAGCTGCACAGAGTTAGTGGCACCTGAAGCACTCAGCTTGTGCGCAGGCAGCGACTCTGCAATTAACTAATCAAGAATGAATTGGAATTGTGAGCCTTGCTGACCGCAGTGTAGGCGTATGGAACAAAAGATGAAATAAATATGGAATACATTGTCAAAATTTTCGATCTTCTGAGTACAATCTTGTTGTACGATATTCAGATGCTGGAATCTGTACTGGTTGTTTGTCATATCATCCACCTTTTCCAGTGGGGAAGATCTGTAGAAAACAAGGAGCTTCCAAATTTCTTTCCCAAACACTCATTGGAATTCCCTCTGCTTTCTTCATTTTGAATAATCCAATAGTATTTCCAGTCACTTCCTTTGAATGTAAATGATGTACACTATAATGTTCATACATTTCTTCACTTTTGGAGATGTCCACTTTTTCAAATTGGCCACTTCAAATTTCGCTCGCATCAACTCAATCAATTTCTTCTTTTTCCACATATACATTTTTTGTAGTAAACATTGTTTTTTGTGAGATATAATGTAGCCTTTTGCACTTTGCTGACATCTGCTAATTCTTACCATATTTTTGACTCTTCATAGGAACACCGGGCTCAATTCACAGAACTAACTTCTCCAACAAAATCCTAAACTTACTACTTTTGGTATTCACAGAAGGCATTTAGTAGTAGTAAAGTTAGGATTTTGTCTTAAGTTTGACTTAAGACAAACTTAAGACAGACTTAAGACAGACTTAAGACAGACTTAATACAAACTTAAGACAAACTTAAGACAGACACCCCCCTGGGCTTTCATAGGTTTCAGGGGCGTTATAGTTAGTTGGATATTTCACTCGTACAAAACCATTGAAATTCCCCCGTTATAGTTAGTTTAGCTAACTATAACTCGGTTGCCTGCAATGCACTGCTGATGCACATATTGCATCACTCAGCCGCTAAATATATACATACACAAGGTTGCCCAATGGAGAGAGCCGATTAGCAGATAGTTATTTCAATCCTTTAATTGGAAAAGACTCGCATACAGGCTGCAGCATGAGTATCAGCATCCGAAATAAATGCCAGGCCAGACGCGTTTCGGCAACAGCGTTCCCTTCTTTAATGGCTTGTATTGCTGGATTAAACAAGACAGTCTTTTGCGTGCACCTTTTGAATTCCAAGGACCCACCCCAGTGGGCGTGGCCATCTCCATGGCGCTTCTGGTACTTGTAGTGCACGAAATGTATTACTCAGGTGAGTCCATCTTGTTAGACCCAAGTAAAGCAGTAAATCCTCAGTGGGTTGATGCGAATACACAACATGCTGCCTGTTCCGCTTCACAGTAATATTCAGTTGAAAACTGCCACCCGATCTCGCTGACACCCCACGGCGCCATATATATACTAGCAGCCCGTCCCGACGTTGTCCGGGTATTAAATAGAATGTGTGTAATGTGTGTATTTGGCAAGGGCAATTTATTTTAAAATCTCGCAGTAGACAAAGATTTTTGTTTCATTAGAATAGGGACAGAGAAGGCCCAGCTGCAGCCCTGGTTGATGTTAGCAGATGCGTGTAATTGGTGTAGTAATCCACCGCCTGAGCCCGGCTACAGCCCTGGTTGATGTTAGCAGGAGCGTGTAATGAATGAGAGAGTTATCAGCCGCAGGTAAATCCGTTTAATGAGAGAGTTGAGTGTCAGCGAGTAGGAGAGGCTTCAGTAATTGTCCCGCAGACACGCTCATTTGCGTGTTCCCCCGCTTGAGGCCCAGATGCAGGCCTGTTTGATGTTAGCAAGCACGTGTTCCCCCGCTTGAGGTCCAGCTGCAGCCCTGGTTGATGTTATCAGGCGCGTGTAATTAGTGTACTGATCCGCCGCCTGAGCCCGGCTAGAGCCCTGGTTGATGGTAGCAGGCGCGTGTAATTTCGTTGAATGAGAGAGTTCAGTAACAGCGCGCAGGAGAGGCTGCAGTAACGTTACTTCCCAGGCCTCCAGGTGAACGCATTTGTCACGCCCCCAGCACCAGGCCACATCAGATGATCTTCTGATTGATGTACGACCCACATGGCATGAAGGACGGAACGTAGCACACGCCCCCAGCGTTTCTCAAGCCCCCAGCGTGTCCCTTGATGCGGCGCAATTGCGTTCACATGGCATGAAGGCCGGACACACGCCCCCAGCATTTCTCATGCCCCCAGCGTGTCACGCCGCCAGCGTGCCCCTTGATGCTGCGCAGCAACGTAATTGGCCCTTTCATGTACGACTCACAGGGCATGAAGGGCGGACACACGCCCTCAGCGTTTGTCATGCCCCCAGCGTATGTCACGCCCCCAGCACACGCCCACAGCCCACGATGTGATGGCCGTACCACACCTCCCCAGCGTTAGTCACGCCCCCAGCCCACGCCCACAGCACAACACAGACACGCCCACAAGGGACTACTTTGCTGGCACGGTTCTTTTACCTTTTAAATGTATAGAGGAGTTGACCTAACGGCTAAGGCGCTCGACCTCGGACCTGGGGATCTGGGTTTGAGTCTTGGTAACGACGCCAAACATCCTGTGATTCTGGGCAAATCACTTAATCTCCCTGTGCCTAACAAAAATTAATGTGTGTCCTCATGTAACGTAACTGGTGCTATGTAAAGCGCTCTGATACCTGATTGAGTTCGGGTCAAGTTCACGCTATATAAAACTCTGCAAAAAAATATATATATATGGTGGCCGTCTGCATAGCCTATGTCCTTTTGCTGCAACTGCCCTTCCCAACGCTGTATTGGGTGTTGTAATTGGTGCTGTGGTTGTTCAAAACAAAAGTGTCCTCCTGCGAAGACACACTTGAAGAACAGGCAAATCCTGTTTGTTTTAACAGCATCCTTTATTCATTAAAAATCGGACATCTCTGTGCTCATAAAATAGTTCAACGGCCCAACGCGTTGCTCCTGCTCCTTTTTCACGGGCTTCATGCAGTGTCAAGTGCGTCTTCGCAGGAGGACACTTTTGTTTTGAATATATATATATATATATATGTGTATATATATATATATATATATATATATGTATATATATATATATATATATATATATATGTATATATATATATAGGGAGAGAGAGAGAGAGAGATATATATGTTGTTTTAATACCTCCTGATATAATTTGTGAACTTTGCATCTTGACAGATACCACTGTGAAGTGCAGCCTTTTTGAAAAAATAAACTTGGTTCAGGCTGTAGTAGCTCAGCCACCATTTATTTATAGTATCACTAAGCAGGCTGCAGGCAATGTGTTCCTCTCCACTATCCTTACTCAGCCTGCCTGTCACTCTCATTGTCATTATTCATTTCAAGCATGAATATCAGAATTTTAAGTGACAAAGGAGCAGGATACCATTAAAGCTGATCATTCAACCTTGCTTTCACCAGAATTTACAGGTGGATTTATGTATATCTGTCACTGTTTCGAATTTCAAGCGGTATAAAAGTAAACCTGTTTTCTTTTAATCTGTCTATTCTAATTAGTGACAGGTAAATTCACTTATTATAACTCATTATCTTGTTAGAGCGGTTTTATACGAGGTCATGTGAGGTATTAATAGCAAGCCATCCAGGGAGACAGTTTTGGCTGCATAAATAACTCAAGTGGAATACATTATTTATGTGCTCTGGATGATATGAATTGGCACAGGAACTAAACTTTTGGGTGCGTTCTTCAAGTGTGAGGTGTGTAAAATTTGTGTTTTTATAATTCCATCAAGATTCTTTATAAAAAGGTGTCAATTGCATCAACTGACTGAAGGTTCACAAAAATCAAATGTGAGTAAAAGTTCTCACAAAAGGAAAGTTTTATGTGAGGAATAATATAGCAAAACAGTTTTGGCAGAAAAAAGTTCCCACTGAAAAATTGTCATCCAATAACATTTGCTGGCAGAATTATAATGTTGCATATGTCTACATCAACTGTAACTGGCACAGTTTTAAAAACAAGAATTCATCATTTTTTTGAGTATCCTTCTGGACCCCGTTACAGCACTGACCAAACTCTCAGATACTCCAAATTTCACTTGCAGGTGACAGTTTTGCTACTTCATCTTGTTGTCTGTGGTCACATTCAGTAGAGCAACAAAACGAAAAAGGTTTGCGACAGCAACAAGTTGACTCAGTTTTGTTGGGAGAATTGTGAGTCTCCATTTACAGTGTTACATCTGTAAATTGGTTGTGATTGCAAACAGTATATTTGTCTATGAATATTGCACTGTTGGTAGATGTGGTAGTACAATTGGTAGATGTGTGCTGCCTGTACTGATACAATGTGTCCTGCTTACAAGCAACCAAACCACGGGTGCAAAGCTGTCAGTGTTACAGGTAATATTGTTTTATGCACAAAGGAATACCTCAATGCTTAAAAATAATTCAGCATGAAATGTGGGCACCGTTGCTACCTAGCCTGACACAGTGTCCCAGTGCTCGAAGACAGTATAAATGTACCATATCCTAACTAGATTTGTTATATGTTTTAGCACTTTAACATTGTGTGCTGCATAGTGGGAATGTGTGAACTCTTTTACAAAGTTACAAGGGTTCAAGCATTACCGATGCAATTACTTGGGTGCAGAAAGGAAAACCTTCCACCATAAAAACAAGGCTTTCCTTAATGTCGGCCTCTTTTCCCTATGTTGCAAAGGTTCCTATGTTGCTAGTAAGTAGTGTACTAGTGCTAACAGAAGGAACAAATGAGCCATATCTTAGTGTATACAGTGCATTTCTACTGTCTCACTTTCACACAACACAGCACAGTAAGATCAATTGCTGCCCAACAGCATTTTTGTTTCAAATTATATCATAAGGTAACAATGGAAGCATTACTCTCACATGTTGTACAGCAGAGAGATTTCACTATTTCCATACACCCTAGTATGCATAGTCATTACCCTAGGGATGGTGTCTGCAGAGAGGCAAGTCCTTCTCCATATCCCATAATGCAGACCTGTCATATAAGTGAGAGGTCTTTGCAGAGGGGCCAGTCTCTCTCCACAACCTGCTAAGCATATCCATCGTCCAAGAGAGAAATCTCAGCAGAGAAGCCAGTTTTTTCCCCACACTCTGCTATGGACACCCATCATCCTAGTGAGGGGTCAAAGTGACAAGGCTAGTCCCTCCTCACACCCTATTACACTCCCTCCCCACAGCCTACTTTTAAGAGCTGTTAGCCTAGGGAGGGGTGTCTCTGAGGAGCCCAGTCCCTCTCCAGTCCGTCTCCACCCCCTATTACGCAGACACATTATCCAAGAGAGAGAAGTCTCAGCAGTTGGGCCAGTCCCTCAGCAAATGCTACTACATATGCTTGTCATACTGGGGAGTGGTGTCAGTTGGAATGTATGATCTAATTCCGCAGCCTTTTTCTCCGCGGGAATCACAACGCGGTCGTTATCACGACCGCGTTGTGATTCCGCATACCTTTACTCCGCAAGTCGTAACAACAACTTGCGGAGGGGGGGGCGCTGGAAGTTGAAATAGTATAATTTACTATACCAACTCCAGTCTATGTGGACACTAGGAAAGGTGTTGGATTTTAAATCCAATACCTCCCCCCCTCCTCCACAAGTCGCTGTTCTGACTTGCAGAGTAATGGTATGCGGAATCACAACGCGGTCGTGATAACGACCGCGTTCTGATTCCCCACGGAGATAACGTTTCGTTATAAACGTTGTTTACCGTCAGTGGAGAGGCTAGTCTGTACAAACAAGCCGCTACACACACTGGTTGTCCTGGGAAGAAGGTAAAGTGGAGAGGTGAGTATCTCCCCACACCATAATACACTTAGCTGTTACTTTGGTGAGAAATATCCCAAGAGGCCAGTTTGAGCTCACACTGTGCTACGCACACATGTTGCCTAAGTGAGAAGTATCATTGGAGAGACTAATCCCTCTCAACAGCTTACTACACACACATTTTGCCCTGGGGAGTGGTCTCTGCTAGCAACATAGTACCTTCTAACTCTCTACTATGCGTTCTTGTTGCACTTGGGAGGCCTCTTTGCATGGAGGTGAGTTCCTTCCAAAATTGTACTTTGCACAGTTCTGAACCAGTTATTGTAGATGCGATGCATGAGCCAGCAAGAGCTCTGTGGGAATTGGACAAACATAGGGGGAAAGATACTGTTTCAGGGTTGTCACTCCTGTGGAACTCAATTGGGAGTTAAATTCTCCACTCTCCCCCCAAAAAAGAGAGTTGTAATATAATTCAAACGGACAATAAAAAAAGAGCCTTTTTGTCTTTTTAAAAGTTTTTTTATTTTTGTGTTTTTTTGTGGAGAGAACTAAAACACGAATCCACGAAAAACAGGAACAATGACTTGGAGACAAAAACAATTGGAAAAAATAACTACTTCACAGGTGTCCATTTATGATTCTGCTCAAGGTTGTCTCTAGCTGTAGGGCTCATTTTACATGCATAAATAATTGCAATATACACAGCAGTACAGAACCGTGTTATGTTATGCAGGATTGCAATCTTCCTCCTTTGCCTGAATGCCTGAATCTGACGAGGATCAGGAAGACCAGCTTGTGCTTATGTTACTGTGATAGATGTTGTTGGCACCTCTCCACTTCTCTGCATTGATCCCATATGCCACCACATCTCAGTGGTTTGTCACAAGGGAATTGAGTTTGAGTTTAAAAATATTTCTAGAGCGCGCATACACCAGGCGGTTTCTTGGCGCTATGTGATACTACTACTCGAGAGGCAGAGAAACTGAGGGACGAAGGGAGGTTACGAAGGGAAAGCTAGGGAAAAAAGAAAGGTTTTGAGATTTTTGCGAAACAGAGGGTACTGTGGACAGGATCTTAAATGAAAAGGGAGAGAGTTCCAAAAGGCCGGGGCCATGGTAGAAAATTTGGAGCCTCCCCATTTTTTCCGTTTGAAGCGAGGAACGGTAAGAAGTAGATGAGTAGCAGAGCGCAATTCTCTAGACGGGGTATAGTCGTGGATAGCCGTGCTGATGAAAGATGGAGCAAGGCCGGACCGGGCTTTGAAAATGATGCAGCCAAGCTTGAATAGGGCACGTTGCTGGACAGGGAGCCAGTGTAAAGATTTGAGAAGGGGGGTGACATGTTGTGATTTGGGAAGATTGAATACCAGACGGGCCGCCTTGTTTTGGACCAATTGGAGGCGCCTCACGAGGTACGCTGGCATGCCATGATAGAGGGCATTACCATAGTCCAGGCGGGACGTCACCATGGCCAGAAGTATTAATTTGAGGGCGGATGGAGAAAAAAACCGGGAGACTTTGCGGATTGTCCGGAGGGAGAGAAAAGCAGAGGAGACGACAGCGCTAACTTGAGAATGGAGGGAGAGTTGATTATTGAGTTTGAACCCAAGGGTCTTAACAGAGGGAACGGGAGTAGGTGGGGAACCTAAAGAAGGGGGCCAGAAAGAAGAAGACCAAGGACTGGAACAACCACCCGTCAACACCAATTCCGTTTTATCGGGATTGAGTTTCAGGTGGTTGAGGTTCATCCAGTCCTGGATAAAAGTCATGATAGACTGAAAATTAGAGATTGAGCCGGGGGAAGAAGAGAGAGAAAAGATGAGCTGGAGATCGTCTGCGTAATTGTAGACAGAGACCTCCAGCTGCTGTAAAGCAAAAATGAGGGGGGCAATGTAGAGGTTGAATAGCAGAGGGGACAAAGAGGAACCTTGGGGGACCCCACACTGGACTGGGCGGAAGTCAGCTGAAAACTCACCGAGGCGAACTGCTTGAGTGCGGCCGCTCAAAAAGGAGGATAGCCACAGCAGGGCCGTCCCTCCGATTCCCGCCGCCTCGACACGTGAAAGTAAGATGGTGTGGTCAACCGCGTCGAACGCGGCGGAGAGATCGAGAAGGACCAGGGCCTGGGGCTGACTGGTATCCATGCCCTCCCGGAGGTTGTCCAAGACAGATAATATCACTGACTCAGTGGAGTGTGCCGGGCGGAATCCAGCCTGCCTAGGAGCCAAGACGCTGTTCCTTTCCACAAATGAACTCAGGGTACTAACAACATGGCGTTCTAGTACCTTTGCCAAGAAAGGCAGGAGGGAGATCGGACGGTAGTTGGCTGGGTCAGAAGAGTCTGCGCCAGGTTTTTTTAAGATAGGAACCTTCTGTGTCAGATGTTAATAACATCTTCTCAATCCATTCTAGAAGATATTCAAGAAAGATAATGTCTGGTCCCAGCCAAAAGCTTTTACTAAATGGGAAAACTATGATGTTATTGTAGTAATTTCGGCTTTCAAGGGAAAGCACGCTCTCGTGGGTTGTCCATAAGAGTGGAGAGGGGATATTTCTCTCCCTCGAAGTACATGTAGGGGATTGTGTGACTGGCTCTCGTGGGGATTGTGTGACTGGCTCTCGTGGCCTCTCACGGCCACTCGCAAGAGTTTTCATTAGGAAGAAAGTATACATTACTGCAATACAGTCATTTAAATTAATGAATTATTAAAACATCAAATAATACATGAACCTGATATATTTAGAACAATATAATAGAATGATACAACGAGTGTCTTGCGAGACTCCCGTGAGCTTAAACACACACCCTAAAAGACTTCTTTTTTGGATTAAATGAATGTCAAACTTCACTGTAGGAAGTACCCACCCTCCTTTTTTCATAAGATCAGCATGCTGATTTCTATACATCTAATCCTGAAGTCAGTTGCCACATTTCAAAAAGATTGCTTTAATCATAAGGAAATATTATCTTCATCTGATTCAGGGCAGGTGGCAGAAATATCGACATCCCGGCCTGTCAAGACATGGAAAGAGTCCCTTGTCTGCGATTTTGTTTGATATTGCTCCAGGAGTAATAATGTGTATTTCAAGCATGTACATGCTGTACCGTTAATAGTTTTCCAGTGGCACAAAAAAAGGACATCTGTGTAAAGTTGTAAAGTTTGTTTTCCATCATCTTGTGACCGGTTCTTGAGTTTAATTGGGTTATGGGCCTTCAAAATGCACCCAGCAAGCTTAGCTTGTGCTGAAATGCGCCATGACAGCGCAATCATATTTTCGTCTGAGTTGAGCCAGACAGCTTGTTACAAAGTTGTTCAGGACCATAAATGTCTTCCCTAACCGTAGGAATTTTGTCTGTTTTCCCCCTAAAAACACATAATCACCCAACTAATTTTTTTCAAGAAAAACACAAAAAAAAGGCTTTTTCATAGAACAGCCTATTTCGGTTAAAAGATAGAAAAACATGTATGTTGTTTCTCTTGTATATTTGTACATGACATTTTTTTTTAAACATCTGTTTCCTCAGACTATTTTACAGAAGGCTATACCAGCCACTGAAAGCCTGCTATAATGTCAAGTCCAAAGCCAAGTGTCTTTAACTAGGGAGCAGATCTTTAATGGCAGGCTTAGGCGCCAGGACGAATTATAAGACTGTTAGAACATTTTTTCCCATGAGGACAGAATATCCTAATTAAAAATATTAAAGGCCTGTTGGTGCCCGATGGGGTTAAACCCCCTACCCAAGTCTCCAAAGCATTTTGTCATAGCTGTTGCTGGCAATGTACAACATTTATCAGGCGGTACCATTAACGCCTTTGACTACAGGAGAGGGTGGGTGTCTCATGTGTGCCCTGCTGCACGGGTCTACCTTTCTCTTTCTCCAGCCCAAACCATACATATTGGAGAGGCAGGGGAAAAAAAGAGGCAGATGTTGTGTATTAGGATATAGTAATGTAGTAATGTTGAAAGAAAGCCTCATTGACCTGCTGCACGTCTTTTGTCTTCAATGGAGCTCTTTTTGCTTGTTGTTACTACGTTTGATCATAAAATATTAAGTTATAGTTAAGTCTGTCAATAATATCTTAATTTACATTTAAAAAATCCTTAAAATGCACAGAAAAAACAAAGGTTAAAGTAACTCTGCAGTTAGGAAAACATGTCAATGACAATGTAAGTTTTTAAACCAAAAAAGCACAGAAATTCAACAGTTATAATTATCAGTGCTAACTATAACCTGTGCCAACATCTGATGCTATTCTGTTGAAGAAAGCCATTATAAATGTCTTTGCTTTTATATATAGCCAACATAAATTAAGTGTATAAATAATTTCATTTTGCCACGTTGCTAATTGAAAGAATTTTAAATACGTTGTGAAATACAGTGTTTACCTCCATAATTAACATAAGTATTTTTGGTCCAATATTTTCCATTATAAACATGTTGTTATAGTTGGCTTGTATGCCTTTGTAGAAAAAGTAATTATAGTAAGAATATAAATATGTAGAAAGAGCGTTCACAATTAATGAGAAAAGAGAAAGAGTATCCGCATGCAAAAGCCAACAATTTGCGATTATGTATATGGAATTTAGTGTAGGTAACAGCATGATGCCCATGGTATGGGCATCATTACGTGGTCCACTGTAATTCTGGTGGGCCTGTTAATAGCATTACCCAACCCTCTTGAAATTTTGAGCTCTATAGTAACTCTACGGATCTGGTGTTTTTCACACATACACCCCATCTGCTAAAAGCAGTTAATCTTTTCTGACATGCAAGGAGGAAATGAGGATTTCTTTGGGCAGTGTACAAAAGGAGGGAGCAATAGATCCAGGGGGATCAGTGAGGGCGTGATTACCACTCAAAAAGGAGCGGAAGGTCCAGCCTCGGTCCGTGCCCTCAATAAGTATATTGATCAACCTTTGATCAATAGATTTCTTTGGGCAACCTGTGGATCTCATACTTATGGCCAGATGTACGACTATTCTATTTTGCGAGTCGTAAATTGTGTCGAATTGCGACTTGCACTATGGAGTGTCCAACAGTGTCTCAGACACTGTTTGCGATTCCCAATGGGGTCGCAAATTGCATGCCTCATTAAGATTCATGAGGCAAGCGCAATTTGCTACCCCATTGGGAATGCTTGCACTCCCAGTGATGGTGGCCTGCTGGGGTCAGCAGACCACCATGTCTGAGACTGCTTTATAAGTTAAGCAGTTTTATTTTTTAAATGCAGCCAGTTTTCCTTAAAGGAAAACGGGATGCATTTAAAAGAGAAATATGAAACTTTTCAGTTTAGCTTTTTTAAGGGTAGGCAGTGGTCCCTCCCCTGCCTGCTCTTAAAAAATATTTTTGCACACACTCACAATGGGGAAGGGGACCCCTGGGGAACCCTTTTCGTTTGCAAGTGGTTTACCACCTACTTGAACTAGGTGGTATACTGCGAGTATTTTGCGGTCGCAAAACAATAGTACATTGCATTGAGACTTGCTCTTAGGAAGGGAAGCCCCTTCCTAATAACAAGAGTCTCAAAAGCTATTTTGCGAATCAGTGACATGAAAAATAGCATTTGTACATGCCAGGACCCTTTTTGCAGTCGCAAATGGGCCGATCTCCGATGTGCAACCCCAAACAAACGATCGTACATCTGGCCCTTAGTGCCTTATTACGAATGTGGCAGTCCTAAGACCGCTGTACTTGCGGTGGTGGTCTGATAACTGCCACCACTGCGGCCGTACCCACTGTATTTTGAGCGTGGCGGTTGGACCGCCACAGGACCACCATGTCCACTGGGATCCAGGATCCCACAGTGGTGGTGCAGCAGAGAGGGGCTGCCGATGCAGCTCTGGCATGGTCTAGCATATTCCAACTTTCATTTCCATCGCCAATTTCATGGCAGTGAGCCCACCATGAAAAGTCTAGTGCTGATGCAACTAAGGGAGCCCTAACAGGGCCCCCTGCAGCATCTGGCCCTGAGGGTGCATGCAGGGGGCACACCCATGGAATTGCACCCCCATTCCTGCATACTGTGGCATGTACAACATCGTGCATACCACACCGTGCAGGAATGTGCTGCAGGCACTGTCACGGTGGCGCTCTGCTGTTCAGGCCCTCCTATGAGCCTAATACAGCCATCGCCGTGAGACGGCTGCAGCACCACCCACCCACCCTGGATTCAACCCACAATCGAGAGGGCGGGTGCACCATGGACTTGGTGGCTCTCCTGCCAGTGCAGCAGGGTGGTGCTGCTGGAGGACCCCCAAACTCAAATAAGGCTCTTAGTATCCAGTAACTACGCACCTGAATTACCTGAGTCCCAGGTATTGGAAACTCTGGGGCGGTCGTGTGTGTGGACTTACTGGGTATGGCTTAGAGCACCTCGTATTTAGGCCTATGAGATAAAATAAAATGTGAAGTATTACAAACAGCAGTACAAAATGTATGAAGAATAAAAAATATGGAAAGCTGACTCCTATTCTTCAGTTCTTGAACTCCAAATGCATTTGTTTGCAAGAGTGAAGGAGCTGAATTTTAATCTTCATACGCAACATTTTGTTGTTTTATGAAGGAACTGGCAACCTTTTGACCATATTATTTATTTTGAAATACAACTATGGGCCTCATTTTGATGTCAGGCGGGCGTATTTAGCAGCCTAGAGCCGACTGACCCAAGGTCGGCTGCTCTGACCATCAGATTTGGATGCGACCGCCCTTTGGGTGGTTGGAAACATCCATATCCCAATGGCAGCTTGTGCTGGGGGCGGGCGGAAAAGGCCCACAGCCCCCCAGGTTCCATAGTGGAGGGTCAAGGGTGCAAGGAGGGGTAGAGGCTCCCAAAGACAATTTCTTACAGCCTTTCCATGTCTGAAAGACCAACATAAAAAGGCTGAAAAAAGTGGCATCATAATCCTGACCGCAGAGCTGAGCTTGGCTCCGGCGTCATTAGGGGATTATGGTGGCTTCCGATGGAACTGCATTGCAATCCTCCCGCAGGTCTCACTCCAACAGCCGTCATCCTAATATGGCGGTCAGACTCAAATGGTAGAGTTTGGTGGAAAGCCTCCGACAGCTGGTCGGAGGCTTTCCGCCTGACATTGTAATGAGGCCCTTGATTATTTCTTATTTTAATGTACTGAAGAAGTATGTGATGTGACATCTTTTTTATTATTTTAAATAAATAAATAGGCATGAATAGAAACAAATGTAAAGCTGCCTTTGGTGATGTACCATAGCTTGCGTTTAGTAGATAATAATAATAATAATAATAATAATAATAATAATAATAATATTATGAACAATAACATGACTCACTTTTTATATAGATCTTCATACTTCACTGATTCCAATTGATGTAAACAAAAAACATGTTTTATTACCAATTTAATGGAACTGAATTTCATGAGAAGATGCAAAACTGAGTTGCTCATTGTGCCACTGGAACCAAGCTACACTTAAAAGAGACCCAACGAGTCATGGGTTGACTGTTTGCCAGTTCAGAGAGGTCCTGGTTTGGCAATTCAAGCTGTGCTATTCCTATAGGAGCAGGACGAAGAATGAATTTCGCATGGCTTGGTCAATATGAGGTGGCATGGTGGGCAAAAGAACGATGTATCAGAATGCTACGCTGAGCAATTGTTAGTGGTTAGACTTATTGCAAGCATTTCTCTCATCACCCTTTTGTGTGCTTGTACAACTGAGCTAGCCTTGTTAGAATTGGAACTATTCCAGCAGAAGAGCAGCCATATGTCACTCACTTTATGTCATTAATACTAATAATAATAATATAAATAATATTTTGTAGCACATGATATCGCACTTCTACCACTTCTAAAAGTTATAACCAACAAGGGTTACTCTTGCTCAACTGTAGAGTGCTTCGTTTAGAGACTTTGGGAGTTTGGTAAACTGAGTTAAATTTTCTAGGATTTAATCTCATGAACTTCAGATCAGTCATGACCGCTTTTAATTGGCTGTGTTATCTTTCTAAATATCACCCTTGCTTGAATCTCATATGGGAATTAGACGAGAGATCAAATAAATATTATGTTTTTTCTGGGGAACATATTTTTTATGCAGAAAGTAATAGCAGACACTTTGAAAATAACTTAGTCTTAGACCTGGCCCTTTTCCCCAAAATGTTTTGACTTTTGCCTCCTATTTTTCTGATCTGGTTTAGTTGGTGTTAGGACTTTGGGCACTTTACCACTTCTGATCAGTGCTAAAGTGCTCTCTGTGTAAATTGTGATTATGATTGGTTATCCTTGACTTGCATATTTGATTTACAGCTAAGTCCCTAGTAATATGCACTGTATGTTTCCAGGGATTGTAAATCAAATTTTACTCGTGGTCCAACAGCACGCGACCCACACAAGTAGCCTTGCAAATGTGTCTCAGATCTGCTACTGCAGTGTCTGCATGTGCAGTGTTTAACGCCAAGATGACCTGGCAAGTGCACTCACTTGCCAGGTCCTAACCTTCCCTTTTCCAACATGCAAGATACACCTAAGGTAGGCCCAAGGTACCCCCATGGACGGGGTGCAGTGTATGTGAAAGGTAGGACATATACTGGTGTGTGTTACATGTCCTGATAATGAAATACTGTGCATTTAGTTTTTCACTATTGAAAGACTGTCTGTCCCATAGGTTTACATGGGAGTGGCCTTGTAACTTCTTACACGTGTAACTTTCGTTGAGACAAGATGGGGAAATTAAGTTTAGGCTCTCTAAACTCAAATTTAAAACACAACTTTTAGTAAAATGGTTTTTCAATTGTGTGTTTAAAAATTCCACTTTTAGAAAGTGGGTATTTTCTTGTTCCACCATTCTATATGCCTCTGCCTGTTTGTGTATTCTCTGTCTGGTTTTGAAGTGCCAGGAGCTGGGAATGTGCATTCACTCTAGACAGTCACAAGGGAGTTGGGGTGTGCTGACTTTCCTGGGTGACTGATAGCCAGGCTAAATAGACATTTTTGTATTTAGAGTGGTGGGAGTAACTGTCACTTGCACCTGAATGTTTACTTTCGCAAAGCTGTCTCCTTCTTCTGTAGTGAGCCTGGCCTAAGCAAGGCAGAACTGGTTTATGTGTGCAGCCAAGACTTTTCTTTGTAATGCCTTCAAAGAGAAACATGGTATAAATATTGAGGCTCTAGCCCCAGAACTTTAGATTGATCACTTCTGGAGACAAGAGGACATTGCCAAGAAGAAAGGTTGGAAGAACTGTGTGAGTAGCACTGCCATTTTACGTGTGTGGGGTGGGTTCACCTGCAGTTGCTGTTTATATCCGTGGGCAGAAGAAAAGGACTGACACTTTTTGCCCTGTTGTGCTATCCTGCTTGAGAAGATCTCCAAGGGCTTGATGCAGAGTGTGCCTCCTGCTGGAAGTCTCAGGGAAATCAAAGACTTCAAAAGGATCTGTTATAGATCAAAATTGGAATCTGCCTGGAAGGACAGCTGTTAGAGCTGTGTGGGGAGCGCAGCTCCTTGATATGTGAGGATTGGGTTGGCCTGCAGTTGCTGCTTCTGACCTGAGCATGAGAAGGATGGCACTGTTCTTCGCCTGTGTAAAAGGAAGCGCGTGGTGAGCACTTTTTTTCCTGGTGCCCTGGAGTGCTGTGCACTGCGGCCGTGTCTCTGACCTTTGAACCAAGTAAGCGTATGTGGAGATCTTCACTGTTGTGAGAAAGGCCAAAGAACTGGTAATTTAATTAAAGTGGTGCCACACGCTTCTGGTCAAAACCAAGAGCACTGTGCCTCAAGTACTTCCTCTGTGAGGAACCCACTGTGAGAGACTCACTTACCGCAGCTGCCCCCTCTTTTCCAGGGCAGCCTGGATCTCTGCTACAGGGTGGCTATGGTGAGAGAAGTGCAGTGCAGATGTCACCCCGAGGC
This sequence comes from Lissotriton helveticus, assembly GCF_964261635.1. Taxonomy (NCBI): domain Eukaryota; kingdom Metazoa; phylum Chordata; class Amphibia; order Caudata; family Salamandridae; genus Lissotriton; species Lissotriton helveticus. The sequence goes on from NC_136063.1 coordinate 1,550,220,784, forward strand.
ATGAAGAGGGTATGGCGTGACTCATGTGTTGAGTATTGTTACACAGCGGTCTGGGAGGCTCCAGAGGGTCCCGGACACACAGCACTGGGAGGACCATCAGCAATCCAGAAGGCTGTGCTACTTGGCAAATGCACAGCGTGATCGCAGGCAGTTAACTGTGTGGATTCTGTCTACGGGGACATGGCGAGTTTTCCCCGCTGATGCGGGCAAAGTGAATGGCCTCTTTCCTGACACCTACCTGGGGAACTATCCAAGATTCCCCGTGATGGGTGAGTCCTCGACGGAGGCCCCCGCTTCAGAAGTTTGTGGTAGTCCCAAAATCTATCAAAATCTCCAAATTATCCCTAATAGACGTGCAGGTGCTCCTGCGGTCTACAGTACATAGCTGCAAGTGTCTCAAGAAGGGCTCTTTCACTGCATAATATAAAGTAGAAGTGCAGGTGCGCTGCCAATTCAGGTACTCTGCACGTATAGGTGATTTACCGAATGTGGTTATGGTGCTATGGAGACATGTTATGCTAGCTGGAGATTTATGTGGGCTTGTTCTGACCTAACTGCTGCATTTAAGGCCCTGGTATTGTGAATTATGTTGCTTTATACCTTTCAATGATAGAATAACAAGTATCATTTCAGGACCTGCATATTATGTACAGTGATATTGTATAGTGTTTTTATGATGTGTGAAACCTATAGTTACCTCCTTTATTGCACTAACTGTGATGTTGTGATAATTGCCCAGTGGCAAAGTGTTATTGCAATGTGGAAGTTGGATTGTTGTTGTTTTGGTCTTGTTTGGTTTAGATAAAGATACTATATTTTTTAACTGGTGTGGTGTCCATTTGTGGTGTTTTCACTGTGTTACTGTGTGTGCCATGTACAAATACTTTACACATTGTCTCTGCTCTGCCAAGAGACCAAGGAGGTGAGCAGGGGTTACCTTGGGAATGTAACATCCTTACCCTGACTAGAGTGGTGGGTTCTGCCTGGGTTAGTTGCATACCTGAGCCTACCAGAATCACCATTTCTAACACTTAGAATAACTATTGGCTTGTTTTTAATCAACCAGAGTTATGAGAAATTAGAATGATTTTTGTAATGTCACTCAGTTTCGTCAAGTGGGAAGGTGAGAATTCAAATACAAGTTTCCTTGTTGCTCAGATGACTACCTACCCACTATCCTACATACCATTTGGAATGTATGAGCAGAGATGATGGGCCACTTGCCCTCTTCATAGGCCTAACATCATGAAAGGCCCTCTCCAGATTTTCATACCACACGTAAAGCTAACATTTCGGTTACTTTCTCTGTGCACTGCACACTGGGGCTGATTAGCAGCTAAAAAGTAAGTTAATATGGCATGCGTCAAAACACAATTTAGTCAATCTATTATCAATTATGACACGTGGGATGAATGAACAAGTTTAATGGTTCCAGAAGCAGCAACTACCCATTAGATGACAGCGAACTGAGGAACGAGTAGTCAACAAAGCTCTGGGGCACCCAATCATGAAATTCCCTAAATTGTAGGATATAGAGGTTCATGTACAATTTGGTCATATGTATTGATAATACCAACATTTAGTCTGATGTTCAACATTTCAGGATGTGGTGCATAAGAAGTAAGAAGAATATGGATATATGAGGAGAGTGTCACTCATGATCATTTAATTTGGTAAAGTGAAAATTAACTGATTACAATTTACAACTCCTACAATGTATCTGCTCGAACACAGAAATGAAGGAGTGGAGCAAGCACTAGGTATGAGATTCCTTCTTTTTATGAAAGTACCTGTGAGATAATTAAGGAGTATCTGCCTATCACTCTTGACTGAGTGTATTGTCAATAAACTTAAGGCTTCAAAAACTAGAGCAGCTGAGCAGACAATACTAACCTGATGTGCTGCATGAACACCATGACTGCTGAGCATGGGCGTCCGCAGAAATTTTTCCAGGGGGGGCAAAATGTTAACGTCTTCACCATCCTCTGACATTATGTGTGCCAGGTGGGGCACAAGAAACACTGGGGCGCAGAACTGGGATAGACTCAATTAAATGCCAGGAATCCTGGACATGTGACCAACCCTCCCACAGGCCAACAACCACCACCTATAGGGAAAACGCTAAACATTCTGACAAGGTGCTTTATCTCTGTCTGCTAGGTGTGCAGACTTACGGGTCCTCGATCCAACACCAATTAAGGCTGTCTTCAGCACGATACGATTTTCATTAGAATACTTTAAAACAGCCTATGATTAAAGCACCAGATTAAATATTCTGTATGCACAGTGTATGTTAGGGAATATTTGTAGCACACATATTTACCAATACTGGCTTCTTGGTGCTAGAAAAAATGATAACTTTTATCCAAAGTTAAAGCACAACGTCAAAGTTAGTAATAAATAATGCAGCAATCACACACGCTAGTTATTCGCCAATGGGTGCTCCCTTTACTAGAATTCCCCGGGCAGTGCTAAATTTTACACACATTCAATTCATTTATACAAAATAAAATATATAGGTCCAAATGTTAGCTATATTTTTTAAAAGAAACTTAGAGTCCCTCTACATGTAGTCAATGTCAATCTGACAACGTGCCCACGTTTAGGGATACAATAATGGCCAGCTCCCTTATGCGGAAGCCCGGCTCCGTAAATGTGTGGCACATGTGGCGCCCGCAGCAGCGGCACATCACAGGCCCAGGGATGCTGAGTCTTGCACAGTGGTCGAAGTGGGGGAAAAAAGTAGGGGAACAGTGGGCAGATAATCAAAGGGCGGGAATAACCCAAGGATTGGATCTGTGGGTGGAGCCAGAGGTGTGGCCAGAATGCGCAGACATCCCAATTTTTAGTATTTGTTTGGCATTTCACTGCCCAGTTTAATCAACCAATGGATACACATGATTATTTAAGGTTACAATGAGTTATTGACATTAAAATATATTCACAAAGTGGATATGCTTCTAATCACAGAATGTATCAAATACGATAAAATGTGGAAACACAAGCCATTTGTCGCCGAGCCAAGGAGTTTCTGTCATCAGCACTACTCCCTTTTTCCACAACAGCAGTTAAAACATGAATGGCAAAATATCCTAGTTTGCAAATGTTTTCTCTAAAATTATGGCTCTGCCATATTTGCCTCATAATGCAAGATCTGCTGCATGATCTGACCATTTAAACTAATAAATTGTTTGTAGCTCAAACATGTCAAAAGTTAATTAACATGTGACTTGTGTTGCTGCAGAGTGGATGGCCTATTGTAAAGGTTGACTGGTCACCTTTCTCACTGCTGAGTTTGTATGTTACACTAGTACTAATAAGGCAAAATCTTTCCAGAGACTGTTACCATGTGTACACACATCAAAATAATAAAATACCTGAAAATATACTGCATTACGCTGCAGCCTTTTTTTTAATGCATAATTTAGTCAACACTACGGCGTAATTTTGTCATCCTTTGCTGCATAATTAATTCCAGTGGCCCCACAACAGGCAGCACATGTTAAAAGTGCTTGTGAATGAAGCCGAGTGACTGTAAGCTTGCGAACTTAGTTCGGTGTGCGTGCAAATCCTGCATTGCCAATCACTGGTGAGTTGCAGCTACTACTGCTGAAACAAGGCCAATGGAGGTACCTATGGGTGAGGCAGACTGGCCTCAAGGGCAGGGCCAGCCATAGCACTGGTGGTGTCCTGTGCATTAATGTTTGTTAGTGCCCCTCAATGACCACCTCTGCCATGGATTCCCTTACTACCACCCTTTAACTGTGCCCCCCAAGTTTCCATACCCACTGTCTCTCAAATGCATTTAATTTGATTTACAGCACCACTCATACCATTGTAGGGTGTCAGAGCACTTTACATCACACACATTACACAGAGACAATCAATATGTGTGTAAATCACTGTATAGAAAATGTTACATAAGACTAAGGACTACAAGGTGTAGGAGTCACATGACAACCATACTAGTAGCCCGTATAGTTTTATAGTGATTGGTCTTGAGAAACACAATACCCGGAATTTAAAATGTAATACCATGGTTGGGGGGTTCTCCTTAATAATCAGAATTGATTTCTGTCCAAAAGAACACTTTTTGGGACATCAGGATAATCAAAGACTGTGCACTTTGTGATCTGCATGGCACATGTTCTTCACAGCGGGTACATTAACCCTCTGAGCTACCTTTCCATGAGTCAAAACTTCCACTAGACAAAATTCTGATCTCTCTCTAGGAAGAACATTAATCACCAGAGTCATCATGACATTTTTATTGTTGCCAAAAATTGCTGGAGGCCAGGAAGGAGGCAGCAAGTGTTTTTAAAACCATAATATACTTGCACCCGGTGCAGTCACACTGGTTGCACTGCCCTAGAGCTGGCCCTTCTCAAGGGTCCTGTGACCTCAGTGACTGTTGTTCTAGTGTGTGCTGCTTCATAGGTCTGCCGGCAAGACTGGAGGTGAATTTCAGTATGGATAGTGGTGGACAAGACTTGAAGGTTACCTACACTTTTCATGCTAGGATCCACCTGCTGGTGCGAAGACACTAGGACTTCTAAGGTGTTGCGAAGCCTTCTAAGGTCTAGCATGTGATTGTGCTCTCGCAGGAGAGTGGTCTGGTGGACTGGTTATTAAGGCTGAACCTGGTTCCCAGTTCCAAATTCAGCAGCTCTGACCATAGTGCCACATTCTCTCCCCCACTGAACACCGTACTACCCCACTGAGAAAAACTCCCACTGTCTTCAACTACAACCTAATTGTTGCCCGCTATAAACACCTGGATGCGGCTCAATTTAAATTACGCACTAGACGAGCAATATGCGGCCTACAAAAAAAAAAAGTAACAACATCCTGGAAAAAGCAAACATTTATAGGGAATGCAAAATTTAGCAAATCATGGGAAATGTAAGCAGGAACAACATGGTTACCTTAATGCTTTTGCACTCACTATTCAGAAATCAGTGAGTGCTTTTGCCTGAAAAGTTAAGGACACGACTACAGGGCCCTGAATGGACCCATTTCAATGGCCATTGCTTATATCCTTACAAAACGTAAGCAGTAGGGTAAAAAGACCACATCCCTGGACGCAGAGCCGCAGCACACATTTTGTTTTCCAACCCACACATTGCAGTACCTCCATGATTGGTGCACTAGTTCCAAGTCCAGGGAAAACAAAGACAAGAAAACAAAAATAGCGCTTCACTAGCAAACTCTGTAAAAGTGGCGCTAATGTGTTTCAGTATGAATAAAGTCAATCAAGTCATTTATAGAGCGCACTACTCACCCGTAGGGTCTCAAGGCGCTAGGTGGGGGGGGGGGGGGTGCCGTTACTGCTCGAACAGCCAGGTCTTGAGCTTCTTCCTGAAGGAGAGGTGGTCTTGGGTCAGGCGCAGGTCGGTCGGGAGTGAGTTCCAGGTCTTGGCGGCCAGGTAGGAGAAGGACCTTCCTCCTGTTGTCGCTCTTCGGATGCGGGGGACGGCGGCGAGGGCGTGGCTGGTTGATCTGAGGTGGCGCTTGGGAGTGTAGAAGTTGATCCGGTTGTTGAGGTAGCTCGGGCCTTGGTCGTGTAGGGCTTTGTGCGCGTGGGTGAGGAGACGGAAGGTGATTCTTTTGTTGACGGGGAGCCAGTGCAGGTCTCTCAGATGTCCGGAGATGTGGCTGTTTCGTGGGATGTCGAGGATGAGTCTGGCTGAGGCGTTCTGGATCCGCTGGAGTCTCTTCTGGAGCTTGGCGGTGGTTCCGGCGTAGAGGGCGTTGCCGTAGTCCAGTCGGCTAGTGACGAGGGCCTGGGTGACAGTCTTCCTGGTCTCGGTGGGGATCCACCAGAAGATCTTCCGTAGCATGCGTAGGATGTTGAAGCATGACGAGGAGACGGCGTTGACTTGTCTGGTCATGGAGAGGGAGGAGTCCAGGATGAAGCCCAGGTTGCGTGCGTGGTCCGTCGGTTTGGGTGCGGTGCCCAGGGCGGGGGGCCACCAGGAGTCGTCCCAGGCGGAGGGCGAGGAGCCCAGGATGAGGACCTCCGTCTTGTCTGAGTTCAGTTTCAGGCGGCTGGTCGTCATCCATTCGGCTACATCTCTCATCCCTTCGTGCAGGTTGGCTCTGGCGGCGTCGTTGGTCAGGGAGAGGATCAGCTGGGTGTCGTCGGCGTAGGAGATTATGTTGAGGTTGTGTTGGCGTGCGATGGCCGCGAGGGGGCTCATGTAGATGTTGAAGAGGGTGGGGCTCAGCGAGGATCCTTGAGGGACGCCGCAGATGACTTTGGTGGCCTCTGACTTGTACGGTGGTAGGCGGACTCTCTGTGTTCTTCCGTTGAGGAAGGAGGTGATCCATTCCAGTGCCTTCTCCTGGATTCCGATGTTGCCGAGGCGCTGTACTAGGGTGCGGTGGCAGACAGTGTCGAAAGCTGCGGAGAGGTCCAAGAGGATGAGGGCCGCTGTTTCTCCGTTGTCCATCAGGGTTCGGATGTCATCGGTGGCAGCGATGAGGGCGGTCTCGGTGCTGTGGTTCGCTCGGAAGCCAGACTGTGAGGGGTCGAGGGATCCATTCGTCTCGAGGAAGGCGGCCAGCTGTTTGTTGACGGTCTTCTCGATGACTTTGGCCGGGAACGGGAGGAGCGAGATGGGACGGTAATTCTTGAGGTCGGTGGGGTCTGCTGTAGGTTTCTTGAGAAGAGCGCTGAGCTCTGCGTGCTTCCAGCTCTCCGGGAAGGTGGCGGTGTCGAAGGAGGTGTTGATAATGTCCCGCAGGTGGGGTGCGATGACCGCGTCGGCCTTGTTGAAGATGTGGTGAGGGCAGGGGTCAGTCGGAGATCCGGAGTGGACGGAGTTCATTGTGCGGATGGTGTCTTCGGTGCTGATCGGAGTCCAGGTGCGGAGGGTGGTGGTGGGTGGCGTTGTTGCGGTTGTGGCGTGCGTTGGTTGGTTGCTGAAGCTGTTGTGTATGTCCGCGATCTTGTTGTGGAAGTAGGACGCGAGGGAGTTGCAGAGGTCTTGCGACGGGGTGATGTCATTGTTTCCGGCGTTGGGGTTGGAGAGCTCTTTCACGATGTTGAAGAGTTCCTTGCAGTTGTGTGCGTTGTTGTCCAGCCGGTCCTTGTATGTATTTTTCTTGGTGGCGCGGATCAGTTGGTGGTGTTTCCGGGTGGCGAGCTTGAGGGTGGTCATGTTGTCCGTAGTTGGTTCCCTTCTCCATACTTTCTCGAGGGCTCAGCAGTTCTTCTTGGAGCTCTTGAGTTCATCGGTGAACCATGGGGTTTTTCTGCTGCCGGGTTTGCTGGGCGGGGTTCTCAGAGGGGCGAGTTCGTCCGCGCAGTTGTTGATCCACTTCGTGAGGTCAGTTTGCTACCACTCTGTCTTACTTTATTTAGTTATTTATCTATTTTTCATACTTTTAGCCTTTTATTCCTAATACTGCACTTTGGAATTAAAAGGTCAGAAAAATATGACATTTCCAGCAAAAGTGTCTTTCTTTTTTGGATCCATTTCACAGGGAAGCAAATAAAAGAAAGGAGAGGAAAGAGAGTGAGAACCCTGTCTTGAAGTCACTGTTTTCATGAGCGTCCGCAGGGGGGGCAAGGAGGGTCGCTCCAGGGGGGGCAAGCGCCCCTCCTTGCCCCCCCCTGCGGACGCCCATGCTGGGAAGGGTCCAGGATTCTGTTTTCTTCGAGGTTTCCGGTTAGGTGTCTGTTGGTGGTTTTCTCGATGACCTTGGCCGGGAAGGGGAGCAGAGAGATGGGCCGGAAGTTCTTGAGGTCTCTTGGGTCTGCCTTAGGTTGTTTGAGTAGGGCGTTGATATTGGCGTGTTTCCAGATCTCTGGGAAGTTCGCGGTCTCGAGGGAGAGATTGATGACGTTGCGCAGGTGGGGTGCAATGGAGCTGCTTGCTCTGTTGAAGACGTGGTGCAGGAATGGGTCTGACGGAGCGCCGGAGTGGATTGTGTGCATGGTCTTGATGGTGTCATCAATGCTCAGGCTGGCCCAGGCTAGCAGGGGTCATGGTCGATGGTGTGCGAAGGGTCTGTTGTGTTGCTGTCTGTTGAGGCTGTCTGGGTGTTGAAGCTGTCGTGGATGTCTGCTATCTTGCGGTGGAAGAAGGTGGCGAGGGAGACGCACCGGGCTTCGACAGCAGGATGTCGTTGGTGTTGGAGCTGGGGTTGGAGAGTTCCTTCACGATGTTGAAGAGCTCCTTGATATTGTGTGCGTTGTTGTCGAGGCGGCCTTTGAAGGAGGTCCTCTTGGCCTCCCTGATGAGGTGGTGGTGGTTGTGGATGGTGTCCTTGGGTGCCGTGTGGCTGTCCGGAGTTTGTTCACTGTGCCATTTCTTCTCTAGTTTCCGGCAGGCTTGCTTGGAAGCTAGGAGTTTTGGGGTGAACCAGCTGGCCCTCTTGCTGGTGTCTCTGTGGGGGGGTTTTTCAGCGGAGCGAGGGTGTTGGTACAGTCCTCGATCCAGCATCTGAGGCTGTGGGCAGCATCGTTGGTGTGGGAGGGCACGGTGGGTGGGCTGAGGGGGAGGTTTGCATGTAGTTGGTCTTCAGTGATTTTGCTCCAGCAGCGGTGGGGGATCTGTTGGGTGCGGTTGTGTGTGGTGGGTTTCTGGAAGGCAAAGTGGATGCACCGGTGGTCGGTCCAGAGGAGTTTGGTGGTGTGGCTGATGGGACGTGCAGGCTTGAAGAGAAGACGGGGTGGAGCGTGTGGCCGGCAGAGTGGGTGGGCATTGTGACGAGTTGCTTCAGTCTGAGGTTGGTGAGATTATCGATCAGGGTTGTGGAGTTGTTGTTGTTGTTGTTCTCAAGGTGAAAGTTCAGGTCTCTGAGGAGGATGTAGTCGGTGGAGGTCAGGGAATGCGTTCTGATCAATTCGGCAATGGAGTCGCTGAACTGGGCGCAGGGTCTGGGGGGTCGGTAGACAAGGGTGCCTCTGAGGGTGGAGTTAGGGTGTGTGTGGATCTGTGGAAATGCATGTGTTCAGCGGGGCTGAACGCGTCATTGGTGCTAGTCGAGACCCTGATGCTGTTCTTGTGGATGATAGTGATTCTTCCTCCGAATCCATTGGTGCGGTCTCTGCGGGTGATCTTCTAGCCGTCTGGGATGGCTATGGGTTGTCGGGTGCAGAGGAGTCGTTAAACCAGGTCTCTGTCAGGAAGGCGACATCCAGGGATGTTGTGTCGAGTAGGTCTCAGAGCTCGACTGCATGCTTGCATGTGGAGCGGGTGTTCAGTAGTATGCATCGAAGGCTGTTGGGGTCTTTCTTGGCGGGTGGTTCGTTGGCCCCGAGGCTGGTGTAGCTGCAGTTCCGGCAGGTGAAGGGGCCTTAAAGCAGGTGTGGCTCCATTTGAGTTGAGAGCGTGCAGAGTGCTGGCGTCGTAGTGGTGGCGGTCGTTGTGGCGGGTGCAGGGGCCAGAGGTTCTGGCGCTGGGCGCAGTCCAGGCGTAGACGAGCGCAGGCAGGCTTGCCATAGACGCGCCTACAGCTTGCCAGCGGCGGGGCCGTGCAGCGGCCCGCATATATGGGGAGGTGGGAAGGAGGAGCAGCTGGGAGGCGGGGCAGCGATTGGGCAGTGGGCAGTCATGGGGGCTGGGCCGCAGGGGACGCAGTGGCGAGGGCGGTGGGGAACAACAAAGGTAACAGAAGGGAAAAAGGGGCACATAAACGAGGGAAAAACGAGTGGCACAGAGGGCAGAAGGGCAAAAAAAACGAATGGAACAGAGGGCAGAAGGACACAAAAAACGAGTGGAACGGAAGGCAGAAGGGCACAAAAAATGAGTGGCACAGAAGGCAGAAGGGCACAAAAAATTAGTGAAACAGAGGGCAGAAGGGCACAAAAAACGAGTGGAACAGAAGGCGGAAGGGCACAAAAAATGAGGGAAAAACAAGTGGCACAGAGGGCAGAAGGGCACAAAAAAAGAGTGAAACGGAGGGCAGAAGAGCACAAAAAATGAGTGAAACAGAAGGCAAAAGGGCACAAAAAACAAGGGGAAAATGAGTGGCACAGAGGGCAGAATGGCACAAAAAAAACCGCGTGGAACAGAGGGCAGAAGGGCACAAGAAACGAGTGGAACAGAAGGCAGAAGGGCACAAAAAATGAGGGAAAAACGAGTGGCACAGAGAGCAGAAGGGCACACAAAAACTTGTGGAACAGAGGGGAGGTGGGAAGGAGGAGCAGCTGGGAGGCGGGGCAGCGATTGGGCAGTGGGCAGTCATGGGGGCTGGGCCGCAGGGGACGCAGTGGCGAGGGCGGTGGGGAACAACAAAGGTAACAGAAGGGAAAAAGGGGCACATAAACGAGGGAAAAATGAGTGGCACAGAGGGCAGAAGGGCAAAAAAAACGAATGGAACAGAGGGCAGAAGGACACAAAAAACGAGTGGAACGGAAGGCAGAAGGGCACAAAAAATGAGTGGCACAGAAGGCAGAAGGGCACAAAAAATTAGTGAAACAGAGGGCAGAAGGGCACAAAAAACGAGTGGAACAGAAGGCGGAAGGGCACAAAAAATGAGGGAAAAACAAGTGGCACAGAGGGCAGAAAGGCACAAAAAAAGAGTGAAACGGAGGGCAGAAGAGCACAAAAAATGAGTGAAACAGAAGGCAAAAGGGCACAAAAAACAAGGGGAAAATGAGTGGCACAGAGGGCAGAATGGCACAAAAAAAAACGCGTGGAACAGAGGGCAGAAGGGCACAAGAAACGAGTGGAACAGAAGGCAGAAGGGCACACAAAATGAGGGAAAAACGAGTGGCACAGAGAGCAGAAGGGCACACAAAAACTTGTGGAACAGAGGGCAAAAGAGGCACAAAAACGAGGGGAAAACGAGTGACACAGAAGGCAAAAAGGGCACAGAAATACCGGAAAAACAAGGCAAAATACAGAATACAGAAATACAGGGGCAGCTAAGAACAGAAGGCAGAACGGGTAGAGACGCACGGGGGAAGTGAGGGGAACAGAAGGGAAAACTGGGCAGGGACCCGGGGGCAGCGAGGGGTACAGAAGGAAAGACCGGGCAGAGAGAGCACGGGGACAGCGAGGGGAACAGAGGGAAGAAAAAGGGGCACGGACCACGAACAGGCAGTGGGGGAAGACAGATAACAGCAATCACAGACACAACAATGAAAATACAGGAAATGCAATAAAGTGGAGGATGAACAAACCTACCTACGGCCTAACACTGGCCACCAGGGATGAGGGGTAGGTGGTAGCCTGCGAGTGGTGGAGGCCTCGAACTTCCTCAGCAGCTGCAGCTCGGGCAGGGACACACAGGCGGTGCTGTGCCGAGGGGAAGCAATCTACCTGGTACCTGCAAGTGATTCATAAAGCCAAGTTAGGCTGAAACCAAACCACTGTTGCATTGATGTGTTTTAATTGAAAAGGTGCTTGGCAGCTCGGATTGAACGGTCCCTAGAGGAGCACGTTCAAGGCTGATTTGTATAGCACTCAACTGCTTTTGTAGAAGGTCTGTGTTATGTTCTTCTTCCTATTTCTTCCTATATATGCCTATATGTGTAAATAAATAAAGCCTGAACAATGTTCACACACTCACACACTTGTGGGAAAAAACATTGCTACACATAAGGCTTATTCCATTTCTTTTTCTAGTTACCTCATTCTAGTCATTAACACATAGATATGGGAATCATTTGGATGTGAGATTTGTCTCCATATATGCTAACTCATTCTCCGAGCACCATTGGTGTATCTGTCTCTAAACAAGAATCCAAACATCAGTGCCATAGCCTATTCAAGATGTCATTCTTTAAATGGGGCATACCTACTTTCCATCATTCCTGGATCAAATTGAAAACAGCCTTGCTCTCATAATGAATATCAACTAATTTGACAGGTTTCATTACACTATGTAAGCTGGATTTGACTGAAACTACTTTGCCCACACCTTCACCGAGCTACCTTCCACTCCTTAAGTGGGTTTCTCCTGAAGGTTGAGGTAAATGTGCATTTACTACTGGCAGTATGGTCACTGACATGGTCTAGGGCTCAGTATAGGTCTTAATACATTATTTGCAAGTTCAACCCTTGGTAGCTTGGCTGTGAGCAGGTAGGCTTAATTTAGGAGACAGGTATATAAAGCATTGAAAAGCACCAATTCAGTAAATAAATAAGACACAGCACACAATAAAAATCCCAAACAAATTTATAAAACAGAAAATATTTGTATCTTTAAAATGATACCATAACAACAAATATCCAATGTAGGGATTTGGAGTTATACATTTCTAAAGATTAAACACTTTCTAGCACTTTGAAACCTATAGTATCACTCTGGGATATCTGGTCAACCTTGACAGAAACAAAGTGAAACTTTCATGTCGACTGTGATGGAGGCCTGCACTGATACTCTCAGGGAGAGGCCCCATCAAATGTTAACCTTTTGACTTAGAAACTTTTCTGGAGCTTTTTCTGCTGGGGTCTTTCGATACTCTTCACCAGTCCGGATTCGGTCAGGGTTTGCCAGCTTGACTTTAGGGAGCTCCAGGTTAAACTCTGGAAGTCCAACCTCTGGAGCTCTTCAGTGGGACAAACCTGCAATCCGGGCCGGGTCGCAGTTGAAGCTGACCAGCTTGGTCCTCACAGTCGAGTCGGTTACCTTATGAAGGTTTTTTCAAAGTTGCTTCAAACTCCTTCAAACTTCTATAACTTCTTCCTGAAGTTAAACTTGAAGGTCCAAAGTGTACAAAACACAATCCAAGGGTCTGGAAGCTTCAAGATGCACAATACACCTGAACAAAACACTTACACGTCCTCTCAGTGGGACAAACCTGCAATCCGGGCCGGGTCGCAGTTGAAGCTGACCAGCTTGGTCCTCACAGTCGAGTCGGTTACCTTATGAAGGTTTTTTTCAAAGTTGCTTCAAACTCCTTCAAACTTCTATAACTTCTTCCTGAAGTTAAACTTGAAGGTCCAAAGTGTTCAAAACACAATCCAAGGGTCTGGAAGCTTCAAGATGCACAATACACCTGAACAAAACACTTACACGTCCTCCGAACACATTCCTGGCAGTGAACTATTGGTGGTGATGATGGAGGTGAATTCTGATAACCTGTAGCTTGCATTAAGTCCATTCTTTATGCCTTTAGAAGCAAGGTACATTCACAGGGCTGTAGTTTTAGACAGTGCAGCAGGCGCCGGGGCAGTCAGTCAGAATGCAGGACCTGGTGGTGCATATCAAGTTTCCAGCATGTCAATCCTTCTTCGCTTTCTTAGTTTCAAGCAGCCGATCTGAATGGCTCAGTATCTCTCACATATTTGTTCAGTGTTCACTGGGATCAAGCAGGAGAGCACTCCTGTCCAAAGGGCTGCGAGGCAGCACCCCAGAACATTACCACGTCTTCCAAAATGTGGCATAATCTGATCCCAGAAAGCACTATTCCTACAAAATCTATTCAGGGGGACTTTGTAGAATTTTACTTAAATTCGCACCACCTGGTTCAGTTATTGTTTTGTCACCTACCTGATAGCCCCTCACAGCAATTCCATATGTTTGTGCTTCCACTCTGCTTTTTCTATAATACCACTAGACCCTCCTTTATGATTCAAGCCCCTTCGATCTCGCATAGTGCCAAACACCATGAGCCCCCGTCTCTCCCTAGACTGACCTCACACCCACTTCCCTCTCAGTAATCGCTTGTGTGCCTTAATATGTCTGGATGGGTTCAACTGACAATGGGGGAATAGGAGCTCCCCTAATTCTGGCCTAAGTTTAATGAAACTAGGGCCTGAACCGCCTATATCTCCCACAACTATCTCTAACTACGCACTCAATCCAAGAGATTACGTCAAATTAATCTCCCGGAACATTGCCACATTAAGATCCAAAGTGTCTAACCCAGATTGGCTAGCAATTGTCACCAATTAGGATCTGATCTGTTTTCAGCAAAAATGGGATACGGCACCAAACAATCTAGATGGCTATCATTCCTTTCACCCCATTTCGCCCCTCTGTATCAGGCCTTGCCAGGTGGGGATTATAACTCTGCTAAAGAATACCCTAAAATTAGCAGTGTTATCGTTTTTCAACGATTCCCCTTATTATCACTTCCTTTATTTATGGGTGGGCGATTTTAATGTGCACAGCTGGCCCTTCCCAAACAAAACAGGGTATGGCATGTCTAATGAATCAGGGGATCCCACTCCACATGTCGAGCATGATCTTTATGGTGAGGCCCTGAATAGATTGTTTTTTATCAATGACCTGGAAATCATAAATCTCATAGACCGCAGCCCTGGCATTTTACAAAACACATTTGGTTCGGCCAACCAGGGTTCAACCCTAGATTACTTACTGATATCATCGTCCCTTAAAAAATGTATTTTTAAAACTGTAATTATGTCATTGGGTTTAGTGATAATGCCATAATCAGTGACCTGGAATGGGTAGGAAATCATCTAAAGCAGACAAGGCATGTCAAACCCATGATAGCAGGAAAAAACAGGATTATTTTAAAACAGGCAATGGCAGACAAAGCAAAAATGACAACTGCCATGGTCGGCAGTCGATGTAATGACATCACGATCTGCCTGGCAGCGAACCCTGACCCAACATTGATAACTATAGACGTTGATGAGATATTATTAGAGGCCAAACAGGCCTTAACCAGGGTAAGACCAACCTCTAAAACACCAGGTCCAAAGTGGTTTGATCAGTCATGTACGATGTTTCTAACTGCCTTGCATCAGGCCCTTAGATCCATCCCTAGAGATGCAGAAAAAGTTAAGATCTTGCGCCTCCGCTACTCAAAGGCAAGGAAGCTGAGAACCAAAACTCTTAAGGAAGATATGTGGGAGCAACTGCACCAAGCAGCTCCCCTGAATAATGCCAGGGATATCTGGAGACTTATCAATGCCCCATTTCTTAAAACCTCCCGATGCCCCGAGCACAGACTGTCATGTGGATGAGGAATCCTGGATTGCACAATTTTCTTCTATTTTTAACCTATATGATGAAGGAATGGTTAGCTAGCAGGCACCTAGAGGGTCCCAAATTTCCATTTAGCAGGATGTAGAATAGCTCACACAGACACCTTCTCCTTTCTCGGAATAACCTTTGACAGACAACTAACTTGGACTAACATAATCACTGATAGGGGTTTAGCGCTCGAGAAGAGCATCATTGCATTAAACTCTTTAATAAAGAAACTGGGCACAAAGCCCCTTGAAATGGTCAAAAAGGTTTACTCTGCCAAATCAACATCAGTCGCAACCTAGGGGGCAGGGATCCGGGGATCTGTTAATTCTCATAACCTCCAGACCATTGGGGATTCCTTTTGGAAAAAACTTGTTGGTCTTACAGCAAGCTGCTCTAATTTTATTTGCCATGCAGAACTGGAGATATCTTACATTCATTACATATTTAGGCTGGCACCAACACTCCTATGGCACTCGATCTGGAGAAGAGAATCTGTGAACCTCACACAAACGCTGATAGAAGATTGCCTTTCCCTTGATCACGCCCACAGGATACCAATGCCTCTTGCCTTAGGGCATCTATTCACATCTCTATCAAAATGCACCACTGTTTCCCAAAAATGTATTAAGACACTATTCCGTAAACAAAGAGCAGTCAAGCGATTCAATATAAACTGCCCAATAGATCAGGAAGGCACAGCCCCATATTTATCCTTTGCGATCAACTCAACCATTGATTTATTATAATGAGGTTCAGACTGAGTGTGATCCCTTGTTTATTTTCTTATCCAGCGGGAACATATTCTATCCCTGACCTCCCTCCCTGCCCCTGTGAAGGTATTTCTCTCCAATCAAATTTACGAATTTTCTTCTTTTGTAATTTTTATAAGGATCATCGTAATAGATTCATCAGGCCGCTCATGCACAAACACCATTTTATCCATTGCAGTCCACGGATGTATTTTTTATAATCATTGCCAGGCCAATTAGTATGTCATTCTGTGGCTTCCTTTTGACTTCATTCATGGAAGCCTAGGCTACTGTGTAACCCTCCTCAATGAATTGTGCATGCCTACTCTGTTTTTAAACTGATGCTTTTACACACCTGTTTTTTACCATTGTTAATATCTGCACTACGAAAGCCGTATTTTTAATGTCTATTTTTACAATGCATATCTTTGTACTTTTATTAACTTAGTTTATCAGTATCGAATAAAGTGATTTGACTGACTGACCGACTCTTGTCATTTTCTCGTTGCAACACCTTTTCAAACTGCTTTAGAAATGTCCACACTTCATCATAAAACTATAAAACTCCATTTTAACTGGACAGATAGTAATAACTTTAACCTCTTCATTTCTATGCCTTCCTTAGGTTGGCATAATTTTGAAGGTGAGGAAGCAAAAGACACACAAATGATTTACGGAATACAGAACAAATCAAAACATTCACCCTCAGTCAAGAGATCTGGGTTAAATCCATCATTCTTTTGCTCACCATGCTACCCCAGTATAGACCTGGCCATATGCAAATCAGTATTGACCCTGTGCCTCATGAAAACAGTCCAGCCCGAACTGCCAAGCCTGGTCCTCCCTGTACCCAAATCAAGCATCCTTGGACTGGTTTCGGGTTTCATCCCTCATCAGCCAGGATAGCTTGAATCTAATGGCACAATGAACCTGAGACCCACATCTGGGCATAACAGACGCACTTAGGACGGGGAAGCAAAAGAAACACAATTGATGGACGGAATGCAGAACAACCTGGAATGGCATGGTGAGCAAAAAAAACAATGGAATTAGGCCCAGATCTCTGTACTGGGGTGAATGTATGACATTGTTCTGCATTCTGTCCATCAATTGTTCTTTTTGAATTTGTCAGCCCGAGTGGGACGGGTACGCCCAGACGTGCGTCCCGTGCTCTTAATGCCACTGGACTCAAGGTGTCCTCGCTGACGAGGGCTGAAACACTGAACCGGTCCTTGGATACTTATTTTCAGTCCAGGGAGGACCTGGCCTGGCCGTTTGGGCTGGACTGTTCCCATTGGGCGCAGGGTCAAGACTGATTTGCATATGGCTGGGTTCAAACTGGAATGGCATGGTGAGCAAAGAAACTATGAATGTAGGCCCCGATCTCTGTACTGGGGTGAATGCATGACATTGTTCTGCATTCTATCCATCAGCTGTTCTTTTTGCATAATATTGAAGGTGGCAGTGGATGTTCACATGTCTCAAGAATGGACTAACATCATTATGCTGAGAGACTTATAAGTGTTTGTCCATCCTTTTTCAATGATGTTCTGAACCAGCTTCCTTGTTTTCGATCTGTAAACTGGAATTTCCCTTCATTTTGGCAATGTGCATGTGAATGGCTGGACAATGTAGTTTTTTTACATTGTTTTGGATCAAGTTTGTCAAAACGACATCATCCCATAATGTCTTTTTCCATTATTGGCTGACATACCCTCGGCTTGAATCTTGTCAATGCAAGGGTCATATTTATGATGGCCTTGTCTCATGCTTGCACAGCCACGGCAGCTGATGTTAACAGCGGTGGGGCTGTGGGGCCGGATGGGGGGGGGGATTTCAAGAGATAACCACAAGGGAAAAATAATTATTTATTTAATTTCACCTCGTTGTCGTTTCTCGAAATACCCTGACAGCTGGCCCCACCACCCCACCACTCTTACCTGCAGCAGCCTCGACTGTGCTTGCACCATGCAAAGTGGTAAATGCAAGAAACAAAGCCCCAAAACATATTTATGAAGCCATGCAAATTCACAAATATGGAGTGCAATGCAGCACAAATTCCAGTGCTGCGTTACTTTGCACAAGTGAGGCATTACATGGGCGTTACAGTGGGTGTTCCTATTCAACTCTAATGGTTTTTGATGTAGTCCCAGATTTACAAGTACTTGTGAACCTGGAATGTGTCAAAATCTTGCACCTCCTGAGGTGAGGCATAAAGAGGAGAAACATCTTTATTTCTCGTAGTTTTTTCCTTTTTCTATGTTTACTAAAGAAAAGAGGAAACCACTTCTACGGGTTGTTTTTGCGCAAGAAAGTGCCCCTTCCTGCACAAAAGCAATCCTGCCAAAACACAGGCACCCTTGCACCATGGTGCAATGGTTCTTGGATTTGTGCTAGACTACCGAAATGGCACCAGTGCAGGTGGAAAGGACAGGCATGCACTGTATTGGATAAATACATTGCATTCCTGCCCTTTCCCTGGCACAGGGCAGCACAGCAAGGTAGTTTGCTATGCTGCACTGTGCCCTCAATACTATAAATAAATATGCTCACAGATCTTTAACATTCAGCGCATGGATGCCCTCATGGGTGATTAGCCACACTTTATAAATCATGATTAATTGATTGTTAGAAACAAGCGGGATGTACAAATAGCAATACCGAGCTGTATCTGAGCATGGCATACCTGACATACGTAGCAGAATCGAGTGACTTTCTCAGAGACAGTTAAACTGAACTATGAAAAGAATGAGATTTTGCCATTTGTCTCATCTGATTTTTTACATATATAGCGATTAGACACTCGGGTCTGGCTTGAAAGGATTTTTATTTTATTTTATGGTACTAGATTTACTGAGATATTGTCACTATTGGTACTGGGAAACAATTCCTAAAACATGATCTCTGATTCTAAAACATTGTGAAATATTGGCTATGTCCAACAAGCCTATTTAATGTTAAAGGAAAATCTAGATCGTCTATGCATTTTTAGAACTATTTCACACAAATTGTGTCAAAGATATACCATTTGCCACCATTTTTTCAAAATAATCCTAAGGCAGATAAACTCTCAATACTCCAAGGTAGGGCCAAGCTTACATTGCAGGCCAGTAAAAAGAAATATGAGATTAGTGTCCCTTTGTAACCTATTTACTTTTAGAAAATGTATTCACACATTTGCCAAAAATCGAAAGGAATGAAAATCCACCTAAAACTGTCTGACTCTAGCTCAGCTTGCATGTTTCGCTTGCTCAAATCTCCATACAGTTTGATGCGGATATATACACAACAATAGTAAATCCCAGCAGCCATCGCTATTTTCTGATAAGAAAACAACTTGGAAAATCAGTGACTCTTCTACACCTTAACAGCTTTGAAAAACACAATGTATTGTCATGGGCGTCCGCAGACATTTTTCCAGGGGGGGGCAAAATGTTAACGTCTTCACCATCCTCTGACATTATGTGTGCCAGGTGGGGCACAAGAAACACTGGGGCGCAGAACTGGGATAGACTCAATTAAATGCCAGGAATCCTGGACATGTGACCAACCCTCCCACAGGCCAACAAACACCACCTATAGGGAAAACGCTAAACATTCTGACAAGGTGCTTTATCTCTGTCTGCTAGGTGTGCAGACTTACGGGTCCTCGATCCAACACCAATTAAGGCTGTCTTCAGCACGATACGATTTTCATTAGAATACTTTAAAACAGCCTATGATTAAAGCACCAGATTAAATATTCTGTATGCACAGTGTATGTTAGGGAATATTTGTAGCACACATATTTACCAATACTGGCTTCTTGGTGCTAGAAAAAATGATAACTTTTATCCAAAGTTAAAGCACAACGTCAAAGTTAGTAATAAATAATGCAGCAATCACACACGCTAGTTATTCGCCAATGGGTGCTCCCTTTACTAGAATTCCCCGGGCAGTGCTAAATTTTACACACATTCAATTCATTTATACAAAATAAAATATATAGGTCCAAATGTTAGCTATATTTTTTAAAAGAAACTTAGAGTCCCTCTACATGTAGTCAATGTCAATCTGACAACGTGCCCACGTTTAGGGATACAATAATGGCCAGCTCCCTTATGCGGAAGCCCGGCACCGTAAATGTGTGGCACATGTGGCGCCCGCAGCAGCGGCACATCACAGGCCCAGGGATGCTGAGTCTTGCACAGTGGTCGAAGTGGGGGAAAAAAGTAGGGGAACAGTGGGCAGATAATCAAAGGGCGGGAATAACCCAAGGATTGGATCTGTAGGTGGAGCCAGAGGTGTGGCCAGAATGCGCAGACATCCCAATTTTTAGTATTTGTTTGGCATTTCACTGCCCAGTTTAATCAACCAATGGATACACATGATTATTTAAGGTTACAATGAGTTATTGACATTAAAATATATTCACAAAGTGGATATGCTTCTAATCACAGAATGTATCAAATACGATAAAATGTGGAAACACAAGCCATTTGTCTCCGAGCCAAGGAGTTTCTGTCATCAGCACTACTCCCTTTTTCCACAACAGCAGTTAAAACATGAATGGCAAAATATCCTAGTTTGCAAATGTTTTCTCTAAAATTATGGCTCTGCCATATTTGCCTCATAATGCAAGATCTGCTGCATGATCTGACCATTTAAACTAATAAATTGTTTGTAGCTCAAACATATCAAAAGTTAATTAACATGTGACTTGTGTTGCTGCAGAGTGGATGGCCTATTGTAAAGGTTGACTGGTCACCTTTCTCACTGCTGAGTTTGTATGTTACACTAGTACTAATAAGGCAAAATCTTTCCAGAGACTGTTACCATGTGTACACACATCAAAATAATAAAATATCTGAAAATATACTGCATTACGCTGCAGCCTTTTTTTTAATGCATAATTTAGTCAACACTACGGCGTAATTGTGTCATCCTTTGCTGCATAATTAATTCCAGTGGCCCCACAGCAGGCAGCACATGTTAAAAGTGCTTGTGAATGAAGCCGAGTGACTGTAAGTTTGCGAACTTAGTTCGGTGTGCGTGCAAATCCTGCATTGCCAATCACTGGTGAGTTGCAGCTACTACTGCTGAAACAAGGCCAATGGAGGTACCTATGGGTGAGGCAGACTGGCCTCAAGGGCAGGGCCAGCCATAGCACTGGTGGTGTCCTGTGCATTAATGTTTGTTAGTGCCCCTCAATGACCACCTCTGCCATGGATTCCCTTACTACCACCCTTTAACTGTGCCCCCCAAGTTTCCATACCCACTGTCTCTCAGATGCATTTAATTTGATTTACAGCACCACTCATACCATTGTAGGGTGTCAGAGCACTTTACATCACACACATTACACAGAGACAATCAATATGTGTGTAAATCACTGTATAGAAAATGTTACATAAGACTAAGGACTACAAGGTGTAGGAGTCACATGACAACCATACTAGTAGCCCGTATAGTTTTATAGTGATTGGTCTGGAGAAACACAATACCTGGAATTTAAAACGTAATACCATGGTTGGGGGTTCTCCTTAACCCCTTCGACGCTCATGACGAGCTGGGCTCGTCATGCAGTAGCCTCCTGCTACGCTCATGACGAGCCCAGCTCGTCATGTAAAGTGCATCTGCTGCTTTTCCAGCACAGGGGAAAAATCCCCATAGCGTTCAAGGTGTTAATAATCAGAATTGATTTCTGTCCAAAAGAACACTTTTTGGGACATAAGGATAATCAAAGACTGTGCACTTTGTGATCTGCATGGCACATGTTCTTCACAGCCGGTACATTAACCCTCTGAGCTACCTTTCCATGAGTCAAAACTTCCACTAGACAAAATTCTGATCTCTCTCTAGGAAGAACATTAATCACCAGAGTCATCATGACATTTTTATTGTTGCCAAAAATTGCTGGAGGCCAGGAAGGAGGCAGCAAGCGTTTTTAAAACCATAATATACTTGCACCCGGTGCAGTCACACTGGTTGCACTGCCCTAGAGCTGGCCCTTCTCAAGGGTCCTGTGACCTCAGTGACTGTTGTTCTAGTGTGTGCTGCTTTATAGGTCTGCCGGCAAGACTGGAGGTGAATTTCAGTATGGATAGTGGTGGACAAGACTTGAAGGTTAACCTACACTTGTCATGCTAGGATCCACCTGCTGGTGCGAAGACACTAGGACTTCTAAGGTGTTGCGAAGCCTTCTAAGGTCTAGCATGTGATTGTGCTCTCGCAGGAGAGTGGTCTGGTGGACTGGTTATTAAGGCTGAACCTGGTTCCCAGTTCCAAATTCAGCAGCTCTGACCATAGTGCCACATTCTCTCCCCCACTGAACACCGTACTGCCCCACTGAGAAAAACTCCCACTGTCTTCAACTACAACCTAATTGTTGCCCGCTATAAACACCTGGATGCGGCTCAATTTAGATTACGCACTAGACGAGCAATATGCGGCCTACAAAAAAAAAAAGTAACAACATCCTGGAAAAAGCAAACATTTATAGGGAATGCAAAATTTAGCAAACCATGGGAAATGTAAGCAGGAACAACATGGTTACCTTAATGCTTTTGCACTCACTATTCAGAAATCAGTGAGTGCTTTTGCCTGAAAAGTTAAGGACACGACTACAGGGCCCTGAATGGACCCATTTCAATGGCCATTGCTTATATCCTTACAAAACGTAAGCAGTAGGGTAAAAAGACCACATCCCTGGACGCAGAGCCGCAGCACACATTTTGTTTTCCAACCCACACATTGCAGTACCTCCATGATTGGTGCACTAGTTCCAAGTCCAGGGAAAACAAAGACAAGAAAACAAAAATAGCGCTTCACTAGCAAACTCTGTAAAAGTGGCGCTAATGTGTTTCAGTGTGAATAAAGTCAGTTTGGCCAGTTTGCTACCACTCTGACTTACTTTATTTAGTTATTTATCTATTTTTCATACTTTTAGCCTTTTATTCCTAATACTGCACTTTGGAATTAAAAGGTCAGAAAAATATGACATTTCCAGCAAAAGTGTCTTTCTTTTTTGGATCCATTTCACAGGGAAGCAAATAAAAGAAAGGAGAGGAAAGAGAGTGAGAACCCTGTCTTGAAGTCACTATTTTCATGAGCGTCCGCAGGGGGGGCAAGGAGGGTCACTCCAGGGGGGGACAAGCGCCCCTCCTTGCCCCCCCCTGCGGACGCCAGCATGGAACACTATTGAAAGGAGACTTAGGCACACTCAGCTACGAGGATAGTGGACATGGCAACTATGCACCCAAGAGGTGCAGGGACCCCATAACAGATGAGTGGGGGACGCTGCCCTGAGGATCTGCAGGGAACATCGGGACAGGTGAGGAGATATTTTCCTTCATCAAGTCCAGTTTATTCCTTCTATTCTGGGACTTATAGTCAAAAGCTTAAAATGAGACAAACGGTATGACAATTACTACATTACAAAATCATAACACATCTGTAGAAGGAAGGCAAGAAGGAGGCGCATGAGGTTATGCTGCTGCTTTTGGGTAAGGGGTCAGGTGGTTGAGAGGACAAGCAGTGTTGCCACTGATGTTGGGCAGAGGATCAGGGAGACTAAGATACTTATTGAGAGGCAGGGGCAATCTGCCACTGCAGGGAGGACGGACAAACGGCTGTATTTGGGAAATTTGGGAACATTGGAGTAGGGTGCCTGTTCTCTGAGTAGGGGCAGGGTGATGTATAAACTACTACTGACTGAGGGATTTAGGGGTAAAACGGTATTGGTAGGGGGTGCTGCTGCTAATGGTTGACAGCGTGGATCTCTTCTCCTCCTAGCGTGCATGCTTTATCTCTGGCCTCCTCGAGACTCTGTGAGGTCTTCAGTAATTGGTGATCATTCATTCTTCCTTTCATCTGTATTCTGTAAAGACTGTAAAATAGAAGTGATGGGTAGGGGCCAGGGGACTCAGGGCCTAAACGGTGCAATAAGTGACACTGTCTAAGGAGTTCTCTGCTAGCTTTAGAGAGGTGGTCATCAAAGTGACTTAGTACTAGGATTCCTGTGTATAAAAGGTGGATTTCAAAATGGAGACTAAAGAATGGGAGGCGGAGATAGTTAAAATATAGAGATAAGATCCAGAACATGCATGTGCAAGGGAATGGAAAGAGACAAGAAAGTAATCAGGACAAAAGAATAAGATGGCAAAATGAAAAAATGTGACTTGTGGACAAGAGACAGAGTGAGAGGAATAAGGTAAAGAAGTCTTCATGGAACTTCAAAAGGAGCCTTTTCTCCAAGCTGTTCATTTAACTGTCTGGATCCCCAGCCTCCAGGCATAAGAATGCACATATTAAAATAGTACACTTCCATTGTCTGCCAGAGATGTCTTCTTCATCATTTTGCACCATGCTCATGCAGGGTCATCCAAAGGGATTCAAACTTGGCCTTCTACATGATAGTATGAGTCAAACTTTAAGGTGACATTTACTTTGCAATTGCAGAATCTCCTTTTTGATGTTTGCATTATTTGCACCGTGTATTGTCTGATGTTGCTCTGATCATGAGCTTACTGCTTCCTTCCAGTGCAACCTAAAGCTCTCTCTATTTCCTTATGCATGCATACAACCATTAGCTTATGCCTCCAACCCCTTAGATTATTAGCTGTCCATGTTGAAGTGATGGTCTAGTGGACAAACTGATCATCTGATACTAGTGCAGGCTTCTCCAACAAATAGTTTGTGAGCTACTGGTACCTCTCCAGTTACCTGTAAGTAGCTCTCCTGTATAAATCTTGACTTACTTACCTGTAGATATTTTAGTTTTGAGAATCTGTCCTCGATATTCTGTCCTATCGATATTGTTGGTTCATTATTCAGCGGGCACACCACCAAAAGGTGCCTTTCAAATGGGTAGTGTTGGACCTGGCACCATTGCTGTGGGTCTCCCTTCCATTTTCTGCTGTTGCTTCCTGTATTTTTGCTATGGTTTTACTGCTCTAGATGCTTTGGGCACTTTGCCATTGCTATTCAGTGCCAAAGTGCAAGTGCTCCCTATTATAAATTGTTGTAATGGATTAGTGACTCCACGATTGGCTATTTTATTTACTTGTCAGACCCTTGTACAGTGCACCATGTGTGCCCAGGGCCTGTAAATCAAATGTTGCTGTTAGGCTTGCAGCACTGGTTGTGCTACCCACAGAAGCAACTTGTAAAATATGGCTCAATCCTGCCATTGCAGAGCCTGTGTGCAGTCTGGGACTGCCATGGCGACTTGGCAAGTGCACCCACTTGCCAGTCTCTAAACCTTCCCTTTTCTACATGTTAGTCATCCCTAAGGTAGGCCCAAGGTACCCCCATGGGCAGAGTGCATTGTATGTAAAAAGTAGGACATGCCCTGGTGTGTGTGGCATGTCCTGATAGTGAATTACAGCCAATTTCGTTTTTCACTATTGCAAGGCTACCTGTTCCCATAGGCCAGAATGGGCAGTTTGATTATAACATCGTATGGTACTAACTGACCCAGGGAAAAAGGTAGAAGTTCGAGTTTAGTATGCTTGAACTCAGAATGTTAAAATACATATTTTAGTGAGGGTGATTTTTACATTCTGTATTTTAAAATACCACTTTAAGAAAGAAGGTATTTTCTTGCCTAACCATCCAGTTGTCTATGCTTGGTTTGTGTATTCCATGTCTCGTTGGTGAGTGACAGGGGGCTGGAGAGGGCCTTGGCTCCAGCAGTCTGATGGGTCAGGGCTGGGCTGAATAGGACCTGCATTGAATAGAGAGTAGGAGGCAGAGATTTCCTTTCACTGACCTGAGGCCTCATAGAATAGAAAGTAGGGGGAAGAGATTTCCTTTCAGCCACCTGGGCCAGGTCTGCTCTCAAACAATGCTGTCTCTACCTCCTGCCGGAAAGCTGCACCCAGGAGGACAGAACTGGTTTTGACTAGGTACAGACACCCTCTGTCTTCACAGGACAAAGGATTTTGCACTATAAATATTGGGGCCCAGACTCCAGAACTTTAGATCACTGCTGGCAATCAAGACAAACCTTTGCCAAGGAGAAGGACCGGAGAAGCTGAAGGAAGATTACTGCCCCTGTGCTGTTTGCTGTTGGGGTTGGCCTGTAGTGGTTACTTTATTGCCAAGGAAAGGAGAAAAGGACTTTGTTGTGTTTACTTTATCATCTTGAGGAACATCTCCTAGGCCTTGTGACTGAGCTTGCCTCCTGTTCTGTAGTCTCGGGGACACAAAGACTTCACCACCAGCTCCACCTGAATTCCCTTGCTAGGAATTCTACCTGCAGAGAGGTGCCTCCTGTTGTTTGAGCCCTCTGAGGAGACTTTGTGTCGCTGGGAGCTGGAAGTGCGACATAACGGGGAGAAGCACGTCGCTGCCGTAGCAGTTGCTGTCGCATCGCTGAAGAAGCGTGCCGCCGCCTCAGCTGTTTGCCGTTGCATTGCAGATGAAGGATGTCGCATCAGCGGAGAAGCATGCCGCCGCTGCAGAGGCCATTGTCCTCACCGGAGAAGCGTGTCACAGGGCCTGTCGCCGCTCCAAAGTTCATCAATTCTGCCGCACGGCCGTCGGATGGGCACGCATTGCATCCACATTGTCACATCGCATCAAGACGCCATTTTGTCACATCGCACCGGACCGTCGCATTGCATCGCATCGATGTACAAAAAGAAACCAAAGCATCACCTCCTCTCCGGTAAGGAACCAACGCATCACATCCCCGAAGCAAGATTTTGTACGTTTGGTCTTGTGTTAAGTCTAGTAAAGATTACATATTTTTCTAAACTGGTGTGGTGTCATTTGTAATGTTTTCACTATATTACTGTATGTGTTCACAAATGCTTTACACACTGCCTCTGAGAAAAGCCAGTCTGCTCGTGCCAAGCTTCCAAGGGGGTGAGCAGGGGTTATCTAGGGGTGCAGCCCCCTTATCCTGACAAGAAGCAAGGGTCCCTATTTGGACAAAGGTGAAAACCACTGCCAACTAGAGGCACCCATTTCTAACACATAGGTGTTGGAGGATTGGTAGGGATCAGTATGCACCTACCACTAGCAATAAGGCCAGCCAGACAATATAAGTTCCAGACAAGGTCTCAATACATTATCCCTGGCTCAACCCTTGATAGCTGGCTGCGAACAGGCAGTCTTAACGCAGCTGACAGGTATGTAAAGCATTTTAAAACACCAGTACATTAAATAGGTAAGAACCATCACACAATAAAATTCCCACACCAATTTATAAAAATAAGAATATTTCTATCTCTAAAATGACACCATCCTAACAAAATCAAATGTTGGGAACTGGAGATATGAATTTTTAAAGATTAACCACTTTATAGTGCTTAAAACAATATAGCAACAACTTGGAGCATCTTGCTGCGGTTGACCGGGGCAAAGTCACAGTTTGAGACTAACTGCAAAGGAGCCCTGGTCGAATACACTAAGCAGGAGGACCCAGTCAAAATGTTACCTTTGGACTTAGAAACTTTTCTGGAGGATTTTCTCTCGACATTGTGCAGTCCCCTCCAGCAGGATGATTTCAATACAACATCTTCAGATTGCTTTTCCATAAAGCCCCCGTCAAATCCTGGAAGTTTGGATCTCTGGAGATTTTTGAGGGAGGAACTTGAGATCCATGTCGGGCCACAGTTGAAAGTTGTTGGCTTGACTCTCGACGTCAAGTCTGTACACTTTTTCCTAAAGTTGCTCCAAACTACTCCAAGCTTCTGCAACTTCTTCCTAAAATTTCTCTTGAGGGTTCAAAGTGTCCAAAACACAAATCCAAGGGTCTAGAAGGTCTGAGATGGTCCTTGGAAGTCTGTACTACAGTTCCCACAGTGCACCATACCAAATCCTTAAAAATACATTGGACGCACTCTAGGCTGGGGACTTCCTGAGGAAGGTGGGACAGGGAAGGTCTGTTAACCTGTTGCTTTCAGGGAGTCCACTCCTTAATCCTTATTGAAGCAAGGCAAAGCCCTCAGGGCTGTAGATCCAAGTGTGCAACAGGATTAGTCCTGCAGGGATCAACTCTGTGAGGTTCATACCAGGGTTGCAGCAGGGCAATCCTTCTTCTCATAGTTTCAGGCAGCAAATTCAAGTTGCTATGCAGCGTAGTGTAGTTCCTATATCCCTGATAGGCTCTGCGCATTGGAATAATATACACTATAGATTTGACATAGGACTGAGGTCAGTATGTCTCTGTCGAGTACATTAAACTTAATTACTTGTGTGTGCCAGCTAACTCAGAGGTCACTAGAAACTTCTCGAATGAACAAGAAGGGATTCGTTTCTGACAACCGCATAAACATAACAACTTTGTTTCCCTTAGAGTCGGAACAATCTCAGAATTGTGGAATCAATAGATAACCGTTTCACTCAGTCAATCGTGCTTTGTTTCTCCAGAGTTGCACAGAAATAGATAGACGGGCATTTCAATAAAAAGGGTTTATTGAACAGTCTTATTTCTCATGCAAGAGACATGAACTGCTAGAATCGTAAGATAGAATGCGAAGTATAATACGTACAACGTTAGCAGTAGGATTGAATATTACTGCAAAAGCATGGTCTGTAGCTATGACATATATTCATAAAAATACATACATAAATAACACAGACTAAAATACTCATCTGGTGCTTCTTAAAATAATCCTATCCCAGTGTACCTAACCTAAGTGTAGTACGAGGGAAGACGTAGGTGCTGTTTAGCTATAATCTCATTTAGCTATAGTTGCAAGAGTCCCTCTAGGTTCTAGTCTGCTCCATAACTTAGAATGAGAGAGGTTGGAATCTCTTTCCCGAGTCTCGATCTCTAACACCCCGCAAGGGGAGTCAGAAACACTGGAGCTGGATTCTCGGCAAGGAGGCTGGCAGTGTCTGGTCAGTGCATCAGTTGGGGACTTGACTTATTTCCAAACTTTCCGTGGCGAGCCGTATCCTGCAAGTAGGCATTCGAACCGTGGACCGAACCGTGGTTTTTCATGGCAAGTGAAGGTATATTAATACATTGAAGGTGTCTAGGAATGCCATTATTGACGTAAAAGTCAGGCATAAGAACGTCATGAATAAATCCCTAAGGAATAGATGTTCATGCATAATAAATGAGTTCATGGAGAAATCAATATCCAAGCAAGGGGAAGTCCTAAAGGCTTAAGAGTCTGATTTTCCAAGAACTTGTGTTGTGACGTAGATGAACGGATGTAGGTGGCCATGCCTATATTTGGTTAGCATGGAGAATACCTAAATAAACGCTGGATTTCTATGCCTAAATAAGGGCAATGTGGATTTACCTATATAAGGGCATACATTGGGAAATCTATATACGGAATCTAAATTGACACACAACAGCAGCTCTCACATATTTATTCAATGATCTGGGGCCACAATTAGGGGGGCACCCCTGTGCAATGAGGTGCCGAGTGCCACCCAAAATAATGACAGCTTCCTCTAAAGTGAAGCATATTCTTGTCCCACAAAGCACTCCACTTTAAATTTCAAGATGGAGATTTTTCTTCCTCTGGAGTCAGAGCTGGCTAAACCAACCTACTAGTGTGGCTCATTTCCATTAGTACTCTCCCTCCACCTCCTTCACATTTTATTAGGGGCCTGCCATATGGCTTGAGTCCAGGAAGAGGGGATAGGCGTGGCTGGCATTCCTTACTATCCTGTTCTCTTTGAACCACAGTTTGATTTACCCTGCCCCCAAACTCACCTATTCTTTGCAGCTGCAGAGCTCTACCCATCAGATAACCCCTGCCCTATGCGGCCACTTATCAAAGCTTTTAATGGGGTATAGTGCATGATGGTTGTTGTAGGCATTTATGAAGCACATGATTCTCCATGATTCTGATGGTCTTTCTTTCACAATACAGCTATCCCTGAGGAAGGGCATCCGTCCCGAAATGCATTGGGTTTTAGAACAGTATGGTCCCAGGATGTAAAGTGTAGTCTGTCGTGCTTTGGGATAAAGGCCTGGGTAAGCATTTCTCAGGCATTTTATGACCAGAATTACGCCACCTCGGTTTTGAAATTGAACAAATAAGACTGAATAAATGTTTATTACTTGGACAAATACTGGTTTCTTGTTTTTGCCTTTTAATATGGTGTTGAATGGCAGTGCTGCTTAAAGCTGGTGTGTGACGACACACCAGATATTTTTTATATATATATACAGGCTATTGGGACATAGAACTCTTAATGTCTGCATGTAACACGGATCTTGAACGTTTCACTCTACTGGATAGCTTGAGCTGAATCGGAGTGCCTTCCAACTCTTTTCTTTTATTGTCATAATACGGTCCCCCAGACAGTTTGCATCCAGAGTTTTATTGAATAAGTAGCACAACTCCGCCTACAATGGAGGCTCCCTGGAAACATGAGGTTTCATGAACTTTTGACAAAAAGATTTGTTGGACAATACTCAGAAGACTGTAAACCTTTTACCAATTCAAAAGTGTTCTACTGTTGAGGGGATGTCAATTTTTCTTTTATTTACAATTTTAATTACATTCACATCGGTTGGTTAGTATCTATTTTTTTCTTTTGTAGGAGTGTGTTGGGCATAAGGAGTTGTTGTATGTGTACACGTGGTATTTTCATCATGTTTCTTTCTTGGTTTGCCATTGAGGGAGGCTTTTAACCTAATTGGTTGCACCTGGGGTGCATTTTTTTAAACTCACATCCTTATTGGTTTTACGAATTACAGCACGGCTGATCACAGTGGTGAAACACCATGATTAGAGATCGCTTATTAGTGACCTTGTGAGTTGATTATTTAGTTTGTGCACAAAGTTTAGTTGGCATGGGTTTTAAGCTACCTGATGTTTCGTTCTTTTTCACATTTTGGATATGATTTGTTTTCATTAACATGGATTCTTTCATACTAAGCACGTAGCATGTTGGTGCAGTTAAGCTCAGTGTACGAGGGTTGTCGTGAGTTTAAGTTGTGACACATGTTTTAGTTTAAAACTGGCAGGGAAAACCACAAACTCACACCTTCGCCCCACTGCCATTTGAACAAATGCAACACGCATACTATGGATACCCACCTGGCCCAATACCCTTTTACCAAGTGAACCAAAGACCCCCTTTTTTAGGACAGGGCCGCAGATCACGCGGCAGGAGACGGAACTACCAGCAAGTCCAATAGGAAGAAGAAGACCCAGTCAGCGCCAACACCCGCAACAAATCCCGCGAACAACCAGGAACGAGCAAGTAGTGACCCCTGACACACCCACATCCCTGGTGTTCAATTTATCGAGTACTCCTGTAACAGAAAACGAGACAGCGGTCCTCAGTAAAGGCCTCTTGTTCGTCCCTACCACACGACTGGACAAATTTAAACTCCATATCGAACTAGCGGAGTTTTTTAGAAAGCTCAAACTGAAGGCCTTCTTTGAAAAAGTGACACCGGAAGAAACTACCACTGATACCAATCCCATAGAAACAGGCCTCATGTTAAAATCCACCTTCCTGCCACCTCCTACCAGTGTACCCACAGAAATCTCTACCTTTGAGCAAGCAGTTTACACTGACATAGAGAAACTGAACCCCAAAGGAACCTTCAACAATCTATAAAAAAAAAGACCGGAACATCATACAACGCCTACAAAATACCTCCACTGTTGTCATCAAACCAGCTGACAAGGGGCGGGGGATCGTCCTTATGGATAAAACCGACTACGACCGAGAATGCCGCAGACTCCTCAGCGACACGCGTAATTACAAACGCCTGGATAAAGACCCCACCGCGGAACTACAAATCACCATACACACCCTGGTAAAGAGAGCCAGTGACGCTGAACAAATCTCAACCCAAGAGGCAGAATACCTGTGCACCAAATATGCGAAAGTACCTTACTTTTACACTGTACCCAATGTGTAGAAGGGCACCATACCACCCCAGGAAGGCCCATAGTCTCAGGGATCAACTCACTATTGGAACCACTTTCTAGGTACTGTGACCACTTCCTCAACCCACTGGTACAAGAAACCCCTACCTACATCTAAGATACCAAACACCTCCTGAACATCATCAACGATATGAACTTCGATCAAACCACCCAACTCCTGGTGGGACTAGACATAGAAAGTCTTTACACCAGTCCCACAAGACGCCACCCTGCAAGTCCTACAAGATGTACTGATGCAAAACCCCTGGATGTAACATACACCAAGGCAATTCATCCTTGACTGCGCAGCTCTAGCACTCAAAGAAAACTATTTCGAGTATGAAGGCACTTACTACCTGCAAACTAACGGAAGCTCTATGGGTAGTGTTTTTGCTCCAAGCATGGCAGGACTGTACGTCCACCGGTCCATTTCGAGCAGGAACACATCATGCCACTGACCAACCCATACTCACAAAACATAAAGACATGGCGCAGGTACATATACAACATCTTCGTGATTTGGGAGGGAACACAGGATGCACTAAACATCTTTCTCACTTGGCTTAATGAGCGTGACCCTTACCTACGATTCACATGCAACTCCAGTGCCACCGAGCTGGCCTTTCTGGATCTCAACATTACAGCAGAACAAGGGACTCTGCGCACTACCACCTACTACAAACCCACAGCTAGGAACTCGCTTTTGCGGTTTGATAGCTTCCACTCCAGACCCTTAAGAGAGAACCTACCTTTTGGGCAATTCCTGCGGATGCGCAGAAACTGCAGCCACCTAGCCGACTACTAAAGACAATCCCGCACCTTATCACACAAACTACAGGAGCGTGGATGCCCCAACGCCATTATTGCCAAAACCAGCAAAAGAGCCCGCAATATAAACAGAGAATTGCTACTGGAAACAGTGACAAAAGACCAGGAACCACCAACCATTACCTGTGTCACCACCTATAATACAGCGTCAAATCAAGTTTCTACTATCATCCGCAAACATTGGAAGATAATCAACTCATAAACGTGCTAACAACTTTAAAGACAAACTAGTGTCAACACGACCATGTGCCAGTCCTACATCAATGGCCAATTCAGTCCTCAACTGTTGGGGCCCCCCCAAAGTCACTGGCCATTACCCATGTAACAACTGCAGTGTGTGCCATCTCACTAAACCAACGAAAACTCTCAACCTTGAACCTGGCAAAACCTGGACACAATGCCAACACACAAACTGCAACTCCAGCAACCTTGTATACCTCATAACATGCCCCTGCGGGCTCCGTTATGTGGGCATGACGACCCGCAAAATCAGGACTAGAGTGGTTGAACACAGAAGCACAATCAGGTGTGGCAAAAACATCAGCAGACTGACGGAGCACTACCTCACGGCACACCACACCCCCAATAGCATGTCCTGGACTGTCATTGAACAATTTGACGTTAACCAAACAGACAATGACCGGATCCTTCATACAAAAGAACAGAGATGGATCTATCGCCTCTCCACCCAGCAACTGGGTTTGGGCTTGAATGTCTCCATACCTTGGGGCTCGCTGAAGACATAACTTTTTTCTCCCCACATGAAACACACTCTTGATTCCTCTCCGTGCTAAATGTACCTCTGTTGTATTAGCCAGTTATAATTCACCTGGCCGCAAAACTTAAACCTACAGCGCTTTTTATGTCCTTTTTGACCGTTAGCGCTCTTTATTTCTCAACTGTTCATGTTACTATACCTGTACACTAATCTGTGTACACTGGGTACAGCTTACAGAGCCACACCCGATGCGCAGGCGCCGAAAATTGGTACAGCGCATGCTCATAGCAGAATACACTACTACTCTCCCGCACATGGGCATGCTCACAGCAGGATACACTACTCTCCCGCACATGCTCAGCATAGCCATGACTCAGCGTGTCCCCGCACATAGGCATGCTCACAGCAGGATACACTACTCTCCCGCACATGTGCAGCATAGCCATGACTCAGCGTGTCCTCGCACAGTCTGTTTTCTCTGTCCTTCCCCGCACAGGTGTTCTGAATGATGCAGACTGCATTTAAGGCACAAACACGGCCCAGGACAGTCTTACGGAGGCCGCAGAGACAACAAGAGGTTCAACGCAGACACTGACCAAAAGTTTCGTGAGTAAACCGAGCGCTTCAGCTACAAGCCGGGTAAGCTCTCTCTCCACGTCCCTAACCCCCTGAGGCCCCCCTTTTTCTTCCCAGGGTCCACTCCTCTGCCGGACTACTCGATAGGGCTAATTTGGCTGCAAGCCAACGTGAGGATAATCTTCCTTTCATGCACCTACCACTGTTTTTTGTGTTGATGCGCTTACGATGTTTAGCCCACCACAAAATGTCATGTATATATGGTAACTTTCACCTTAGTCATACCACCAATATGGCTACACCATTTGCCGCTTATTTATCCTCTACCCAGCACAATAGATATTGGCAATTAAACTGTTTTCTGAATATGTTACCATACTAAGACTCCCCCCTGTATGTGTGTTTTGTCATACTTGTTGTATATCCAGTAATGCTCTAAAAGGGAATCCTCCTCACACATGTAAAGCATCTTAGCGAGTGCTACCCATTTTCAAAATTACACAATCACTTAAAATTAAGTAATCTGCACCTACAAACTTTGGTCCTGAGGAAAGCCAGTTTTAATCATAAAGGCCTGGCTGAAACATGTAGACCACACCTGGATGTAGGAAACCCTAATTAACACTTCTATAACATCCATCAGCCCTTTTTAATGCTAGCAGTGACCCAGTTATTAAAATATAATTTACCCTCGGGTACTGGGATCCCTGTATAGCTTTTAAACTTTCACCTTCACGTCACTACACTGCACACTCAGAAACATACCTGCTCCGCTGTATTCAGTCCTCGAAGCACA
The DNA here is from genome assembly GCF_964261635.1 of Lissotriton helveticus. Taxonomy (NCBI): domain Eukaryota; kingdom Metazoa; phylum Chordata; class Amphibia; order Caudata; family Salamandridae; genus Lissotriton; species Lissotriton helveticus. The sequence continues at coordinate 1,550,255,203 of NC_136063.1, forward strand.
CCCAGGACAAACTCAGTGTCACTGGGTGGGCCCGATGATGAAGAATGCCACCAACCAGGTTGGTGGGTGAGGGCTTCATGAACAAACAAAAGGGTTTGTACCCTGTCTTACAGTCTTGAGTCTATGCAAATTCACAAATAGGCTAGTCCTTATTGATTTCACACTTAGTTTAATATGTAACAGATGTTTGTTAATTTAAGTTCGTTTTTACAAGCAGCACCCAATTGTTTTTGTAAGCATGTTTTTTTTCCATTGAGCACTCAACATGCTTTATTAATGGGGTATAGTGCATGATGGTTGTTGTATGCATTTATGAAGCACAGGATTCTCCATGATTCTGATGGGCTTTCTTTCATTTTACAGTTTTTCCTGAGGAAGAGCATCCGGCCCCAAACGCTTTGGGTTTTTGACCAGCATGGTCCCAGGATGTAAAGCGTAGTTCTGTCGTTCTTTGGGATAAAGACCTGGATGGGCATTTCTCAGGCATTTGATGATCAGATTTACGCCAACTCTGTTTTGAATTTGAACAAATAAGACTGAATAAATGTTGATCACCTGGACAAATACTTGTTTCTTGTTTTTGACTTTTATTATGGAGTCGAATGCCAGTGCAGCTTGAAACTGGTGTGTGACGACGCATCAGATATTTTTTATATATATGCAGGCTATTGGGACATAGCACTCTTCATGTCTGCACTCAACCCGGATCGTGAACGTTTCTCTATACTGCATAACTTAAGCTGAATCGGAGTGCATTCCAACTCTTTTCTTCTTACTTTTAAACAGTTGGCATTTTCATGTTTAACTATCCTGTGCATCTGTCTGCCTGTGAATCAACGTATGTTTTAGACTCCCAGGTGCCTGTTTGTGCACTTACTCTAGACTGTCACACAAAGGGAGTTGAGGTGTGCCCTTCATATCCTGAGGTGCAATCACCAGGATGATAGCCCTTCCTGAGCTAAAGTGGTGGGAGGAGCTGTCACCTGCACCTCAATACTGCTGTGCCTGGTGTTTGAAGCTGACTCTGTATATACTATACCAAAGTAAAGTATAGTGTGCACAGAGTCCAGTGAATCCTGAGAGGCTTGCGGAGGCTTAAGTAGATAATACTAAAAGCTCTAGTTGTGGTAGCGTGGTCGAGCAATTAGGGTTATTAGAGGGCAATGTTAAGCAGTTATTGTACACACAGAGGCAAGAAATGACAGCACACACTCAAAGATTGAATCCAGGCTAATTGTTTTGTATAAAAAAGTTATTATTTGGTTATTTTATTTCTAGAACCAAGAAGTATACAGTTGCAGGTAAACAATAATTTTCAAAATGCGGTAGGAATAGTTTTTGCAAGGCATTTGAAATGTCTGGGAAATTATTTTGTATTGTCAATCAGAAGCAGTAGCAATCGGTACTTGGCAAAAGATCGACAGTTGTATGCAATAGATAGAATCCTATGCAATCTGATGGACAGAAAACTGTTATATGCATTTACAGGTAAGTGCATGATGTACTTTTCCAGTCCGCAAGGGTTTAGACCAGTATTCGACAAGGTTCAGTTTAAGGTAGATATTGCACCACCAGTGGCACTGGGGCAGGTGGGTGCAATTGTCACTGAGCCCAATGTTATTCAACGGAGACTGGGGGCAGCCAAAGAGGTGCAGGATTCAGTATCTATGCCGCAGTGGTCGATACCAGCAATGATATTTACCCTCCCGGTCAGCGGAGAGCAATGAAGATGGATACAATTCAGTAGACCGCCAACACTGTTACCATTGCAAGTTACTGTAGATCGAAGGTAGGCACCGCTCACCTACAGTCGTGATAAATACTGAATTTTGGGGTATTGCTGGTACTGGCAGCTGGTAGCCAATGGGCTACTTGCCTTTAGGTTGACTAGCCTCTTAGATTGTCCCCTTCCTCTAACCTGATTGGGTAGAATCCTACCATTCAAGGTTGAGGATTTCCTAAGGTGGGGGGTCACCTCGGTCCAGGACACCGTAGAGGTGGTCTTGGGAAAGAGGGGACACACCTTTACTGACTTCTAATTTTCCCGCCAACCTTGCTGCTGAAGGTGGGACTTGGTCAAGAGGGTAGGCATCTCCACTAGCTGGTGAGGCCTGCTAGCATATAAAAGAGCAGAATGCCTTTGAGGCTCACCACACTGAATGCTGTTCCGACTTGGGGGTAGGTGTGAAGCACCTCCACCCCTAGTAGCCTTTGTCTCTCACCCACAAATGTACAAGGGCTCACACCTCAGGGGGCCAGAAATGGCTTTGTGTGGCAGGCTGGTGCAGACCAGTTAGCTGGTATCATTGGTGTAGGTTCCCCTGTATTTTTGTCTTTACCTCCTGTTTTTTTGCTGTGTGTTGGACTTCGATATTGCTGGTCTAGATGCTTTGGGCACTTTGCCACTGATGTTCAGTGCCAAGGTGCAAGTGCTCCCTCTGTAAATTGTTGTCATGGATTAGTGTTTCCCTGATTGGCTTATTTGGTTTACTATTAGGCCCCTAGTACAGTGCACTGTGTTTGCCCAGGGCCTATAAACCAAATGTTGCTAGTGGGCCTGCAGCACTGGTTGTGCCACCCACACAAGCAGCCTTGCAAAGGGATCTCAGGCCTGCCATTGCAGTGTTGGTGTGTAGTCTGGTACTGCCATGTTGACCTGGCAAGTGCACCCACTTACTAGGACCTAACCTTTCCTTTTCTTACATGCGAGTCACCCCTAAGGCAAGCCCAAGGTACCCCTGTGGTCAGGGAACAGTGTGTGTGAAAGGTAGGAAATGCCTTGATGTGTGTGGCATGTCCAGATAGTGAAATACTGCGAATTTTGTTTTTCACTATTGAAAGGCTATCTGTCCCTTAGGAGAGAATAGGAGTTAATTTATAACATCTTATAAATATGACTTTGCATTAGGACAAGATATGAAGGTGACGTTTAGGATGCTGAACTCTAAAGAGTAAAGATGATTTTTACATTTTGTGTTTGAAAGTACCACTTATAGAAAGTAGTTATTTTCTTGCTTAGCCATCCTGTGTGCCTCTGCTGGTTTATGTATTAACTATCTGGGCCGTGGATGTGCATTCACTGTAGACAGCCACTGGGCAGGTTAAGGTGTGTCCTGCCTTCCCCGGATGAGTCAGGGCTGGTCTGAATAGACATGGGCTGCATTTAGAGTAGGGGTAGGACATATCCTTTCACATGAATGGGCCTGATCTGCCTTACACAATGCTGTCTCCACCTCCTGCCGGGCAGCAGCACCAGAGAGGACAGAACTGGTTTTGGCTGGGCAAAGAGCTTCTCTGCCACCAGAGAACAAAGACATTTGTGCTAAAAAAAAAAGTGGGGCCCAGACCCCTGAACTTTAGAACACTTTCAGACTTCAAGAGGAACCTCTGCCAAGGAGAGGAGCTGGAAGAAACTGGAGGATGAATAATTCTCCTTTGCTGTGGCCTGCAGCAGCTGTTTTCGTCAAGGATAGGAACTGTGTGTGTATCATGCTTGTGAAAGTATCTCCGAAGGATTGTTAATGGATCGTGCCTCCAATTCAATAGGTCTCAGGAACAGCAAACACCTCACCAATCGTTCTTTGTTACCATCTCTGGAACCTTTGGTTTCAGTCGCTACAGGAGTAAATAGCAACCGACTCTGTCACTGAGTCAGTCGCAGGATTCCGTATCCTGAAGGTCCGCAGAAGGCACTGTGGTACCGCAACCTTGGTCTCACCGATGCCGTCTGGATGCGTTCTGTGGGCACCGCATTCTGCACCGCCTCGTTTCACCATGCCTGGACATCACCGTCACCATTGCTGTTCGACCCGAACATCAACTGACTCCGTTGCCTGCACCACAACCTGCCAGCACCACATCAAGCACCACCTCATCCGCACCGTAGGCCTTGGTCTCACCAACACCATTGGGATGATCATCACAGAGCACATCGCACCGCATAGTGATGGCACTGCATCCTGGACCGCTTCCATTTTGCAATGCAACCGTGATGGTTGCCCCGACTGACTTGCACCAACGTGTTGGCCACACCGAGAAAGGTACTGTTCACAAGTCTCTCGGCACTTTATCTAGCCCATACCAACACGGTTAACTGCAACTGTTAGACTTGGTTGTTTTCAGCATCGAGGTGCCCCCGGAGAGAGCTACTGACTCGAAGAATTGTGTTTTGTGGATACTTCTTGGATTTGGCCTTACAGTGCCAAATCCAGTTCTGGGCCCTTGGAGGTTGTTCCTGCTGCAAAGACCTGCTTGAAACCATCAAAAACAACTCATCGCCCTTCCAGCGCCAGTTTTTCTCACACTGACTCCGACACAGGCCCTGCTGTGCTGCTGACCGAATTGACGCATTGTGGGACCACAGCTGAAGAAATCGACGCACCGCATGTTTGCTGCCGCCGCTTCAACCTCCAGCACATTTACATTTCCACACATTGCACCTGTGTGCCACATTTCCAATTCATCACCTGCAGATCAAAACCATCTTGGATTTTGATGCATCTCTTCCCCCTACAGTCCGGATTTGACACAACACCTCTCCTGCTTGCAGCAAACCTGAGGCATCGCCCCTTCTTGGACTCAGGAATGTATTTTTAATACTTACCTCCTCAGCAGCTGTTTTGCCTTGTGGATGTTGACGCATCTGAGGTACTTTGTGTAAAATGATATAGTTCTATAAACACAATTGCTTGAAACTGTTTAAAAGTCATAGCTTGAGTTGTGTATGTTGGAGTTTTGTTGTTTTAGTCTTCTTTGGTTTAGATAAAGATACTTCAAATTTCAAAACCAGTGTGACATCCCTTTTTAGTGTTTTCACTGGGTTACTATGGGTGCTATGGACTCATACTTTACACATTTCAACTGGGATAGGTTTGACTGCTCATGCCAAACTACCAAGAGGGTAGTAGGTGTTATCTTAGGTGTGTAATTCCCTTATCCTGACACGAAGGAAGGCTCCCTACTTTTACAGAGTGTATACCACTGCCAACTAGAGACCCTCATGTCTAACAAGAAGTAAAGGTAAACTTTATAAGAAGAGAAGTGATGGGATATATACTCAGCGATCTGACACTTAGAGGCTACTTGAAAATGTTGACCAGTAAGCTCATAGCATAAATATGAGATGGAGTGGTGGAGCAGTATCTAATTTAAAACTGGCAGAGTACACACACCGCAGACATAGTTCAGAAGTGTGATCTTCCGAATCAAATTGCACTTACATTAACTCTGCAATACTATTACCATATCATTTTAAGGAGATGTGAAGTGAAGAATAGGAAACAGCAAAATGTAAAATCTTCCTCTGTTAAACCACCAACAGAACAAATGGGTCTGCCTAGAATCTTGGAATGTGCACAGTGATGGACAGTTGATGGAGAATACCGAGGACAACTAGAGTTCAAAAGTATTTATAAACTTCACGTGCACTCATGGAATAGACCTTCAATCACTTTCCTATAACTTTTCTCACCACTCCACTCCCAATTCCTTCAACTACAAAGGTAGGAAGTTGCTAATTGGAAAATTACACTAACCTGAACATCATCTGAATGCTTGCATGCACTAATAAACAAGGGTGTGTCAAACATTCCAAGAAAAGTAAACCACCTTTTTGTCTTATCATCTTGATGCATCGTACAGGGAAATAAGGAAGTGACCAGTAAGATATTTTCTCCCGGCAGCTTCAGCACTTGGTCCACACCCAAGTAGCCTCTCATCCCTACTCATATTAGCATTGCCTCTAAGGGTAATATTTGTTTTCTTTATTTTTTTCTCTTACTTTTTCCCCTCTCATTCCCCCTATATTCGATTAATTAGTTCTTAATCTTTAAAAGCATTTTATATTTTGTACTCAAAAGCCTAAATTAAGTGGAAAGCATATTGGGAAATAAAATATTTAAATTGGTAGAATATAGGGGTAGATAGAGATAACGGTACACGTTTTTTCATTGGGCACTGCATTATTTGGTAAAATGTCTGTTGTAGTGTTGATGACGACCTCTTACTTTGTTTCTAATGTGCTCACATCCCCGTGCAGGGTGTTGGAAAACCATTCCTAGGCCGAGCCTCTCTGCTATGTGAGCCAAGTGTCGGCCAGTCTTCTAACTAATTCCTAATATATGCTAACATCTTAGACCTACATAATTAGATAAGTGTCTTGTGTGTCATCTTTTGATTACAACCGATGGTTGTTTGAAACTTGACAGTATTTTTATTGCTATCTTTTTTTTGCTACCTAATGCTTAAGCAATTACTTTGATTTTCACCTGCAAATTAATTTGTTAAGTATTGATGTATAGTAATTATTGGTGAAAAGGTCAGTATGTTGTATGACAAAAATCCGTCAAGTATCAGATTTAACCGTGCAAGAAGACTATTACATTGAAATTGAAGGGTGGGGCCCATGGGACCCCAGTTTTGTGTGTAAATGTAGTATCAATTGTTTGACTTCAGGTTTGTTTACTTTGTATTATTTCTATGTTTCTTTCTGTATCGGTTTCCCCATGTCTTTCTTCTGCCATGTTTCTTCTTGTAACCTTTATTTTGCTACCCGACGGTGGTTGCCCTTTCTGCATGCCCTCTGCTCAATCTCGTTCCAGTTTTCATTGCATCTTGCACGCAGTTTGTATAATGCTCTAATTGTTTTCTTTTCATTCTGCTGCAGCCTTGATAAGCTTGCTTTTTAGGTCGGGCCCTGAGCCAGCACGCATGCACTGTTCTGAGGATCTGCTGTAGTAGAGTATGGTAGAGAAGCCCCGCCGACTCTCTGCCCATATTTTTCATTGACATGTGTCTTTGTATTTCGTAAAAGGTGACTTCTGATTCAGTAATTGGCTTGCTAGTCCCTCTTGAGTATGGCCTTGCCGTTATTTGAACCTCCCATGGCTACTGGCCCCTTTACTTCGGTTGTTACACGGTACATCTTTTTAAGTCTGTAAGCACTACTTTCTTTAATGTGTCTTAACTACTGTAGGCACTACAGGCTTTCCTGCAACATTCAGCGTGTAATGCGCAATTTCATTTTTACAAGAAGCCTGTCAATTGCTTATGATATATGCATGGGCGCCGTGCATGATCACGGAGCCCGCTTAATTTAAAATGCACGGGAGCCGCGCATGATCGTTTTGCACGGCACCCATTTTATAAGAATTAAAAAAAATATATATGCACAGGCGGCACGCATAATCATGGCGGTCGCCTAATTTAATATATACGGGCACCGTGCATGATGTTGTTGCACGGCACCCATTTTATCATTATTTCTGCACCAACCTCCCTCCCGCCCATCTCCACAGTTATCGGCTGAGCCTGTCTCGCCTCGGGACTCCTTGTGCGCATGGGGAAAGGAGAAGATGGGAGCTAGTGAATTTGTTGCAGATTTATAGGCTGGGTTGCAAGGCTGCTCAGCGGGTTATGTGCCTGCTACAGAGATCTGCCCAATGCACAGCCTTGCATCATACCAAAGAATGTTAATAATTGTGACCTGCATTATTGACACACCTGTTCTTTGAAATAAGTGTTCCTCTTTTGGCGAACCACCAGACAAATAGTTCAGAGATATTTGGAGGCAACCAGCTTATTTATAGCCTGAAGCATTTACAGGGTCTTCTTTACAATCACCCTGCATGGCTTTGGCAAAGGTTCAGCAGATTGATTGTGAGATTTTATTGCTGTAAAGCCAATTAGACATTCAGGTTAGTGTACTTTTGATTTTACCTTTGTAGACAACCCATTTATTTTGTTTTTCAGATATCAGGGCTGGGTTGGTAGACCCCCTGTGGTTTGACAAATGATTTTCCCCTGCTGACGTAAACATTTCACCTATCTCCCTTGTCCTTGTTCCAGCCTTGTCCTTTCTTTATTTTACTATTAAAAACAGAAAGCATGGCAGTTTTAAAACACTGTTTCCCTTTTCTGCTTCCCGGTGGAACCGCTACTGGCCAACCAGCTGCAAAAAAATTTGCTGCATGGCTAAATACTTAAATACTTATAAGGCCCCAAAGGTGAGGCCGATTGCATTGCAAATTCTTGTTTCTCTTAGGTAGTGGAATTTTTATACTGTTTCTGGTGTTTTGTAACGCAGTAATTATGTGTCTAATTCTGTAACAATAAGAAGTGCTTTGGAGGAAGTGCCTCATCAATTCTATATTATAAATTGAAGTGACAAGAGAAAACAAATCTTGCAGGCTTGCCAAGTGCATTTTTTGTTACCTAATTTAACATATTTTTTATAATTGGTTTGTTTCCAGTTTATGGCTGGAGGGACCTACTTACTCAGGATAATCTAACAACATTCTGCCTTTTTTTTTAAGTATCCTGTTTTGGAATTACCAGTAGGCGCAACATGCAGATTGCACAATGTTTCCTCATAAATACGCGTTTTACTGCTATAATATGGTGCAAACATTTTACATGTTTGTACTTATAAATATGAAACCCTGTAGATATAATTAACTATATAAAATGTTATGTAATGTTAATTTGATATTAAATTGAGTATATATAAAATATATTTATACATACTGCATACATAAATAAATAATTTCCTCCATGTTGAAAAGATATACCACTCCCAGAGTGTTGCATTATGCCTCTTGTTACCTCGTTGTCATTCCAAAATGTGGCAAGGCCAGGCTTGGAGGAGATGTTTCTCAGTAATCTCAGGACAGATGTGGAACAATAACTATTTTGAGATATGTTACAAGGTCAATCTTCTAAGATTTTACAAGGTCCTAAAAGCCTAATTATGGGATGCTTTCATCTTTAGCGCCAGAACACCTTTGGGTAATCATGCACTCTAGAAACTAAATAAATTCGACATCCATATATAAGCTACTAAACGAGCATTATTATACAAAGGACAACTCTAGGGGATTCCATGTTAATTATGTTTCAATTTAAAGTATTATATTTGCAGTTTTTTATATTTTGGAGTCTAGAACACTGTATGAGAGGCCACTTATATTGATAATGGGATGCTTTCTCACTTGAACAATCTAGGAAATTTGGCAGTGAACATTCAAACATCCAGGGTATGTAAATACAAATAAGAAATGGGTTGAAAGGCTCATTTTGCTTTACTTTACTTACCATCCACTATATTTAATTGTATACCACAAGTTTAATTTTGTTATATTCAGTTGCATTCACAAACATATGAATGTTTTCTGAACACATTTACAGGACACTTCACAAAGTTAATGACTATGATCTATGTGTAGATATAGAATTGAATACTTTAAAATAGTACCTAGTATATTGAAAAACCTTACGGTATAAGTATGGAGGGAAGTGGGAAACAGTGTAAAAAACATGGCATAATATTGACAAATTACTTGGGAGAAAATGCACTAAGGAACCACAGAAACCAAATAATTATAAAAAACTATATTTCATTTAATAGGTATACAAATCTTCATATTAAAAGCAATTGGTAAAAAACATAAATTCAAACGAATTATATGGAAAACATACAATTATCATACACTACATAAAAACATATAAAAAAAGGTTTATAACAGTGGCAATCAATATTGTTCAGTGGGAAACATGCAGCTTTGTTTTTGACATGATAATTCTTCCCACAGCTGTAGGTTTTATGAATTAACTTCTCTACTGGTTTACTTACATTTTCAGTTTTAGATTTTCATTGATGTGTTTCAGATCCAATCATATTCAAACTTTCTTCAAGATGTGTGGGAGGATATTTTCCTTGTAAATTGTGGCTTTTTTTCTACTTGTAGTGTTTCACAGTCTTTCCTTACAAAAAAAATCAAAAAGGTAGTAATTGCTCAGAATATCTCCTAATTTTGTTTAACCATTGTTCTTATTTCATCATGAAGATTTATGGAAGTGTCATACATCTTGTGAAAAAATATTTTCTGCTCCTTATCAGATAGAGGTTCAAGTCTTCTTTTTTTTTTTTTTTTATTGAGCAGATTCGAGAAATACAAATGAAAATACATAACTATACAAAAGTATGATATTATATTATACATGAAAAAAAGTAAAGAGATTGCAGGATTCAAGATGGTAAAACACGTAATAAAGTCGACATATAATACATTCTGTTTTCAATTCGTTAAGACCATAACGTAATAACACAATAAATCTTTAGTCATCACTTTTAGCAAACCAAATTCTTTAAAGTAAAATAAGACCTTAAGCTAGAGACCTTCTTTTTACAAGTAATATGTTAACTTAAATTTCTTTTTAGTCCCTTTGCCGTTCATACCAGTTGGCTATTGGTGTCCAAATTTGTTCCCCATATAATCGTGATTTATTCCCTCTGGTTCTATAAATGGCTACTTCTTGCTTGTATATTGCTAATAGTCTATTAAGCCATCCCTGGAAAGTTGGGGCTTCGGGGTCTTTCCATCTAGTTGCTAGAATAATTCTATAAACAGCAGTACCTATGTAAGTAGTAGGAATTTCTAGGTTACTAAGACCTAGAGAATCATCATATCCTAACAGAAACAGAGTTGTTGATGTTCTTATTTCGTGGCCGAAAATTTCGGCCCAGTACTTTGTAATGCTTTTCTTAATTTGTTCTAGTTTGGGGCATTCAGAGAACATATGTATAAGATCTGCAGGTCCTTGTGTGCATCTGGGGCATTTATCATGAGCCATCTTACCCCAAGTGAACAGTTTGAAAGGTGTGTAATATAGGTTATATATAGTTTTGTAAATTTGGCCCTTTAGGTTGCTAGCTAGTAAGACTTTAGAAGATAATTGTAAGGTCATATCTATGTCGAGATTAGCGTTATTCAATTTGTTGGCCCAACTAGTTTCTGTAGATTCGAGGTCATCGGGGTGATTGCTCATGAAAATGTCATATATATTGCTTATTCTGGTTGATTGTTTTCGTATGAGATCTAGAAGTGGTATGGATTTTAAATCTATATTTGATATATTTTGTCTAAGGGATGTATAAATTTGAATACATTTTAGGTAGTCTGTAGAATGGATATGATATTTGCCATATAATTCGTCAAATGTTATTTTGCCATCTTTATCTACGAAGTCGCCAATAGTTATTATGCCTAAGTTCTCCCAGCGTTTGGTTATATTATAGTTAAGATAATAAGGTATTACTGAGCTATACCATAAAGGTGTATATTTGGTGTATTTTGAAATTGTCAGTGTTTTAATGGTTCTAGTCCAGGTTTTAAAGGCATCTGAAATGATTTTGAATTTGATCTTTTTAAAATAAGAAGGTTCTATCTGTCTTAATAGCAGGCCTCTGGCTTTACTACCCAGCGTTAATTCATAAATGGATGGTATGGGTTGATGTTGATCATTATGATTATTAGAACTGGGTGTAAGCAGAAACATCATTTGTTGTAAGATAGTTGCCCATAGGTAATATGTTAAATTTGGGACCGCTAGACCACCTCTGGAAGGTGGCAGTGCTAGCTTAGGTAGGGCTCTTCTTATCTTCCCATAATTCCAGATGAACGAGGATATTGCTTGGTCTAGAGTTTTCATAGTATCATTGTTAGTTAAAAGGGGAATTGCTCGAAACAAATATAGGATCTTTGGGAATATCGTCATTTTAACATAGTTTCCTCTACCAATTATGGAGAGATGAAGATTATTTACTCTGAGTAGATCTGCCTTTATTTTTTTAATTAGAGGGTCATAATTTAGCAGGTTAATTTCACTAGTTTTTGGCGAGATATTCACTCCTAGGTATTTTGCATTTTTAACTCTGTATTGGCTTATAAAAGGTGTATTCTCAGTATATATAACCATAGTTTTATCTTGATTTAGAGAGTATCCAGAGTAAAGCCCGAAAGATTTGGTGGTTTCTTCAATTTCGATTATAGCCTCCGTAGGGTTAGTTGTTACAACAGCCACGTCATCGGCGTAGGCGAGAACTTTAGTGTTGTAAATGTCTACTGCAATTGGTGTAATCGCCGGTGATGTTAATAATTTGATAATTAGGGGATTGATATATAGTGCGAATAATAATGGAGAGCACGGGCAACCTTGTCGCGTGCCTCTCTGGATGTTTATATTTTCAGATTTGCATCCACCAGTCATAATTCTTGCCTTGGGGTCAGCATAGAGGGCTTTTATAGATTTTATAAAGACCGGGCCGATGTTGTTAATGGCTAATATTTCCCAAAGAAACTGCCCAGAGACCCGGTCAAGGGCCTTCTCGGCATCTAATAAGATCATCGACATCTGGCCCCCCTCTACTTCCATGATGTCAAATAGGGAAATTACTCTCCGTGTATGATCTGTGGTACTCTTGCCAGGTATGAAACCGTGTTGCCAGGGAGAGGCCAGATGTTCGATGATCTTACTCAGACGGTTGGCAAAAATCTTGGCATATGTTTTGGAATCTGAGTTAATCAATGAGATTGGCCGATATGATGTTGTTAGTTCTGGTGGTTTATCTTTTTTTTTTAAAATGGCTATATTCGTTTGCTTCCACGATTCAGGGGGTTTTCCATGCCACTGAATACCTAAAAAAAGATCATGCAAGAACGGGATAATTAAGTTGCCCAATATTTTGTAAAGATCTAGGGGAATCTTGTCTGGTCCTGCTGCTTTTCCCGCGGCTAGTTCAGCTAAAGCTAGCTCTACTTCTGTTCTGGAAATTTCTTTTGCAAGCTCTTTCTTTGTATCTTCATCTATAGTTTCCGCCATATTTGTCTCTCTAAGCCAGTTGACTAAAAACTCCTTAGTATCATCGGTTGATCGCTTATCTTCGTTTTGGTACAATTTTTGATAGTAATCATGAAAGCATATGGCTATATCCTCTTGGGTGGTATATTTCTGCCCGCCGTAATCAATACCTTGGATGAAGTTGCGAGAATGAGATTGGCGGGTTCTGAGGGCAAGATGTCTCCCTACATTTTCTCCTGTCTCATAAATTTTGTTTCGATTTGCTTGGAGAATTTCAGCTGCTTTTTGAGTTAGATCGTTATTAATCTCGGCTTTAAGCACTAAGATCTTCCTAAGAATATCCTCAGCCTGAATACCATGATGTAATTGGTTAGCATGTAGATGTTCTAGATTTATAAGCCTATTTGTTAGTTGAATATATATTTTTTCACGTTCTTTTTTACGACTAGCAACAAAAGTAGCAGTCTCACCCCTTAATGTGGCTTTGAAACTATCCCATACAATCATCCGTGAAGCACTATATTGATTATTATCGAAGAATTCTTTGGACCATTGTGTGATATGTGTTATGTATTCTTGATTCACAAGAAGTTTACGGTCAAATGTCCATTGTGGATAGACCCTGTTATATCCAAGGGCCTCAAATGTTATATAGAGTGCATTATGATCTGATATTGTCTTGGGGGCTTTAAATATAAGAGTATTCAGAGCAATATCCATGGTCGTAAATATATAATCTATACGTACATATTTTCTGTGGGGATACGAAAAGTACGTGTATCCAGGATCTCTTCTGTTCTTTAAAGACCATATGTCTTGAAGATTATAGCTACGAATCAAATTTTGTATTGCCCTGAATACTCTCGGTTTTCGACCTGTATATTTATATTGATTTTGATGGCATTGTAGTTGTCTTAATGTTAAATTAAGGTCGCCACATAAGATTAGAGTACCTGTCCAAGATGCTAATTCTAGTTCTAACTCGATGAATAATGTAGGGTCATCGAGATTAGGACCGTAAATCGAGCAGATAGTGATGCCTATATCAAGTTGGACGATGGCCCATCTACCATGAGGGTCAGCTTTTTTGCGTGTTGAGGCACCCAGTCTTGTTCTTGTTAAGATTGTGACTCCTCTAGTTTTCGAGGTTTGTGTAGTTGTGACCAATAAGTTAAAGCCTGGAATCTTTATTTGACTTATCTCTCCTATGGGAATGTGAGTTTCCTGAATACATATAATGTCCCATGAGCTTTGAATCATTAATTGGATAAATTGAGCCCTCTTTCCTTTGTCATTGAGTCCTGCCACGTTCCAGGATCCTAATTTTAACTTCCCCATTTAGTTGTTCTATGTTTTAGACGGTATTCATGAAACATGTATAATGTTATGTTATTCCTCAATATTCCTTTAGTAATCTCGAATCTGCTCATTTTACAATGCATTTCCCCCCCCCCCTCACCCCCCCGTCTTCCCAGACTCCCAACCCACACCCTCCCCTGTCCCCGCCCCCCTTACACCCCCCAACACCCCAAAAAAGGCAACAAGACTCCATAAGAGTCTATAGTGATGGATTAGCATAGTCTGACCAGCACTAGCGAAACATGCAATCCAGAGTATAAAAAGAGAAGCCTAGCAGAAGCCTAGCAGAAAAAAAGAGAGGAAAAAGGAAAAAAAAAAACATAGTATTGTATACCAGTTCATCAAATGGCCTCTTGAATTTACTCAATAGTCAAAGATAAGGAAACCTAGTGATTCTTAGTAACATTGTCTAATATAACCTAATGTATTGTTTAAGGATTTATTTTAAGCTCTCTAGTTATTCTTTAGCCTTGATCTCGGATGTAAAAAATTTTGTTTGACCATCATAAATTACTTTTAGTTTAGCTGGATTGTTCAGGTATACCACAGCTTTCTTTTCTTGAAAAGGCTTGATAAGCTGTCTGAGTCGCCATCTCCTTTCGACAGTATAGTGGCAAAAGTCAGGACGTACAAAATATGATATAGAATCCTTGCTGCGATGTTTATCCGGCGTGACTTTTTCAGATATAGCTTGTTGAAGCATAAAGTTCCCAAAATAAACTAGGATCGCTCGTGGATACTTGCCAACGGGTGCCGTAGCATTTAGAGACAGGGGAACCCTATGTGCTCGCTGTACCTCATAGCTCCAGTCCCAGGTGGTAAGTTCTGGTAGGGTATCACGTAAGAGCTGTATAATAAAGGAACGACAGTTTTCTCCCTCTGCTTTTTCTGGCACACCGAGAACGCGCAGGTTGTTTCTGCGAAGTCTATTTCCATAATCTTCCAGTTTCCATCTTATATCCTGGAACTGTGCTTCATGTGCTTCGACTCGCTCGTTTGTGGTAGCGGCTTCTGTTTCGTTCAGTACGATCCGGTCTTCTATATCGTTTAGTCTTTCTGTAAAGGCGCCCATTGTTTTTGAAAGCTTACGAACTACACCTTGAACCTTCTGTAGTGCTACTCGAGCTTGGCGGCTGTCTTTTGAGGTCTCTTCCCGGTGTGATGCGATGGCTTGTAGAACTGTTTCCATAACTTGTGTCAGTGTAGCCCCCGATGGATCAGGTTGTTCTCTATTTGGGGCTTGATTTGAGGATGATGCTTGAGATATTGCAGTAAGATTCTGATTCTGATTTAGAGTCAAAACGGTCGGGGTATAGTCCCATGACAATTCATTAGCTCCATGGTGTCCCCCCCTTTTCTTTTTAAGTATAGTCCTCCTTCTATCACGTTGCTCTTTTGGGGGGTTAGGGTCTGATTCTGTGCTTATATTGGAATCTGTATCATTCTCTGCTTCATCAATCTCATCCTCTGTATCGCCTGACCAGCTAATATCCTCTGAGAAGGAGTAAAAATCTGTTATATCTTTATCTGCTTCCATAACCTCAATAGGGTCAATAGGGTGATCATTTATCGCAGTATTAGCTGTTATTGCCTCTTCATTCCTAGTTACTTCTGTAGCCTTTTTCCCCTTAGTCAATAATTGTGTCTTATTGGCACTCTGTTGTAAGTCTGTATTTAAGTCATTATTTAAATCAGGAGTTGAGCTTATATTCATATTCAAGGGGATAGTATTTATCGGCATTTCCATATTCAGCTCCATATTCGGCTCAGGAGTGTGGTTGATGTCGTTATTGGAGTCACTACAGGCAGGGGCATTAGCCGACCCAACAGACCCAGTAGCAGCATCAAGACTTTTTACCTGTACCTCTGGGGGGTCTGGAATCTCTATTAACTTGGAGGCGGTATCGCTAATCCCCTGTTGGTGTGTATTAGTACTAACATAAGAGGCAGAGGCGGAAGCAGAGTAAAATGTTTGGCTTACCGCTATGACCGTGGTGTCAGCTCTCTCAGAAGTATGGACAGCCTCTTGCCCTTCAGTGTGTTCTGGACCATTCAGATCGTCATTGGTTGTCTCCACCAATTCTGTAGTAGGTACTGACTCGCCATTATTATCCACGTTAATCCCAGCTAATTCAGTAGCAGTGGTTAAGTGTTCTTTTTGGTTATCCCGCTGTGCCGATTTATTTAGTTGTTTTTGGCTGGCGGCACGCTGCAACATTGTAATCACCGTGGGAGCGACCGAAGCTGAAGCTGAGACAGATGATAGTGCCGCAGGAGTTTTACCGGAGGTAACGCCTTTCCGAGCCGGTGTTTTCTCAGCTGTCCCCCCAGCTGGAGTTTCAGATAGCTCTCTGCGCGTGGTACCACGCCTGTTGCCTGCTTCTTGATCACGAAGGGCTTGCCGTGCTGCTCTTGTTTTGGCCGCTGCAGAGGCTGCGGCGGCAGCGTTCTTTGGGGCCATTGCACCCTGAGTGCCGGTGAGACTCGCTTGTGCTGCGTGTACCGTACTGTTTCCCGGATTCAGCCGCCACAGGAAAGATTGGACACCTGAGGAGGGGCGGTTACCGATCAGCAGCCGCAGCACTGTGTATCCGACAACTGAAGCCAGCAGCGAGAGAGACGCCCTCGCAGGGATCAAGCAGTCAGAAGGTACGTTCCAGGATCAACAGGCTGTACGATTCGGCCCGATTTTGGCATTTCTTTTAAAATAATGCTAACGTTATATCGATCATAACGTCTGGATTCCCATCTTCCTTACAAGTAATTGATATGGATGATTAGCTTATTTAGCAGCATGCTCCGCTGAGCTGGTCAGAGGCTGCTATCGGCGTCTAGCCTGACGCCGCCATCTTCATCTGCGAACACTTCCAGTGCACTTCTAGATGGGCTGGTCGAGGTTCAAGTCTTCTAACAACAATTAGATTTTTTGCAAAGTGATCCTCAATCATCGAACAAAATACATAGAAGATGAATTGGTATCTATGGAATGCCTGTTTGAAAATATTTCTCATCTGTGTCACTTGTATTTCATTTATCCAGAGCAGATATTGTTACTTGGTGTGCATTCTACTTCCAAATCAAAAATGATTTTTTTGAAAGAAAATGAATATAAACGTATATTTGGATTTGTCAATCAGATTAGAATAGCAAAATAGAGAATAAGAAACCCAGCGTTAGATACAAACACTAAATCTGACCAGTTCTGAGAAAATATAATATAACGTTTTATCAATGAGCTCTCATCTTAAAGCTAGGCAGGCCTCCAGGCAGACTCAATTTTTCATTAAGGGAGCCACAGGTTCACTTCAACTCCCGCATTGCAACTATTTGCTGGCTGTTGTTATAAATGTGGTCTCTGGAGGGCAGTGGTATGCACCCTGTCCAAGTAGAAACATTTCCTTTTAGTCAGGGTAAGGGAGTTTACACACCCAAGAGAACCCCAGCTCACCCCCTTGGTAGCTTGGCACTAGCAGTCAGGCTTATCTCGGAGGCAATGTATGAAGTATTTGTACATAAAACAAACAGCAACACAGTAAAAACACTACAAATGGACACCACACAAGTTTAGAAAATATCTACTCTTTATCTAAACCGAAAAAGACCAAAATAACTAAAATCCAACATGCACAACTCAAGAATTCACTTTTTAAAGGTTTATGCAATTTAGTCCATAGAACTCTAAGGATGCATTAATTTTAGCACAAAGTACATTTGATGCAACAAAATCAAGGATGAAAAAGAGCTGCCAAGGAGGAAAATGTCAGAAAATGTCAGAAAACACAGCAATGCATTGATCGTTGAGTCCCAGGGGTGTGAAGGCGTCAGTTTCGCTGCATGCAGGATACGTGTTGCGTTGATTCCTTACTGCAAGGAAGAACGATGTATTGTATTTCGAAAGCAGCTCGTTTTTGCAGGGCAATGCGATGGAAACTTGGTGCACAGGTTTGATGCATGGAAAATAGAGGCGCGCTGGGTCGATGCAGCGGCAAAACAGGTGCAGCATCGATTCTTCCAGCCACAGGCAGATGATGCATTGATGCCTTTAGCTGCACAGCAGGGCCTGCAGCGAAGTCAGAGCGGGAGTCTCAGACATCGGAGAAACAGGGCTCTGGTCTTGTTCTGCGGTCGTTCTTCCAGCAGTGAACAGGAGCTGCATCACGGCAGTGATGACTTAGCTTTTCAACCGCACGGCAAACTTCCAGCTGGATAAACAACACTAAAGGGTGATCCATGGATTTTCAGCTCTTGAAGCTGCAAAACCACCTCCAAGGGCCTAGAACTGGAGTTAGCACCACATGGCAGGTCAGAACTCTAAGCGGTGGAGTTCAGGGGGGCTGCAGAAGAAGTCTTTGATGGCCATGAGAATTCCAACAGGAGATTTTGGAAAGTAGGATTCTGGAAAGCAAAGTCCAGTTCTTTAACTGCTCACAGACAGAAGCAGAAACTGCAGGCCTACTCTGCAGTGGCAGTACTCCTGCCAAATCCTCAGCTCTCCTTCTTGGTCGATTCCTTAGTCCACAAGTAATCTAAAAATGGGGCGGTTTACAGGACCAATACTTATTCCCTGTTTCGTCTTTTAAGTAGGCATATTTTAAAGGATAGTCTTTATAGTGCACAGATCCTGCCTTGTCCTGTGCTGTCCAGGGGGCTGAGACAGCATTGTGAGAGGAAAGGCATAGCCCTATTTAGGCACCACTCTTTCTCAGGAAGGCCCATCAGCCTGGTGATGGGCAATCAGGATATGCAGGGCATACCACAGCTACCTTTGTGTGACTGTTTAGGGTGAAAGCCTGGAGAACATGCAAACTGAGCAAGACTGTTTACCATTCCTCTACTGACCCGCCCATATTGCAAAGCGGGCAGAAGAAGGAGAAAAGAAAATGATAAATAATGCAAATTATTATAATTTTATTTTCCCTTTTTGTTACTGCAAAAGAGTAGTGGGGCAACATTTCTCCGCCTTAGGGGAGGAGCCGCTACTGCTCCTCCTCACAGCTCTTCAGCTCTTCTCTTTGGCAAAGGTTCCTATGAGTCCAGAAGTGATCTAAAGTTCTGGGGTTTAAAGTCTACTACTTATACCCCATTTTGTCTTTGTTCTCTTTGTGCAAGGGTCTCTGAGCCCAGTCCCAACCAGTGTTGTCCTTTACTGGTGCAGTATGACCACAGGGGGTGGAGACAGCATTGTTGAAGAGAGAAAGGCCTTATTCAGGTGCAAGGAAAACTCCTCCCACTACTCTAAATGCAACCAAGCCCCATTCAGCTCAGCTCTGAGTTATCCAGTAAGGGCCAGGCACACTTCAACCCTCCCTGTGGCTGTCTACAGTGAATGCACATCCCGAGCCCCTGTCACTCTAAATCCAGACAGTCAATCCACAAACAGGCAGAGGCTCACAGAATGCTTAAACAAGAAAATGCCTACTTTCTAAAAGGGGCATTTTCAAATACACAATTTAAAAACTATCTTTACTAAAAGATGTGATATTAAATTCTGAGTTCAGAGAGCCTAAACTTTATTTTTCTATCTTGTCCCGATGTGAAGTTATACTTGTAAGATGTTACAAAGTAACTCCCATCCTATCCTATGGGGCATATAGCATTTCAACAGTGAAAAACAAATTGGCAGTATTTCACTATCAGGACATGTCACACACACCAGTACATGTTCTACCTTTCACATACAATGTACCCCTCCCATGGGGGTACCTTGGGTCTACCATAGGGGTGCCCTACATGTAAGAAAAGAGACACTTGACAGACCTTTTAGGGCCTGGCAAGTGGGTGCACTTGGCAGGTCGACATGGCAGTTTAAAACTGCACGCAGACATTGCAGTGGCAGGTCTGAGATACCTTTTCACGGCTACTCATGTGGGTGACACAATCAGTGCTGCAGGCCCACTAGTAGAATTTGGCAGACCCTGGCACACTCAATGCATTTTACTAGGGACTTGCCAGTAAATCAAATTTGATAATCAGAACCAATTGTAACAAAAAAGTACACAGGGAGCTCTTGCACTTTGACACTGATCAGCAGTGGCAAAGGGTCTAAAGCATCTAAGCATCTAAGCCAGCAAAAACGAAATCCAGCATAGCATCAAAACGTACAAGGGGTAGAGGCAAAAAGTCTGGGGAAACCACGCCAAAGGTGCCAAGTCTAACTACAATACTCTATATAGTTTGTACACAGGGCCAAAGTACAGGCATTGCTTATACGACATGCAGTAAATTACAGATGTCACCACAAACAACACAGTTATTGACATCACTGATGATATTGAAAAGTTGTTATCGAGCACATCGCTGAAGATGCTCATGTGTGCAGTTTGCCAATGAATTTCCTGAAACTCCAGCCACTGCAGATAAAACTGGGATGCTAACTGGCAAATTTATGTCTAATTTTAGCAGATCATCGATTGTCCACTGTATTCACATGGGCATGGCATATGGTCCTACTCAGCACTTAAAGCTTGTGCAGCAACCATAAATTGTATGAGGAACATACCTTACAATACATTTAAAAAGTATGCTGTGGACTACCGAGACATGCTAACACTGAATAGAATCTGTCCTACTTGACAATCCTCAGAAATTATGCTTTGGGACTGAAAACAGAAAGGTCTTGGAATATTACATGTTGTTTCTATTGTGGTGAGCGAGAACTACAGTGCATTCAAAAGGTTTGGTGTCATAAATTACAGAATTCACTGGCCTTTCCCGATTAATGAAGATAATCTAATAGAAACTGATTTGGGAGCAGCAGTTGAGAGAACAGCATGCAGATAGGGCATGTTGACCATGTCATAATTATTTTTTTCCCCGAAGAGGGTCAAGTCTATTGTACATGAGCTGCTTAAGAGGGGAAAATACTGCCCGTATGGTGGTAAACTCTAGATTTGGCATCCAGCTGCAGTTTGGGTGACTCCACTGCCCCATCCGTACTACAACCAGAAAGTCCACCCTTACGTAAGTCCTATATGATGTCGCTATTACAATACATTTTAAAGGTCTGTGTATGAATAATTTAAATTAGAAAAATGATTATGGGATGCTGGTTATTCCTCTTTGAATCAGGATAGCGATGATAAATGAGTTTACTGAACAAGGAAATGGGAAAGTTCGATAATGAGAACATCACCGAAGGAGTAAAGTTTAAAAGAGTAGCCAGTCTTTATTTAGCGGAATTTCAATCAAAATACCCATTTCTAATAGTGCATTGTATAGCTCCATCATGTCACCTTTCAGGAATTTCTGAGTATTAGTAGAACATGCAGACATCATATAGGATTATCAAAGGAACTGACAATAGGCCAGGCCCATCTTTCTGTGCAGTAGCTGGTTCAGTTCACCTCCAAGGGATGCGGGAAATGCAGCTGTCTGGTTCATTGTGACTACCTTTTGTTTGCTCCTGATTATGTGCCAAACGCCTACTTAGTGATGTTTTCTGTTCTTTCATGAGCAGAGAGTATGGTGCCTGCAATCTAAAAAGAACAAATTCGTTTTATTAAGCATCTTTGTTCAGAAGGTACAAAGAAGGGTAGGTTCAACATACAGCACTAAATGGGGGAAATGGTATATTGGGAGCAAATAGAATTTATTATCTACGAAGTTCTTTACTCTTTAAATTGAATAAATATGCACATTCCTTCTATAGATATCTGCATTACTAAGTAATATATAACATGGCTTAGAATTATTGTGTATTGTATTTTCCTCAAGACATAGAATGCTTCATAGTATCACATTTTATTGAGATATTTTCGTCTCTTTCCTTTACAGCTTGTGGCCAATGTCATTCTTTTTGTCAGTGTAAACTTGTCGGGGATCTTTGTGAGGATTTTGACAGAAAGGGCTCAGAGGAAGGCCTTCCTTCAGGCAAGAAACTGTATAGAAGAGAGACTCAGGCTGGAGGACGAAAACGAAAAACAGGTCTGTTAAAAACTACTGTCACTTTGTTTCATCTTCCTCAGAAATCTTCAAGAAACGTTTCTCAGCGAGGCTTCTGTGGGAAATAAAAAGGCCCTCTATAGCATTAAAGCAGGTGGGTTCGTTTTGCATAATAGATGCCCTGTTGTTTGTTCTTCAGTAAGGGACGGTGTGCCAATAACCGTAGCAAATTATGGAAGGTCTCCCCTTAGGTCATTACAGTGCATCCTTGACCCGCAAGGACTCACTTCTCCTGTCCCCTTCACACACATAAAAACACTCACAAAATGTAAACAATCAAAAAAGAAGCGCCGCAAGCTCTGTGTATTTGTACAAACAAGGGGCATAGATTTTCACTAAATGTAAATTCTGAAAAGGCGTGGCAGTAAAGAAGATGGAAAGATATAAAGTTTTGAAGTGCTTTGTCTTCTGTGTATAAGGACAATCTACTGTCGAGGTTACTGTCGATAGACGAGGGAACTACATATTTTAAATTGTCTCACTGTGCAATACCAGAATGCTCGATGTCTATGGCTGACTGCTGGTCTATATTTACCAGAGCAACTCTTGCCCACACTTATCAAAGCACAGCTGAACTCTCAATGTCACTGAACACAGTTATACTCAATTGTGACAGTCAGGAAAAAGGAAAAACATTCATTTAAAACAAATGTTTTCCTGCCTAGGTTATAAATAATTTGAGTGTTGCTAATATTTTAATCTTAGCACAGCAGGTGAAACCTCTGTATCTTTTACACAGAAATCCCAACATTTTAATCAAGCAAATCATTCAAATGTAAATCATTAAAAATGTATTCATTTTAATTTATGTTCTGGAATATTAGGGTTCGCAATAAGTATATTACCATTTTGTTAGGGTAAAACTTGGTTATTTTGAGTGGAATATCCCTCACGCCCTTGAGGGATGAGGGTTTTCTATATTTCAGTCTTTGAATATAAACTTTAAATAGTCCCCGCCACTGGTCTTTGGGACCTTTGTTTGCTGATGAAGAAAGATGAGGAGCAGTCAGCAAAAAACCTTTAGCAGACAAATAATATGTTTTTGTTTTTCAACTATCCCAGGATCTTAGACTACTTTGAGTCCGATAACATCTTACAATGCTCAACATCTAAGCAAACACACTGCTATTTCACAAACTACAAAGCACATAACCTCAATATAAGAACCTAATGTCAAAAAGACATTGCCGACACAAAACTAAGTTGATATTCACACCTCAACCACTGCTACCGTCTTTGAATCAGCTACTTCTTCCATGTTCAAGTTCAGGCTTCAGGCTTAAAGGACATGGGCAATTGTAATTTGGGGTAATTTATTTAAGCGCCTCTCTCTTGTGACATTAACCATCCTCTGGTTACGACCTGAGTGAGGGGGTGTTTCCGTCTCAAACTTCGAGTATAATCATTAAACAACCCCGTCTCTGGTGGCATGGACCTTTGTTTGTCGGCAAAGAGAGATAAAGACCAATCATCTACATACAATAAATCAGTAAAGACTTTAACATTCAGTCCATAAAGAGAGTTAGTGTGAGTTAAATAGTTTTATCTTCAAATCGTATAGACTTTCATCTATTTTTGCAATAGCCATTAATCTTGAAATTCAGCATGAAAAGTTAATATAATTCATCAATCCATATTTGAATATAAAATTTAAAAAAGTTTGTTAAAATCAGAGTCAAAATTTTATTAATACAACAAGTGTTTTCCATAAAGGAAATTCCCTATTCTAAACCAATTTGGGATAAAGAGATAAAAATGTGTCAGTTCAGAATCCCAATAAAGAGTTACAATGAAAGAGAAAGCTATGTGCAAGCATGAAGATTTTGCAGTACAAACTAGTAAGTGTTCTCAGCTGAAAGATATCACTAGACTGTTCCATAAAATCTAAGCAAGTCAGCTTCTCATGAACAGAAGGCATTAGAAACTTAAAGACAAATCTCCAGTCAGAGAGTCAGGACAGGAATCTGGATCCTGGGCATCTGGGGCCTGGGAGCTAATCTAGGAATAGGCACTAATCTAAACACATACATTCTATGTTGCAACATTATTTTCTTTCTTCTTCTTCATCCTCCAAAATAATACCAGCATACTCATGGGAATAAGCAAACTCCCCATTTTCTCATCAACGCATAAGAAACTTTCAGACATTAGTCCTTGAAAATTAACAACATTGTTTTCTTGTAGTCCAAACACTTCTCCCGATGAATCAATCTTCTTATCCCTTCATCTGCTCCTGGTGAGAAACATATTATCAGTTATCTAATACTAGACAAGTGTCTGTTTACCAGCCAACTGTAGGCTTGTGAAGAAGCAACATCTGCAGCAAAGAGAAGAAAAACATCTTGAATAAACAACTATTCAATGTGAAAAACAGGCCTTTCAGTATTAATATATTATTTTTCATTTAAACATGGCATTGACGGTTAGGCTAACTTAAATCAGCACTTTATCTATATGCAGGCCCACAACATGTAAGTATGATTATGTACTACAAATTCTACATTTAGCATGTTGTCTTTAAATAAGCTTGTTCACATTATTAATAAGAGTATTTTGTCAGTGAACAAAATTCAGAGCAGCAGTTTTGCCCCTCTGATTGTTGGAAAACTATTCCAATTTCTTTGCCAATTAATCTTTAGAGTTCACTATGATTTTTGGTTGAGTAATTCTTTAAATTTTCAAGGGTTTCAACTCTCTTCAGGTTTTAATACTTTTTATTCTTTATTTATTCCATTTCTAACTCTCCTATGCTTTGTTTGTTTGTTTGTTTGTGTCTTCCTTTCTTGTTAAATAGCATCTAAAATCTTTATATAAAGCATATAAAGATATCAAGCAAGTACCAATGATTAGTATAGGTCTCAAAATGACTCTATAAAGTCCTCCTCCCACTGTTGTAAACCAGTTGCCAATGGTAGAAGCTCATTTGTATAAGCTCCCTGATACCCTAGAGGTTTCTAAAGGTTCAAATACAGGTTTCAGGTCAGAAATGTCCTTTGCAAGTCCTTCTATCTTTCTACTCTCATCTGGTATACATGAGTAGCAATCTTAAGCTTTCAGGATCTCGTAGACCTTGTCTTTCTCTGCTGACAAGATATCCAAAGCAGATCTCTCTTGCAAGACCATTGATCTAATAGCCACTAATTTTGTGTTAACGACTTGCAAGGCACCTGACGTACTAATAGCTAGTTTATCTACTTCTGTTTATTGCTATCTAATTTTCTCATTGTTTAAGACTACTCCTACAGGTAGTATTATTGCTCCAAAAATATGTCCTGCTAATTGCTTTCCATCATTTGTAATATGTGAGTGTCTATGGGGAGATATCATTGTCAAAGCATCTATGCTATTTACATGATACATCTTAGGAAACAGCAAAGCTAAATAGCAACACCCTTCCAATCAGCTGGTATCTGGAAATAGGCACCTTGCCCACACAAAAATAAAACTCCAAGAATAACTGCCACTTCCCCTGTTAATATTTGGACAGGCCTCCCAAAACTTCAAAGTGTGTTCACAATTACTAATCCCAAAATGTATTTTCCTAACCTGAGTTCTCCTTTTGTAAACACATTATTTCCCTTTTTGTCTTCTATCTAATTTCATTGTGTTTTATATTTATCTTGCTCTTTCTTCCAATCTTTCCTTAAAACATCTTGTTTTTATTTTTGTTACGGGAAATGTGAGCTCTTCTTTCCTCTAATGTTAATGAGAATGTCTTTTCTAATGGTCTCATTAAACAGGATTGATTATGCCTTCACAGTGTCTATGACTGTGGATGAACTTAAGACAAACCATGCAATTTCCGTATCATTTGCCTGTGAGTGAAGATTCAGTCTTTTCTGAAGTGGGACTTTAGACAGAATCATGTCATAATTGTTATGTTTTGTTACTTGGTATTTTTAGAGAAAATGTGAACCAGGTAGGTTTCTTGGTGCTAGGGGCACTTAACACTGTCCGGGGTTAGTCATATGCTTGTCTAAATAGCCACTTATTTAGAAGTTTCATGAACCTCCCATAGCTGGGTGTGGATCTAATGTCACGTGGAAAAGAGTATACACACATAAGGGATGGAGATGACAAAAAAGAACACAAAATCAACAAAGGTGTGCAAGCATTGGCACACCCATGAATGATGAAAAACTGCCCTCACTCACAAACACTGTCCCTCATGTGTGTATACTATAGTGACTTAGGCGGTTGGGGGTGGAAGATTTGTATATAGACCCTCTCCCCTTTTTGTGTGTGAGAATATAAGTGGAAACGAGTTCCATCTGTGGGGGCAATCACAGAGAATTTAGCACTGCTCAAATGTTTCCTTTTGACTTTTGGGATGGTCTGAAGATTCGAGCGGGTGGACCTTAGGTTTCAAGTAGGGGTGTAGTTCTGAATTCTGAAAGGTATAAAGGCAGGGCGTTTGCCATGAAAGGTTTTAGAAATAATACATCCAGTTTTGAAGATGGCCATCTGAGCTACTGGGAGCCAGAGTAGCTTTCTCATCAGATGGTTTATATGGCAGTGTCTGTGTTGTTGAAAAACCACCCTGGCTGCCTGGTTCTGTGCTATTTGTGGTCTGTGGTTGAGGCCTATTCTGAGACCCAGGTAGAGAGAGTTTGCATAGTCTATCCAGGAGATGACTAAGGCAATGATAACTTGTATGACAGCTTTGAAAGTAAAATATTTTCAGATTTTCCAGATTCTCTGAAGTTGGAAGAAGCAGGAGGAGATAACTGCTCCTATTTGGGGTTTTATGGAGACATCCTTATCAATGAGGACCCCAAAAGGACTTCACCAGACTTCTATCAAAGCAGGATCACTACTGCCTCTTTGAAGGACTCAGGAACACTGCCTTGACTGAAGGACAGGTTGAGGATGGAGCTGGCTGGGTCAGGGAAGATAGGAAACATTATTTTTTGAATCCGGAGAGGGCTGGTCTCTTTGGGGGAATCCTGATTTGACTAGGCCAGCGGGTCCACAAGGTGATCCTTGATGACGGCAGGAAGGACCGGGAGTGTGGTGTGATTTCTTTCAACTAATTGGGTTACATTGACAAGTGAACTTAGAGTGATGCTGTCTTTTATCACCTTAATTTTGTCAATGAAGAAGGAATTCCGGGAGTCACATACGTTTTGAGTAGAAACAATAGGTAGAGTTATTTTCTCATGGTTCGATAATACTGTGACATTTCCCAAAGTCTCATTTGTTTTATTCACAAAATGTAAAATTTTGCTGCAGAAAAAGGTTGCTTTGGCTTGCATGATTGATTTTTTATATGCTTTTAGGAGTTGGATGTAGAATTCAATATTTTTCACGTGATTAGTTGTTCCACCATATGTGCTGTGCTAGGCAGAGTTTGAGTTTGGCTGATTTTAACTCTTGTGAATACCATTTAGATGCGTCATGGCATCAGGCTTGTTTGACTTTACAAAGAATGAGTGTTGCTGGCTACTGTATGACAGTCTAATAAGACCTCCTCGTATTTATCTAAGCTTTTGGGGGTTAGGAAATGCGAGTGCCAATGAATCACAGAACGCATCAAGGTCTATTTGGTTCCAATTCCTGGAAAGACTTCTAGAGCACGGGAGGATTTCAGTGGGGTCTGGCCAACCGAAGATAATTTAATTAAGTGGTGGTCTGACCATACACAAGGAAAGACAATGAGATTAAATATTGTAAAGTTTGTGAACTTGACCTGGTCTAATGTGTGATGTTTGGCTTGTGTAGATATGAACTTATATTGTTCGAAGTTTAGGCTTCCTACTGTGTCAGTCAGATCTGTAGATCTTTGTCCCTTGGTAGCCTCATTCGTCCAATAGTTGAAGTCTCCAATGAGTAGTATTTTAGAGTTGTCGATAACTAGCGGAGAGATGGAATCTGATAGATGTTGAGGAGGTTGTTGCATATAGCCCGGGGGTCTGTACAGGAGGGCACATATCAAGAGGGAAGTTGACAAGTCTAGCTTGATTAGTATGTTGTCAACCATTAGGACATTTAGAGAGGTAAGTCTCGAGAAGGTAAGATGTTTCTTGATAGCTGCTGCTACACATCCCCTTGTTTTACTTGTGGGTCTGTTAGTTTGAAATAAGTGATAGCTTTCTGAGAGAGCTGCTAAGATGTTATTGGTGGCTTCGACTGTTAACTAAGTTTCGGTTAGGAGTAATACATCTGGGGATTCGGAGTCAAGTAGATGGAAAATCTCAAGTTGGCGGTTGACCCGTGAATGTGTATTGAGATAAGTGATGGACAGCTGCGAACGGGTGCAGATAGGCTTGCCTTTGGCATACCTTCGACACGCCAATGGTATGTCTGCTGAGCTACCATGCTGCAATGGTCATTAAGTAGCTGGCAGAGATCGTCTGGCTCCTCCCACATCAGCGCTGATTGGTTGCACCCCACCAATTCAGTGATAGTATCAAAAAGTAATAAAACGAGTCAAGGTTTAAGAATTCAATTTCAGTTAAAAACAATTTTCCATTTAAGGGCTTGTGTGCTTGCAGTTTTCTATCTAGAGACAGTTCTTAGTAAATTAAATTGCCTCTAACATGTGGGAAGCACTTGTTACCTATTCAACTGCGCTGCTATGGTCATTAGGTAGCCGAGAGAGCTCATCTGGCTCCTCCTACCTCAGCACTGATTGTTTGCCCCCCACCAATTCAGTGCTAGTATTGCAAAGCTAAAAAACGAGTCAAGTTTTAAGAATTCAAATTCAATTAGACAAATGACTTAGTCAAGTCACTTCAAGTCCAGTGAAACTTTGTTTGAGTGTTTTTTCAGACAATCATGAAAGTACATAAAAACACACGACTCCTTGCATGGCAAATTTTAAAAAGATACATTTATTTTGCAATTAATTATAAAAACATTCAATTAAATGACTATCCCTATCTCATTGTAGGCTAGTTGGTTATATTACAATGCCTTTCCTGTACCAAACTGCTTTTTTTTAAAGAACATTACCACTCTCCGGGCTATGTTTTCATTTTCCAGGAATTATAGTACTGTATACGCAGGGCGACATTGTCTAATCCCCAAAGATTTAAGAATTGGAACAATCCAAGTTTTCCTAAAATCAATATAAAATCTGCAAAAGAGAACAGCATGAATGGTGGATTGTTCTGAATGATTATCTCAGGGACACAGTTGCATCTCTTGTGCCCAATCATTCATTTTTGGAAAACTTACAAGTTTGGGAAAGATACCAAGTCTGAATCTGGTCAGTAAGAACTTGTCATAGCCACCTGGAGCTATCATCAAAAATGTTGAATACAAAAAGTGGTTAAAATCGTTTGATTATACAGTGCAGTGGGCTTAGTGATCTCTGCCGAAACTCTAATTGTATCTAATAGCAGTAGACCCTCTTTTTTAACTCTTTCCTCGCAATGGTCATCATAGTGCTGGGATCTGTAAAATATTCTAAGTGGCCTAGGTCACGCATAAAATCTCAGACATACCTTAACCAGGGGATGGTTAAAGCCCCTTCAAATTTCAGACTATCCAATAAAATGTCCTGGTTAAGCTTAGTTTTTACCAATGTCCAGATCCTATACCATAAAAGGATAGGTTAAACTTTTAGGAGTTCAGCAGTGTGTGGTATGCCCATCTTGGAATGGCAGACAAACAAGAATGACCTGCTCGGTACTGCCAGGATATAACGTGAAAACGAACTTTCACTATTTGTAGGGGTGTACATCAACAAAACCCTATACCCCTGTCCCGTACATGGCAGTGGAAATGCATTAAGCCGTATAAATCTGGATGAGCTCAACCGGCAGCCTCCTGCCCAGTTTTCTTGAGAAATTAGCAAGGGCTGCTGTAGTTTTTTAAATCGCCAATTTTTTTGCGAACACTGCTTGTGCCCAACAGTCATTCAGAGCAAAGAGTATACCGAGATATGAAAATCTCTTAGTGAACCCTATCTTCTGCTCATCTATATACATTTCCCTACACCTCTGACTGCCTTGACCACACCTCATTATAAAGAGTTTTGAGGTGTTAACCCTAAGGCCAATGATGCTTGTAAAGGCTACAAAGCTATTTAAATCCTTTTGCAGTCCCACTTGATTGCGTGACAGCAGAACTGCGTCATCCGCATATAGAAGGGCAGGTATTGGACGTCCTGCTATTTGGGGAAGGTCTTGGCAATCTTTGATCAGTGCTTCACCCAGACCATTAATATAAAGGTTAAAAAGAAAAGGGGCTAGCAGGCAGCCTTGCCTAACCCCCCTCCATATTGGGAACAGGGCAGAGCATTTACCATTGATACCGTATGGCATTCTTGCCTTTGCGTCACTTTAAATCCATCTAAGGTAGAGGATAATTTGCGGTTGCACTCCCATATCCTCAAAGATCTCCCATAGCTTACTGTGCCTAACACAGTCAAAAGCTGCTGTGAGATCCATGAAAGCTGAAAACAGCCTACTCTTCTTTACCCTTGTATACTTCCCTATAATAATATTTAGATTTGAACTCTGTACTACTGTCCCTGGGCCCTCAAGGAAACCGTATTGGACATCTGATAGCACCTTTTCATCCTCGGCCCATTCTTGTAGTCGTTCTAAGATAATTTGTCCTACCACTTTTATCAGGGAGTACAACAATGAAATTAGCCTATAACAGCCAGGGTCCTGGAATCCCCTTTTTGGAAAATTGGGACTATAATCGATTCCGCCCAAGTTGTCTAAAAAGGGGTAGAGCAGTTTTCAGTGGTTACCTGGGTAATAAGCGGTCCCCATAGGGTCATGTTTGACTTGTATAGGTCTAAGGGACCTCAACCGGCCCAGGGGCATTGCTGAAATAACACGATTTACTTCATCCAGTGCAAACTGGAGATCTGCATGTTGGGTCAAGGGTGCCGAAGCAACATCCCCATGATTTTGAATATCTGGCATTTCAGCTCTCCCATTGCCATTATACACCGTGGAGAAATGCTGGTTCCATTGTTCTTCTGTTATGGCTATTTCTATTGTCAGCACTCCTCAAGAAGTTAAAAAGGGTGCTTTCACTGCTTTCCAGAAAGCTGAACTATCCTTTGATAATGAGGCCTCACGCAGGGATGCCCACTCTTCATTTCTCAGGTATGCTTTTCTTTCTTTAAGTGCTTGCCTAAGAGCCCCTCTAGCCTGTCTGACATTACTTGGATTTCTTGGGGCCTTACCTAATTCATGCTTTAGGTAGGCATATGCTCGTATGAACTGAATCAAACCACCCCTGTTGTTTCCTTTTATTGCGATTCTGTACAAACAGGGCCTCCGTTATGTCTCCCTACATTTCTTGGAATGAGGATAAAACACTATCAGGTGAAGCTGTTCCCTTTAGACATATTTCAAAAGCTCGTTTACATTTAGTTATCACTTGTGTTGTGATGTTTAAGGGATCCACCATCGACCAGCGCAGAGAGTAACCATTTAGATCTGTTAATTTTTAGATTTTGTAACACCTGAACAGTTTCATCCTATTTTCTAGATGATCTTTTCGGTGACAGGACAGAAATGCTCAACGAAAAATGGTCACTCAGTGAGTTGTCATGTGTGGTAAAAGATTGAAGTCTACTTGCATGGCAATTTGACACTAAGATGTAGTCTATAGTGGTAAAGAAACCTCTACCATTAAAAGTGTAGCTCATCGGAGCAGGCGTAGCACATGACTCATTTGAAAGTGACACGGCGAAACAGCACTTCATTATACAATTTCCCCCATTTTACATGTTGAAAATGGTATTACTAATCCCGTCCTCATTTATGAACCCACACAATTTACCATCCTCATTTGAGCACAGGGCACAATTAAAATGCCCTCCCAGAATTAAGAATTTATTCTTAGAATTTTCATTGTACAAAGATCTGAAATCATTGCCCAGTCTATTCACAACTACCCCAATTTGGTCTGAGGGAATATTATTGTAGAATTTTGTCAACGCAATGCAGTGCTTCCAATCCACGTGGATTTTGATCAGTTGGTAATAAATCTCTTCTGTATACATCTCTAATTCTGTTATATTCAACCTGTTGGAGATGTAGTTCAAAGCCCTCCCTTTGCCCTTCCACGAACCACCTCAACAGCTCGGGTGGGAAAGGTTCTATAACCGTTGATATGCATTATGTCCTTTACCCAGGTTTCCTGAAAACACATTATATCAAAATGTACTATAAAATCACACCAAAGGGGTTAGTTAGTTTAGAACATATACCTGAAATGTTCCAGAAAACGAGGTTACAGGATACGCTATTGATGTTACCTGAAGGTTCAATAAGGCACAATTATTATGAGATGTTTCACACCTGTTAACTAGACTCTGATTTGAGCTTGTAGATATCATGGGTTTAGTGGACACATTTTTATTACTGGCAACAACGACTCTTCTCTCCTATTGGTAATAACCGATGATAAAAGGTAGTTATTTATATCTTTTTGCATATAGTCAACAGTTGTTTTCTTATTGGGCAGTTTATCAGTACTATATGTTATGTTATGTTATGTTAAAATGGAACTTTTATAGCGCAACGGCTACTCCAAAGGAGTGTCCCGGCGCTTTGAGCGCCTGACCAAAGAAAAAGAGCTGAAAAAACATAACAATAAAAGTGAAAGAGCAGGGGCCTAGAAGATGGGACAGATTATCCAGCGAATAGCCAAGTTTTTAAGTCTTTCCTGAAGGCAAGCAGGTTTGCGGTGTTTCACAAAGACACCGGTAGAGTATTCCATAGCTGAGGGGCAAGGAATCTGAAGGACCGGCCGCCTAGCCGAGCCCTTTTGACGCGTGGCACCCGAGCAAGAGCCAAGGCTTCTGACCTGAGGGATCGTGCAGGTCGATAGAAGTCCAGCCTCCTCTGAAGATATTTGGCACCATTGCCATGCAAGGCCTTATGGGCAAGCGTCATGGCCTTGAACAGTATCCTCTTCCGCACCGGAAGCCAGTGAAGGGATACAAGGAGATTAGAGGCACTGGTGCGACGGTGTAGGCCAAAAATTGCACGCGCAGCAGCGTTCTGGGTGACCTGCAAGCGCTGGAGGAGGTATTCAGGCAGACCCAGATATAGGACATTTGCATAGTCCAATCTGGACCCTATGAGTGCCTGGACAGTGATCCTCCGATGTTCCACCGAGAGAAGGGGAAAGAACTTGCGTAGCATTTTAAGGATCCCAAAGCATGTTCCCGTAAGAGTAGAAACCTGGGATTTGAGCGAAAGCTCGTTGTCAATTTTAACTCCCAGGTTCTTAGCCCACTTAGAGGACTGAGCGGGAGGGAACATGTCAACAGGCCACCATCCCTGCCAATCTGGTACTATAGGCACTAGGGTCATATTTATGAATTGGGCAGGTGTCACTAGAATAAAATAGTCAGTCTATGTCTTCTAAGGTGTTAAATGGGTCAAAACGATTACTAATAGGGACCCTATATGTATACTGCAGGTTACCTAGATGGCTCTCCTCCACAAATTTATTCCAAAAAACCTTTGGTGGTTGGTAAAAATGCCCTAATGGGAAGATATCAACTTCCTGGGCCATGATGGACTGGTTGCCTACCCTGTCAAGGATGGATTGTGCCAAGTTCGGAGACCTGAAGGTCTAAACCACACAATCATCTTCTAGAAGCTTGTTTGTTTTACCAACCCATCCTACTCTTCTAGGCATTTTTAACTCAGAGAAGAGAATATTAGTTAAACCTGTTCTGGTGCTCAGTAGGTATAATGACTTATTCCTCAGGGTTGTCCAGTGTTCAGGGACATGGAGAGGTAAGGGGGGACATTTTCCAACACAATTATGTAAGGTGTTGCTTCTGGCGGAAGATGCAGGATCTGGTTTAGGTTTATAATGTGCCTTGGGTTAGACCTTTGAGAGTTCTGAGTGTTGACTTAAAAATCTTCAAAACGTTCATGTATAAAATACTGTAAGCAAAATGCTACATGTAACTCCATATAACAATGAGATATGGTGATAAGTCACTTCCTCTGCAGCCAAAGAAGGTAAGTGTGCATGGACTTAGAAGTCCTTAGTATCAAAAGCTTTAGAGTTTTCCTGAATGTATCAAGAACATACATTAGTCAAAAACCTTTCCTTTGAATAATCTACAAATGAAGCTTCAACTTTGTATCACCTCTTG
The DNA here is from genome assembly GCF_964261635.1 of Lissotriton helveticus. Classification (NCBI taxonomy): domain Eukaryota; kingdom Metazoa; phylum Chordata; class Amphibia; order Caudata; family Salamandridae; genus Lissotriton; species Lissotriton helveticus. The sequence continues at coordinate 1,550,289,233 of NC_136063.1, forward strand.
TATGTGTATGCATTGTACATACATGTGTAGACCTGAGTGTTTCTATATCTGGCGTAAAATGCATTCCAATTATAAGAATTATAATAGCTAGTATAAACACTATTAGTGTGACAACAATTACTATTCTACATTTAGCTTTCGTAAGGATACACATATTTGCCTACAGTCAGAACTTTAATAGAATATAGCAGGAGACAAATTTATTATTCAGAGTTGATTTCTACTTGTGCAAACTTCTTGAATAAACACTTGAAGTTATTTCCAACTCCGTCTAAATGTATTAGAAGCAGATCAGGCATGTCTTTGTGCATCAGCCTCAGTAAAGACTTGGCGAATAGGGAAAAGTTTGGTTATCAACTGTGCACAGTAGCAGCCATTCCCAGGAACGTTCTTACCTCTTGCTGAGTTCTGGGTAGACTCATCTTCAAAATTGTCTCTATTCTCTCCTGTGATGCCTTTCTCATTCGATTCTCAATGAGATGCACCAAATATTGATCTTCTTTTTGACAATATTACAATTTGGTTGGGGACACCTTGTGTCTGTTCTCAGCTAGATGGTTTAAAAGAGCAACTGTGTCCAGTTTACAGGCTTCTTTTGTATTTGATGCTGCAAGTGTGCAATAAATGCACTGTACAAGAACTGACATGCAAGGTATCTGCAGAGACTCAAGATTCTTTTTCAATATCTGATTAAAGATTGAAGGACTTTCTGCATACCCATGTGGAACTAGGCACCAGACCAAAACTCTATCTTTAAACACAAATGAAAACAGCAATGGAATCAAGAAGAAAGCCTAACAGAGCTCAGCAATGGTAAACCACGCTGCAGTGCAGAGAATCTGAAATAATATTGTTGCTGGATTTGTTGCAGTAGGAAAGTAGGATCTACTTTTATGGTTACCCCGACTTTTCGCTTGATGTACTGCTGTTGCTAGTCTGCCTTGGATCCTGCTAATCAAGACTGCAGTCTCTTTGCTTTCTCCCCTAAATTTATTTGCTAAGTACTTAGGTACACCCCAGATTGGACACTGGTGCAACGTTATCAGTTCCCAGTATATGGTACTAAGGTACCGAGGGCATAGGTAAAGCAGGGGTCCCCAATGGACTGAAACATGTATTATGCTACCCATGGGAGACCACTCAATTTGTAACTACAGGCCTGCCATTACAGCATGTTTAAGCAGGTGCTAGCACCACTTACGAAAGATATAGTTTTCCCTATAACTTAGGTCACTGCACTTAAAACCTATAAGTCACCCCCATAGCAAACCTTTGAAATCCTGAAAGCAGGGTGCTTGGTTCCAAGTGTGAGGGTGACCCTGCATGAGCAGGACACCCCTACGACCTACGGAGTCCTTTCTCCCGTGAGACAGCGATATGACATATAGAGGGGCACCACATCATTACGAGGTGACCATCTCTAAACTGGATGCAACAAATCCTATCATGTTTGGTATCAAACATGTTGAAATCATATCCCCACACCAATAACGGTGTGGGAGGTGTGATTCCATGCAAAATAAAGCTCCTTTGGGAGGCCCTTGGTGCTCCCGGTACCAGTCTTCCAGACCCGGGCTGCTGCTGGCTAGAGGCAGGTTTCTGCCCTCCTGCTGCTGAGCCAAGCTCGGGCAGGGTAAAGCAGAACAATAGGTGCCCTGTCACAGGGATGTGTGCCCACCTCCCAGACGGGATTTCGTGTATTGGGGCAGGGTGGGAGCTCTTGCCAGCACCACATAGTCTACATGCAGGGCACACTTGGTGCCCTCCATCAATACTCCAGTTCAAACCAGTTCGGGGAACAGATGGCTCCCACTCTGGGGCATATCTGAACAAAGGACAAGGGAGTATCCTCCCCGTCATCCAGACCCTCCTTTGGGAGAGACCCCTGAATCATCCCAACCCTTTCCTTAGGGTATGTAAGGACTTACCTGTGGGTGGGTCCCTAGATTTGTCATGGAACAAGATTAATTTCAGACACCACTTCTTCTTCAACCGTCTGGACATTCTGGACTTTGCTGGACTTCGCTCCATGCATCAAAGCTGAAACTATGAAGACTTCTGCTGCTCCTGATCCCATCGCTCTGCTCGTCTGATGCAACATTCATGCCTGTGCACCATACAGGAACCTTCCAAGGCCTGTGGGCATCCAAGACACCTGAAGGAACTAAGCTGACTGGTCTGCTGGTCTTGAGCTCCCACAGACTCCAAAAGGCTCAGCAACACAGGTGGTGATTCCTCACATCCCTCCAGGCCTGCCCTGTCCTCTCACCAAGTTTGAGGCCAGCATCCCTTGTCGGAGCTTTAGGAACCCAACCCCTGTGCACCACGTCAACTTGAAGTTGCGAAGGCTTGTTGGCTCCCTTCCATCAAGATCTTCAGTAGCCCCAACCTCAAGCATCTCCAGCGACCAAGATCTTCATCCTCACTACATCTCTTGCATCATGGGCTTGCATCTTTGGTGAGTTGCTTGAGGTCCTCTTATAACTCCAGTGCCTCCAGTCCATAGGTCCCCGTGAGGGGTCATCTTCATATTCTTGGGATTCCCTGCTACCACAGGGCCTGCCCTGACTCCCCTGCTTGTGGCGACTCTCCTGGACCTTGCTGCTCCCGACATTGCACCTTTCTCCTCTTGCAGAGGCCTGCTGGTGCTCCCGTCAGACACGAGCCACTCAACTCTCGAAATCAGACATGGGACAGTTAATTTATGGCTCCTGGTCTTCCACAGTGTCACCTGGTCTACACAGCTGCAGTTTTTAAGTCATTGTCAGCTCCCTTGCAGCACCCGACGTAGGTGGGCATTTGTCTTCCGTGCCTCCTAGTCACTCCTGAGTGGCACAGACTCTGTCCCCTCGGCTTGCAGTCCTTCACATCTTTAATCCACATTTGGGTTCCACCGGGCACTTTCACCTTCTCCAGCAGTAGCTTCTTTCTGAAGTCCTCCATTGGAACCGTATACCAAGCTTGCTTCTCACAGGTGCCATTGGACAACATGGAACAACTATGTTGATAATTTTTCGAAGATCCTGTACAAACCTGTACTTCCCATTGGGCTTTTGTAAAATCAGAAAAGATCACAATTCCTACCTGTGGTTCGATCATGTTACAGTGCTGTCATATGCATAGTCCACCGTGCCTATGTTGTTTGTAGCTCAAAAACAGGATGTTCTCATTCTTAAGGAAAACTGATGTTTGTATTCTTTGTGAGAAATTAGTTTTATCAATTTGTCTGCTGGGTCAAGTACTTTAGTCTACATGGCTATTGTTCATATGTTCTTTTTTACCAACTGTATACCAACCGTATATGCTCATCAAAAGTTGTCCTGCCTACTTAAACAGCATTATTGTAGCACACATATACAAACTGAAACAAGTTATTTAGATGAAAAAAACTCTGTATTGCTGTATGTTTACAAACCATAAAAAAAATGAAATTAAATGATTTTATACAGGCACTAATGGCACAGAAAGAAAATACCAAAGGCCGAATGTAGGATAGGTAGAGTTTGCAAGCACAAGCACATCGAATCATGAAGCTGAATTAATTGTATTTTAAAGGTAGGAAATGCCAACAATAATCTCCATTACTGAAGGGAAGGCTACACTGGGTTAAGTTGTTTGGACGACCTGGCCGAACTTTATGGAGGTTTTGCTAATACACATCAAAAATCATTATTTTATGAAAATATTGTACCCATTCCTTAGGTGCACAGTGGAAGAAAGTATTTTTTATAATTTACTGTTGAATTTTGAACACAGGGTAAAATGTCCGCGCCGGCTGTGAAGCGAACAACTAGAATGGGCTCAGTACACGCCCCTTGGAAAGTTACCGCCTATTGGCTCCAGGATCCTGTTGAGATTTTTGGCAAATAAACTGTACATGGTGAGACTGGTGCACTACATGGTTTTACACCCTTCTTGATGTGGCAATCATTCATTCATGACAAAGCAGACTCTCACCTCTGTGGAAATGTGCACTGTTATAATGACAGCTACAGCACCAGGAAGTCTTTAGGTCAACAGCCACTATTAAATGTTAGTGCATGGAATACCAAGGCTATGTTGTCATGAATCTACCTCAGGCCTTTTTAATGAACTGCCTGACACTCCCTCCCCTTTTACTCCCTCCTGCAGGCTTCTTCTTTCTCCCTTTGTGGTTGGCTTTCTGTCTTCTACTTTCACCGTCTTTCCCATCTGCTTGCTATTTTCCATCTTTTTCTGTAGGAAAAAGCGAATGAGATAAAATAAGTGTTGGTTCCCAAAAATAAGAACTGTTGCCACCACCGGCTCAAATTAAGCAATGATTATTCATACTAATGAACAGTGCTTCATTTGTGAAAGAATGAGCGCTAGTGTCCAAAACTCTGCTCAGAAGCTGGTGCAGTTAAATGTAGGCGTGCAGAATACAAAGGCTGGTTGTCCCTGCCCATTTTTCTCGAACTTGCAGGTTTCTGGCTTCTGTTTGTGACAGTTTTGCTGTATTTTGCTTTCTCCATCTTTCTGATCTCTGTGTTATCTTTGTCTTTCACTTGGTAAATATATGATACGGGAAACAGAGATATTGCCAGACTCCGCCTCCTTCTTCTGTGTGCCTTTGAAGCTTTGAGGTCATCGATTATGGTATCCTGTCTTATGACAAAATGCATTTTATCCTATTTGTATATTTTTATCCGAAATTTGCAGCTTTTAAGATATGTACTATCGAAATAAAGCTATCTTGACTGACTGACTGACTGATGGTATGGGGAACATAAGTGCTGCTCCCCAAAAATAAGTGCTGTGCCCCAACCCCTTCCTCCGTTCGGCATCCATGGGCTCAAATAAGCACTGCTAATCAGCATCCAACTAAGAGCACAAGTCTGGCCTGTGGAATCCATTCCATTTCGAATGTCACATTGTGAAGGGCTTGTAGTTTTCTTATCCTCTGTCCAGGTATCAATCCAGTAGAGGAGTTGATCACCAAAGAAAATGGGTGGTAAATTAAGAGATTAGATTAGATTCCCTTTTTAAGTAGCAGGATGACTTCTGATAATTTCCAAGATTCCTGGAAGGAGCTGGTTTAAAGCATCGAATCGATAATACAATCAGATGTTACTTACACAATTTCCAAATGACGATAAGTAATCTACATGTAATGTGGTCAGATTCTGTTTCTTTTTCGAGGCTAACAAATGAAAGGCTTACTCCAGTGGTAGTTAAGAACTCTTCCGGAGTTCACCTTCTTGGCATTGTGACAAATTGGAAAATGTGACCACAGTGCATGCTATTATCATGCCTGCTAATTGGCAATTGTGAGAAGGTGGCTGTTAGACTTGGCTCTTTCTGCAGGGCCACCCACAAATGTCTTTTTCCTTGCATGCCTCCTATTTTTGCTGAGCTTGCTTTAATGTTGGCATAGGACTATGCACGCTTTACCACTGCTAACCAATGCTAAAGTGCTTGGGCTCTCTCCTCTAAACATGGTAGATTTGGCTTAAACTCAATTGGTATATTTAGTTTACTTGCAAAGTCCCTAGTAAAGAAGTAGAACATGTACCCAGGGTACCAGTGAGTCTGCAGCACTGCATGTGCCAGCTATTTAAGTAGCCTTATAAACATGTCTCAGGTCTGCCATTGAATCCTGTGGGTGTAGTTTAAAACTGCCATTTTGACATGGCAAATTAAAACTTTTTCCACGCTCAAACCTTACTTCTTAATACAGATAAGTCCCCCTTAGGGTAGGCCCTGGACAGCCCAAAGGGCAATATGCAGTATACTTAAAATGTTGGACGTTGTGCGTTTCAGTTTTACATGTCCTGGCAGTGAAAACATTTTACAATAATTTTTCACTACTGCAAGGTCTACCTCCCCCATAGGATAACATTCAAGGTAACTTATTGAAATAAGTATGCTATAACTTCCAATTGGAAACATTTAGACAGTTTGAGTTTGGTGTCTAAAGATATATAACTAAGAGTAATCTTTATTGGTAAAGTCACATTTTATATTGTTTATTTAATCTTGGCAATATGGATAGTTTTGATTGAAGATGAAGAGCTATGCAAGAGTCGGGAAGATACAAAAAATACCCTGATACAGATAAGAGCAAGAATCTAGCTTAATCATCTCTGTTAGAGAGTTTAACAGGGAAAAGCAGCAGCAGAAAAGGTAGAAAAACATGGGACAAAATGTCACAAATGGACGATGGCTGCCACAAAAAGTAAGGGAATCAAATGTATTTTGACATATTCTGAGCAGCAGTGATTTCCCTTTTACAAGAGTAGAATAATAAATGAAGTAAATGAGTTCAGAGAAAATTGTTACATTTCATCTTGGACAGGTGATCCAGCGGGTTACCAGCAACAGGCAATCTTACACCACATACTCACCTGGGCCCATAAATTCATTCACATCATACTGGCAATAACCGCTGGGGTCATGTTTTGTATTTCTCTAGCTAAGTTATCTTTAGTCCCAAATCAATCTTTCACTGATCAAAAGTTCTTTCCTCTGGTCAATGGACCATTAGTTGGAACTAGTTGATGGTGAAATGACATATGTTTTCAATATACTTACAGCTTGAAAATTATCACAGAGTCGGGACGTATTTTAAAATGTTATCTCAGATCAAATTCATGTGAACCACTTACACAGTACAGAACAAACTCCGTTTCACACAGGAAAGAAGACTCAATAATCAATCAAAATGCATCCATTTATACTTTGCAATGACACTGCATGAAAGGGAGAGGTTAGATAGTAAAGTACACAAGTGCATACACATATATATTTATATTTACCAAGAATTGTTTGAAAACCAACTCCCAGGCATAGGAATTGGAAAGGGTCCCCCATGAAAGGTCTGGCGAACAAAGGCTTCAGACAGGAATTAGGATAGGAATCAGGATAGGACAGACAACCTCTCTATCACTGACGCTTGCGTAGCACCCCTCTCTGACACTCTGGTCCTCCTTGAGATTCTTCCGCGATCATCTTCTAAATTATTTTGCTCAAGATAATTGGCTTAGTAATTCGAATCTTCTTCAGCATAACTTGTCACTCTGACAGCATCCTGGCCTGAACTTCTGTGCTCTCAGACAGCATCCCGGTCTCAGTGCTAACTAACTAACTAATGCTTCCTCAATTATACCTTTCCGTATGCTGGTACCACCCAATCATGTTTCAAACTTATGAAAAGACTAACTCTGATTGGACAGGCAAGGGGAGGTGATCTTCACACCATGCTTATTTCCCATTATTTTATTTCAGCTCTTTGTTTAAAATCCCACCCCTTAAGTTTTATACATCAATCTTTATTCCCACCCATATTAACAATGTAATTGTCACATTTAGAGAAAAAACAGTAGTTCCCATCCATTTCAGGGGACTTTCGTTCCGGTTCCCATGAATGTATCCATCGGGGAACCTTGGACGAGGTTCAAGTTGACATTGCGTCTTCCAGCTTGGTCGTACTACGCATATGCGGTAGAAAAAGAGGGAATAGACTGTGGTTCCTGTTTTTAGTCCCATAATAAGCACTATTGAAAGAGTCAAAAAGACAAATGTTAAAATCAAAAATAAATGGTATTACTGTATACCACCTATCTCTACTCTAATCCCCTTTACTTATTATTTCTCTTCTTGCATTAGCATTAGTAGAATAGCTAGGTTTAGTTTTTCAGCAAGTATGTGGCAAGCATGTGAGTTTCAAGCAGCCATTTTGTTAGCTACTGCCAAGTGCAGAAAGTTCCCTCCAAGTGAAAGATACGCCAGACAACGTAGATGCAGTAGACGCATGCGCACTGAAGATTTTCGGTTAGCGGTCATTTTAGAATCACCCTCGAGTTACTGGTCAATAAGACACATGGGCATGCTTCGTACTAATTCATAAATGTTTATGTAATGCATGTTATTTCCACAATACAAGTTCAATACGGGGTTATTGGTAACATGAGAAGATTGCTCCCAAGCAAGTCTCTTTTTCACGAGTCCTTGCTCCATCACAGGGAAGCTCCACAGCTCAATTTGAGAAGATTACCCTTTTGCTTGAGATAAATATAACCTAAACACACCCAAAAACATAAGAAAAGGGTGATGTCCTTGTCCTTGTATGAGAGGTGCAAGATGGGAGATCTATCTGACATTTCTGATCCTCCTTACCACAATCCATCCAAATTCTTCCCAGGGTGCTTGGCAGTCACCATGTGTCCCATGGTAGACACCATGTGAAAATGTTCTGCATGAAATGGATCATCAGATTTTCTTCTCCGCATCTGTCATGCGAGCACTCAATCTCCTTTCCTAAAGACGATGTTCTTCGCAAGTCATCTTTGGTCAGCATATGATTGCCTCTTTTGTTTGCTCCTCTTCTTTCTTTCTCTGATTGGTCCATTGAGGAAATTTGGTGTGTATTGCTCTCTCGCACATCAATGTCGGAGGACTTTCACCTGTGGTGTGTTGAATGAAAAGCTCTCAAGGTAGAATTCAGCACAGATTTAAAATCTAGCTTCTCAAGACTAGCTCCCTGCACTGCTTTCTTTAGCATACTCACAAAATGCTCAACAAGTCTGTTGGCCTGAGCCCACAAAGGTGTGCTGTTCTGATGATTTATATTCAAATGCTCCAAGAATTATTTAAATTCTCAACTGTTGAAAGGCCGGCCATTGTCAGACTTCACTGTGGCTCGAACATTCCATGTCACAAAGATGCAATTGAGTCTTTCAATGGCTCGTTCTTGAGCAGTAGACGAAAGATCTCCAATTAATGGAAATCACGAGTATTTGTGACAATCACCAGCATATTATGTCCATCGCTGAGTGGCCTGAAAAATTCAATGGCTATTCTTTCCCATGTATGATTTAGGAGTACTTACATGTTCAACGTTTGGTGAGTAGTTTTGTAGAAAGGCAGTTACATAAACAACAGGCCTTTATCCCTTTTCAACCCTGTAATTAAGGTAAGCAAATCAGCCTAGGTCTTGGAGAGCTCATTTTGTGGAAACGATTCCATGATGGCCATCATGGGACACTTCAATTATTTTCTGGCACAGATTCTCCAGAATCAGAATTCTCAATCCTCCTTCCTGTGCTATGGACAGTTCATTCTTAAGATTTTTGTATTTTTGATATTCACCATCACTTGTGAGCGGTCAAGTGTGTTGGTTCCATGATTGATGTGTAATTATATAATCCAACCTTAACATGTCATTATCATGGCCCGTGGCAGTGATAATCTGGGATAACGAAATAGCGGCTGGTGTGTTTGATTTTACAATGAAGTTGACACAGGCCTCAGTTGTCTTTAATGGAGTACCGTGACCTTACATAGGCATTCCATAGACACTGCTCTTAAAACCACCTTAGCCCAATAGGGACTCTTGGCTAACGCGCTCAGCCCTAATAACACAGAACTGATTCTACCTCAAAAAGAACTAAGCCAGACCAATATCCATGTACAACCTGAGGCCACTTTTCGCTCAAATAAAGACTTAGTTGACTTACAAATCTATTATTTAAACACCCGCTCCTTAGGGAAACACCAGTTGGAGATTTTTTCCCTGATCGATGTACACAGGCCGGACATCTTATTTTTGACAGAAACCTGGCTGTCTCCGGACTCCTCTCCTGATATTTTAGCAGCCATCCCCGACCCCTACTACATAATCCATGCAGACAGAGACACCGGTAAAATGGGTGGGGGCGTAGCTGCTTTCATCAGTAAGAAGTATCAGTGTACCTCGCTTGATATCAGACAGGTTTCACATATGGAAACTCTGATAATCAAATTTGAAAGTAGCCAGTTCTCCCTGGTATGTGTGGTAGCTTACCGTCCTCCCCAACACATGCCTTTATTTCCTCAGGAATTTGGCGAAATTATAGCACAATTGGTGATCAACCATTCTAGAGTCCTAGTCGTAGGAGATTTTAATTATTGGCCTGGCGACCCAAGTGAAAGTACCATATCACGTGAATTTTCTGACTTTCTTAAAAGTCTAAATTGCACTCAGCATGTCCATGCAGCCACGCACATCAAGGGACATATTCTAGACCAAATATGGTCTCAAAATCTAGATATCACACAACTCAACATATTGCCTTGCACATGGTCAGACCATTGCCTGATCACTTTTAGGATATCTGATGCTATTCCGACCACTACTCCTAGACCCAGAAACATGAAAACAAGAAACTGGAGTAGAGCATGCATCAAGTCATTTCAACCTATCTTACTAAACACAACACCTTCGTGTGAAGATAGCTCTCTCCTCATCCAATCAAAAAATCTTTCGACTTGGCTGGAGTCGGCTTGTGATATAGTTGCCCCCTTGAAAAACATCAAATTGAAAAGAGCACATGATGCTCAAAAATGGTTTTCATCTACTCTAAAAGATCTTAAATTAAGTCTCAGACAAGCTGAGCGCAAGTGGAGAAGCCACTACAAGCCGGAACTTAAGACAATTTATTTGCCCAACTGAGAGAGTACAGATTGTCTATTCTCTCATGTAAAATTGAGTACATTTCTTCCAAAATCCTTAATTTCACAAATAAAACACGAGAGATTTTTTCGATTGTAGATGAACTGGTTGGCACAGAGAGAGTCTCTGTACAACCAATCCATTCCCAACTTTTATGTGACTCACTTAATAAATATTTCTTCTAAAAATTCATTACCATAAAGACCAGTATCCCGGTAACCAATACATCCTTCATACCTGTTCCACTTCGCCAAAACCCTGCAGTACTAAACCTTCTCCCTTCCATTACTACAGAATCTTTCCTCAAGTTGATGGATAAAATTAAATCTGGATCCCCTCTTGGTTGTGCACCCCACATATTTTCCTCTTAGCCTTCAGAGCTTGTCCTACCCCGCCCCTATCTCTGCTTAACACCTCTATCAGTAACGGCATTGTTTCGGAATCTTTCAAAATCGCGGTGATTCTTGCCATTTTAAAGAAACCTGGTGCCGATCCTCAGGAGCCGACCAAAATGCTCCCCAGGCTCTGATCCTCCTGGACCTATCTGCCGCATTTGACACGGTCGATCACAACATCTTGATCGACCGTGTCAGCAGGGCTGGTATAGGGGGCCAGGCATTAAGCTGGATTCAATCTTTTTTGTCGGACAGATCCCAATCAGTCCGACTTGGCAACTTCAGTTCACCAAAAGGAAAACTCCCCGGTGGAGTCCCTCAGGGTTCTTCTCTCTTGCCTCTCTTATTTAATCTATATCTGCAACCTCTGATCTGTGCACTACAGGAAATGGATGTCTTGGCATTCAACTATGCAGATGACCTGCAATTTATTTTCAACATACAATCTACTACTGCCTCTGAGGTCAATCTAGAGTCTGCCATGACATACATTAGCAACTGGATGAGCCTGAACCAGTTGAAATTGAATCCCGACAAAACGGAGTTGATTTTGACAGGCGGCGCCTGCAACCCATGGAGCTCTAATTTTTGGCCCCCCTGTTTGGGTCCCCCGCCTGTCTCTACCCCAACGGTAATAAGTCTGGGGATAAAGATTAGCAACGACTTGTCAATACAATCTCAGATTAGCTCTGTGGTGTCGGCCTGCTTCCTTCTCCTGCGGAAAATAAAAAGAATAAAAAGATTCCTCTCTACAGAGCATTAACTCTGGCTGTTCAAGCAATTATAACATCCTGTTTGGATTATGCTAATTCCCTCTATGTGGGGATCGCGGCTTATCAAACACAGCGCCTACAATTTATTCAAAATCAGGCGGCTAGATTAATTTTGCACCTCCCTACCCGCCAGCATGTTAAACCTTCCTTGAAAAAACTACACTGGCTCCCTGTGAGCAAACGCAGTGTTTTGAAACTCGGATGCATTACATACAAGGCGTTGTCAGATGCCTGCCCTAAGTTCATTTCCAACAGGCTTAAGAAATATACTCCCCTTCGTACTCTCCAATCTGCTGGCCAATCTTTATTGACCATTCCTAGATTCCTAGATTCAGGCGAATCAAACATGGGGTCCTCCGGTTTTCGACACATTCCCCCCAACTCTGGAACTCTATTCCTTTTTTAATATGCACTACCGGCTCCTTTCCTCAGTTTAGAAAGCAACTAAAAACTTGGCTTTTCCAACAAGCCTATCTTAACTGGAGCCCGTCCCCCCCAGCGCCAAGAAACCTACCTGTTGAACGTTGCGCTCTATAAATATTTTTAACAATAACAATAACAATTTAACAACTCTTGAAAAGTAGTCAGCAGGATTATGATCCTTCCCTGGATGATGCACTATGGTGTAATCATACTCTTGTAACAGTAGTTCCCATCGTTCAATGTGAGAAGGCATTTTGACCTCTGGATAGCCATATATAGTCAGTAAAGTTGATCAATTACCAGCATAAAAGTCTTTCCATACAGAAATACATGGAAATGTTTGCAAGCCCATACTACAGCTAAACTTTATTTTTAAGGTTGTGAGTAAGCACATTGTGTTTGGGACAAACTTCTACTTGCATATGCCACACTATGCCTTCTAGCATTCGGATAACCACTTTGCTGTGCAAGGATAGTGCCTAGCACTTCTGGGCTACTGTCAACAACAACTTCTGTATTGAGCTTCAGATTAAAGTATGCCATTTCAGTAGCATTCTCAATGGCTTGTTTAATTCTTTTAAAGCTTTTCTCATATTCATGTGACCAATGAAATGAAATATTATTTTTCATCAAGTCCTCAATGGAGAACTTATAGTGGTAATGTCTTGGATGTATCTGGAACAGTAACTGGCCATGCTGAGAAATTAATACACCATAGGCACATCTTGTGGGGGATCAGCATTTGACAGTGCTTGTACTTTAGCAGGATCTAGTGCCATACCCTCATCAGAAAAGATATGGCCAAGGAACTTTAGCTTTGTCTTCTGGAACTCACATTTGTCTGCATTCAAAGTCAAACTTGCTTCAGCATATAGGCAACATACATGTGCAAGAGCTTTACAGTGTTCATTTGGCTTAGCTCCAAAAACCAATATGTTTTTTTTGTAATTGAATGCATTCATGAAAGGCTATATGATACATCAAATGACATCTTGAAACAGTTCTGCAGCGGAGGGCACACCAAAACATAGGGCTATATTTACAAGGGCCTTGCATCATGATTGAACATACAGCATGGTGCATGGTTCAATCATGGTTCATGGTACATAGCACATGCACGACGCAAAGCTCCCAGTCAGTTTTATAAAGTCATGCGAAGCCACTTTGCGTGACTTTGAATGGCTTCATAAATATGGAGTAATGCAGTGAAGGTTCCCATGCCAGCTCCCTGTCACTGCTGAGACTTAATGCAAGACTCATGCAGTTCACTACTGTTGCTTATTTTTGCTGTTATCCACTGTTTGCTTTATCCTTATTATTGTTTTAGCTTTTATTACTACTGTTGCTGTGTTCCACTGTTGTTTTTTTTCTGCTGTATTGTTTTTTCCTTTTTTCACCATCCCCTCCAACTTGATGCGCATAGACTCGAAAATTGTTTCAGAAGTCCGGTCAAATAACGCTCCTAACTCCTACTGCCCAGGCACAACATCTGACCCAGAGCAGGCTGTGAAGAAGCCACTTACTTTGATCCACTTGGAGAGAAAATACAATCACCCCCGGCCAAGACAGTCAGGTCCAAAGGACCTACCAGAAGAGCCAGCTGGTTCACAGTAGAACTGAAATACACGAAATGCAACTGCCGGCAACGAGAAAGGATGTGTAGCACCAGCAAAGAAACTGGAGACCTCACTGCCTTTAAGACAGCACTCAAGCAGTATCACCACCTTGTGAAAGAAACAAAGAAGAGCTCTCTAGCAGGCCTCATAAAAGCAAGCACAAAATACAGCAAGGGGCTGTAGGCTATCATGAAGGAGTTCTCCAACCCTGCAGCAGCCGAAAACGATATCACCTACTCACAAGAAATGTGTGACACCATGGCAGTCTTCTTCTATGACAAGATCTCAGTCATCTCCAAAAATTTCAAACCCCAACCCCTGCCACCGAAAGCATCAGTCTGCTCACATCCACAAACATAGAACCTGAATACCTGTTCACCTACTGGGACCCTCTCACAACCCAAGCCAATATTGCCATCATGACCTCTGCACAGTCTGGAGGACCCAATATCCCCTGTCCCCACAAGGTCTTCAACCTCGAGAGCTAGACGATTGCCAACTACCTCAAGAAAGTCCTGAACTCCTCCATCACCATGGCCTGCTTCCCTGAGAACTGGAAACACACAGAAATGATGCCCGTCCTAAATAAACCATCAGCTGACCACGAAGAACCAAAGAACCTCTCCCTTCTCCTCTTTCCAGCAAAAATTCTCAAGAAGGCAATCAACCATCAGCTAATCTAAAACCTGGAACACAACAACCTCCTCGACTCCTCTCAAATTGAGTTCCAAGTCATTCAGCGCCCCAAGACAGCCCTGATCGCAGCCACCGATTGCATCAGGACCCTCCTGGACTGTGGCAAAATGGAATCCCTCATCTTCCTTCAACACCATCACCCATCACATCCTGATGAACAGACTCCACCACATTGGATTCCAGGGAGACGCCCTCAAATGGATTGCCGCATACTTAACTGGAAGAACCCAGAGAATTTGTCTCTGACAATTCACCACAGAACCCAAGAAGATCATCTATGGTATCCCACAAGGATCATCCCACAGTCTCACCCTCTTCAATTTGCGCATTACTCCCCTGGCCAACACTGTCAGATCACATTAACTCAATATGATGTCCTACATCATCAACACCCAGCTCATCCTCTCGCTGACAGAAGACCCAACGACAACCAGAGCCAACTTCCACAGATGTATGTTGAACGTCACCGACTGGATGAAGGGAATCAATGTCAAACTGAACACAGACAAAACAGAAGTCCTCATCTTTAGGAACCACACCTCACTGTGGAACAATGCATGGTGACCTCCAGAACTCTGCTCGACCCCCCGACCCGACTGATCACACCCGCAACCTTTACATCATCCTGGACATCAAGCTATCCATGAAACAACAGGTAAAGACATTCTCATCTGCCTGCTTCGATATTCGACACATGCTCTGGAGGATTTTCAGGTGGCTCCCAAACACCATCAGAAGCACTGTCACGCAAGCCCTCATCACCAGCAGGTAGACTACGGGAATGCACTCTATGTAGGAATCACCGCGTGCCTCCTCAAGAGGCTACAGACAATAGAAAACTCAGCAGCAAGGCTTATCCTTGACCTCCGCAGATGGACCCATATCACACCCTACCTCAAGAACCTACACTGGCTTCCGATACAGAAGTGATGCCAGTTCAAGAAGTTGATCCACACATACAGAGCTATGCACTACAAAGCACCAGCATACATCAACAAATGCTTGACCTTCCACCAACCAACCAGACACCTATGATCTGCCTACCTCTTCTCGTCGAGCCAAAAGCAGAGCATGCTCTTTCTTACATCTGGCAAACAAACCATAGAACAATCTTCCCCTGCACCTCAGGACTGCCTCAACGCTCCAGCAATTCATGAGAGAACTAAAGACCTGGTTGTTTGAATGAAAAGATCACCTCGCAGCAGCTAGCAACTCAAGTGCCATGAGACCCTCACAAGTGATTTGCTGCACTATATAAAGAATGATTCAATGCAGTGTAAATCGCTGCATTGCACTAGTTTGTGCAAGAGAGACGTTCCATGGGCATTGTGATGGGTGATCCCATGCAAATACCATAGTTCTGATGTATTCCCAAAATTACCAAACCTGGTAAACAATGGAATATACCAACAATATATGCCTCCCGGGGTGAGGCATAACAAGGAGAAATATCTTTGTTTTGCTCAGTTTTTTCCTCAATCTATGGATTGTTTTTTTCTGCAGGAAGGTGCCCCAATACAATACAGGCACCCTTGCAGCATTGGTGCAAGGGTGCCAGCATTAGCGATAGGCTGCCAGTACTGCGCCATTGCAGGGGGAAAGGACAGGAATGCACCATATTGGATAATACGGTGCATTTCCGTGTGATGCAAGGGAGTATAGCAAGGTAATTTGCTACACTGCCCTGCGCCACATTTCCCATAAATATGCCCCCTAGCCTTTTATATCACAACAGACCAACCTGTGTAGGAAAGGTTTTAATGTACTTGCGTCTTTATCAAGTTCTGATAATAACCCTTTTTAATTTAGGGCGAGAGAAGAACTTCAGACCATTAAATTGAGTTATCTTGTCAGCAGTGTCTGGTCCTGGATGTTGCTCTCATTTAATTGCCTTGTTTTCTTGACACGTGTCAACATATATGCGTACAGCTCCTACCCTATTCTTTGTAGGCACTACTACGATGGGAGAAATCCAGGGCGTTGGACCAGTTGAGCGCTTTCTAATATTGTACTTAAGTAATGCTTCAAGTTCTTTTTCAAAAGCTTTTCGCAAATGAAAAGCAATTTGTCAGTCTCTGAGCAACAGGATGGATGTCCTCATTAATATGTAACTATTATTTAATAGCCTTATGCTTTCCTAAGCCATGAAATAACGAAGGGAACTGACTTAATATTTGGTGGCGAGCATTCATGTTGTAATTCATGGAAATCCGTCCCATATCATCAGCTGTACTGAAACCATGTAGACAGGCACTTGACGCTGTGCCTTGAGGCACATGGATGGGTGCTTGCACCTTCATTTTCTTGTGTTTTATTGTCACTACAAATTAACCTTGACTTTTTAAAGGTATCAATGCAGCACATGTATACATTTTGGTTTTCGATGGCGTAAGTTGTGGCAATGGAGATAGTTCATTCTGTTTCTCCTCAGGCATAATGTTTATCAATGCACCACTGTCAATAATGAAAGGTATTGAACAATGATTTACTTTCAATGTAATCTTCAGACAATGTTTGAATGACTTTGGTGCTTTGGCATGTCGATCTTTGTTTGATTGATATTTTCCTTCAAGAGCAGCCATGCCAAAATGCAAAAGCTTTTCTGAGGTAAGCATCAACATGACACAATCATTTTGAACACCTTCAGTTGATACTGATAAAGAAGAACTGTTTGATTATGATTTAGATGAGGATCAACTTCGCTCAGTGTTGATTTGTATTAATGGATGACGCCGCTTGGCCTTGTGGATGTGTGTTGAACGTTGCTTCTGGGACGTTCTGGCAGCCATTTTTTAGCTCTGATGTACCTACTTTTTCCTTCGCTTTGCAAACTGTCACAAAATGTTTCTCCTTTCCACAGCCTTTACATATCTGTCCAAGAGTTGGGCATTTACCTTTGTGTGGAAACAAAAAATCCACATCTAAAACACAACTTCTTTTTATGGGTAGACATCACTTTGTGTCCTTTAGTCTTTTGTTTTGCCTTACTTTTCACACTCAGGATGGATTAATTCTGGCCTCTGGCCTCCATGTCAGCAGCTTGTGAATCAGCATGCTCTTCAGTTGTGGCAGCCATTAAAACTTGCTCCAGACTAAGTGTTTCTCTCAGCATTCGTCTTCTGCATGAATCTGACAAGCATCCGTCAATAACATTCAGATGCATAACTTTGTCTATCATTAAATTAATTGAACTTACAATGTATGATGAGTGTGTTGAGTCTCTTCTCAAATTCATCAATGGTTTTACCAACTTTCTGGCACTCTTGGTCAAGATGTACCATTCGTAATAAACATTTGACATTGGATTAAACTTGAGATTCAACACTATTTAATCTGACGATATGTGACTTCTTCATCAGTTTACAGCATTTTCTTTATCAAAGAATAAGGCTGAGTAGGGGGACTATTCATTTAGTCCCAGCTGCTATTAAAACCAGAAAAAGGGATCCCTTTTTATTCTTTGATTATCGACCCATTCCCTTTTTCCACAAAGGGTGCCTCCCAATACAACTTTTTTATAATTACCAGCATTTTCTTTATGACTTCTTTTACACCATCACCAGCAAGATTTTTGAGATACTTAATAATCTTTTTGTTTCAGTCTCTTCAAGTGCACCAATGAAATCATCCAAGAAGTCCATCTATGCTAAAATTTTGATTTTTGGTGGTAACAAACTGTGGTGGTAGTTTCAGGAAAGCATAAGTGGTTTAGCTCTTTCTGAGATTGGTTGATAATGAGGTTGGAGCTCTATCCGACTAGCTCATCTGTTCATCTGGAACTTCATGTGAACCATTTCTCAGGCCTTGAGATGTGCTGGCCTCTGGATAGTCCTTGGTGATTTTTGGAAAGATGGCTTCAGTTTTTGACTCCATGAACACCCTTCACTATTCCGAAAATGTTGGCGATTGCGGTGATTGTTTTGCACTTCTCAAACAGAATCCCTGTGCTTGGTCTGGGTTTTGGCACCTGGTGCTGAGGTCGTACTGGCTCACTTTACTGGTGAGTAAATAATTGTTTTATCCTTCGTGCACTCTTTGTGTGCTCTTTGTCATTTTATTCTTTGGCATCTCTTTGCGTCCTCCTTGTCTTCACCATTTTTTAATTGAAATGTTATCTTGCAATTTGTAATTATCAGTAGCTGGTCTTTGAAATTCTGTTTGTGGCTATCGTCAACATTAATTATGTATGACTGCATAGTGAGTAGCATCCCAGTACCTTTATGTATGATATGACCAGCATGTTCTTGATCACCAATATGTAGATGTTTTTGCACTGCTTATATTTTTTCAACTTGTTTACAGCGACTAGAGCTGCAATTAGACTACACATGCATTAAGCATTGGTTCCGTACTTTGACTGCAACACAAGTGGCACACACGAGCAGTTTGCTTGCACCACAGCAAACTGTCTTGGAGAGCACTATCCATCTTCGGGTTTCTTATCCCCTAACTCATTGCCAGTTATACTGTCCTCCCCAGACTGGGTACCTGCCAATGACTACGCCGCACATCGAGCTTAGTATTACTCATTTTTAATCGTCTGCATGTAACTGAGTACATAGCATTCTAAACCATGTAAGTGCAAACTCAGCATTCTAAACCTGCCTTTATTGCATTCCACACTAACACTTACGTCAGAGTTCTATGGAGTCCATCAGGAGCCAAAAGTGTTGCCTCATTTTGCAAAACACTACAATAGTTAGATTTGACAAGAAGATGTTTCTGTTCCACCACAATCAAGCACACCGGGTGCTAAAAAAAACTAGTGTAAGATACCAGACATCAGTAGTCCTTAGATGTTGCTGCCCTTCCCTCTTCCATTTCATCTTCAGCAATCACCTGAGGACCTTCAACCCCATTCCTTCTTTGCCTGAGTATTATCAACATCCCTTTATCTTGTAACCCATCTATTCTAAAGTCATTAAAAGCAGGTATGAGGCCTAATCAAGCTCATGCTCAATAATAACAATCCTTAAACCCTTATAACTGTTATGGGCTCGATACCTGATGGCATCTACAGCCTAGTATTCTTCACTGGAGTCTGGAACAAGTAAAAGTCTGCGCGCTAAGCCGCATGTCTACACTGAGCTGAACGTGGTGTGGTGCAATATGCTCCTTTTCCATTCACTCTGTGACTAAATTTCTAGTTTGATTTAAGTCCTTTCGAGACTTTCCAGTGTACTTACTCTGAAGTTAAGCCTAATACCGAATACGCCTGTAGTGATTCAATGACCGGTGCATGATCCACGCGTTTTTTCCATTCTACCTCTGTTGACTTGAGATTCACAATCGCATGAGAACCACTTCAGAAAAAATCATGCAAAAGTTTTGTATCAGTTCAGTAAGATATCAGTGTATCTTTTCAAGGTTCACTTTTCCTTTTGGGGAGAGGATGTGGTCTCGGGCAAGACTGCCCACTTTGGAGCTGGGAAACTAAGGTTCGAGCCTCAGTTTGACTCCACGTCCAGTGATTCTGGAAAAAATCACTTAATCTCCCCATGCCTACCAAAAATAAATGAATGCGTCCTTGTGTAACATAACTGGTGCTCATGGAAAGTGCTCCAATACCTTCAGGTCAAGTTTGCGCTATATACACATCTGCAAAAAAATAAAAAGGTACATCATGATCGGTGTGGTTTCTTAGTGGGCGAATCTATGTACTGCATAAATCTGAGAATAACCCCTGAACACAGGTTTGAATTCTGACAGATACATTAAATCTCGTTCATTGCGTAAAGTCTTTACAATAGGTAACAATGTAGTACCTTTTAAAGTGAACATGCTGTCTACAGAAAAGCATATGTTGTGTACTCTAGGGCAGTGCTACTACAACTTACATATAACCACGTGTCAAACTATAGCCGAGGTTCGTTTTCAACCCTGTTTATTCCCTTTGTCATTGTTTTTTCGTTTTCCACTATCTACTTCTTTCTTTTTTAATTGTTTTTCTCTCTCTTATTCTGGGTCAAAGTCTGACGTTTACAAATTAGTCCCGGTACCCAAAAAAGACGGATGGAGGGGCACACCTGAAACCACCCACTCAAACTAAGAGCTGCCCTTGTCACCGAAAACTCACCCTCTTTGCTCCCCTTCCCCCACAGTATGCTCACTACGGAGATTACTGAGTCTTCTCTCTAAAGTCCCCTCCGCCGCCATCACTTGATGCTAAAAGCCAACATTATCGCACGCTAAAAATGCATATTTAATCTCAATTCTCATTTTCCTTGAGCTTAAAGTCGTAATAGAAGAACTTTGTACTTGATAAGATGACATTTAACAGCCCACATTTTTTGTGACGGAATTTAAGTGAAATTTCAAAATTATGCCAGCATTAGGATGAGCTAAAAAGAAAACAAAGACTAAACCTACGTGTTTTATTTTGCTTCAGGAACGCCTGCTGATGAGTCTCTTGCCCAGGAACGTTGCTATGGAAATGAAGGAAGATTTCCTGAAGCCACCTGAACGGATTTTCCACAAGATTTACATTCAAAGGCATGACAACGTTAGGTAGGATTGACACCAATTTAAGAAACGAAGAGAATTAGATAGCATTAACTACAAATATATTGGCATGTAGTGACAGCATGATGCGTGGAACATTGACAAGAAAAGCAGAAACGTGTGTGCGGCGTTGTTAGTTTCAGTGTGCATGAGTGGTTCGCGCGCAGGTGGCTGTTGGCGTCTCTGAGTCATTACACCATTTTTTATAAGCAGTGCTGGGAAGAATAAAGTCATCGCTGAGACACAGTAGGTAGAACAGTTCATGCTGCATGACAGACCAATTACTGCTTGTTAATCATGCAAATCGATTGCCACTTCCGCATACCACCACTAAGCTGAGAAAGGGCGCTCTAAAATCACCCACAAATAAATACTTTGTGACTTGCTGTAGATTAAAAGAAACGAGACATAAACAGGGGCTTTGGGATCATGTCAAAGACATTTTGACTGTTACATTTCTCTGACTATACACACACTGTGGTATTAGTTAAATGGACAGGTGATACTCACTGAATTGGTAGAAAGCAATGCAGCACAAACATATATGTCATGGTGTCGCCTTTGCCAACAAAGACGACTTGGAATCAAAATATTTACAATTGTACGGATATCGGAATGATAAAAGACTGCTTGTTGAATGTATTATTTTATATAAGGAATCCCTTTATTAAAAATGCAAAGCACGTGCTTACCTTAATTCTAAAGTAACTTATTTAGAATTTGACTAAAGGGAATTCTATCAATAAGTGTGGCAAATATTCTACCTTTGTTGACTTGGTAAAATTTGCCACATTTTGCGGTCTACACAGGGCAGTCGGCATTCCACCAACAAAGAGGTGGTGCCTTAGATTGAGGAGGAATTTTGGAGGCAACCTGTGGCAGAAAGTCTGTCACTGCTTCTGCTACTAAATGAAGGCAACGGAAATGAACTAAGTGAAGGAAAATTGTCAGTTTAGAAGTTCCTTGACTCTTTAACATGATGATGTGCACATCCCTGCCTGCTAAAGGAAAGGATATTAGGCTGCTTTTCAAGGTTATACCGGAGCATTATCCCGCAAGATCTCTGAAATGACATTTAAACCTGTTTTTCAGGCTAGCCGTTAGAAAGATGGGGAGTTAGGGTATCAGGTACAGATGGATTTCCCTTTGGACGTTAAAATGTTGTTCACCACTTCTACAGTGATTGCACTGGTCATTTCAGTATAAACTCTATTCCTGGGTCAAGAGAACTCTAGAGTGGCCTCTTATACCACAGGATTCACGTGGAGGTGGGGAGATTTGAATTGGTGGCCATTGTGGTCTGTCTGTGCTGTATTGTAAACGCAGATCTCACATTACCAGTCGTCCTGTGCAGTCACTGCAGCACGAAGAGTCATGTTCACTTACGTTTCACACAGGCAGGCAGTGAAGGCAACAAGATTTTGGTGCGAGCTAGCCCATTTGTGGTTGCAAGCAGCCCAAAACTTCAGAATGTCTCCTTTTGTTTTAGGGGAGCTCACTAATGCCACACTAAGGGATCAGGACTGCAGGGCATCTCTTGTGGATCAGGAACTCACTCCAGCAAAGACGGCATAGCTCAGGCAGGTCTAGTTGCAGATCCAGGCAGGCCCAGTGCAGCAGGTTAGTTGGCCAGTTGCAGGGAAGCCTCTGGAGTTTGTTTTGCCCATGTAGCTCACAACGGAAGGCCAGTCAGCTGACTTGGAGTGACCTCAGACTAAGATGAAGACTGTAGATCCAGTCTTCCTTCTCATACAGCAGGGCAGGCCTCATGCAGCAGGGCCGTCCTTCTGTAGTATCCACAGGTACAGGAGTGTAATGGAGCATGGGTTTTAGGGTCACATTTTATACCTGGTGCCAACTTTGAAATGGAAGAAAGCTCTGCAGTTTTCCACCCACAGAAGTGTCTGGAATTTCCTGCCTCTCAGCCATGTCCCGGGTTGTCCGATGGCGCATTAGGGTAGTGTGAAGTACTTTGTGTGTGATGTGAGGCTGAGTCATTGACGTGCATGTGACAAATGACAGCTCCACCCCCTAATCAAATTGGGATGGCCCATCTTGCCAACATCCAGACCCTCTACTCTATGGCTGTTGGGAGGAATATGCAAACTACACCTAGTCATGTGACAGAGGAACAGGCCGAAGGCACCAAATGGTTAGGGCAAGAAAAATCCAACTTTCTAAAAGTGGCATTTTCACAATAGTGACTTAAAATCCGATTTTATCATTAAACAGGATTTTAAATTACAACTTTTCAAACACCAAACATGACATTCCTACCTGCCCCCAACCAAATACTATAATGCATTAAAGGTAATAAGGTATACCAATGTTTTTATATGGGACACATGCCTCATAGTAGTGAAAAATGCATTTGTGAGTTTTTCATTACCTGGACATGAAAAACCTAAAAGTGTATGTCTGACTTTTTAAATACAATGTACCCACAAGAGGGGTGACCTATATGTATAAAAAAGTGTGTTCTAGGCCTTTGTCAAGTCAGATAGGCCATTTAAAATTGCACAGAGGCAACAATGGTAGGTCTGAAATGTGTTAAAAGGCTACTAAAGTGGATTGCACAATAAATGCGGCAGGCCCACTTGCATTTTATTTACAGACTTCAGGTACATGCTGTACCACTTTACTGGGGATTTGTAAGCAAATAAAATATGCCAATTGGGTGCAAGCCAATTCTATCATGTTAAGGAGCGAGCACTTTAGCACTGGTTAGGAGTGATAAAGTGCACAGTATCCTAAAAACAAACAAAAACAAGATCAGAAAACAGGATGGGTGAATGCAAAAAGTGTAGGGGTGACCCAGGTAGTGAAGGCAAATCCAACAGACCCATTTTATTTACAAGGTGAAGTTCCGACAGCCTTGTTGTCCCTGGGAGTCTGGACAGGGTTGGTTGGGCCTTCTTGTAAAGGCTCTTTCAAACTCTAGGGCCTGATTTAGAGTTTGGTGGATGGGATGATGTGTCAAAATGCGACAGATAGCCCTTACGACAGATTACAAAGACCATAGATTATAATGCACTTGTATTAAAGCAGACAAGACAGTTGGCCCTTGGATTTTAGTCTCAATTTAGTCAAGTAGATATTTGTGAACAACGCAGTGTATCCATACGGTAGGATAGTCTTAAAGGACAGCATATCCATCCTGTCTTATATGCATAGAGGGACTCATTAGGGTTACTTGTTGGACCTCATCTTTGCTCTTCATATCTTGCCGTTGACATGCCACAAAGTTGCAGAATCATTAGTTAGGGGTTTCTTGCTTAGAGGCAAAAATACTAACTGTCTCATTTTGTCACCAACCTTTTGGGGACATTATGTTCTACAGAACGATCACTTTTGGCTCTTGCTGGACAATTCTTTTATTTGAGCAGGTGGTGGAATTTATGGTCAATGTAAATAAACTTGAGGTCCCCAACCTTTACCTTAAATAAGGGAATGGTTGCCCACATCCAATATATCAGCCATTACTCAAGGTTCAAATTCAGTTTCACACTTGGAGATCATGATAATCCTTCTGCAACTGAATAATTTAGATCTAAATTGCCACCTCTACTAGTCACACTGAAACATGATATAATGTTTACTTCGTACATAGGGAGGACAAACAAAATACAAAAATTCTAGTTCAGGCAGTTATTTTTGGTCCAGGCCCTCCAACCAGGATTGCTCTAGAATTTGTGGCTGGGCTGCAGGGGTTTTATGCTAAATTTAAATTTAAATTACAAGAAACACTTGTTTCAGTTAATCTTAACACAAGCAGGAATTATATATGGAACTTTCCCACCAGATTTATTTTTCCATGATAATGAAGCCCATGTGTATATACCTGACTGAGTGGTCAAGGACAGAAATATATAAAATGTGCATCCATAAGGACCAAGGATTGATAGACAGATAAATATGGGCCAAACCATGGCTTCCCAGCATTTCCAGACACTGAAATATATGTTTTAGGATTCTTATAAGTCATTCTTGAATGTATTGGCCCTAAACACCAATTAGTAATGATTTGACCTGACTGACTGACTGAAGGTATTTATAGAGCGCACTACTGCCGAGGCGTCTTGGCGCTGAGTGAATGTGCATAGACAATGACCAACCTGTTCAGGGTTGGGAAAAGAGCCATGTTTTAATTTCCTTTCTGAACACAGATCTACTGGGTTGGGGTCTCAAATGGGTGGGCAGTGAGTTCCATAGTTTGGACGCTAAGAAGGAAAAACGTTTCCCTACACACCTTGCCTTCTTTAACTTAGGAAGTTGTACCAAACCAAGGGAAGACGATCTTAACAATCGCAATGGTACATATCTAGCAAACAAGGAATGCACATCCTTCGCTCCACAACCAAACAGGGCTTTGTGTACCAGACAGAGTGTTTTAGAATCAATGCGTCGTCTCACTGGAAGCCAGTGAAGCTGTTTTATACTGGTGAACGTTTACTACATCTTCAACCACCTCATAGCATATTCTCAGGAGCTCCACAGAAATGTTTGAAATATACATTTAGGTAGGCAAATTTGGGAGTCAGCACGTATACCCAGGTTTTAGAGAAACTTCGAGGCATAGAAGCACATTATAAGCTCATATTCAACTGTTGCTATGCCCTGGTCTATATGCAACACATATACCACTTTTTGTGCTCTGATTTTTGGACAGAGTGTTAAATGTAAATGTATATGTACAGGAATTTATATAGCGCAAATCACCGAGCGGTTTCTAAGCACTTGCTTAGGGAACCCGTCCTGGTATTCCCCTGTGAGATAACCCCGGCAGGGTATCCGCAAGGTGAAAGCCAGGCATCCCGCCGCGAGGGGCCGTTGTGGAGATTAAGCAAGCTATTGCCCAGAGTCGCAGAGTGTGAACCGGTGAATCGAGTAGGCACCGGAGCGAGAATTGTTGAGTCCATGGACATTTAAGGACTCAAGCCCCCGCCGAGCCGGGAATTGAACCCTGGTCCCGGGCTGACCTCTGCCTCCAGGTCTGCCTCCTCTAACCAGTGAGCCACACTTCTCCACTCCAGTGTTAGGAGAGTGGTCATAAAATGCATTTTGATGCCTTGTCTGAAATTGTCCTAGTTTTGTAAGGAAGCACCCAACATCATGTAAATCATGTTGGAATTACTGATTTCAGCAGGTGGGCATTTGGCACTCAGATCCCTTTGTTAAGAGACTACAGAATGCAATTCCGCCTTTGGCATTGGCTTTCTCCAAATAAACTGAAACTTGTTTTAAACTGGAGAAAATCTGAAACTCCCCATTAGTTCACCGGCCAAGGCTTTTGTGGAACAGCCTGACAACAGAACAACATATACTGGGCATAAATATTTTTCAATTCTTTATTGTTTCGGCTCTTCGACATCGACTCAACTTAGGAAAAAAGCCATTCACAACTTACTTCATTTACAATAAAACTGCACAAAATAGTTAGGTAGTGTTGAGGTCCTTCGTGCCTGCTAGCACAGTCATGATCAGCAGGCTTGGGTATTTTTTGCTGTTGATATGTTTCTGCCATGAAGTCTTGAAGGGTGACGTTAACAAATTGATAACAATTTCCGTTGTAAAAGGTGCATCAGATGATAGTCCTTTGACGTCCAGGTGAAGTAGGACGGGTGCAGTTAGTTAATAACTGTGATGAAAGGTGTCTATGCACTTCTTATATTAAACGAGGTTCCCTTGGTGAAGCGGGACACAGGCTTGTAGATAGTTGACAAGGCTGATTTGACATAAAGTGTTAGTGCATTGGATGGAATGGCAGTTGCTTGGTTGCTGCGATAAGGGATTTCTATGATGTTCTTACAATAAGCCATGCTCCCATAATATCGCTTGACACAGCTTGTAGATTTGGCAGATCTGATCTGCCACAAAGTGCTAGTGCATCTGTGCAAGATGTAATTAAAAACTGGTTGAACAACACTTTTGCATAAGTGCTTGATTTTGTTGCAAAATAGCATAAAGTGTGTGCAGAATTTAGAAAATTTGGCAATGTACGTTTTAATGGACCTAAATGACATGTTAATTATAAGGGGCAACGTGTATCGGGACTGATATAGTTGAGGTACTGCGTCATAGCCGAGGATGCTTGTGTGCAAAACATTGCAGGCTAAAACAGAAGAGTGTGCTCTCCCGATGTGTGTCTTAACTTTGGTGTGCAAAAATGCATCCTTCACCATGGCGGCGGAGGTGCTGTTGATGTTGGCTGGCTCAGACCATAGATGTTTAACACCAAGGTTTTCGAGGCAGCTTTTTACATAACTTGAAAATGGGTTGTCATGAAGTTTCCCTAAGGGGGACACTTTGGGGATTGAACTCGAAAATAACTCCCTGTGCCGGTTGCGATTAGGTGTAGCCAGTACTATGCGCTCGGAAAGGGTACCATGCTTGTTTCTGGGTACATGGGGAGGAGTGGTGTGCCAGGGCTCAGGTGCAGTAACGATCTCAAATATGCATTGTCCAGCATTTGGAGCTGCTTACTGTGTGCTGCCCAGAGTTCTGCAAAGTAAAATGCTTGCAGCCACGGCTTTCTGCTGTATACTTGTAGCACAACATTCAATGAGCAGCAGCCAATTTGTTCCCTGAACCTTAGAATTGCGTTGGCAGGCTGCTGCATGGTGGCAGGTGCTTTGTCGATGTTGGCACATGCCAGGATAATATATTGTTGAAGGAGATCACCAAGTAATCGTAGACCAAGACCATTTTGTCAGCGATTCTTGGAGATTTTGTCAATGACCCAGAGGCATTATTTTTGTCAAGACCTTTTTGCCTACAGTAACCTTCAAATCTATCCAGCCTCCTATGCAACTCGTTTTGCATGCAAGATAGAATTACAGCACAGTCCACGAACAAGTGGATAACAATTTTTTTGTGGATGACTATTTTTTTTGGCTCAGATTTGGTGCATCTGTTACTAAGTTGAGTAGGAAATCCTTTGAATCATTCAAGAACAACGAGATAAGTAGCGGGACAAGGACACATCCCTGGCTTATCCCTGAGCAGATATCAAAATAAGGAGTGCTTTCTCCTCTACTTTGATAGCGAATAAAGGCCCACATGTCTTTATGAAGTGCTTTGATGTTTTGCAAGAGGTCTCTTTCAACTCCTTGATTTTTGAGAGTGTCCAATAGTTTGGATCTATTGACCAGATAAAAAGATGATTTTAGATCGATGAAAGATAAGTAGAATGGATGCTTGATCCTCTTTGTGTATTTGTCACAGATCATGAATAGTTTAGTGGCTTGATGAATGGTACTAATACCATTGTGGAACCTTGCCTGGGCATCTATAAGTATTGTGTTTTTGTCTGCCCAAGTCTGCAATCCATTTACAAGGGCCCACCCATAGAGTTTCCCACTGCTATCCAAGAGTGAGATTTGTCTGTATTTGCGAGGTAACAGCTTACTTCCATTTTTAGGTCTCGCACCTGGCGACGCAGCGTGAAGCGCTGTCGCCAGCGAGATCTATTGTTGCTCACTTGCCTCGGAAGCGGGACAGGAGTTGGACACGCGCAGGGTGATTGGTAATTGGAGCTGGTGCACACGCACGTACAGCCACGCAATGTGCACTTCTCCTGTCCCCTTCCGTCCACGCAAGCCAGCTGCATTCTGCCACTGCGCCAACAAACACACACACGCGCCAGCCGGCCCCAGCCAGTGCATAGGTACTCGTCTCCCTCAACAACATACACACACACATACCAGACACCCCCAACCAGTGCACTCGTACTCGTCTCCCTCAATGCGCGCATTGCATGCTTTCGCTTTCTCTCCCTCCGACGTTCCAGCCCACACTCCGCCCTCTCTATGTTTTCTCTCCTACCGGCACTGCAGCGTTGATACCGGTAGAATGATGCCCAAGATGCGTGTGCTGTGGCTCCTCTGGGCCCTGTGGTCCCCGGCTGGGCCGGCAGAACAACAATGAAAACAGGTACAGGCAGGGGTTTCTCCGCGGCTCAAGAGCTGCAGCCTCCTTTGTCCGTTGGTGGCTACACGCTCCGTAGGTCTTGGCCTGACTTGACCTATGCACCCAAGATGGTCAGCAAGGCTCTCTTACCTGTTTTTTGATGTGGTCCGTCCCGCTGTGGCTCCGCCTGAAAGGTGGCAGTGTGTTATCTCCTGCTCAGGTATTGAGGCTAGGCGGTTGTTTGTAACTCGCCTTCCCGCACAACTAATGGAATGAGAGGCGGTCACAGAAAGGGATAGAAGGGGGAGGAGCGATAGAGCGAGAAGCTGGCAAGAGCACCATCAAGCCAAAACAAGCGTGAGAGCGCCACCTATAGAACACCAACCAAATGCATGGTTGACTGCTCAATTACAGTAGTACAAAAATATCGCAGATTTAATTTGCGCCTAGACAACGGTGTTACGTTAACCTGGACTTTACATACATGTTATTCCAAATAACTGCTACGGCGTCTTCAACAGAACGAGGAGGGTTTTGAAAAATAATTGGTAACAGACATTTCACTATGCCAATGAATGAAGGGCTCTGAAGGCCTTGAACACTGGGGCTGCTTTCAGGGTCCAGTCCTGTGCACTTGGGCCCAGGCGACGGATTCTGGATTCCGGTGCTGCACAGACTGGTTAGGGATTCACTTATCTGTCAGATGAGGGGCGAGGTAAGGGGGCAGTGCGGAGTTTGTTGTGTCACTTGGTTTGGGGGAGGGGTGTCCAGACACAGTACAGTTCAGCCCGTCGGACTGGCTGTGGGTCCAGGGCTGCTCTTGACTCCTTTTCTCTTATACTGAGCACTCAGAGGCCCCTTGAAGCGACACAAGGCGCCTTATAAAACCACCGTCGACTCAAAGTCCCCTTTTCCGCTCTGTCTGCCCCTGCTCATATCCGGCGGCCCCGGGTTTCAGGGCACCCGATGTGAACGCCCCGTGAACCTGTTCTTGTAGTTTTTTGCTCAACTGCACAACCTCTTTTTCTTTCATATGTTTCAATATTTATAGTGTTGCATGCAGCTGAAGTCCGCATCAGGGCGCTTTTGAGTTTGACTCTCGGAATGCTTCTGCATTGCGACAAAGTTCTTTTTTGCAGGAACATGGAGCTCCTCTTTTGGGTTCGATCTGGGGGTGAAATGTCACTCATCCTCCCCCCTGGTCTCTTCCAGGGTTCAGTAGTTCTGGTTGAGAGAGACAACCAGAGGGCGAAAGCCAATGCCGATGGATTTGGGGTAAGGCTTACAAACATTCCTGACCAAGGCCTCTCTCCACAGAGCCCTCCACCCGTTAGCCACCCAGGAGTCTGAAAGTTATGGACTGCAATAAGTGCAGTTGCAGGGAAGGTGTCACTGACGTAAGCCTGTCAGGAAAGATCACCAGTATTACAAAATATATCCAAAGAAGAAAAAGCATTTGCAATGCAATAGGTCTCCCATTTGTGAGAGTTTGAGCTATTGGCATTCAAAATGACAATGCCTTTTATGTATGTGTTTTCAAAACTTGCAAGTGGTCGTAAACAAGCACTTTTCTAATTATAGTCGTTGCTTACGAGAACCAAGGTTGGCAGTAACTGCACCTAGTTTACTGCCAGACTTGCTTGTCGTAAGCAAGGACTACAAGTACAAAGTGCTTATTTTTGCACAGATTTCAGGTTTTCAAAACACATAAATAAAAAGGTATTGTTATTTACAATGCCAATAGCTCAAACTCTCGCAAATGCGGGACCTATTGCATTGCAAATGCTTGTTATGAAAGGGGGCTATAATGGAGGATCGCCAGAAATGTGGTACATTGACTGAGTTTAGGACCACGCTAAATATTGTGGATAGGGCAACAGAAGAGACCTTGTGATCTGATCCAAACATGTCCACTGGTACACAGTCCGGACCAGGTGCTTTGTTTGCCTTCTGTTTTAGGGTTGCTCTTTCTATCCCTGCGTGGAGAACAGTAGTTTACTCCATTGGCAGGCAAGTGTTGCAGTTAGGTAGTGTTCGTGTACAGTCGCTAGCAGCACATATATAGTTGTGTAATGGTCTATCAAGGCCTGTGCTGTAATATGATTTTCCATGGGACATAGACCATCTATCTCTAAATATTTCAGTGATTTTCCTCCAAATGGATTTACTGTCTTTGTTTTCTGCAGCCTTGTTTAGGTCTTGCCGTACTTCTTGCTAATATATCAGTTTCTTGCCCTTGATTAGTTCTTTGTAGTCTCTATCTGTGGCTATAAAGAGGAGCTCGTCTCCTTGGGTGTCATACCCCTTACTGTAAGCAAGTTTTAGCTTGTTCTTGGCTCCTCTCCACTCATTGTCTAACAAATATTGTCTGGTTTCTTGCTTTTCCTCCTTGGTATCCAGGATTCGGACCAGTGGTATGTGAGCTTCATTGAAAATTCAGTGTAGTTTACTAGTTTTGTCTTGGGCTCATCGCTGAACTTGGTGCGAGCCAGGAAGTGTTGAGACAAATGTTTGAGTTTTGCTGCTTCAGTATTCTCTCTATTACATTTTACTGCTCATGCGTTGTTGTTTGGGCTGATGCTGGTGGCAAAGCATTTGATCCTTCTCTGCTCTGCCAGAATGGAGCACTTGAAACTAAGGTGGTCATGGCCAATTTCAAGTGTTTGGATCACTTGCATGGTCAGCAGCAAATCCCAGCATCTTTGGAGGAAAGTATATAATTGATCAGCCTGGATATTCTGATATTTCAAAAGCTGGGTGCTGTGGTGCTCTCAGATGCCGTTCAACCATTCAGGAACATTAGCTGTGATTCAGTGAGGAAGATATTGAGTCATCTCCCTTTCATACACCTGCTGAGGGGAAGGGAGTTGCTCACTTCCGGGGGATGGAATACCCCTGCTGTTCATCTCAGTGCCTCTCTATTCCTCCCAATCTTACATGCAGTGTGTACAATGGGGTTGCAAAGAGAGTTCTGTTGCTGTGGACCTTTAAGGTAATAGACCCAGTCAACATCTTAAAAACTACACCTTCACAGTAGCT
Source organism: Lissotriton helveticus (assembly GCF_964261635.1). NCBI lineage: Eukaryota > Metazoa > Chordata > Amphibia > Caudata > Salamandridae > Lissotriton > Lissotriton helveticus. The sequence continues at coordinate 1,550,321,034 of NC_136063.1, forward strand.
GGATATCCAGTACTAAAGTATTTTGTGGCGCAAACATTTAATCGCTATTAATTGACATCCATCCATGCGTTCTGTTTAATAACGAGAACTTATCTTCAATGACGGAGCAGATTTTTAAGACCTTCCGGACCATCTGCTTCAATACCTGATGACTGAAAAAGGTGATCCAAAGTTGAATGAACCTTGTAACTTTCAACGATTCCTGTGTGTAGGCTCTTGCCAGTGACACGTAGCGATCCTGCAACTCTCTCCATAGCAGGTGGTTCAGCGTATGTGGCTCGACTTTCCTGCTCTTGTTCCAGCATATGCCCCATGCCTGCAACTGCTTTAGCAACCCAAACTCCATCTGAATTTAAGCTGGTGAGATGAGATGCGGGAGAGAGAAGATGATTTGGTAGGCACATACCATTGTGTTGTCCAAGACCCTAGCGACTTGGGGCCAGATGTACGACCATGTCACTTTACGAGTTGCAAATTGCGCGCAATTTGCGACTCGTAAAATAACATGACAACAGTGTCAGCGACACTGTTAGCGATTCTCAAAGGGGTCGCATATTGCAGGCCTCATCAATATTCATGAGGCACTCGCAATTTGCAACCCATTGAGAATGGCTGGCACTCCTGGGTAAGGTCGCCTGCTGGGCTCAGCAGAGATCCAGCCCTGGGACTGATTATAAATAAAGCAGTTTTTTTTTTTAAATGCAGCCCGTTTTCCTTAAAGGAAAAAGGGATACAGTTTTTTAAAAAAAGAAACGTTTTCATTAAATTTTTTAAGGGCAGGTAGTGGTCCCTGGGACCACTGCCTGCCCTATAAAAAGATTTCCCCTGCATTTGCAAAGGGGAAGGGGTCCCCTGGAGACCCCTTCCCATTTGAAAATGCATTACCACCCTCTTGAAGAGGGCGGTAAATTGCGAGTGTTTTGCGTCCGCAATTGCGGGCGCAAAACATTCTTACATAGGGTAGCGAGTCGCAATTAGGAAGGGACGCCCTTGGAACGCTTCTTCCTAATTGAGAGTCGCAAGTCCTATTTAGTGAGTCGCAAATAAATTGCAACTCGCTAAAGAGGGTTTGTACATGGCCCTTTACGTTTTGGCATGCACAAACGGGTCACAAACCCATTTGTGCATTCAAAGACGGGTCGTATATTTGGCCCTTTGCCTCTTAGCAGTTCAGTCCATAAGAGATCATTGATATGGATTTTGCTCCTGTTACTTTTATTATTATTATTATTATTTAAATTTATAACGCGCACAGCTACTCCAGGGATTGTCCCGGCGCGAGCCTAAGAAACGGTTGAAAGTTAAAGGACATCTTAAAAGAGTAAGGTTTTGAGCTTTTTCTTAAAAGTGACAATATCTTGAATGCTACTTAGGGCCAGCGGGAGGGCGTTCCATGCGAGAGCCGCTTTCCGAACTGCGGAGCTCCCGCCAAGCCTTTGTCGGTTGAATCGGACTGTCTGCGCCAACAGTGTGACGAAGAGCGCAGTTTTTTTCATTTAAAAATACTTTATTCGGTTTACATATTGGAAAACCATAAAAGTTTGCAATTCATTCTTAAAAATATAAAAAGCACAAATATACATATCCAGACATATTATACAAATATTCCAATACATACAGCAAATTTAAAAAAGAAAAATTATAAACCCAACATCGTCGAGGATTAAAAAGTCACTTCATAAAATACATCAACCAATTTTTAGGGATCCACATAGTTTCTATACCTTAAGGAAGATTTCAGAAAACCAACCACAAATGGGATACAATCTGGCTTTAATAATTGCATAAAATGGAGAGCGGGGCGAACCTGACTAAAATTTAACTTTTTTAAAAATGATTTTAAAAAGAGCCTCCGAGGGGCATTATAAAAACTACAAAAAACACAAAGTGCAGCAGATCCTGTGGAGACAGACTGTTGCAGCACAGGGTGCTAACACTTGTCCTTTGTGACACCCCTTCGGTATGGCAAGTGAAAGATGGAAATAATCCAGTCGGAACCTAATTAGTAAAAACCGCTTGTGAGCCGACAAAGGCCATGACAGGTATGGCTCCATATCTGGAGTGGACTTGAGCATCACGTACTTACGGACGCTGTTTTTAGACAATTCCATCCCATCTCTTTTTAGATTTTTTTGCAAAATAAAAGATTGCTTCACAAAAGCCACATCTGATCTAGTGATACAATCAGGTCTTAAAAAAAGGTCCGGACAACCTAACTCTTCAAAGCAGCCCTTTAGGTATATCAATCATGTGATCCAGGCTCAAAATTTCTTTCATTAACTCTTGAGTGAGACCGAGATCCTCGTTCAGCCAGCAATTGAGCCAAAAAAGCAATGGGCGCAAAGCCAGAATATCACTAATAAATGCTAGTCCAGTCTCTTCGTGAACTATTAAGTTCGAGGTCCCTTTAGGAACCCGCAACAGCTGTTTTAAATAGTTATTTTCTACCACCTGAATACCCTCTAGACCTGAATTTCCCTACAGTTCGCTACCATAACTGACAATTGCTACACTCTTTGCTTGATAACTTTTTAACATCGCCGCTATCGGGCGCTTGCCCGTTTTTGTAGCGAAGTTAAAAATCGCTGCATTGGTCCTAAACACTTCCCCCTTTTCTTCCTAAGTAAAGGACCCCAGTCCAGGCGGCCATCCAATAAGATACCCAGCTAGGAGAAAGTTGAAGTTATAGGTACTTTTTCTCTGTTCACCTTAAAGGAGTACTGTTTCTTGGAGCGCAGCCCGACTTGCATTACGTAGGATTTAGAATTGTTTATGGCCAGATCATGTTCGGACATAAACCTACAAAAAGTGTCGAGCAAGATCTGTAAGCTTTTTGGTGTGCGGGCCAGGAGAACTGCATCGTCTGTGTAAATCAAGACAGGCAGTCCCCTGCGTCCCACAAATGGAAAGTCAGCCCCCGTTTCTCTCATGGTCTTATCTAAATTGTTGATATAGAGGTTAAAAAGAAACGGGGCTAGGATGCACCCCTGCTGTACACCCCGTTCTGTAGAAAAGTCCCTAGAGACCCTCAGGTCCTGGCCAAATCTGATGTTTACCTTGGTGTCTTTATGCAAATCCATCAGAAAGTCCACCAGATTTGCCTCCACCCCCATGGCCCTCATGGACTGCCACATCTTCCCCCGATTGACACAGTCAAAAGCGGAGGAAAGATCCATGAAGTCCATGTAGATTTCCCCTGGCAGGCAACAGTGTACTTTCCGAGGATCAGATAGAGGTTAAGGCATTGCGCCATGGTAGAGTGACCTGGGCAGAACCCATACTGAATATCAGAAAGAATCATATTTCCTTCCGTCCAGGCCGCCAATCTATTTAAAATGACTCACCGACAACCTTAACCATGGAGTCGATAAGGGAAATCGGTCTATAATTGTTAGTGCTATTGCGATCACCCTTTTTAAAAACAGGTATGATTGTGGAGATACCTCATGACTCTGGACACCCTTCCTTCGCCGCAGCATTAAGCACTGCCACAAGGATCGATGCCAAGAGAGAGGGATTGGATTTAAAAAGGTCCGGTGGAATGCCGTGCGGGCCAGGTGCCTTATTACAGGAGAAACTAACAATACCTTCCTCCACTTCTCTTCGAGTGAAAACAACTGCGTCATTTTCATGAATTCTCGGTTGCAACCGGGGTAAGGTTGAGGCACTTTTAAAAATACAGCTGTTATATTAGTGCCCAAATCCTCAGCTCTGTCCCTTTCAAAGAGCAGTCTTTTAACAATGCTCCAGAATCTAGAGCTGCTACGTAATGTGGAAGGATCTAAGAGTTCCCGCCAAGTAGCCTCCTTCAGTTCCGACGTACGATTAGCCAATATCTTTTTATAATTAATACGAAAAGTACGAATCTGAGATTGATTCCTGGGATTCACTTTCAAAGCGGCCTTTATTTCTCTAGCAACTTAGGAGCATAATGGATCAAACCACTTAGGGTCGTCATCCAGCTTTCTTTGTACCGGGACTGATAACAATGCCCCCACCTTGGAAACAATCCCTCTAAAAGCATTTAGAATACCCTAGGCAGGTTCCACACAGTATATAAGTTCTGCCGCACAAGATTCACAAACCTTGTCGTGAAAAAGGGATGGAGTTACGTGGGCCCATTTAAGGCGGTGCCTACCATCAGTAAGCTTCAAGGTGCCTGGTTCTACCACCCTGTCCTGCCTTATCAAAATGCTACCTCCCAAATGCACACACACAGGATTATGGTCGCTGAAGGCACTCTCTAATATTATAAATCTTAATAGGAGGGTCTGAATACTTGTAGATATCAAAATATGATCTATAAAAGATCCACCATTGCGACCTTTAAAAGACGGAACCATCTGTTTACTGGATGATGCTACAAAACACATAGAAGAAGACAAATCATATTCGTCAAGCAGATCCTTAAGTGTACCTCCCCGTGGCGAATGCTCAAAGTGAAGACCCCGGATCCTTGCACAGCCCATATCACCCATACTTGTGGATTCAGGGTCCCCACATGGGTGAACATTGAACTCGACTGCTATCATAAGGTTATTTCTAAAGGGGGCACAATACTGTTTGGCAAAGCTGTCCAGCTGGATTATCTTACAAACCCCCTGTCTGTATACTGCACTGTAGAAATTAATCAAACAAAGACTAGAGTTTCCTTGCCTTAAAACAATCGCTTGGAAATTGCTATAGGCAGAGGAGATATCCTTAATCCTACATTTCAGGGACACGGATGTAAAAATAACCAAACCACCCATAGCTCTTCCACTACTTGCTGAAAATGCTGGGACAAAAAAAGCTTTATACCCCTCCAAAAATAGGTTGCAGCTCACCATCCAAGTCTCCTGAAGACAAATCACGGAGAAATGCCTAATGAACTGCACCCATAGTGGGTCTACAATCTTCTACGCCAGCCCAGCAATATTCCAAGATAAGACATTATAGTCTTCTATCTTTGAACAGTCCCCCGGAGGTACAGTAGGTAGATCCTCCAATAGCATGGGGATTGATATTACTCACTGCTCCTGAGCTGTTGGCCCTGCACCAGGTATGGCCTGTAATAACGCAGCAGATGGTATCTCTGGTAGTGTTTTGTCCAGATAACCTGCATCGGGGGAAATAGAGTCAACAGATGCAGGTATCTGGATCATTGATTCTAAGAGCTCTGAGCTGTTACTCAGTCAATCGCAGTCATTCAACCCTGACAGAGCTGCAAATCTATTTGGTCCCTGTACGATAGAAGAGAGATAACTGTCCCTCCGTGGATTATGCCTTTCTACCCAAGGGTTTAATGACCCAGTCCCAGGCGCATTCACCAACTCTTGAGGCCAGGTATGATGTGCTGAATTGAAATTAATCTGTCTTGGGTTCAGCACCTTATAAAAGTATCTCAATGGTAGTATCTCAATAGCTTGGCCGCTTTTTGCTGGACTAGCATTTGCCTCCCAAAAGATTCCCTCTACGGACAACGGGTTATTAAAATTCACAGCAATACAGTCCCCCTCCCTTGTTTTCCTAGAACTGCCAATGCTAGCAACTCGACGGACCATAATAATATTGCGTCCAATCGCAGGGACAGAATCAGTTTTACAGGACAACTGGGGCAGCATCAGTATTACAGGACAACCAATGAGTAACCTAATTTTTAAGCTGAAAAAATCCTCCTTTGTGCCCATTGAGAGAAACGGCACATTCTCTAAGATAGCCACCAACGGTGTTGATTGCGGCGGTAAATCAATTACAGGTAATTTCTGCTGCACATCATTGGTGTACCCCTGCACATGCCCTCATTCTTTTCCACTACACTAAGAGCTGTACCATGTTGCTTTGTTGCCTGAGCTCCAAATGTGGTCAAACGATCAGGAGCCTTGTCATTCAACCCTCCTGGGCAGCTAAGACTCACATCTGAAACAGCAGGTACACAGTTAATTCGAGGGCGAGGGGTTTCAGACAACCCATCTATATGTACCTTCGGGAGTTCTTTATTTAAAGCAGAAGGGGCTGGCACAGCACACCTTCGATTTTGAGCAGATTGCATAATATTGTGCTGATCTGCTATAATTTGCTCAATGTTATGTAGTTTAATCATAATTGGACGTAGTTTATCTTCCTATATTCTACATAGTGCAGATTTAAACACTGTGGAGATCAGTTGCAGCGGGAACTGGTGTCGGTGATACCCTAGTGTCTGCTGCTGGTAATGACAATGCATTGGTTTTGCTCTTTTTCGCTTGACTGCCCATTGTTTTGCCTTTTCTCTTTATACTCCCATTTGATGGGCGTGCACCCCCAATTTTTGCGGCATATTATGGTCGCTGGTAACCTCTATATGTGTAGTAGAGGTTGCCCTTCCTGCCTCATCCTTTCTGCTAAGAGGTGCAGGGACAGCCTCCTGCCTATTTGCCACAATAACAACAGGGGACAAGGGCATAGATGGGACAACGTGCTGAGACTCCACGACAGGGGAAAGCACAAACACATCTTGAATGTCACTACCCACCTCCTGTGTACGTATGGTACCTCCAACCTCATCAGGACAATTAATTAACTGAATATTAGCCAGATTCCAAAAGAGGTAAAAGGCCACTAGTAGGTGATCTAGATAGGCGTCTATTTACCATGTCAATCTCCCTGTCTATCAATGGAGCAGCCCTAGACAAAAAGGCATCCATGATAGTTACAGTTGCTTTTGCATTGCCTAAAGCCCCGTCCTGATTTGCCTGTATCTTACGCCTCCCCATAATTAGAACGCTAAAATAATATCACAATTTTGCCTTAAGAACAATAAAACCACAAAAAAAAAGAAAAATAAATATCATATAACAAGTACAACTCTGAGTTCCCATAAAAAAGAAAAAACTACCCAATAGGAATATAGAAAATATGTCCAGATGTTATAAAGTCACCAAATAAGATTCCAATATCACTGACCAAATCCTTGGGAGCACCAGTTCGGTCTTGGAAAGAGGGTGGCCCCACCCTTCCTCCTCCTGGCTACGACGGGCGCGGACGGGCCCGCCCTTGGCCCCGGCTTTGCCCGGGCACGCCCGTGTGCGTCCCGTGCTGCGGGAGCCCGACCGTCCTATTAGGCGCCTCCTGGCACTGTCAGCTGCCGTCAGCGGCGTGCGCGCCGCAAGGGAAGCTGGGAGGTGTAGGTTGCCCCCCCTCCGGCGTCCTGACCTCGAGAAAATGGCCCCGATGACTCTCGGCGGTGGCGACTCCCGCAACTATAATGCCCCAGCAGGTGAGTTCGGGCAAAAGTGACTCTTGGCGGTGGCGGCAAATACTGAAGAGGCTCAGTTGTCTCCCTGGGACATAGAAGGAAAATCTCCTCTGGAGATATGTGGGTCCCCGGCCGTAAAGAGCACTGTGGGCGATTGTAAGAATTTTAAATTTTATTCGAGCCTCTACCGGCAGCCAATGCAGAGAGCGCATATGAATGTGCACACTATTCCTTCTGGAAGACCCAGCAGGAGTTTGGCAGCCGAGTTTTGTACTGTCTGAAGTTTATTCAAAAGAAAGCTTGGGATGCCAGCGTACAATGCATTGGCATAAACCAGGTGGGAGAGGATCAGAGCGCGAGCAACCTTTTCCCTAGCCGACATAGGGAGAAGAGGAAGAACATTCCTTAATGTTTTCAAGATACCAAAGCATGTCCCAGCCAGCTTTTTAACCTGGACTGAAAAGGGCAGGTTCTCCTCAAACCATACCCCCAGATTCTTAACACACAACCTACTTTTGTACTAGGCAGGGGGAAGCCAGGAGGCCAAAGTTTCTCTCGAAAGTTTGCTGGAAATTTACCGTATAAGAGTATCTCGATTTCTCCTCATTACATTTAAGCTGTGCATGAGCCAGCCAATGAAAAACGGTAGAAAGGCAGTGTTGGACAGAGAAGACCAAGTCATCATCCTTATCCCAGGTAAATAAAAGCTGGGTGTCATCTGCATAGGCCATTACCTTAGCTCCTAGTGACACCGCTAAGTAAACCAGCTGGGTGACATAGATGGTAAACAAAAGGTAGTGGCATCAGAGAGGGCCTGGACAGTTTTTCTTTAGCTGTTTAAGAGTACCAGCCAGCTCCAGCCCATATCTTTGTATTGCTTCTTTCTGGACTGCACATGAGCCTATCTTATCAATAATGACCCCGAGGTATTTATACTCATCTGTACTTTCTATCCGATTGTTTCCCCAAAACTATCAGTGCATTCATGTTTTCTTGTTGTTATACTCCCTTTTCTTGGTATTGACAAGATTGATGGTTAGGCCATTGGCTAGGGAATAGGCCTTCATAGTGTTTAATAGCCGCTGCAGATCCACCTGAGTGTGGCTGACCAGAACCACGTCATCCGCATAAAGGAAGCTAAATATTTCCATGCCCCCTAAGTTTGAAGTATGTGAATTACAGGATTGCATTTGCTCCACCAGATAGAGATTGATAAGTGCCGGTGCCAGAATGCACTTCTGCTTTAGTCAGTGGTTGGGTATAATTTCCCTGGAAGGTGTTTTTTGGCACTTAGTTTGACCCTCACCCATGTGTCCTTGTGGAGCATGATTAGCATATATTCAGCAGGCCTTCAGGTATTTTACAGCTTGCTCACGTCTGCCAAAAACTTTCCTGACCAACATTATCAAAGGCCACTTTATCCACAGTACATGTTGTAGAGTGTGTGGGTAATCCCTTCAATCTGCACCTCAAAGGGATGACATCTGTGTAAACCACACAGAACTCTTTCAACCCTGTGAGAACATGTTTCATTATGCATCTTCAACCCAGAGGGCATTACCCTGAACTGGAATATTCTTGCAGGTTTTGTGATGTATTCCTATAGGTTCTGTATCGATCCCCCTATTCCTGACCCTATTCTGGTTAACAAGTTAACTAGCAGCCATCCCATGAGGCAGAAAACCCCCATGATGCAGGAACCGTTATCTGATAAAGCCACACTACGGCACAGGAACGTGTTATCTGATTAGGTCATAACGCTTGCCATCTAATTAGACAAGCGATATTCCTCCAGCCCCTGATAAGGCATACGGAGTTCTCAAAACAAATCAAACCTATGACAGACCTGGGAAAAACCCTGCGGCCATTGTTTTGATTTCACCGAGAACTTCAGCAAAAGAATGTGCTAACGACCAGGTCGTATGACATCCTTATTGACGTATCTATGTCCATCCTTACGTCAATCTCGGCACCTTGAAGGTATAAATATTACCGATATTGCCCTATGCAAACACACGCGGTGGTGACGAGATCGGAGCAGCCAGACTTGCCGAAGCCCAGAGCAGAGCAGACCCCGCTGGCGCAACCCCGCCTTCCTGACGCGCTGAGAACGAGACGCTGCTTTCTCCTGCCGAGAAATCCAGCTCCGGCGCTTCCGGGTAGCCCTCGCAGGCAGCCTGGAATATCGAGACCAGAGACGAGAGATACCATCCCTCATTCATCCTAGATTCCAGGTACAGAACTGAATAACCCCTTGCAGAGAATTCTTTAGTCAGTCACTTGGCAAAACAAACTTAACTTAAACTGTAACTTTCTATTCCCGCCCACGTATTAGGCTTAGGTCAGGTACACGGGGTAGGCGTAGTTAGAAACACCAGTTGAGTACGATTAGTCAAATGTAAAAAGTGTATGTATTCATTTTATTCATTTTAAACCTTCATATGGCTTAGAAACCATATCAATGTTTTTACAGTATTATTTTATACTTCTGCTTTTATTGTATGCACTTTACTTAACCATAAGTATTGCAATAATATCGATCCATTTCTCTTGTATGAGAAAAGAGACTGATCAATAAATAACATCTTTTATTGAACACGCCCGTCTCTTCCTTTTCTCTACAATCTGGTGAGACTAAGAATGCACGTACTGACTGAGTAAAATAAGTCATCTTTTGTTTTCACACGACTCTAGAGATACACTCTTGATTAGGGGAGTGCAAAGTTGTCATGTTCTATGGTTGTCAGAAACTAAATCCCTTCTTGTCTATCCAGGGAGGTTCAACTCCTCCTTGCCTATTCGAGAAAGTTTCTAGTGAACTCTGAGCTAGCTGGCAAAACCCAAAACTTTAAGTCTAATATCGACAGTAGTAGACCTAGTTAACGTCTGGTCTAGGCCTATACTATTGAAGGTATTATTCCAATGCGCAGAGCCTATTGGGATAATAGGAACTACACTACATGGCGCCCAACGCGTTTGGAAGGGCGATAAAACTAACGTAAGACATTTAGAGTAACTCAGTCATGCTTTTTCACTCAGACCCCTTTTTTCCCATAATACTCCAAAGACGTCTGGAGTGGGTAAAAGGTAATATCCGCCAGACCTCGCAGGAAGAAACTCCTATGTATGGTCCTTGGTTTAGTCAACGTTGAAGGATACACTGTTCCAAAATATTGTGCATCTAATCTTTGTTTCCATAAGAAACCTGATCTGCAAACAAACTAAATAACCTTCCTGTCGGTAAAATGGTAGACAGTGATGAAGAAAGAGAGACAGTTAGGATAGCAACTGAACTCGCAGCAGCTGATAATGCACTGCAAGACACAGACCCGGATATAATACGCATCCCGGTCATCAAGAGGAAATCTATAACTTTAAAACTTATAGAAAATGGACTGACACCTAGAGGTGGCACAGTCATATTCGTGATTGAGGCACACGAATATCGGCAGACAGAGGTATATTATTCATGGATACATTTTCCAGCAGCAAATGCTGTAACAAAGTACTTCCACTATTACAAAACAGAGGACCCTCCTAATGAGTACACTCCTTTCGAGGAGGTGGAAGTACCACTTAAATTTCAAGAGCATCTGCTCTTATTTAATGGCGCCCTAAAACATAATAATCACATCACCAGGCTCGGTCCATTAGGTAGACCAGGAGCAACGTGGCCGGTTCTAGCCGGTTACACACCACATCCAGACATCGATGGGATGTCTGCAGCAGAGCTTTTAACACAGCTAAAACAATTAATAAAATTACATAGCCAATTAGTCCAATATGTGATGCGGACTTCAACAATTCAACCAGCAATTAAAATTCCACAGCTGACCCCTCACCAGGGGAACACAAATAAAATTACACCACAGAACATACAATCCTGCCTAGGTAAAGTGCCAGCTAAACGGGAACAAATACCATTCTGGTTAGCACAAAAAATCACCCAAATAGAGGCGGTGTTTCCAGACACCACCCCGTTAGAAAAACACAGGATTCTGACTATCTGTCTTCCAATGGGAATCGCACCACACGTGGAGGACTGTGACACTTGGGGTACAGTCTTTGCTTCCATCTACACAAAAACGCACGGTGTTCCATCCATTTCGGTAATACCAGATGTGCTAAAACAAATTCAAGACGAATACGGTCCAGAACCCGCTTTAACTCTTGGTATGAAATTACTGAAAGACTTCAAGCAGGTCTCGGCTATATTATTAGCCAACATAAAGGGAGAAGCAGCAAACGTGGCGATCCGCCAGAGGTTAAAGGAGACAGATATAGCAGACCAACCAGCTGAAATTGCCAGAATTATAGAAAAATCCTATGAGGAACTAGGTAGAGATAGTTTAGGTGGAATACCAGTAAAACCACAACTGATTGAAAGTCCTGAAAAAATATTTTTTTATAATAATTCAACATCACAAAAAAAGAGCTGGGATGGAAACACACAATCCAATCCTAAAGAAAAGAAATTCCAGTCCAGAGGAAGGTCTCCTCGGCGGAGAGAAAAATCTCCGAACCAGAGACACAGGTCACCCCAAAGTGACCCCTCTGGGAAAAGATATAACCTTAGGAATAGGGATAATATAAAGAAGCCTGCTAGATATCAAGACATTGATACACGTCCCTCTCAATCTTTTCAGAATTCCTCGCAGAAATCGGAAAGAAGAGGACGATCAGAACAAAGAGAAGAGCACGCCAAGTCCAAATACAAGGAATCTGCTCATCTAAAAAAGAAACTACAATTTCCAAAAAAGAAGGTAGCCAGTATCAAGGTAGTTAACAATGCCGAGAATACTGAGGACACAACTGAAAAACGGAGAATGGGCTCAGACAATGCTAGACAGCGCAGCAGAAGTGAGCATAGCTCGCAAAGTCCTTATGAATCTTCTGGAGACAGTGGACACGAATGAATATCTTCAAGTGGAAACTGCAGACACCAGAGTTAGCAAACCTCACAAAATATATGAAATAACGTTACGTATAGAAGGGGATAAGACTAGAAAAATAAGGGGACTATTTTGGGATAATCTCTCCAAGGGCTATGACATCCTTCTAGCTGAAAAAGACTGGCCACCAGAGTTTGTCAGGGAGTGCCCTCATGGCGAAGAAATAATTATGCCTGCCTTCTCAAATCATATCCCAATTCATAAAAAATACACACTTGCCAGAAAGTGGGCAGTAGCTCAAGCTCCTGCTTTATATAAAAATCATGTAGGATGGGATGAGGACTCTCCTCCTCACAAAATCCAGTTAAAATCACAACCTACTGCACAAAGACAGTACCCAATTAACAAGAAGCTAAAAAACAGGTAAAAGAAATCCTAGATCAACTAGAATACCAGGGGGTGATTGAAACTTGCATCTCACAAATGAACAACCCTTTGTTTCCGGTCTCCAAACCAGACAATTCATATCGTCTAGTTTTGGATTACCGACACCTTAACTCATGTTGCAAAACTTTTGCAGTGCAAAACTCGCATAGTGCTGCACTAATGAATAACATAGTGCGCAAAAAATACAAAACAACATTAGACATCTCTAATGGATTCTTTTGTCAAAACATAGCACCAGAGAGCAGATATTTGTCTGCATTCTCAATAAATGGCACTCAAAAACAATTCTGTCGGTTAGCCCAGGGGTACAAGAATAGCCCAGGGGTATTCTCAGCGAGAGTAACAGAATTACTACAAACATATGATGACGAAGCATTATCTTATGTCGACGACATATACTTAACAGATGATGACTTGGATACTCACTTGAAGAGAGTGAACACCATAATACTTGGGTTTGCAGCAGAGGGTTACAAATTCAACTTTAAAAAATCCAGAATTGCCCATCTAACAGTCCTGTTCTTAGGATACGAATTATCAAGTGAAGGCAAAAGCCTGGCTGACAATTTCCTAGAGAAATGTGCCGTACTCCAAGCACCTAGAATACTAAAAAACCTACAGTCAATTCTAGGCTTCCTAAATTTCGGAAGAACATACATTGCAAATTACGCAGAAAGGGTCAAACCCCTTTATGATCTAATAAAACCAGATTTTAAAAGAACCAATTGGACTCAAATACACACAGAAATTTTGAGATCCTTACAAACAGACATGTTAATTAAAACAAAATTAGAAACACGTGATAACACACGCAATCTTGTGATTCGAGTCATCCCAGGAAGATGCGGATTCACATACCTGACCTCTAATGAGGGAGAAAAGGTACCAATTGCATTCAAATCACACTTGTACACTAAGGCTGAAATGAAATTTAGCCCAACGGAAAAAATTCTTACTGCAACACAGACAGCTATAGCAAAAGAACGAGCCCTGGCACAAGGTAAACGAATAATAATCGTGACACCAATACCAGCCCTAGAGGCTGTAACAAAAGCAAGCATTCCAAATGCTAAAGCGCTCCATCCGAGATGGATACAATGGGCTAATTCTCTTGCTGCAACAGACGTGGCATACGAATTTGATCCTAACTTAAAAACACAAGAATTTCTCCAATATGAATTTGAATGTCCTCCGCCGACCGAAATTCTGCCTCTAGAACATTACGGCTGTATAATATATACAGACGGATCAGCACAACCCGCAGTAGCTGCGTGCGCGATTGTTAAAGGTCGCTGGCACGAAGGAAAATTCAAACCGGCTATCACTAAGACACAATCTCTAGGAGATTGTACAGCTCAGCGAGCTGAACTACTAGCGTTTAAGATGGCGCTTGAAAATACCGATCGAGAATTCCCCACACTCATAGTGTGCGATTCGTATTACTGCGTTCAGTCTTACAATGAATACTTGCAGATCTGGCTTCAGAATGGCTTTAAGGATGCAAAAGGAGGCACAATCAAGCATAAGATGCTCTGGGAACAAGTAGTTCTATTACAAAAAGAACTACCAAAGACTCACGTGATACATACGCTGAGTCATCAACGTGATGGCGTTCACGTTGCAGGGAATTCATTGGCTGATGAGGCCGCGAAGGCAGCTGTGCAAACGGCTTCCGTAGCTGCCATCACACGGTCAAAAACAAAAATAGACAGCGAAATATTACAGGCTGTCAGCGCTACAGAAAAGGATTCGATAGAAACACTCCTGAAAGGCTTTCCAGTAAAATACTCATACATAACTGATGCAAACAATGTTCCTTTTGCTCGAATCCCTGGAGTGGGGGATAGGGCAATTCCAAACATGGAACATAGGTTAGGACTGATAATAGCGGCACACGAAGGGCTTGCTTCTATACATGCTGGCGTCTCAGCCACAGTATCATTATTAAAACAGAGATACTGGTGGCCACAAATGAGAAGACAAACAAGGAACTATGTTTTAGAATGTGAAATATGTCAAAGAATGAAAGTATCAACGGTGAGACGTCCAGCGCAGACGCCCCTTCTAATCTCGGATAAACCATTAGCCTGTGTTTACCTAGACCACTGTGGTCCCTTACAAAGGGATGGTAACTATAAATACATCTTGGTTGCAGTGGACTCATGCACGAGATTCATATGGATGTGGCCCCAGCGAACGGCTGACGCCAGAACTGTTATAAAAGATTTGCGAGTCTTTATCGGCACATACGCAATTGGCATGCTGCATTCGGACCATGGTCCTGCTTTTAGCTCTAGGGCTTATAAGGAGGCCATGGTCAGCATGGGCGTTACATTGCGGTACTCTTGTCCATTTCACCCTGAGGGGAACGGAATTGTTGAAAGAAAAAAACGTGACATAAAGCAATCTATAACGGCAAAGGTATTAGGTTCGGGGGCTGGGTGGGTCAAACATCTAATAAGTGTCCAACGTAGTCTAAATAACTTGCCAAGAAATTCTCTGAAGGGATTCAGTCCGTACGAATTATTATTTGGAACTAGGATGTTAGTCTTAGACCTCGACAGTCAGACTTCAGTGGTGAAGGAAAAAAGCTTTGATATCAAAGATCGTTTGGCTGTTTTGCAGGACTTAAACGAAACAAGAAAAGACCTGAGCAACATAAAGTTGAAACAGCAGCCAACAACCACTGAAGAACCACCACCTGTCCCAGCAAGACCTGTCTGGATTCCAAAAGTCGGGGATCTAGTCAGAGAAAAGATCGCGGTAAAGAAGGAATTTGGGCCTTCTTACAGAAAAGCAGTTCCTGTCTTGTCTGTCAACGGGACAAGATCAGTTGTACTACCGCCGCTTGCTGGTAAAAAGGAGAACCGAGTTGTATCCATCGGCCTGGTAAAACCACAACATGTGGCTGATAACAAATAGTAGGCCAAGTGGACTCCCGAGAAGTAGTAGAACACCAAGATTTGCTACTAACACAGAGGTTCAATCTAAGAGGCTAATCACATTCGAAACGCCTACAGAACTACAACAAGGACTATGCAACAATGCAATGGAACTTAGACCTCTGAAAACCCAAATAAAAACATTTAGCAGAGACACACCATTCTATAATGAAGTAACAAACGACTATGCAAGAAACAGTAATACTGAAGCAATTGGAACAATTGACAGAACTGCATCCGGCTACTTCATAAACTTCGATGATTCCTCTAAAGGCTTCACTGAATCAAAAACACAGCCATCAACAAAAACCTTTAAAGATAAAGTTAAAGTACTTTTGAAACAACTGAAAGAAACATATCTAATTTCTCCATGGATTGAATTTTGGGTGGGTTTTGGTGCATTTATCCTCATACTTTGGCTCATCATGGTACTAACTTTGGGACGCTTCATTGAGGGAAAATATCCTAAAATGGACACAGCAAGTCAGAAAATCAACTTGATCCTCAAACCACACACATCTTCACACGTCGAGAAAAGAGAACTTTCTTCAGTCAACTTCACAGCCAATCCTATACCGGGTGGGGTAGCATGGGACAAAACTGACTTCGAAATTTATGGGCCGGTTGAAATCCTGAAATATCCACACCAAATTAAGATCTCGTTGAGTGACTTTGTAAAACCAAGCTCATTTGCTGATGATTGGGACTTTGAAAGTATAAATAATATGATGTCTGACTTAGTGATGTCTGCTAAATTTACCAAACATGATTATTTGCAGGGTTCGACAAATTATGATAGTATGTACTGTTATAACCACTATGGTAATCATTTTCTACATAGATCTGCATAACCTAGAAATGTTTTAAATTATAATCAATGGGAACATTGTGCAACCCCTCCAAAAGGAAGCTCACGAACCGTTTATGACAAATATTCATACTTTTCAGGTTTTAACACAAGTAATGCCGAAACATTTTATTTCAAATTGTTAAATAAGACAGGGACAAAGACCATGATAACAAACATGAAATTGATATATTCAGACTCATTCTTTGAACAAATGAATACTTTTGGTTTTGATTATTGGGACAAAAATGTTGAAGTAAAAAGTGTTTGGGGTACAAAAGAATGGCAAGTACAGGGTATAGAATCTTTGTTTAGAGCCTGCATGATCCCAGAACAGATTATATTTTTAAATGACACTGTTCAACAAACTACCTGTCTTGGCTTAGCCAAAATCAAAGACTTAAATAAACCGTCTATTCCAAAACCAACAATGAACAGCAATAGCTCCACAGATGAAGAGATAGACGTAAATTATGTATTAAACCAAAACAGAACACAGTGGTTGATCTGGCCCACAGATACTAATAACTGTCAAAACAGATTCCTGAACAAAACACAGTGGTTCCAAATGACCAGGCCAGACCCTAGATATTCCCAAAGACAACACCCAGGAATAATAACCACCTACAGTGTGGGCAAATTATGCCTTCAGTGGCTACAGACTTCCACACTGGCAGAAATTAAGCAACACCTAACTTTACTTACTGATGGTGCTGACTTGCGTGATTTCATTATGGGACCGCGCAAACAGCGTCAGAAACGTTTCATAGCAGCCTCTGTATATGCAGCATACAACGAGGCCTGGAAGGTGACTCAAATTGAGACAGCAGAAAGAATACGGGAAATTGACCGTATTAATTTGGAAAAATCACTTTCTGTAGTGGACAATGGGTTAATGACTCTGTCCTCCAGAATTTTTTCTCTGGACAGTATTGTGTCTTCAGCAATCGACATAATATCGCAAGACTTGCTGTTGTTACAACACGGTCAGTCTCAATTGCGTTCTATTGTACAGCTTGGCTGGACGTTACAAAATCTGCGTTCAGGCTATGTGCCTTGGCGTTTAATCAACACAACGTCACTATTCAATATCTTTAACCTTACTGATAAACAAATCAGTATGGCACAAAAGGGTGCTGATTATACAATTCTGAGCATTGAGAAGCTCGAGAGATTACCAGTGACAATGTCAGAACGACCTGTCAGTGAATGGATAATACATGGGATAATTAATATTCCAATATCAACCTTCAGGTTTCAATACTGCCAAAAATATATACAGGCTGGCATGTACGAAAAATTGGGAAAGGGGTACATTAAAACAACATGGAACTTGCCCTATTCACATGCATGTGTCAGTAATAAAGGACAGAAAGTGTTTCTTAGTGGCAATAATTGTGCAATGTCACTGAGCGGTACACTTCTGTGTAATGGAATTCGTTTGCATGGAGCCTGTGAAGGGAACTCAAATAACCTTTCATGTCACCAGCTAGGCGCACCTGCAACAGAGATAGAACCATTCTTTCAAAGACTCTGTAATGGGAGTTACATTCTAATTGTAGATCGCAGATGCTGTAGTCTTATGCCCGGGACTCCTTATCTCGTAACTACGACTGCGAAGGTCAAGTGCTGTGGACGCTTATTGTTCCCCAGCTCCCTTCCAGACAGGGAGGCAAGGGCATGGCCCAACTTGAAAATTACTTCTATTCGAATAGATACTTTAAGCAGAATGAAAACAGTGCTTCTTCAGACGCCGACCAGACTCACGTCATCAAAAGAAACGTATGATCTCCTAGTCGCAAGGACGACTGCAGAGATTCCCTCCTTATTATCAACTAATTCCCCCATACATTTCGCAGCAATCCTGAATGAAATCTTAAATATTTCTGATACCAGTGGAGTCTCAAAAGTATTTAAGACAGTATTTTCGATGGCATTAACACCATTCAAAGCCATACTGGGTATTTTTCCAGATTTCGTCCATTCGATTTTTGGCGGACTTCCCCTCATTTTAGGACTAATTGCAGGAATCCTATTCCTAGTCCTTATATTTCGTTATGGCAAACCATGTCACAGACAAAACACCTGTGACAAGGGAAGAAACAATCCTAGCCATTGGATACCGGGACCGGATATCAAAAATCCTGGGACTATCCCGGCTTAGAGACCTGAACATGACTTGGTTTCTTTCATTTCGACCAATGTGGCATCGATGTGTTTTACCTGTATTAAGGTGCTTGCTATGCGGAGAAGAATGCGTGTTAGACACCTGTCTGACTCTACAATCAGATGCGCCAATGGATGAAGAAACATTGTTGAGTCCAATAAAGGCTCATGCTTTGTGCTGCCCTCAACGGCTACCAATCCTGATGACGGCATTCGTGGAAGCTTCACCACTACGATTAAGGGGTAGTGAAGTTCAAGATGAAAGCAGCATTGATCTGGTACGACCTTCTGTCAGCAATACTAATCAAAACGTCAATGGAAACAATCATGCGCACGAATGCATGGTTACATCTTTTTCCGAGTTGGTGGAACTCTCCCAGGAAGCTGTTGACAGCTTTTTCGACAGTCTAAATGATATGATGTTCTCACCAGAGCAGAAATAGAGACCTTTGAGCAAGCTCGCACACGGCGTTCCCTGAATTTGGCCTTCAACTAGAATAGCAAAATACCATGAACAATTTTCCCTCCAGTTCACAGACAGCAATTTTTTTTCAGCAGCCCCAAAATATTTTTACGAATTTTTCGGGACACTTATTTTCTGCTTAAAGTAAGAACTATTCTTAGAGAACTAAACTTTCTATTTTTAGATACTTTGTAGACATTAGCTGCCCGCTGGTATGTTCATAATTATTTTATTCTGTGATGGAATGGTCTCGAACCTTTTTTCTGTATTAAGAGCCATTTCATGTGTAAATTCTCGTATACAAATTAGTGATAATGTATAGATATGCGTGATTACTTTAGCGTTATTCTACAGCTTGAGTGCATATATTACATGTGACTGTTTTTTCCGTATATTTGATTATTTCAAAATGCATTTATGTATTTTGGGGTGGTAAGGTATACACGATACTCTACAGTATGTTTTACTATGCATAGATTCGTAAATATGTCCATAGTTAGCGTGGAGTGGGTGTGATGTATTCCTATAGGTTCTGTATCGATCCCCCTATTCCTGACCCTATTCTGGTTAACAAGTTAACTAGCAGCCATCCCATGAGGCAGAAAACCCCCATGATGCAGGAACCGTTATCTGATAAAGCCACACTACGGCACAGGAACGTGTTATCTGATTAGGTCATAACGCTTGCCATCTAATTAGACAAGCGATATTCCTCCAGCCCCTGATAAGGCATACGGAGTTCTCAAAACAAATCAAACCTATGACAGACCTGGGAAAAACCCTGCGGCCATTGTTTTGATTTCACCGAGAACTTCAGCAAAAGAATGTGCTAACGACCAGGTCGTATGACATCCTTATTGACGTATCTATGTCCATCCTTACGTCAATCTCGGCACCTTAAAGGTATAAATATTACCGATATTGCCCTATGCAAACACACGCGGTGGTGACGAGATCGGAGCAGCCAGACTTGCCGAAGCCCAGAGCAGAGCAGACCCCGCTGGCGCAGCCCCGCCTTCCTGACGCGCTGAGAACGAGACGCTGCTTTCTCCTGCCGAGAAATCCAGCTCCGGCGCTTCCGGGTAGCCCTCGCAGGCAGCCTGGAATATCGAGACCAGAGACGAGAGATACCATCCCTCATTCATCCTAGATTCCAGGTACAGAACTGAATAACCCCTTGCAGAGAATTCTTTAGTCAGTCACTTGGAAAAACAAACTTAACTTAAACTGTAACTTTCTATTCCCGCCCACGTATTAGGCTTAGGTCAGGTACACGGGGTAGGCGTAGTTAGAAACACCAGTTGAGTACGATTAGTCAAATGTAAAAAGTGTATGTATTCATTTTATTCATTTTAAACCTTCATATGGCTTAGAAACCATATCAATGTTTTTACAGTATTATTTTATACTTCTGCTTTTATTGTATGCACTTTACTTAACCATAAGTATTGCAATAATATCGATCCATTTCTCTTGTATGAGAAAAGAGACTGATCAATAAATAACATCTTTTATTGAACACGCCCGTCTCTTCCTTTTCTCTACAATCTGGTGAGACTAAGAATGCACGTACTGACTGAGTAAAATAAGTCGTCTTTTGTTTTCACACGACTCTAGAGATACACTCTTGATAAGGGGAGAGCAAAGTTGTCATGTTCTATGGTTGTCAGAAACTAAATCCCTTCTTGTCTATCCAGGGAGGTTCAACTCCTCCTTGCCTATTCGAGAAAGTTTCTAGTGAACTCTGAGCTAGCTGGCAAAACCAAAACTTTAAGTCTAATATCGACAGTAGTAGACCTAGTTAACGTCTGGTCTAGGCCTATACTATTGAAGGTATTATTCCAATGCGCAGAGCCTATTGGGATAATAGGAACTACACTACAGTTTTGCAAATGCAGACTTTGTCTTAGTACTTGGTGCAAAAGTGATTGGCCAGTACCTGCTCGTTAGTTCAAATGTGCTCAAGTAATTTGCTGCCCCCAACCGATCCACAAGTATGGGTATCAGCTCTGGGATTTATATTTGCATCTATCTTCAGGACTTCATTGAGGCTGTGGTAGTCCTCACATAACCAAAAGCCCATAGAACCTTTCTTGGGCATCAGAATCACTGGACTGGTTTAGGGACTGCAGCCCAAGTTCGATATCTTGGCCACCTTGGCCTTGATGCATTCCTTATTGTAAAAATGCAATATGTTTGGCTCTTGACCGGTAGACTATCTCCTGTGTCTATCTCATGGACACAGACAGGGGTTAGCCCTGGAGACAGGAAGAAGAAATGGGTACATTTCCCCGACTCCGCCTTATGCTCTCTCTCTCTGCTCATAAGGTGTTTCACTCAGGTGCTAGGTGTACTCCTTCCAAAGTCCCATCCTCCCTGGTACTATGCAACAAGGTAGGAAGAGGGTGACTATCTTCCTTGAATTTTTCTTACATGACCAAGTTGTTGACTGTGTTTTCCTTCTGGAGGAAAGGCTAAAAGCAGTTTGCATGGAACACACACCTGCATTCCATTGTGGAACCTGTGGCTACCAAGTAGTTCACATCCGAGACCTTCTGTACTACATTGCATGACCCACACTATTTATCTTTGAAAGGTGAGGCACAAATGGACTTCCTCACTAAAACCCCCTGACCTTCCTGGTTCCCAGTTAGCATCACCTTCTGGTCACACCATTTATTCATCAATGCCTTGATAGCCTAAATGTTTTTCTTTGTCTGGCACATTTATTGTTCTATTAACCTGAGACCAATCACATAGTAAATGTGAGAAATTGGGCTGTTGGTTGACTGGAGTATGAACCCTGGTCAAGCAACCACTTCAGTCCCTGGCAGGGTAAACCACAGAAAGTCACTAAATTAACTGGTATTAACTCTGGGTAGCTTGGCACACAAAGCAGTCAGGCTTAGCTTAAAGGCAATGTGTAAAGTCACCATCATCTGTCATGAGCAGCATGGTGACCTCAGACCTCTCATTGTGGAGTCTCAAGCAGTTGATATGGAGTATCCTTAAGGGGGTTTGGGGTGTCTTGAAATCCACTAGGTATGTGGCCTGCCCCTTCCTCTCAACTTTCTCATAGGGCCTAGTCTAACCCTTGTGGAGGGCCCTTGGCTCCACTGCCTCCCTCACTTTCTGTTCAGGTTGAATTTCCACCATGGTATTGTCTGGTCGTACTATTGCTTCATGATTTCCAGAATGCCCTTCGAGTTCCCAGAAGCTTTCTTCCAGAATATGGCCATCTAGTTCCTGTAGGCTAGCGTTTATTTAATCACATCATGGGGGGGTTCATGGGAACTTGCTCCCACCTATCCTTAACCAAACTGAGTGTTCCCCCACAGGATGACAAATAAGGAAGTTCAAATGGTCTAAACTCAACTCCCTTCTGTGGCACCCTGTAGTCTAAAAGCAGGCATGGTAAGATGATGCCCCACTTATGCCTCATGGGCTCAGGTAAGACTTAATGATGCCTTTGCGGATCTTGTTAAATCTTTCAACAAGCGCATTGGTTTGTGAATGGTAAAGTGTAGAGAACTTGCAGGTTACCCACTCTCCTACTCCTTCCACAGTGACTTCATGGGCGCAGACATGAAGTTGATGTCCTTGTCAGACACCACCTCTTTGAGGAACCCCATTCGGGTGAAAATCCGTACCAGGGCCCTATTTACTGCAGCTATAGTCAAAGTCCTCAGAGGTATTGCCTCTGGGAATCTCGTGGCATGGTCCACTGAAACCAGGATAAACCAGTAGCCTAATGATGTCTTGGGGTCAAAGGTCCTACAATGTCAATGCTCACTCTTTCAAAGAGGAAGCCAATTAAAGGTAAGGGATTCATGGAAGCCTTCAGAGTCGTTCCTGTTTTCCACTGGCCTGGATGGTGAGTCAAGTCCTGCAGAGTGCATCTGAGGCTCTCCTCATCTGGGGCAATTAAAGGTGGTGAAAAGCATAGCAAAGGTCTTATCCTGCCCCAGATGTCCTGCCAGGGGAATTTCATGAGACAGCCCCAGTAGGAAGGCCCTGAAGCATTGAGGTACTACCAACACACATCTTGGCCCATGCATAGTTGTCTTAGAGTCACTATACAGGAGGACAGACTCCCACTTTGTGAGATGATCTCCAGAGGTATCACCTGCTACCTGGGCTTCAGCTTGACCCCTCATGCCCTCCAAGGTTGGACACCCGTTCTCTGCCTCACAGATCTCTTTCCTTTGTGGCCCTCCCTTCTATTTGCCATCCAGTAAGTTCAGGCAGGTCACCAAGGGAGTACATGCTGTCCCTCTTAGGTCCCAGCCAGGCAGACCTCTCCCAGGCCCCATCCACCTTTTGTAGTGTAGTTCCTATATCCCTGATAGGCTCTGCGCATTGGAATAACATACACTATAGTTTTGGCCTGGGACTGAGGTCAGTATGCCTCTATTGAGTACATTAACCGTAATTACTTGTGCTTGCCAGATAACTCAGAGGCCACTAGAAACATCTTGAATAAACAAAAAGGGATTTGTTTCTGACAACCGCATAAACATGACAACTTTGTTTCCCTTAGAATCGGAACAGTCTAAGAATCGTGGAAACAACAGATAACAGTTTCACTCAGTCAATCGTGCATGCTTAGGGCCAAATGTAGTTGGCCAAATACCGGTCGGTAACGGCCGAAATTCAGTAATTTCGGCCGTTTCGGACCGGTATTTGGAATTTGAGATGTAGGTGCCAAAAATGTTCCGAATCGGTAAATAAGAGTCGGTATAATTCCGATTCGGAATTCTCGGATTCCTTATTTACCGAGTTCCTATTTACCAATTTGGTTAATAAGAAATGGTAAATAAGGGCCATTGAGATGTAGGAAAGGGAAAAAATACCGAATCCAATGAAATTTGGTATTTAAAAGTCGGTATTTACCATGGATTGAAAGCAGGTGGTAACCAGGTGCAGCCTTTAAAAAGGGGCCCAAAATGCAACAGTTTTCCAAGAATGGCGGCATTCTATGTGATTGCGAGGTGGCAACGGCTACAGGCAGCAGGAGAGAGGGTCTGGAGAAGGGAGGAGCAGGTCTACAGGCAAATGATCTCCCTATTCCAACTGACTGAGCCAGAGATACTGCAGAGGTACAGGCTACACCCCAGAACCATCCTGGACTTGATTAGGGACCTCCACCCATACTTGGATCACCCAACACCCAGGGCCCACGCCATCCCACCCCATGTGCATGTGCTCTGTAGCCTACACCTGCTGGCCTCTGGGAGCTACCAGAGTGTGATTGCTGCAGTTGGTGGTGTGTCCCAGAGCTGCCTATCACGATTTTTCCGGAAGTTCCTGGAGGCCATGACACAGAGAATCGAACATTACATCTGGTTCCCTGACACACCTGTGGAACTTGCAAAAACAAAAACTGATTTCTATCAACTGGCACACTTCCCTCATGTGATAGGCTGCATAGATGGCACCCACATTCCACTCTGTCCACCTGCAGCCACTGAACACATCTACAGAAACCGTAAGTCAACGAACTCCATCAATGTACAGGTGATATGCAATGCTGCCAACATTATCACAGACATAGTGGCCAAATTTCCAGGTAGTACCCATGACTCCTACATCTTCCAGAATAGTGGGATCTACACACAGCTTGTTGCTGGAGATTTTGGCGATGGATATCTGCTAGGTAAACAACAGTGACACACCCTGATAATGATGGCAGATGTATGTGTGATGCATATGTAACTAATGGCGCTCCCTTTTCCCCCATAGGCGATAGTGCATATGCCGTGCGTTCCTTTGTGCTCACATCCTACCTCAATCCAACTCCCAGGAGTGAGAGGCGTTATAATGTGGCTCACAGGTCAACTCGCAACGTAGTGGAGCGCACATTTGGACTACTCAAAAGCAGGTTTCGCAGCCTTCACAAGAGTGGAGGTGCATGGCAGTACATCCCCATCCTGTGTTGCAAGATAATAGTGACTTGTGCCATGTTGCACAATCTTACCACCAAAGAAGGCACAGAGGTGGAGGTGACACATCACGAGGACATTGATGATGACCAAGAACAGGCAGAGCCCCAAGCAACAGGAGCAGCAGCAACAGATGGTAGATTGAGACGGGTAGAGATCACACGTCGATATTTCTAGGTAATTAATGAGACACAGACAGGTGTAGTGTTTTAAGAATGTGGTTTAAATTTCACGGCAGCATGCAAATGAACAAACACCATTGTCCTACAATGTCTGTGTCTATGACTGCGTGTGCACAGTTACCCTCACTGTGAGCAGTCCTGTGGGGTGAAGGCAATGTGTAATGTTTATGGCCACGCACTACATTGCGGGATTTACGAGGCTGGGTATCCATTTCTTAGCTGGGGGCTGACTCAGCATTGCTGTGCCTGACGCTCCTAGGCATCTCTGGTACAGGTGTGCTTGAGCCACTCCTGCTGGTGGACCCTTCTGTCTTTTCCACACCTGTGTCACCAGCAGTGCCTGTTTGATTTGTGTGCATCTGCTCCATTGCAGAGGTGACTCTACCCATTCCCCTTGTTAAGTCTGTGCAGCAGTGGACTATTGCATCCTGCATGGTAATTGAATGCCGGCACAGCAGTGATGTTGCTGTGGCAAATCGGTTAAGGGCCTTGGACTGCTGCCACATACACTGCCGCTCCCTGCGACGCTCTAAGTGGTCCCTGTCCAACTTGTCAGACAGAGCACCCATGTACTGAGTGATGTCTGACATCCTCTTAGCAATTGTCTCCATGCTCCCAGCAATTTTGCCTATTCCTTTGTCAATGTGTGACAGTTTGTAATTGATGCTGCGCACCTGCCTGTGCACAGCCAACATTGCCTTTGCCTGCAGGCGCTGTACTTTTACCATTGTGAACTCCAGCCCACAGAAGACGCTCTCTCCTTCCTGCCCCTCGGCACTCTCACGTGCCCTTCTGCCAAGGACACTGTCCCGCGCAGAGCCTGCTGAACTCAGCTGCCTGGCCTTGTCAGCCACAGGTGGAATGCTTTGTATTTCGCCCTCCTCATCCTCCTCATCTGAGGTTTGCAGAATCCTCAGAGGGGGCACATCAGGCCTCCTTGCCCTTCCCTGCATGGACGACTTGGTCGTTGCTGTTGGCGAATGCGATGGTGCTTCCAACTCAGGGGTTCCGAACAATAGAGGGGATTGTGGCAGAGGTGTTGTGGCTCGCTCAGGTGTTGAGGCTTCATTGGATGTGTTGTTCTCTCACTCTACAGCGCTATGACCTTGGCTTTTTTTAAATCTTTTTCCTTCCTTGTAGGTGCTGGTGCCCTCTCCTCCCTTTCTGGTGCTGTACTGCGTGAGGACTCTCCTGTGAAAACATATGGACATAGGGTCAATGGTGTTGTTCACCTGTGTGTATTTCTTAAATAAATTGATTACACACATTTGCCCAGTGTACATTGTGTGCTTGTAGTTGTGTGTGGCATGCCTTGCTGAATTGTATGGTGTATGCATTGCATGTATGTAACTATGACTACGTCCCCCATGATGCATTGCTGGCTCTCAGTAAAAGCTGTTCAGGAGTGTAATGCTTACACACAGTGGGGAAGGGGGTCAGGGTAATGGGTGGGGATGAAGGTCCATGCATCTTACCTTGTTTCTTTGTTGCTCTGGCAGAACTATCCAGGTCACCAATTCCATGTATGCATTCAGGCTCCAGGGTTGATTCTACGAGCTCCTCAAGCTCAGTTAGTTTCAGTGTTCTGTTTTTTCCACCTCCTGTCACACCAGCTTCCTTTGTTTGGGCAGCAATCTTCTTCTTGGTGATGATGCGCAGGTCGCACCATCTTTTCTTGATGTCGTCGATCTCCCTGTTTGTCATCCCAATGGCTTTGACCTTTGCCTGTATGTCAAGCCATGTCTTTCACTTAACAGACTCTGCAACATGCAGAGACTGCCTCCCAAAAATTAGGGTGTTGTGCTTTACAATTTCTTCAGCAAGCACCTGCAGTTCTGCTGGGCTGAATTTTATTTTTATTTTACGCTCTCCACCATCCTTTTGACCTTCCTTAGACTCCATTATGATGACCAGGTAAGCTCTGGGAAGCCAGCTCCTCTCAGTTTCCTCCTGCTCAGCAAATTGTTCAGTTGCTCTGCACCTGCATGGGTGTAGCCACTCCCAGATACTGGGGAGGGGTGCCTCATTCTGATTGGTTGGTTACTCTGGGCCTTTGTTGTGGGGTGTGGTGGGTGTCCCTGATTGGTTAGGAGGCTCACATGTCAATATTTCAAACTGCCGAATCGGTATTTACCGAATCGGTATTTACCGATTCGGTAAATAACGATTCGGTTAATACCGATTGAATATTCCGATTCGTACCGAATCAGTATATTTTACCGATTTTTTACCTACATCCCGTTTTCCAATTCTAAAATACCGATTCGGTATGAGTCGGTATTTAAGAGTCACAAAAAAGGATTTACCTACATCTGACACTCAGTTTCTACAGAGTTTACATAGAAATATGTAGACAGGTGTTTCAATAAAAAGGGTTTATTGAACAGTCTTATTTCTTGTGCAAGAGATATGAACTGCTACAATCGTAAGACAGAATGTGAAGTATAATACGCACAGTGATAGCAGTAAGATAAAATAATACTGTAATAGCATGGTTTTTAGCTATGACATATATTCATAACAATACATACATAAATAACACAGGCTAAAAAGTGAATACTCGTCTGGTGCTTCTAGCTTGTTCTACCTTTGTGTACCTAACCTAAGTGTAGTACGATGTAAGAAGTAGGTGCTGATTTATATAGTCTAGTTTAGCTATAG
The DNA here is from genome assembly GCF_964261635.1 of Lissotriton helveticus. Lineage (NCBI taxonomy): Eukaryota > Metazoa > Chordata > Amphibia > Caudata > Salamandridae > Lissotriton > Lissotriton helveticus. The sequence continues at coordinate 1,550,348,792 of NC_136063.1, forward strand.
TTAGGATTGGTGTTGCCAAGATTTGCCAAAAGTCCCTCTAGGTTCTAGTCTGCCCCATACCTTAGAATGAGAGAGGTTGGAATCTTTTTCTGGGTCTCGATCTTTAACTCCCCGCAAGGGGAGTGAGAAACACTGGAGCTGGATTCACTGCAAGAAGGATGGCAGTGTCTGGTCAGTGCGCCAGGCGAGATCTCGATTTTCTTCTGAACTTGCAGTGGCGAGCCGTGCCGCGCAAGTATGCAGCCGAGCCTTGGTTTGCCATGGCAAGTGAAGGTATATTTATGCCTAGAGGGTATTTAGGAAGGCCAGTATTGACGTAAAAGTCTTGCAGAGAAATATCATGAATGAATCCCTAAGGAATAGATGTTCATGCATAATAAATGAGTTCTTCGAGAAATCAATAATCCAAGCAAGGGGAATTCCTAAAGGCTAAAGAGTCTGGTTTTCCAAGAACTCGTTGTGACGTGGATGGACGGATGTAGGTGAGTATGCCTGTATTTGGTTAGCATGGATAATGCCTAAATAAGGGTAGGATTTCTTTGACTATATAAAGGCAACGTGAATTGTGCCTATATAAGGGTGTAAATCGTGAAACCTATATACGGTATCTAAATCGATACACAACACCCACTCCAGTTTCGTATGAACGACATTACTAAATTCTAAACATGCTAAACATATCTAAAATATAGCTACAAATGAATTTAAAAAAACATGTCTAAAATACATTGTAAAAAATGCATTAACACTGTTGGTATGCATAAAAATGCAATGGTGCTGTACATATTAAAGCAATGTTTTATTCTAAGCATAAGTTGGCATTGAATGCTAAATGAATGAACATACATATATATATATATACACATGATGAAATGGCTCGAAAATGCAGAAGAAAAAAGCCGAAACCATTTCATGTCAAGGTACATAAAACAGGACAAGGTGACATATTGTCTCTAAAAGTGTTTCAAAGAATTGTGTTCTCCATGAATAGTTCTACTGTAAGCAGATTACTTTGCCACAAAAAGAAATATACAAATTTGAAAAAATAAAATTAATCATAGGAAAAAGGGCCAAGTTTAGTCTTTGTTTTGAAAAATGAAGGCCAAATTCAGAGTCTTCCCGGTACACTGTGTGCTGAATCAAAAGTCAGGGTATGGAAATGAAGAAAACATGAAATCTTCTAATCCTGTAGACAAAAAGTCGTCTACCGTTGTAGGTGAAAGTTGGGTTACCCCGTGTAGAAGACTAACCGCACATAGATGAGAAGCCTCGCCTTCAGCATTGGTCGCATCTGCAATGTTCGTATCGGATGATACCTGCGTGCTTGTTGTTTCCTCTCGTACCTCAGCAGTAGCAATTTGCGTCTGTGAGATCTCAATGAATGCCGTCATCAGGATTGGTAGCCGCTGGGGACAACACACAGCATGGGCCGTCACCGGGTCCAGCAGAGTATCAATATCCATAGGCATAACTGATGGGAGTGTTAGACAGATGCCTAGCATGCATTCTTCACTAAAAGCAGGCTGAGTAGAACAGGTACGATACAATCTTGCCAGATTGGTCTGAATGACAGAAACCATGTAGTATTTAATTCTCGTAGACAAGGTAAGACTAAAATGTGGACGATATGCTCACAACACTTCATCTACAATAGAGCTCTCTTTGTGGTGCTTGGAGTGACTCTGGTGTTTTGGCTTGCCATATCGTAGCAGTAGGAGAAAAAAATAGGATCCCTACAATGAGTGCTATAAAGTAGTGGCAGTATGCCAAACACAGAGTGCACGAAGTTGGGAATTATTCCGAGGACTGCTTGAAAAGGTGCTAACAGCCCTGAACACACGTTCTTAAATACATGTACAATACCGCTCGTATCAGACATGTTTAAGATACGTTCAAACATTTCTGAGAAATGTATAGGGCAGTTAGGATTCGAAAGGGCTTGTATCTCGGCAGAAGTCCTTGCGACTTGTAGATCATAGGTTTCTTTGGCCGAGGTCAGAGGCACTGTTTGTTGTAAAAGAACGGCTTTCATTCTGCTTAGAGTATCAATTCGTATAGAAGTGATGTTCAATGAAGGCCATATAGGCGACTCCCTGACTGTCTTGATCTGAGGGAACAAGACTTGCATATAGCAAGTGACCCTGGATGTAACCGTTACTAGATATGGAATGCCTGGCAACATGCCAAGCAGCTGTGATCATTCAACATAATGTAACTTCCATTCGAAAGTTGGCCAAGAATTGGATTATTCACTGCAGCTAGTGAGCCTTGCAGGTGGCAGGATACGTTTGTAGTGGAACTATCACAGGCCCTGTGTAAATTAATACCCTGGCATAGGAGAGAACCGCTTAGTGCGTTTTCACAGTTTGTACCGCTAAGAAACACTTCACGCCCCCCATTCCTACATCTGTGTTTGTAAGGTAAATCCTAGGATGTCTTGATGTATCCTTTACCCAACCTTTCATATTTGCCTGCTGGTATATGTTTTAGGCAATACCGAAAATGGAATGTTGTAACTGGCGGAGTAATTTTACCATGTATGATCCACTCAGTAGCTGGTTTTTCTGCCACCGTGAATGGTAATTTTTCCAGTTTTTCAATGCTCAGCACCGTATAGTCTGCTCCCCTTTGTGCCAGTTTGATCTATCTATCAGTGAAATTGAATTCTGAAAACAGTGACGTAGTGTTTATTAAGCGCCTACCTTTGATTGCATGTAACGTCTGTGGAGTGATTTTTAGTGTATTCCCCTGGTCAGAGGTTTGTCTTGGAATAGCTATTGTTGGTTGGACTGTGAATGTCCGCATGACATATTGAACCAGTTGGCTATATATTTTGATAAACTCTTTGAGTTGAGCAAGTAATTCTTCATTTGACATTTCTTCAATGTCAGGATGAGGTGTGTAACCGGCTAAAATCGGCCATGTTGCTCCTGGTCTACCTAGTGGACCGAGCCTGGTAATGTGATTTGAATGTTTTAGGGTGCCTTTAAACCAGAGATCATGCTCCTGGTATGTGAGTGGAATAGCAATATCCTCAAAAGGAATATATTCCTCAGCTGTTTCATCTTCTTTGTAGAAGTGAACATTTTTGTTACTGGATTTGATTCTGGGAATACTATCCATGAATATAATACCTTTGTCTGAAAAGATTCATGTGCCTCTATCACAGAAACTGCTCTACCACCTCTAGGTGTTAGACCATGTTTTATAAGTTTTAGAGTGATGGCTCTCCTTAAATTTGGATGTATGTTTATAACACCCTCATCGGTTTCATTAAAACCTGTATGATTAAAGGCTGTTATGACTGGGTCAGTCGCAGCCTCACCGCTCACGGTATTATTATCCCCGTTTTGGGAGGACATTGTTTAATGAAAACTGCAGAGCAAGTTTCAAGGAAACAAAGATAAGGTGCACAATATTTTGAAACAATGTTGAACAAACCAAATTGTCAATACATAGGAGTTTTTGTCCTACTCAGCTATGGCGGATATTATCCCTACCCACTTCAGACGTCTTATGGAGTATTATGAGTAGGGGTCTCTGAGAAAAGCATGACTGAGTTACTTCAGTATCTAGCGTTAAATTAGTGCCTTACCAAACTGTTGGGCGCCATGTAGTGTAGTTCCTATACCCCTGATAGGCTCTGCGCATTGGAATAATATTCACTATAGTTTTGGCATAGGACTAAGTTCAGTATGTCTCTATCGAGTACATTAAACTTAATTACTTGTGTGTGCCAGCTAACTCAGAGGTCACTAGAAACTTCTCGAATAAACAAGAAGGGATTAGGTTCTGACAACCACATAAACATGACAACTTTGTTTCCCTTGGAATCGGAATAGTCTCAGAATCGTGGACACAATAGATAACAGTTTCACTCAGTCAATCATGCATGCTTAGTTTCTACAGAGTTTACACAGAAATATGTAGACTGGCGTTTCATTAAAAAGGGTTTATTGAACAGTCTTATTTCTTGTGTAAGAGATATGAACTGCTAAAATTGTAAGACAGAATGCGAAGTATAATACAGTATAATACAGTGTAAAGCGTTAGCAGAAAAATAAAATAATACTGCAATAGCATGGTTTGTAGCTATGACACATATTCATAAAAATACATACATATATAACACAAGCTAAAATGTGAATACTCATCTGGTGCTTCTAGCTAGTTCTACCCCAGTGTACCTAACCTAAGTGTAGTACGAGGTAAGAAGTAGGTGCTGTTTTTCTATAGTCCAGTTTAGCTATAATTAGCATTGGTGTTGCCAAGATTTGCCAAAAGTCCCTCCAGGTTCTAGTCTGCTCCATACCTTAGAATGAGAGAGGTTGGAATCTCTTACCAGGTCTCGATCTCTAACACCCCGCAAGGGGAGTCAGAAACACTGGAGCTGGATTCTCTACGAGGAGGATGGCAGCATCTGGTCATTGCGTCAGATGGGGACTTGACTTCCTTCCGAACTTGCTGTGGCGAGCCGTGCAAGTATGCAGGCGAACAGTGGTTTTCCATGGCAAGTGAAGGTATATTTATACCTTGAAGGTGCTTAAGAATGCCAGTATTGACATAGAAGTCGGGCAGAGGAATGTCATGAATGAACCCCTAAGGAATAGATGTTCATGCATAATAAATTAGTTCTTGGAGAAATCAATAATCCAAGCAAGGGGAAGTCCTAAAGTCTTAAGATTCTGGTTTTCCAAGAACTCGTTGTGACTTGGATGGAAGGATGTATGTGGCCATGCCTGTATTCGGTTAGCATGGATAATGCCTAAATAAGGGTAGGATTTCTATGCCTATATAAGGGCAATGCGGATTGTGCCTATATAAGATCGTACATCGGGAAACCTATATACGGTATCGAAATTGACACACAGCACTTTGACGCTCACTTTCTTGACAGTTGCCTGGCCATTTTTCCAGACACCAGACCTCCTTGACTTCCCTCCTGTACAGTTGGGCCAGGTAGTCACTCAGAACCATTCATGCATACCCAATGTTTCCAGATGTGACCTGAGCTGTACTTTTTTCCAGGCAGTGTGCTCCAGATCATTCCCTAACAGACATTCCACAGGTATGGCAGGGCAACTTTCAGAAGACTTGAGACCCCTCGCCCTTCAAAGGGAATCGGAGCCACATCGTAGTGGCTCTCCTGGTGGTCTACATTACAACCTGGTAGAATGTATTGGGCATCACTTGCTCTGAGGATACGAGATGGCACATAACAGCAGTCATACTGGCTACCGAGTCCCTCAGAGCCTCCCCCGCTGTCCATTTATAGTGCGCCCACTGCCTATACGTGGATGTATTTGAAGGCATGTGGGCTTTGGGCACCATCATCTTGCCACCTACTACCACCTAGGAACAGTAGGGTAACCTCACATGTCTCTCCCACACTAACTGGGGCCCTCTTGTCGCCAAGACCTATGCAGGTCAACCCCTCGGTCTGCCAACCACTGGGGGGGATGCACCCTCTTGGGACACTTGGGATCAACCTTGGTTTGCCCAGACTGGCACACCAAGCATAACACTTGGGGACAAATTTACCAGTGTTCTTGTCAACTAAACTTTTTTTCTGGTGGCCAGATTGGGAATCTGACCCTTTGTCATGACAACTATTTTGGGGGCTTTGAGAGAACTCATTCTTGTTTTTAACTCCCCCTTCTTTCTTCTGGAGGGAATTCTGACCACCCTTTTGGGAGTTCCCCCGAGATGCCTTCTTGGACAGTCTGATGGGGACCCAGAGGTCTGCCTCTTCAGCAAGCTTCTTGGGTTGGTAAACTTGCTATCTACTTGGTGTTGGCACAGCTCTGCAAAACAAGTATGTGGCTCCCCCAGAATCAAGCTGTACAGCCCAACAAAATCATCCACTTTGCTGTCCCTTAACCTATGACAGTATTTCTCAGGGGTCAGACCAAATTTAGAACGAGTGATGGCTTTCATTCAGGCATACTTGGTCAGGTTTTCTACCTCAGTGTAAGACATGTGTCCCTCTCCACTGTAGGCATGAACTTGCACACACTACTCACACCCTCAGTACTCCTTTGGCATCTTGTGTACCATTAGAGTTACCTCATAAGCAGAAAACAATTTATCAATATCATCTCCCACCATTTAATTGGGCACCAGTTCCTGTGGTATGTGGAGAATCACCTCTCCAGTGAACACTGCTAGTTTGCTGCCACCATTATCGTTGGACTCCACTTGTTTGGCTTTTATGCCAAGCTCCCTGAAATTGAACTCATGGAACATTTTCCTCTTCTTCATGGCCAGCATCTGCCTAGCCATTCTTGGCTAAGATTTCATCTTTAGCTTCATCAACGGCAATCTGAGCTCCGTGCTGGAGACAGACCCTTGGCAGACAGACCGCTCCCTGCTACATCCTGTGCTTCTGCTGTGGTTGAGTTGGACTCTCCTTGCAGCTCAGGCCAGGGCTGAGTCCAAAATCTCCTCATCCTCTGATAGTGCTCATCCCTCCACATTATTATCACCATCTCTTGGTTAGGGGTGGGCGGAGTTCATGGAGTTGCACTATGCAGAATTCTGTGCAGTTTTTCTCCACCCTACTTCCCTGTCATCCTCGCACGATGACTGCAGTGCCTGCCTGTGCACCCACTGGCCTGGATCAATGACAGGAATGGTAGTGCAGCTGAGTGTCGAGGACTGCACGACCCAGGCTCAGGCATCCACGCTGAGCTCATGGGAGGGGGAATTGTATGGTACCTGCATGCATTCCTTAGACCACAAAGTGCTGCATGGGCGCTAGACAAAAATCACCTGGCTTCACATTCGGCTGCTGACCCCGGCCCCCTGCGGAATGCACTGTACGCTTGCTATGCACAGGGCAGAGGCAGAGGCTGTCATTGGCCGTGCATTCCTCATGGATGTACCTCTCCACCGAACTGTGAGGGGACATGCAGAGCCTTCCAGAATAAAGAAGGGACCGCGCTCCGCGTGCATCCAAGCGAATAAAATATGTGTATCTTCATAAAACAAGGAATTTTTGCAAGCCCCAAGTTCGGATACAGCGCAAAACCAGAGAGGTGCCTGAAAGTTTCACCGGCACCGTACAAGGTATAACACAGAAGTGCAAAGTGTTAATCAGTGCCCCTGCTATGATAACGCACTAAAAATTATTTGATTTATATTGCCTGAAATACATCCAGGTGATGTGCGACTGCGATAACACTGTCTATTTTCCCAGTTAGTGGTTCTAATTTCACTAGTCCATGAAAGATGAAATGCTTGGTTGACCTCACCAGCCCTCAAAGGACATTGGACGTACAGGTTGCACAACATTATGGTAGCACATACATTGACCCACATGCTATAACAGCACATAATTATACTCCTTTCCACCATCATCTAATCCAACCTGTGCCGTGAGTCCAGAACAGTGAGTGGCTGCCCGCTCCCAGAAACCCCTACTTCTCGCCCAAACATATATACTGGCCTATCTCCACCCTGCCTGGCCTGCAATCAGAGCACAGCCCCAGACCTGCATGCATCATCTGGGCATAACCTAGGCGACACTCCTTTGATTTAATGCTAACCCTGGGTGTAGTTTGCGTAGTCACGCTACGTGTAGCTACGTGAAGTGCACTTCGCACTATGCAAGCTACCCGAGCTGCGTAGTGCAGTAGGGAAAATGCTGTTCGCACTGATTGCACAGTGCCGGATGCTTTTCTGCACTGTGCAATCATTGCAAACGGCATCTTGCACAGTGCAAGCGGTTGTTTTCTGCCATCGGAGTAGATTTGTACTCGAGTGACAGTTTTCTCAACGCCGACTGGTAGTTTGTCATCATTAGCGAGCGCAAGCATACACGACCACTCACAATGAGAATCTTGACCTTCCCACATTGAGAATCTTGCCGGAAGGTTTATTTTCCATGCTCGGAATCAGCAACTTGATGTTGCTGATCATGAATGAGGAAAAAGTCTCACCGGGATGTCATTTTTCTCAGTCGGGGTCGTCAACTTGACGTTGAGGACCGGGCGAGCAAAAAATGCCTGCTAGGCATTTTTGCACTGTGCTACGTGCAATTCGCGTGAGTGTAGCATAGTCTTACGCCCAGGGTTATTTAATGCCTGCAAAATAGAATGTCCCCTAAGGTTGCTAGGTGGTCTGGGCATGATATAACATATAATGTCGCTGACACACGTGCGGTAAGTGCCTCGATATATTGCCTTCAGTGGATGGTGTCAGCACGACGGGCATCAATCAGTGTAATTCGAGCTGCATTGACATTGCAAATCCCATGACTTCATTAGCGAATTGCCACCACCACTGTAAATGCTGGGTAGCAACAATAACAATAAACTTTGCTGCTGCCGGAGTACAAGCTTAGAGACAGCAAAGCCCTGCGCACGAAAGACCAGCCCTCCAAACACAGCCTCACTCTTGAAGGTCATTCTCCAAATGAAGGACCCTCTGGGCTCTGCTACCATGCTTCCTCCTCCTCTTCAAGGAGGCTTTTCTCTTGGGAGGGACGAGTCTCTCTAACTCACATCTCTGCCTTGTGCAGAATCGCAGCTGTTTTTCTTTCCCTCTTTTCAGGGTTTTGAGACCGCTTGCCCCTGCTCCCTCTCTGGACAGGATCCTCCTCCCCAGACTCAGTAGTGTTGGAGCTGGGAGTGAATTGGGGACAGATCATGATGAAATCAAAAGCTGCACACAAACACATGAACTGTGTGTGACAGCAGGAAGCTTGAGCAGTTAGTAGGGGTAAACAGTGGGGTCAAACTCTGCCACACTGCAAAAATTGAGTTGTTTGCCAAACTCCACCTTCGCAGCAGAGCACAGAGTCATAGAATTCTGCATACTGTGCCAGTGAGGCAGAGTTAACTGTCCACCCCTACTCCTGAGGTGGACTGGCCCCTCTGAACTTCCTCAAAGATTCTGAGGGCTGCACTTCCTCAAAGTTTGAGGGCTACCTGCCTGGAGATCCAGTTTGACAGCCTTTTCTTTACCTTCAGCCGCTTCTATTTGCAGAGTTTCAGCAGCTCAGCCGTGATGAGGGAATCAGATTTGCACAGCTTATTCTCCATGGTGGAAAATGAAAAGTAAGGCACTTACATTTAGAAAAGGTAGAAAACATGAAACGAAGTATAACTCACATTTTTTACCTGGGATTTTTGTGAAACTCAAAACACTATGTGGCCCTCTACAAACACAATTACTGATCCATACTGCTTAAGTCCAATGTGAGAGATTGGGTTGTCGGTTGACTGGTTTGTGAGCCATGGTTAAGCAACAGCCACAATCCCTGGCAGTGTGAAGCACAAAAATTAACTAAATTAACCAGTGCTTAACCTTGGGTAGCTCGGCACAAAAAGTAGTCAGACTTAACTTAGAGGCAATGTGTGAAGTATTTATGCAGCACAGAGACAGTGATAAAGTAAAAATAAAGCACAAATAAAATACAACACCAATTTAGAAAAATAGAGTATGTTTTAATAATTTGAACAAAATGACAAAACTCCAATCAATAGAATTGGAGTTATGAATTTTTAAAGCTTTTAGTAAAAAAAAGTGCCTAAATGATTAAAGCTCCAACAATGTACCTGTAGTCATGCCAGTCCAGATCAAAGTTGAAAAATATGGCAGACCATGATGAACTACAGGTCAGATGCAAGGAATAGATTTGACCTGGTCAGCACTTACCTTCGGACAAAGAATTTTCAAGAAATCTTTTCTTAGAAGATAAAGTTCAACAGGGCAAGCCTCCGGACGATGTCCGAGGAGGGAGCATCGTCGTCGGGAAGTCGCTGGATGAAGTTGCAGTGAAGGTTTCTACATTTGGACTTGAGGCCTGATTTAGAGATTGGCAGAGGAATTACTCTGTCACAAATGTGAAGGATATCGCGTCTGCTGAATTACAAGTAATTTAAATTCTCCAATGGCACTTGGAATATGGCGGGCAGGAAATCAGTTGCATTTGTTGCGGAGTAACCTGTCCGCCAAACTCTAAATCTGGCTTCAAGTCACTTTTTGGAAGTCAAAAATATCCAGCAAGCAGAGGCAGGAGGCTATAACTGAAGACAGTTCCAGGAGGTCAGATACCCCTTTGGCAAAGGACCGCTGGACAGAATTTGCGGCTGGTGAAATGAATATAGCTGGAGCAGCCATGTAACTAGGATGACTGATGATGCCCCTTGGGTGAACCAATGAGTAGGTAGGTCCTGATCTTTCCACGGTTCTCAAAGCAGTTTTTAGCCAAACATTTTCTAAGTCCCGAGTTTTGGATTTGGTTCTCTGGGCACTGTAGCAGAATAACCAAGTGTCCAGGACTGGAGGACCACAATTTTCCGACTCATGACTCTCTCAGACTGGGTCCAGGTACGTGGACATGGATGGTGGAATCCTTTTATGTCCCTGTGGTTCTGAACAGGAGACCAGCACATTAGCCATTGGAGTCACTTTGATAACCCTGGGTTTAGCTGAAGAGGCAGGACTCAAACAGCAAGACTAGCCTCTGAGAGTTTAAAGCAGGCGCCAGTCAGCAAAGCAGTCCTTCTAGGTGCTGCAAAGCAGTCTTGTCGAGTACCCAACATGTCACAGCAGAAAGTAGTCCTGTGAGAGTTCTTCTGCAAGTCCTGAAAGTGAAGTGAAGAGTGGTTTTGAGGGCCCTATTTTTATATCTGGTGCCTTCTTTGAAGTTGGGAGAAGTTTTGGGAGGTTTCAGGTTGAAGGGCTAGGAATTTCCTAACTCCCCTGAACTGGCTCCAAGATTGCAGCAGAGACAATGTGGAGATGACAAGCCCTTTGTGTGAAGGCATAGCACAGCCTATTCAGTTTCAAGTGGGGCTTTGCCCAGCTCCGACCCCCGTTCTGCCAGTATTTGGTCCATTAAGGCATGCCTGATTCCTCTATTGGGGGTCTGTCTGGGAGGAATTCACAAAGTCTAACTGTTAGTTACACCCAGTCACGTGAACCAGTGGAGGCTGCAGGCACCAAATGGCTAGAGTCAGGAAAATGCCAACTTTCTAAGAGTGCCAATTTCATAGTTGTAATTTAAAATCTGACTTTACCATTAAAGAGGATTTTTAATTACAATTTCATAGATGCCAAACATGAAATACGTATCTGTCCCCAATCAAACTTTAGCACTTATTAAATGTGATAATGCATCCCAATGTTATCCTGAGTGACAGATATGCCTCACAGTAGTGAAAAACTGATTTAGCAGTTTTTAACTAGCAGGACATTTACTTAAAAGTACGGTTCAACCTTTTAAATACAATGCACCCTGCCCTCTGGGCTACCTAGGGCCTACCTTAGGGGTGATTTAGAGGCAATAAAATAGAGATTTAAGACTTGGCAAAGGGGTTATAGTGCCCAAGGGAATTGACAGTTTAAAACTTCATTCAAACTGCAATGGAAGACCTGGAGCACGTTTTAAGGGTCTATTTAAGTGGGTGGCACAATAATGTACTGCAATCCTACCATTAGCATTTTTGTTACTGGCACTTGTTATATGGTTTACCACTCTACATGGGACTTAAAAGTACATTAAATATGCACTGAGCATAACACCTTCTGCAAACACATCATCCACAGTACACCATAACCTCACTGCATGAACATGTGGCAAGTACAGCGAGGGTAAAAACACTTTATCAGACCCACAGCACACCTGCGTTCCTATACAGATTACACTGTCCTTTGTTCTCTCCCCACGTAGGCTGCTGGGCCACCTGCCCGCCTACCCCAGGGAATGCTGTACTTTCTGGGCACTCCACTGCATCCAGGAATCAAGGGTGCCTCCCTGGAGATTTCACCTTGTCATATACCAGACAAGTATCCCGCAGGTATGTCATGGGGGAGGTGAAGGTGCACACCCACACCATCCCAGGCAGTGGGGAGACTTTTTTGGGTCCCCCCCCACTTTTGTTGGGAGCAAACAAAACCCGTAGTGCAGCGGCCGTGATCATGCGGTGCAGCTGCCACACCCTGTACCTTTTCTGTGCCTCCTATTGAGCTTTGCATAGGGAAGAAGTAGGGCTCCGAAATGCAGAAGAGTTTGTCTGCCACCAAATGCCCCTGGTGCTCTGATCGGCCCCTTCATGACCGGGTAGACACGGGGCGCCATCTTCTTTCACCTCTCCTCCATTTGGGGGACGGGAACACAGTCCTGCTTGGCCCCTCCCACAACCAGGTTCAGCCACGCATCTCGTCACTTCCACATGACCTCCGGCAGCTGCAGGGGCCTCCTGCTGAGCGGCAGCGAGCTGCAACTTCCTCTCCCAGCTTTGTTGAGGGTATAGAGCACCCCCCTCTGGCACAAAAACACGGGGTAGACTCCCTCCCCGGCACTGGTTTGCCACCGTCTTCTGTCACATGCCAGAAAGTAAGTCCACGTCTTGGGTCCTCACAACACAGGGCCACCTCAGCAGAGCCCCCTGCTGTATTTCAATCGGTACTTAGTGCACAGCGCAGGAAAGGCAACCAGCCTTGCAACCCCTTCAGAACCACAACAACAGCACTCTCCAAATGCGCCGATCAGGGAGCAGAGTCAAAAGCGCTTCGTCCCAGGCTTTTTGAAGTGAAGCGCTCACCAGGTGCTTGTTGTAATAAATAAAGGTCTCCTAAAGTGGTTCCATTTCGGTCTGGGGAAGCCAGAATCAAAATAGAGTTACTACAAAACAATGCCTCCCAGATCATAGATTGTAATTATTTCATAGATAGACAGCTGCATGAGTCACTCTAATCTTGTTCAAACAACGAACAGTCCTTACTTTAGTTTTCTTTTTTTGCTCAGATACTAGGATTCACCGTATCTTGCTTGGAATGTGAAACCCAACTGATTTTGACAAATAAATACTCTTGTGCTGGGCTCTTAACTGGTCTGATATAGATCTTTTTCCGTTATTTAGAATTTCATATTGTGCTTTTACACTTATATAGAACAGTAACATACATGATTTGACTAATCCCATTCTAAGCAAGATACGGGGAATCCTAGTATCTAAGCAGAAAAAGAAAACTAAAGTAAGGACTGTTCATTGTTTGAACAAGATTAGAGTGACTCCTGCAGCTCTCTATTTATGAAAGAGTTACAATCTATGGTCTGGGTGGCATTGTTTTGTAGTACCTCTGTTGTAATAAATAAAGTGCTCGCCCGGCCCTAATTTCTCCCACCCACAGGGCATGCCACCAAGCCTTAAGAGATCACTGGGGGGCAGAGAACAGGGCACAGGCAGACCAGCACACAGGGTCAGCCAGCAAAGTGGCAGTCCCTAAAACCCCCAGCAAGCACCAGGTCAGTCTCACAAGCAGATAGTCCCAAAGGGTAGTTCCTCCTGGCACACAGGAGTCCTCTGGATAAGGTCTATGCAGTGTCTTCCTTTTTCAAGTTCACCAAACATGGGGTCACAGACCATTTACATATAGTTCACAAAGTCTTTGTTCTCTTCTGGCAGAGGTGTCCGAGCCCAGTCCAAACTAGGTCTGTCCCCAGTGGTGTAGTTTCCTGGCAGGAGGTGGAGACAACATTGCTCAGTGCAGATCAGGCTTTTTCAGGTGCAAGGCAAATCTCCTCCCACCACTCTATGTGCAACCCAGGTCTATTCAGCCCAGCCCTGACTCGTACAGGAAGGCAGGTCACACCTCAACCTTACCAGTGGTTGTCTGAAGAGAATTCACATCCCCTGTCCCTGTCACTCCAAAACCAGACAGTCAACTCACAGACCAGCAGAGGCACAAAGACGCATCAGTAATCAGAAAAGCCCATTTCTAAAAGTGGCATTTCTAAAATGGTGATAATAAACCTGCTTTCACTAAAATGCAGGATTTATCACTACCATTGAAAACATACCCAATATGGTCACACTACCCCTCTCTGATCAGAAATTACCACTGAAGCACATATCAGGGAATCCCCAATGAATCCCTATGAGAGGGCAGCCGCACAGCAGTGAGAAACCAAATAGACTGTTTGTAACTTCTAGGACGTGCCACACAGTTAAGGCACATGTCCTACCTTTTAATTACACCGCACCCTGCCCATAGGGCTAGCTAGGGCCTACCTTAGGGGTGACTGATATGTAGTAAAAGGGGAGTTACAGATGCGGCAACCACCTTATATACCACATCATGGCAGCAGTAAACTGTGCGCGCATGCCACTGCACACGCAGGACCTACAGTGGCAGACAGGTTTGAAAGGCTACTTTGGTGGGTGGCGCAAGAAGGGCTGCAAGCCCACCAGTAGCATTTATTTTTCTGGGTATATGGGATACCATGGTACAAAGGATTAATAGGTAAATTATATATGCCAAACAGGTGTAGACCAATCTTACCAAGTTTACAAGAGAAACCACATGCACTTAAGTACTGATCAGCAGTGATAAAGTGCCCAAAGTCATAAAACCACCAACCACAGGTCAGAAAAAATACAGGAGTAAGGCAAAAAGTTCTGGGATGACCCTGCAAAAAGGGCCAAGTCCAACATGTGTCTTTTGCTTTCTTGTCCTAAGTGCTCTGGGTATGCTCAGATGTGGGTCCTGGGCTCACTGTGCCACTGGATTCAAGCTAGCAAGGCTGATGAGGGGTGATACCCTGAAACCGATCCCAAGATGCTTGTTTCTGGTCCAGGGAGGACCTGGATTACCAGTTCGGGCTGGACTGGTCCCATGAGGAGGAGTCACGACTGATTTGCATATGGCTAGGCCTGAACTGTGGATGCATTTTGAGCAAAAGAACGATGGATTTTAACCACATCCCTTGACTGGAGGAGAATGTTTGATTTGTTCTGCATTCCGTCCATCATTTGTGCGACTTTAGTACTATCAATCCAAGCACACATTCATACATACTGTTAGAAATGGGATTTCTGGTTGGCTAGGGCAAATGCCTAACCCAGGCATAAATCACCACTCTAGTCAGGGCAAGGGAGTTACACACCAAAGCTAACCCCTGCTCACCCCCTTGGTAGCTTGGCATGAGCAGTCAGGCCTATCCCAGAGGCAATGTGTAAAGCGGGTGCACAACACACTCACACAGCAGTGACACACTAGGCACTCAACAAAAGAAACTCCACACAAGGTTACATAAAAAACCATCATTGTTGTGTTTGCAGTTACCGCTCTAAGTGTACTGGGGATGCTCAGACGTGAGTCCCAGGCACTCCACACCACTGGAATCAAGCTAGCCGGGCTGAAGAGAGGTGTTACCTCGAAACCGGGCCGGTCCTCGGATGCTTGTTTCCGTTCTGGGAAGGACATGGCTTTTGTAGTTCGGACTGGACTGTTCCCATGGGGCACAGGGTCAGCGCTGATTTGCATATCGCCATTGTCTAACCCAGGGTGGTGTGGAGTGGAAAAACGATGGATTTGGGCCCAGATCTTTGGACTGGGGTGAATGTGTGACATTGATCCACATTCTGTCCATCATTGTTGTGTTTGCAGTTACCTACATAAAAAATAGCCTTATTATTATTCATAAAACACATTAGAATGCAATCACATATATACACTGTGCCACCTGGCACTAGGTATTTATTACTTTAAAGGGGATTATATACATTACGGGGCCACTGCCATAACCACTAGAATGCAAGTAGTGAAAGTAAAATCAGCAACTGCTGGTATTAGCACTTATGCATGACCCACATTAGGCATTCACATTAGACATAAACACATTATGCATAAATACTGGGCATAATCACATCATGCATCATCACCTTAGGCATAAGCCACATTATGCATCACACCACAATAGGGCCATAAGAAATACTGAGATTGAGATTGTGCACATATCAGGAAAACACCAGGGACTGAATTGTGATACACATCCTGTTTAGTTGCACCCCTGAGAACACTGTAATCACCATATGGTGCATAGAGTATCAACCCTGGGCAATGTAACCCTGAAGCCTAATCACATTACATGTATTGACTCTTGTATATAGCCACAGCTTTGTCCCACTATTGACTTTTCTGTATCCCCATCACCGTACTTTTCCCATGCCTTCATGTATGTAATGTACCTTTCCTTGTAAGGCGCTGTAGTACCCTAACGGGTCATGTTTGCGCTAAACTTCAAATAAATAAATAAATGTTATGTTATGTTATGTTATGTTAGGGCTATTTGTATTGCGCACGGCTGCTCCAGCGAAGGAGCGTCCCGGCGCACCGACAAGGTGGCGAACACAACACAACAGAAAACAGAAAATATTATTTAAAAATGGGGGTATGGATTTTAACATAACTCAGAGAACAGAAGGGTTTTAGCGGCCTTGCGGAAGGAAAGCAAGTCGCCAAGGGTCCGGAGTTTCAAGGGGAGAGCGTTCCAGAGCGCGGCTGCCCGCACCCTAAAAGAGCGACCCCCCGCCCGACTGAGTTTGAACCGAGGGGCTGCCGCTAGTTCTTGGTCCAACGAACGCAAAGTGCGGCCCGGGATGTAAGAGCACAAAAGTTGGCACAGTAAGGGAGGCGGTAGGCCCTTCAGAATCTTGAAAGATATGCACAGTACTTTAAAATGGATCCGCTGCCTAACGGGTAACCAAAGCAAGGCTCGCAAGGTTGGACCGGCCGAGCAAAACCTAGGAAGACCTACGATTGCTCTGGCCGCTGCGTTCTGCACTCTTTGAAGTCGGGTTAGCTCGGCCTGGTTTAACCCTATGAAAAGGGAGCTGGCATAGTCCAGCCGAGCCAAAACCGTTGCTTGTACCACAAGTTGACGGGTTGCGGCATCAAAATATTTAAGGGCAGGTCGCAGATTGCGCAAGATGCCAAAGCAGCACGCCGCCGTCCTTTTAGTGTGACCAACAAAGTTGAGGGAAGGGTCCAGCCAGACACCAAGATTTTTGATCTCCGCAACCGGAGTGGGGGTGGGACCCAACTCAGGGGGCCACCAGGTATCTCCCCAAAGGTCCGTCCGCTTCCCAAAGACCATCACCTCCGTTTTTTTGGCGTTAAGTTGGAGACAGTTGGACGTCATCCAACCAGCCACCGCCCTAAGTCCTTCTCTGAATCTTGGGGCATCCACCCCAGAGTCCCCGCTGATCGTGACCGCTAGCTGGGTATCATCTGCGTATGACACCATGGTCATACCACAGAGCTTCACCACCTCAGCCAGCGGCC
Organism: Lissotriton helveticus; assembly: GCF_964261635.1. NCBI lineage: Eukaryota > Metazoa > Chordata > Amphibia > Caudata > Salamandridae > Lissotriton > Lissotriton helveticus. Next base: position 1,550,365,871 of record NC_136063.1, read on the forward strand.
TCACGTAGATGTTAAACAACGTGGGACTCAGCGAGGAACCCTGCGGAACCCCAAGAGACAGAGGATGACATTTGGACTGATAGGGCGGGGACGCCACACAGAAGGAACGATCCCTGAGAAACGAACGAAACCACTGGTGTGCAGTGCCAGTCACCCCTATCTCCTCCAGCCGCTGCAGGAGAATTTCATGGGAGACCGTGTCAAAGGCGGCGCTTAGGTCTAACAAAACGAGCGCCGCCGTTTGACCTGCATCCAGAACTGCCCGCAGGTGCTCGACCATAAATACCAATGCTGTCTCCGTACTGTGGCCGGCCCGAAAACCATTCTGGGTGTCGTCCAGAATGTTGGCACGCGACAGATGATCAGTGAGGGCGGTGTTAACATGCACCTCCGCGAGTTTGGCTGGCCACGGGAGAAGCGAAATCGGGCGGTAGTTCTCCGATTTTAAGGGGTCGAGAGATGGTTTTTTCATACATAAATAAATAAATATCAGGGCATAACATACATCATGAATCCCTGGGCCAATGGGGCCATTGTTATCACAGCACACGTAGGACACTAAAGTGAACACCAACTGTCTCAGGGCCCCCAACACATAGAGCAGCTAGATCGAGCCCCCAGCACAGGAACCACTCCTGGCATCAGGTGTCCTTGACGTAACTAGGGCGCTGCTCTTCAGCAGGACTGGGACCTCTGGCAAGGGTTTCCCTCCCAGTCTGCATCAGATTCCCAATGTCTAGAGGCTCCCCACAGCATGCCCACTCTGAAAGGGGGCATGGACCCCCACACCCTACCCCCAGCTTGCAAAACCAGGAAGTGCGGGCGCTTGGGGAGACGTGGGGCAGCTGCTGCCAATCACTGCTGCACCAACAATGGTGGCCTCTGCCAAATACTCCCCGGGATGGTGACCACTAGGCCTGGGGCGTGCAACCATCTCGTGATGGCAGGGAACCTCCCTCTGTCCCCACCTTAGGCAGAGTGTTTCAAGGTGCAGCGGGCTGGGCTGCATGGGCCAAGAAAGGGTCAAGCCGGACCTTCGTCGCGGGTTCCTTTCCACTTGGCTGAGTGACCTGACTTACAACTTGCTGCCAATCTGCCCAGTGAGGAGGTGGCAGGATGACCCCTCCGTACTCTTGTTGCCTGCACAGCCCGCGAGCTCTGTCCTTCTTTTACTGCCAGTCTTGCTCTTCTCAGGCTCCATCTTGCTCCATCTCTTTTCTTGCTCCCGCCACCTGGAATTCCCTTCCTCTTTCTATTCGTCTGTCCACTGACTATCGCTGTTTTCGCACTTTACTGAAGACCCACCTGTTCCGTCTTGCGCATGGTTAGCTGCCTGATCCCGACTGTTTTCTCCCATCCGGTCTCGAGCGCCAAGAAACCAATTGGTGTATGTGCGCGGTACCAAATCTCTTTTAATAATAATTAATAATAATCTTGGCCACAGGTGATCCTACTTGACCCTGACCACTTCCAGGCACAGCTCCTGCCGGGTTTTCTCATCCGGGGGGGGGAACTCCACCCCCAGTCAGGCAGCTTTGCCTGACTTATGTTTTGCAGCCCTGGACATCCTAGAATGCTGGGTAGGCTCCCAGTCAGGCCTTGTTGTTGGGGTGACAAAGCAGCCCTGACACAGCTGGACTCTCCGTGAACTGCCTTCTCGGGGCTGAGCAGGGGGGCGCGCCGATATGCACGCTGGGAAGCCCTCCTCTCCACCATCGGAGGAAATACAGCACCCCTCACGCACTGGACTGTATGAGTCACTGGGCTAAAAAATAAGGAACTCCTCAGGTCCTTCAGTAAAGCGCTCAACACCTCTTTGAAATAAAGCGCTCTACACATGCTTTGTTTAAAGATTACAAAAGGAGCATAACAGCGGCAGCGCTCCCTACATGCTGTCACCAATCAAGTAGGGCATGCCACAAAGTCATGGGAGACCACAGGGGCACACCAGCAGACGACCAGCACAAGGATTCACTCAGGCAGAGTGACAGTTCTACCCTAGTACTTGAGAGGTAGCAGTTCCATGGCTGTTCCTCCTGGTCCCATGCAGTCCTTTAGCAGCCTGCCTGCTGCAGGTTTCAAGTAAGCATCCAACAGCACCTTTTCATGGGATAACAGCCCCAATACTTATACCCCTTAGTGTCTTTGTTCTCCCCCTGCCACAGGGCTCTGTACCCGGTCCAAACCAGTTCTAGGGGCACTCACACCTTTCTCTAAAGGTGCACCACCAGCCCCTTTGTCAGCGTAGGCTCTGGCCCCAGACACATCACAGGGGGGTGTAGCCAGCATTGCGGAAGGCAAGCACAGTCCCATTTGACCCAGGGGCTACTCCTCCCACCACTCCAAATGCAGATGGTCCTATTCAGCCTAGCTCTGACTCACTCAGCCCCTCACTCCAGGGCCAGACATGCAGTACACATCAGGTAGGCACAAAGACACATAGCACACAGAAATGACCACTTCCAAAAGTGGCATTTCTAAAATAGTGATAAAAAATCTGCGAACACCGTTGCACACCATTTATTACCACTATTCCAAACATACCAAACTTGATGAGTCTACTCCTCTTAGATCAAGAATTACCACTGAAACATTTATCAGGGAATCCCCAATACATTCCTATGAGAGGGCAGCCTCACAGTAGTGAGAAACCAAAATGGCTGTTTGTCACTACGAGGACATGTCACATAATTAAGGTACGTGGCCTACCTTTTTACCTATAATGCATCCTGCCCATAGAGCTAGCTAGGGCCTACCTGAGGGGTGACTGACATGCAGTAAAAGGGGTGTCACAGACGTGGCAACTGCACCAATGTATGATGTGAGACCGGTATTTTGTTAATATCACAAATGTAATGTATATTCTTTTTCAGGTACTGCCCCCGAAGAAGGGCCGTGTGGCCCGAAATGCATTGGGCACAAGAACTGATTGCGATAAAATTGTAAGATATAAAATACATAGAGATGTGACTGAACATCCAACTTTCATGAAGTTTTGTTCATTGCTCAAATGAGAGTCATAAATTCATTTAAAAACAATCATTGACAATTCATGTCAATAGAAATAAAAACTTGTGTTGAAATCATTGTTTTCAAATTGATTTGTATGTTTTGATTAGAAACCCACCCGGGTCAAAGTTACAGTGCGCAGAGGGCAAGCTGATCAGCTTGATTCTTTCACCCATTTTATGTGCCACATCACAGCGGCTGTAAACTGCGCGTACAGGACCTGCAATGGCAGAGGCCTGAGGCAGGTTTAAAAGGGTACTTTGGTGGGTGGCGCAATCAGCGCTGCAAGCCCACCAGTAGTATTTTATTTACTGGCCCGGGTATATGAGATACCTCATTACTGGGGACTGATTGGTAAATTAAATCAGCCAAACAGGTGTAGACCAATCTTACCATTCTTTATCATAGGGAGCACATGCACTTTACAGTGAACAGCAGTGATGAAGTGCCCACAGTCCTAAAACCACCAACACCAGGTCAGAAAAAAGATTAAGAGGAAGGCAAAAAGTTCAGGAATGACCCTGCAAAAAGGGCCAAGTCCAACACATGCAATGCAAAGGAAGTTGACGGTCAGGATCCCGAGTTCATCATGGGCAGCAGAAATGGTTATATGAATCGGTGTGTAGGCGCGCATTTGGGAGACGACCTTCACATCGCTGTCATCACACCGCGATGCCAATAGAACGCGGTTACATTAGGAATAATATAGTTTACTATTCCAACACCTTCCCTACTGTTACGTAGGCTGGAGTTGGAATAGTAAATTATACATTTCTAATGTCAGCGCGCCATCTACTGCAAGTCGATGTAATGACTTGCGTAGTAATGGCATTGTGTGGTAACAACACAGTCATTGTAATGACCGCATTGTAATGCCACGCAATGTAATGACTCGTGTTGTAACAAGTCATATTCGCGCATTCATGTCTCACAGGTAGAAATACCTAATATTATAATACACTGGCCATGATATACTGCTTCCACCCTGTTCCATGTATGAAACTTGCTGCATGGATGGTAGTCATGTGTCACTGGGAGGAGAAGATGAACCTCCGCTCTGGGATCAGAACAAGGTCAAGAACTGATCACTGTAAAAAACCTGACTTAGGGTCAATGAGCAAATAAGGGAACTGTCTGCGGCATAACCAAAAATCACCATCGGTCACAACTGTACTGCATGCAGGGGATACTCCCATCCCAGCGTATAGCCTTTGATTTGAAAATATAAATGGTCACCTTTAGCCTATTTCTAGTCTTTTGGCTTGGTAGTGAGTGGCACTGTAAAGAAGCTAGAATGTTATTACAATTCAGCAGGGTGCGAGCCTGTATGATGGACATAAGTAGGTATAAACCTCAAACTACAACAAATACCTTAAATTTGAACTTCATAACAATTCTGTGCCATAGGAGTATGGCATATTTAGAAATTAGTGGGCGGGGACCATTGCTCTTCTTGACCAAGTTCCCATAAGAAATATTAATATCACACAAGACAGTAGAATATTTAGTGGTGTTCTAAAGTAGGCAATAAGGCGGAGCCATTCACTGTTGTGTTTGATTCCGCCAAGTGGTGGTAATGGTATATGTATTTATGGGTTATTTTCTGTTATTATTTTATTTTTTTATAAATTGATTCAAAGAGCAGCACAAACACGTGATAATTGTTTTTTGTCATGAAGAAGTAGCTAGAGTAATAAATACATAGTGATATAATTCATCAGTAAATCATAATAAATCTATAGAAATAATTAGGTTAATGAAATAATGAAGAGATAGTTTATTCTAATATCTCCGTTCATACACTTTTCGAAGAATAAAGTGATCTACAGTTCTCTGCTGTGAGCTTTTGATACCCTTTTCCATTTCATACCTACGTCTAATTTACCACATAATGGTTCACAGTCCTCCTATGCAATACAATTCACTTTAAAATACGATTCATAATATCCAAAGTAATTGTATCAAGTCTGTAAGGCCTCAATTGTAAGGGTTCCAGACAGCAAGTTGTGAAGAGTTTCCTTCCTCAGCTAGGCTTTTAGTTAATGCATTACCCAAATCATTGTTCATTTTATGGGCTAAACCCATTCTAATATGGCAACATCTTTTCCAGAATGCCATTCGTTTGATTTTGCTTAGTCATGAAGTACTATTTTGGGGTCTAGTGCCCTTCTGTTTGTTAGCGATGGCTCTCCTACGTGACAACATTCACAAAAAAGTATGGTATCTTTAGTGGTCCATTTAAGATTTGTATCTGATAAAACTATAAAAGTTGTTTTACCAGCTTTTACTTCCAATTCACATAGTACAATTCCTAGATTATTCTGCACCTGTGGCAAAGATCTTACAGCAATTAGAGTTTACAAACAGATGTTCAAATGTCCCTAAATATGTTTTGAGGCGACGATAGTGGGGGTTAGAACACGGGATCCAACATTTGACCTCTTAAGAGGTACAATACAGTCAGAATGTAGTGAAACAAAGTGAATAACTGACAATAGCCCTAAACAACTTTGTATACATTTTATCGCAGATCTGTGTTACTTCTTTTACATTTAACTCAATACCGACCTCCAACAATGCATTTTATTTGTTTATATAAAATATATATAGTTTGTAATCTAGGCAAGCTATAAATTCACAATACCTATCTGAGATCTTCCCTCCAATCCACTAGCCTGGTAAATCAATTGGCTGGATAATCGCGCACTCAGTGTCTTGGTTATTTGTCAGCCAGTGTCTTCATTGTAAATATGTACAAAAGGAGTCTCTAGAGGTTTATCCATATGTTCTTTAATTCGGAGAAAGAGTCAATATTTTCTCCTTGGACTGTGTCTCCTTTCAGAAGTATTCTTCACTCCTGCAAAGGCTTTGCTTCCTTCTGTTAGGAAGTCATTAAGATCACCTTCAGATTAGATGCTATTAAAAAGCAATCAATTCTAGTTCCGATAGGGTGAGAGCATAATGTGAATGTATGGCCCCTGCGACGTGAGTGTAGCAGCGGCCATGGCTGGACCAGTGCATTGTCTTGAATCATGTCATTCAGGGTAGGCCTATTCCTATCATTCCGTATGTCTAATTTCCCAAATCTGACTAGAACTGGGTCCATGAGGACGTTTTAGTCACCTCTTACCATGACCCTGATCTTTCCAAACAAAATAAATAGCCTACCTAATTTAGAGAGGGAGTCAATTTTCTATCCCACTGCCACAGATATGGATCCCGACTTTATACACGAGTTAGGTATTTTAAGCGTTGCAAATATGTAGCACTTGCCAAAGGGAGTGTGGCCATTGACACTTAGGGAAATCACTGATGGTGTGGTTGTGGTGTGTGTCGGAATAATATTATCTGTTGAGGTGTTGCATCCATGTGGCATGATTATAGCAGTAGCTAGTGGTGTCGTCTGTCAGTGGCTGTCTGCGAGTGTCTCGTCCTGCGCTTAAACTGTTTTTGAAACATGTCCATGTATGTATCCAAAATTTCCCAATGTCTGGAAAGAGATGATCATAATGTGTCCACCGTCCACGACCCGGCGATTCCAAGATTAGCACCACATTTATATGTGGCCTGTCTAGTCCCTCTATCTGTGAGCTGGGGGTGGTAATTGGTGACTTTCCAACCAGCAACTCACTAATTGCTGTTTTTGTTTGTGGGGATTCTAATAGGGTTGCTTGCTAAGAGTTAATTTTTGAAATAGGCAAATTATGGAAATACGATTAAATTGATCCCAAATTAGGCTAAATGATTCAAAGTAAACCTGAGCTTAGTACTATTGAAAACTTAAAGTCACAGCTTCCTGGCCATATACCTTATTATTTGTTTGAGGATCCTCGCTGCCCTGGATCCATTCTAAGACATTGCTTCTTTTACCCTGTCATGCAAATAAAGAACCAACCTTACTGCCTTGCTCATAATAGTGTTTATATTGTGTGACATAGTTCACATATTCTTTCTAAAATACCAAAGGAATTTGAATTTGGCCTGTGTATTACATCTGCTACACATACGTATTTTTAACCCTGGGCGAACATCTCTCTTGCTGAACATCTACCAAATTACATGCTTGTATGTTTGCATGAATTCCTGCAGGTGATGGGTGAATCGACATTTTAGAGAGTAACATTGAAATCTCCGCCAAAGATTATAGCTGCATTAAGGCATCTACATAATTAAATACCAGAACATAATAGGAAACTAACGTATGAGGTGCTCTTAGGGGCATATTTACAAGCTCTGTTGTATCTCTCTTGCGATGCAATTAAAAAAAGAGATTTATGATGCCACATAAGGCCACCTGGCGTGACCCTGATGGGTTCATAAATCTCGAGTAAAGCAACGCAAAGCAAATCGCTGCAAAGCCCTACTCTACGCTAGGGAAACATTCTATAGGCTTTGCGTGGGTGTTCCCGCGCAACTCCCATGGTTTTTGACGCATTCCCAACTTTAACAGAACTGCTAAACCTGGGAATCCACTAAAAAGACCAGGTGAGGCGTAACAAGGAGAAATATATTTATTTCTCCTCATTACTTCCTCTTTCTAAGGGTGCTGCATTTTGCATCATACATAGCAAGAGGAGTTTGTCTCTCAGGATTGTTTTTGTGCAGGAAGGCCTTCCTGCACAAATGCAATCCTGGCTGCAATGCAGGTACCATTGCACCATGGTGCAAGGGTGCCTGAGTTACCGCTAGGCAACCAAAATGGCACCAGTGCAGGGAATAGGACGGCAGCGTTGGATTCTTCAAAATACAGCGCATTCCTGTCCTTCGCCCAGTAACGCAGTGCAGTGCAGCAAGGCAACTTGCTGCACTGCGTTGTGTTACTCTGCCATACATATGGCCCTAAATGTGTGTCATCCCCCACCTTCATTTTTATGCCTGCCTCATGTTTAATAATTTTTAGTTTGGTATTATTGGAAAAATGAAGGCAGTGCCCCTTTGTGAAGCTGAAGCAACAGGACTTTTTGCAGCCAACTACAATGTTGTTTCCATTTAAGTGACTAATTTATTTTTTAACAATGTGGGTTTCTTGAAGCATACTGATGTGAACTTTGATATGTTTCATATACTGAAAAAATGCTGTATGTTTTATTGTAAGATAAACCAATAACGTTTAGGGTCAAGGTTTGTATACTTGTCATTTACATTCTTCTATCATTTCTAACCATTCCTAATTCCATAGAATATATGGCTCAAAATGGTGTTCCCCCCAGAAAGCTCTCCAGATTCTTACTGCCCCCCCTTTCTTCATCACTATCTGTTACCCTCCCCTATTCCCTCTTCTGACCACACAATGGGCAGTAAATGTTTCTTAAATACAGTTCACATTCACACCGCATCAATTCATTACAGAACCGGAAACAAGAATGATGTAAATATATAAACATAACATTTTAGTGACTGATCTTACTTTTTGTGCAGCTAATCCGCACCAGGAGCAATAATGCACGTATCTGTGACTTTGGAAAGTGGGATTATGGATCATTACTAGTCTTGGGCTCAAAAACGTGGAATTAAACGTGGAATCGCCACTTTCGCACTGATTGCTGCAGGGTCTTCCTAATGACAGTGCCGTTTTCCCACTGCGAATTTTACCAGGTCTGGTATTCCCACACAACTCGGAATTCCAGGTTGGCTGCAAATGCATGTTTTCAGCCGAAACAGAATTGCAATTGTGTTTTTTAATAAGGGGCTTTCAGTGAGCGGAAGGATGGCTGGGTCTGGATAGGGACTATAGAAGCTGAATGAGCATAAGGCATTCTTCCTAGGCATGCAGGCCAATTTACAAAACAGTAAAGAACAATAAGACAGCGATATATATACATTTAAAATCAATGCATTTTAATTTAGGTTAAAGTTATGAAACGAAATACTTTGATTGGGGCCTATAATTAACCTTTTAAACCGGTAAAAAGGAAAGACAAATACATATTTAAGGCTTTGATTTTCCCTCAAATATACTACAGAATTTCAATATAAGTAGGGATTCTGGCAGCGATTTAGAATCTGCAACATCCAGTGGCGCCCATGACATGTGGTTGGGGGGAGGTAGGTTGGGGGTTCGCGGTTTTTTGTCACGCGGGGGCGAAATAAAAAAAAAAAACATTAGGGAAAATACAAACCTACCTTGAGGCCAGTTCCGCGACGCTGCTCCTGCTCTACTGTCTCCGAATGCAGGCACAGGAAACAGGCAGCCAGGCTCTGTCCCCTGAGCCAATCACAATGGCCCTCAGCAAGGGGCTGTAGGGGTGAGCCTGTTCCCCATGCAGGCTGCATGGAGAAGGGGAAAGTGCACATGACTGATTTGGGCAGCCCTAGACGGCGAACCCAACAGTCAGTGCACACTCAGGAGTGGGCAAATCACTTCTCCCCTGCCCTGCTCACTAAGCAGAGCAGCCCTGCACACCCACTCACCTGCAAAGCAAATATAAAATGTTAATAACTTAAAGTTATTACCAATTTATATTTTTGCTTCGCGCACTGCGAGAAAGTAGTGAGGCGACACTCCTCCGCCACAGCGGAGGAGCCGCCACTGGCAACATCTCTTCTCTTAAGAAACTACTCGAGCACTTGAGTGAAAAATTAGCTACAGAGAAGCTGTCACATTCTTTACAGGTTAACATGGAGTCGTATTTCGATGTAACTGTGGCAGCTACCTCAACCCCCAGGGCTGGACTGGAATCCCAAAGCAACCTTGGCAATGTTCTAGCACCAGCCCCGGTGTGTGTGTGTGTGTGTGTGTGTGCGGGGAGAGGAGGCACAGGGTAGGGAGATGCAAGAATCTATAAGGAAGCCCAACAAGATTTACTTGAGAATGAGGCACTGGCCATGCATTACAATATATATGAATGAGTGAAAATGAAACTTCCCCATGCTGCACATAGCAGGGAAGGGCTGACATAAATGTAAAGTATACACACTTAGGGGCATATGTACAAGCCCCTATCACCACAAGACCGTCACTTTTTGTGATGATCCCGTGGTGATAGGGGCCTTGCCTTATGTACAAGGCAGCGTGAAGCCACTTAAGGTGGCTTAACGCTGCCTTGTACATAAGGCACCCTTTCACGCTATGTTTACCGTGAAAGGGGCGTGCAGTGGGTGTTGTGATGGGCGTTCCACTGCAACACCCATTGTATTTCACGCTGCCCACTATGTACAAGGGTGGCCTACATAGGAGGCAGCACTAAAATTAAGACCAGGAAAACCCTGGTCTTAAGTTGGCGAAACGAGGAGAAATGCATTATTTCTCCTAATTTTTGCTTTTTCCATGTGTGCTGCCTTGTGCAGCACACATGGAAAATGCAAAATGCCATGGTTTGTTTATGTACTGGAAGGTGTCCCTTTCTGTACATAAACAAACCTTTTTAAAAATGCCATTTGTAACTTATCTGTGTGATGCATGAAGCAGCACACATGAAAGTTACAAAATGGCATTTTAGGATTGTTTATGTGCAGGAAGGGACACCTTCCTACACATAACCAATCCTCTCCTGCACACAGACTCCCTTGCACTCTGGTGCAAGGGTGCCTGCATTGGCGCTAAGTTGTGAAACTTAGTGCCATCGCAGGGGAAATGCAAGGCTGCACCACATTCTTGTAGATATGGTGCAGCCTTGCGTTTCCAAAGTGGCGGAGAGTGTTGTTATGCCCAGGAGGCTAACGACATGCTCCGCCACTTCATCGTACTCTGTAGCACTTCGCCCTTAGTTTATTTTATTTTCTTATATTCGTATAACGGCAGTGCAAAAACGAAATGTAAAATTGTATTTTATATTTATTATATAATTTTTTATGAAGTCTGTTTTCCAGTCCGTAAGAAATATTGGCCTGCTGGGTTCCCACAAGTCTTTTTATCATGTTTACTTTTGTAATTGACTTCAGTTTACAGTAAATATGGCGCTTGCACTAGTCGTGTTGTGGCTTTGACAAAGGCCGGGCAGGTTGAAATGCGGCAGCTAAGGAAATTTTTCTGAAAACATCCTGGAGTGTGGGCGTCTTCTTGCATGGCAGCTTGAGCACCTTAAATATATATATATATATATATATATATATATATATATATATATATATATATATATATATATATATATATATATATATATATATTACCTACTGGCGGTCGCCAGTAGGTAGTTATAGTTAGGATCGTTTTCCATAGGAAATCCGCATCATTCTATTGGGAATAACTTTGGCGCCGAATGAGGGATCTGCCTGTAATTTTCCTTTACTTTGCCTCGCTGCGCTCCGCTCCTTCCCTGAAAGTTTCGGGGGGATCCGTCAAGCGGGGGCCGAGATAAAAGGGGGGTCCCAAAACGTGTTTTCCCCAATGTTAATTTCCATAGGGCGGTTGGACTCACTTTTAGCCCGAACGGCTGAATGGATTTCCACCAAACTTGGCAAAATTGTAGGGACTGGTACCCCGATGTGCCTTTCCTATGTCTCAAGATATATGCTCCAGTGGTTTTTACGAAAATTAACTTTGAAAAAATATATATTGGGCTACATTGGGCTATATATATGTTAGAGCCCAACTATAGGCCAATGTAGCCCAATGTAGCCCAATGTAGCCCAAATATGGCCACCAGAGACAAAAAAAAACAAATGTAGCCCAAATATCAGCCACATGTAGCCCAACTATAGCCCAATGACAGAATGTCCCAGAGTGTTCTAAAGAACAACAAGAGCACTAATAGTCCTACTTATGACAAAAGTATGGCACACCTGAAGTCATCTTGATTGGAATAAAGTGTTAACACTTAAAACATTTAATTTGCAAAGGAACAAAATGAGGGGGTTCATTTTGCCATAGAAATTATGATTAGTGCTGAAGAAAGAAAAATTAGGGCACATTTTGAGTGACTTCTCAAATCCTCTTATATTTCATTAAAAACATTCTGATATGCAGTCTCCCAAGATGGCCACCAGAGACAAAAGAGCCCAAATGTAGCCCAAATATCAGACAGATGTAGCCCAACTATAGCCCAATGACAGAATGTCCCAGAGTGTTCTAAAGAACAACTAGAACGCTAACAGTCAGCTTATGACAAAAGTATGGCACACCTGAAGTCATCTTGATTGGAATAAAGTGGTAACACTTAATATATTTAATTTGAAAAGGAACAAAATGAGGGGTTTCATTTTGCCATAGAAATTTTATATATATATATATATATATATATATATATATATATATATATATATATTACCTACTGGTGGTCGCCAGTAGGTAGTTATAGTTAGGATCGTTTTCCATAGGAAATCCGCAACATTCTATTGGGAATAACTTTGGCGCCGGATGAGGGATCTGCCTGTAATTTTCCTTAACTTTGTCTCGCTGCGCTCCGCTCCTTCCCTGAAAGTTTCGGGGGGATCCGTCAAGCGGGGGCCGAGATAAAAGGGGGTCCCAAAACGTGTTTTCCCCATGTTAATTTCCATAGGGCGGTTGGACTCACTTTTAGCCCGAACGGCTGAATGGATTTCAACCAAACTTGGCAAAATTGTAGGGACTGGTACCCCGATGTGCCTTTGCTATGTCTCAAGATATATGCTCCAGTGGTTTTTATGAAAATTAACTTTGAAAAAATATATATTGGGCTACATTGGGCTATATATATGTTAGAGCCCAAATGTAGCCCAATGTAGCCCAATGTAGCCCAAAGATGGCCACCAGCCACCAGAGACAAAAATAAACAAATGTAGCCCAAATATCAGCCAGATGTAGCCCAACTATAGCCCAATGACAGAATGTCCCAGAGTGTTCTAAAGAACAACTAGAGCGCTGACAGTCTTACTTATGACAAAAGTATGGCACACCTGAAGTCATCTTGATTGGAATAAAGTGTTAACACTTAAAACATTTAATTTGCAAAGGAACAACATGAGGGGGTTAATTTTGCCATAGAAATTATGATTAGTGCTGAAGAAAGAAAAATTAGGGCACATTTTGAGTGACTTCTCAAATCCTCTTATATTTCATTAAAAAAATTCTGATATGCAGTCTCCCAAGATGGCCACCAGAGACAAAAGAGCCCAAATGTAGCCCAAATATCAGCCAGATGTAGCCCAACTATAGCCCAATGACAGAATGTCCCAGAGTGTTCTAAAGAACAACTAGAACGCTAACAGTCTTACTTATGACAAAACTATGGCACACCTGAAGTCATCTTGATTGGAATAAAGTGGCAACACTTAATACATTTAATTTGAAAAGGAACAAAATGAGGGGTTTCATTTTGCCATAGAAATTTTATATATATATATATATATATATATATATATATATATATACATATATATATATATATATATATATATATATATATATATATATATATATATATATATTCTCACAGCACACGTTCTCCAATCTCTCAAGAACGACTCGTGAGCAAGGGAAGTGGTTCCCGAAACGTTGAGTGGGCTGTGAAATAAACACCGTTTTTTGAAACTAAGCTGGCCTGGACGTCGTTCTTGAGAGATTGGAGAACGTGTGCTGTGAAAACGTAGGGAGTGGCGCTCCCGTCCTGGCCCGCCGCTGCAAGCGGCCACCTATGCTTCGCGCCAACACAGGAGTTGGATATATATATATATATATATATATATATATATTCACTGAAAAAACCATAGGTTTCACACCAATTATAGTTAGGAATTAGCATTTAAAAAACCTATTAAATTCACTGAAAAAACCATAGGTTTCACACCAGTTATAGTTAGGTGGAAATTTTACTCGCATAAAACCATTGAAATTCCCACGTTATAGTTAGTTGGACTCACTATAACTTGCGCGTGCAATGCACTGCTGATGACGTCACATATTACATCACTCATGACATGGTCAGTGACATCACTCATGACATCACTGATGACTGGTGTGAAACCTATGGTTTTTTCAGCGATATATATATATATATATATATATATATATATATATATTCAAACTATTCACTCGGAATTGAGGCCGCTCACCACTCGCAGGTCGGTTTTCAAAACCTTTATTAAAGAAACATGCAGCTTGCAAGTCCTGTGTTGTTGTCCTTTGGCCTTACGCGTTTCGAAGCCTTGTCGCTTCTCATCAGAGGCCGCATCACATGAGTCCAAATCATTGCGGTTACATCTCCCCGTGCTTTATTCTAATTGTAATTGGCCCAGCTGTGCCTCAATGTCAATTGCAGTGTTCGCTGGGAGATGTAGTCCTTTTGCATATTTGCTACCCTCCAATGGGTCCGATTCATGTGTGCTGATTCAGGATCGATTTTCGCCCTCCAGTTTGCTCCAGGGTTGCAAACGACATGTTCAATTCTGTTGCCTGCCGTGCCATTGCAAAGGAGAACGCTCTCTCCTCTGCGGTCCTTTTACCCTCTAGGCAGTGCGATCCCTCCACGGCCGGAGCCGCCGTGTTAACATTCAAACTATTCACTCGGAATTGAGGCCGCTCACCACTCGCAGGTCGGTTTTCAAAACCTTTATTAAAGAAACATGCAGCTTGCAAGTCCTGTGTTGTTGTCCTTTGGCCTTACGCGTTTCGAAGCCTTGTCGCTTCTCATCAGAGGCCGCATCACATGAGTCCAAATCATTGCGGTTACATCTCCCCGTGCTTTATTCTAATTGTAATTGGCCCAGCTGTGCCTCAATGTCAATTGCAGTGTTCGCTGGGAGATGTAGTCCTTTTGCATATTTGCTACCCTCCAATGGGTCCGATTCATGTGTGCTGATTCAGGATCGATTTTCGCCCTCCAGTTTGCTCCAGGGTTGCAAACGACATGTTCAATTCTGTTGCCTGCCGTGCCATTGCAAAGGAGAACGCTCTCTCCTCTGCGGTCCTTTTACCCTCTAGGCAGTGCGATCCCTCCACGGCCGGAGCCGCCGTGTTAACATTCAAACTATTCACTCGGAATTGAGGCCGCTCACCACTCGCAGGTCGGTTTTCAAAACCTTTATTAAAGAAACATGCAGCTTGCAAGTCCTGTGTTGTTGTCCTTTGGCCTTACGCGTTTCGAAGCCTTGTCGCTTCTCATCAGAGGCCGCATCACATGAGTCCAAATCATTGCGGTTACATCTCCCCGTGCTTTATTCTAATTGTAATTGGCCCAGCTGTGCCTCAATGTTGAAAACCGACCATAGAATGTTAACACGGCGGCTCCGGCCGTGGAGGGATCGCACTGCCTAGAGGGTAAAAGGACCGCAGAGGAGAGAGCGTTCTCCTTTGCAATGGCACGGCAGGCAACAGAATTGAACATGTCGTTTGCAACCCTGGAGCAAACTGGAGGGCGAAAATCGATCCTGAATCAGCACACATGAATCGGACCCATTGGAGGGTAGCAAATATGCAAAAGGACTACATCTCCCAGCGAACACTGCAATTGACATTGAGGCACAGCTGGGCCAATTACAATTAGAATAAAGCACGGGGAGATGTAACCGCAATGATTTGGACTCATGTGATGCGGCCTCTGATGAGAAGCGACAAGGCTTCGAAACGCGTAAGGCCAAAGGACAACAACACAGGACTTGCAAGCTGCATGTTTCTTTAATAAAGGTTTTGAAAACCGACCTGCGAGTGGTGAGCGGCCTCAATTCCGAGTGAATAGTTTGAATGTTAACACGGCGGCTCCGGCCGTGGAGGGATCGCACTGCCTAGAGGGTAAAAGGACCGCAGAGGAGAGAGCGTTCTCCTTTGCAATGGCACGGCAGGCAACAGAATTGAACATGTCGTTTGCAACCCTGGAGCAAACTGGAGGGCGAAAATCGATCCTGAATCAGCACACATGAATCGGACCCATTGGAGGGTAGCAAATATGCAAAAGGACTACATCTCCCAGCGAACACTGCAATTGACATTAGGGCACAGCTGGGCCAATTACAATTAGAATAAAGCACGGGGAGATGTAACCGCAATGATTTGGACTCATGTGATGCGGCCTCTGATGAGAAGCGACAAGGCTTCGAAACGCGTAAGGCCAAAGGACAACAACACAGGACTTGCAAGCTGCATGTTTCTTTAATAAAGGTTTTGAAAACCGACCTGCGAGTGGTGAGCGGCCTCAATTCCGAGTGAATAGTTTGAATATATATATATATATATATATATATATATATATATATATATATATATATGTTTTTTTATAATAGGAGGAATTGTATTTTTAAAATTAAACTAAGTGACTTGTGCTAAAAGTAAAGTGCTTTTCGAAGACAATTGACAGTTTAAGATGTATTTTATTAATTATTAAGCTGATGTTAAAAATGTGAGTTTTTGTAACAATTATTCAAACTAAATGTATATAAAACATATCTAGAAGGTGTTCTGTTTTTAATTAAAAGAATATAACAGATAGTATGTGGATCTGCTACTGATGTATTAAAATGTATTGATTAATCTAAATATATCATAAGTAATGGCTTACATTCTCAAGAATTGTAAACAATGTTCGTTTTCATAATATTTCAGTTAAACATCTGAATTATATCTAGATATATAGATATTGTTTGAAAATGGCCCTCTCTGATGGGTCACCACACACCTTTTGCCTTCCTTCTCTTTTTCTGACCTCGTTTTTGCTGGCTTTAGGACTCTGAGCACTTTACCACTGCTAACCAGTGCTAAAGTGCTTGTGCTCTCTCCTCTAAACATGGTAAGATTGGCTCATACCCAATTGGCATATTAAATTTACTTAGTAAAGTGTGCTACATGTGCCCAGGGCCTGTAAATCAAATGCTACTAGTGGGCATGCAGCACTAATTATGCCACCCACTCAAGTAGCCCTTTAAACATTACCCAGGGCGGCCACTGTAGAGAACAGTTTACACTGCTATGTCGACTTGGCATTTAACACCCCTTTCTGATCCCTAAACCCCCTTTTATTACATATGTCACCTCTAAGGTAGGCCCTAGGTAGCCCATACAGCAGGGTGCTATTTACCTAAAAGGTAGGACATGTACTTTTAAGTTTTACATTTCTCGTTAGTGAAAAACTCCCAAATTCATTTTTCACTAGTGAGAGGAGTACTTGTCTCATAGGATAACATAGGGGATTCCTATTACACCTAATAAGCTGTAATTCCTGATTGGCAGGGTGTAGCTCTTTCATGTTTAATACCTCTGGAATGGTAACGATAAATGATAAATCCACTTTACTGGTAAACGTCAATTTTATTATTACACTTTTAACAATGGCACTTTTAGAAAGAAGGCATTTTTACGCTCTTAGCCCTGTGTGCCTGCAGCTTGTCTCCAGTACACATCTGAGTTGGGTGACACCTGGACTTTGTGCATTCCTTCTAGACAGCAACACACAAAGGGACTTTAAATGTGACTTGATGGGCTATCCTGGGGGATGGGAGGAGGAACTGGGCACAGCCTCACACTTTCATATGAATAGGCTGTGTCCTGTCCACACACAAAGGGCTGCACCCCCCTATAGTGAGTCTAAAGCCAGAACAGGAAAGGAGGAACTATATTTACTTCAAAGCCTTCATTGAAGTACCCCCCAGTTCAAAGGTACTGTACCTCTGACACCATGACTTCAGTACACTTCTGGACCTGTGACAACTCTGCAAGAAATAAGAACTTCTACTCTGCAGGACTGCTGCTTTGCTGGACTCCTGCTTTACTGTGCTGCCCTGCTGGCTGCTGTTCCCCTGCCTGTGTGAGAATGACTGGATCTACATCACTTGAACCCAGAGTGACTCCAAGGACTTGCTGGCTTGCCTCCTGATTTGAAGTCTCAGAGACATAAAAGACTTCCATCTTAAGTGCATCTGCACTTTGACTGCTATATGTGAGTCTGCCATGCCAAGTGGTGGCACCCCAGTCTAAGACCCTTGGAAGTGAGGCCTGTGGTGCTTCTTCAATCCAACCCATGCATCCTCATTGGAATCAGCACATCTTCACCTTTGTGAGGCTCAGAACTGGCACATTTTCCCCTTTGTGTGGATTGGTACTAGCGCATCCTTGTCATTGAATAGAGCGGACTCGCATCGCCTTTGTGACCAGCACATCGCCCTTGGAACTGACGTAACCACTGCAGCAGGAGCAATACTAGCGCATTGCATTTGGAAGCAGCGCATCACACCCAGAACCAATGCATAGTTGCAGGTGCGTGGTGATAATCGATGCATCTCGTACCCTGTGCAGCTCGACACCGATGCATGGCTTTGGCTGCACCTTGCATCTTCATTGATGATAACGCAGTCTGGATCAAGGTACTTTTATACAATAGGCCTAACTGGATCCATGCAGCCAGCTTGCACTCCATCTCAGTTAGTTTAAACTTGACTTTGGCCTGCTCCTTTGTGACCAGATACCCACACAAGCACTTATTGCTTCTAAGCTCAATTGCCTAATTTTAGTATATCCTTAAAACATTCATACTTTGACTTCTATGTATTGGATTTTTGCTGCTTTTTCTTGTTTTATTTATTTGAAGTGTTGCACAAATGCTTTACACATTGCCTCTTAAGTTAAGCCTGATTGCTCTGTGACAAGCAACCAGAGTATGAGCACAGGATAAATTAGGATGTGTTGTGACTTACCCTGACTAGAATTGTGGTTCCTCATCGGACAGGGTGCATACATCTGCCAACCAGAAACCCAATTTCTAGCAGATATGTAGATCATTTTTATACTTACCACACCTGATTGGCAACAAGTGTAAGTCATAATCAAACAATACAACAAAAATTAAAGCAATACAAATTTTATGACTCTGAAATTTCAAATTACATATCTCCCTAAAAGTGAAAGCTTTATTTTATAGTTGAACCATTTGTTAAAATATCTTACATTTAATTCACTTCATACTTACACCATAATTGCTTTTCCATGACCCTAAGAAGCCTAGCTATATCTGGGTAGAACACCGCCAGAACATGCAGCATCAGGGGAGTTAGGGAGCCACTGCACCCTACGTGGTATTAGGAGGACCTTGCAAATGTTTGGAGAGCTGTGTTTGTGTTCAGCAATGATGATCCTCCCACCTCTCTCTGAATTGCAGCCTGCAGTGCATTTGGAACCCCTATTGGTGTATTTTTCTCACTATGGTCTACCAGACCTTTTTTTCTGATGGGGACCGACCTTTTGAAATGTGTCTAAGAAAAAGAAAAATTTATAACTTTAATACTTTCCTATGCCTTATCTAAAATGTTTTGATAAATCAGCAAAAAAATGACAAAAATTGAAATGAAGGGGGCGTCGCTAGCAGCTGAGAGAGATGGCTGCGGCTTAAGTGAGCTCCGCTTCGTTCATGGCAAATTAATCCTGTGCAGCCTGTAATTTCATTGCGATTCTCACCACAGAGCCTTAGCACCAACCTGGCACCCCCGTGGAGGCGACGGACTGGTTTTTGTGGACACAACACCCCCCCCAGGGGTGATATTCTGGGACCCGAATGGCTCCAGGGTCGAATGGGGACAAGATGGTGGCTCGGATGGGCTGAGGCGACTCCCTGAATTGAACTATCCATCGCGACGCTTCTCCCCCTCCTTGGCCAAGTTCTGCCGGTGGCCCGAAGCGGACTCATTCTGCGTCGCGGCGGAGGTATTCGCCGGCACCCCGCCGTGCGGAAGGACAGGTCTCCTGTGCCTGGAGGTCTACATAGAGTTCGGGCCTCGGCCTGGGGGAGGGACCCAAATCGAGGCCCTGGCTTGCGGCCTAGCTGGAGCCGCGGACTAGCAGAGGAGCGGCGGAAAACGCACAGGAGGACCTTAGTGCGACCCTGGACCCTCGGGGTGCGGTGACCCGACTGGGGGGGCTCAGAGGCACCCTACTGGCAGGCCGAACCATTTCTTTTGCTCCCTGGGCTCGGGGAAGCGCCACGCACTACCGGCGCTTGGACACCGGACTTTTGGGCCTGGTCGGGTTTGATCCTGTGGTCAGCGGATGCCCTCGGAAGACACATAAAGGGTGTGGGTGAGTCTTTGCCTCCCCCCCCTGTTTGGCCCTGAGTACCTGGGGCGTTGCCGGCTTTGGAGGTGAGCACCAGTGTTTGCGACAAGAGACCTCCCCCCTGACATATTGATCCCTGTGTAGAAAGGCGACCTGTGGCTGGAGACCCGGAGTGTGGTACCGGCGCAAGCTGATACATTATGCGGATGGCGATTTGGGAGAGCAGTTACCACCGATGGGCGCTGTGTGGCCTCACACTGTTGTTTCTATAGACTCAAGACTGCTCTAGGGGTCTACAGGAGGTCTCTGCGGTGCAGTGGCAGAATTGGATCCTACGCTACATACAGACGGCGTTGCTTGGTGGTGGGGGGACGGCATTGACGCTATTGTTTCACTCACACTCCCCCCTAGTGCGCTCCTTCGATGACTTCGAAAATGGTGACAGGGGGCAGGGGATCGAGAAATAATGCCCAGAAGCAGCTATCCAAATTTGCTTGGACTAAAGGTGGCGATAAAGGTGACTTGCCGTGAGCGGATAAAGGGGCATCGTCGCATTCGGAACCGGAGCCGACGCTCCATGACGTCATGGCTGCCATGAGAGGAATGCGCACGTCCATGGACTCAGTTTCGGTAGAGGCCTCCTTGCTCAGAGCTGACTTTAAGCAGATGAATGAAAAAGTGAAGGAGCTTTAACTTTCGTGATAGGGACAATATCCTACAGGCCTCAAGAGCTGGCCCCCCACTCAAAATCGACAATTATGAAGTATCCTTCTTTCCCGATTTTACTGCCTGGGTCCAGGCACAGTGGAGAAGCTTCCCAGCAGTTAAGCAGTAGCTACGCAGCAGAGACATAAAGTACGCAATGCTCTTTCCGGCAAAACTGAGAGTGGAGTGGGATGGTAAACCATGGTTCTTTGATTCACCGGAAGCAGCCTGGGACTGGATGGAAGACTGGACGAAGGTCGGAGGCAAGAACAGCAGTCAACGGGAGAGGACAGAGCGGGGGGCAGTGATGGTCCTGACGGGACAGTGATGGAGACTGTGGCGGGGTCCAGTGGTCTGAATGAGCTGGAATAAGATGAACGTTTGACCTATTGAGGGCCCGACATCGAGGACACACACAAGTGCTGGGGGGGAGGTGGGGAGATCATGCCAATAATATCGCAGACTTTTGCGGCTATGCTAGGTTTCAGAAGACTCTGGGTTTATAATGTACTTTATTTATCGATTCTTCAGACATGTTATGATGTTTAGTAAGGTTTTATTGTAGCGTTAAGGCTGTATCTCATTGACGACATTTAAAATGCCATTGAATGGAGGGCTCAGTTCCCCTCTGCGTTTTTTGCATGGTTGGGGGGTTCAGGCACCCCTCCACGTTGGGGGGTGGGTAGTTCTACATCCACAGGCAGGGGAGCAGGGAGGGGGGAGAGGAGGAGTGAGAGGAGAGTTCCTGTGGGGGGGAGGGACGGAGATTTTGTTTCTTGCGACGCTGTAAAGCTAATGGAAATGATGGCGAAACTGTCTGAAAGGTTTTTAAATTTTGTTCTAAGTTTATGTTTTGGGGTGTATTTCATTACTGTTATCTATGAGGTGCATACTGAGGAGATTGGTTTACAACACTGGCTTAATTCTGATGGAAGAATTGGATACAATGTGCAATGCTGCAGATGTTAGCGTTCCCCTGTTGGCCCCGGTGTCTCCTATGACTTTACTTACCTGGAATGTGCATGGGTTGGGGGATAAAATTAAACGAGGATTAGTATCGCAATACATATGCCGAGTGGCACCTACTGTAGTACTGCTCCAAGAAACACGTCTGGTGGGCTCGGCATGTAGAGCTTTGGACCGCTGGGGCTACACTATGGTGACGCATTCAGAGTTCTCTACGGGCACCAGAGGTGTTGGCATATTGGTTCGCAAACGATTCCCACTGATTGTTCGACAGGTCTGGAGGGACGCACAGGGACAATTTGCTGCTATCTCATGCCAATGGAAGGGGAAGAGATTTAATATAGTAGCAGTTTACATCCCACCAGCCCTCCATTCTGTTGCGCTTCCTGCCCTTAGTGCATTTTTATTAACCTTGCCAGAGGGGGAGCACATTATGGGAGGCGACTTCAATGCAGTTCTAAATGCAGCGCTGGACCGCCATCCATGCAAATCGCAGGGGACGGGGAAATCCCGATTGAGTGGTTTTCTGGATGCGCTTGGCCTTATGGACAGGTGGAGATATAAACATCCTGGTGACCGTGGGTACACTTTCCACTCGGGAGTTCACGGTAGTCTCTCCCGTATGGATTATTTTTTCCTCCCTGCAGATAGCCTTCCTCACTTGACTGAGACAAAGATAGTGCCGCGGGGCATCTCTGATCACTCACCGGTTGCTATGACATATACCTCCCACGTCAAGGCTCGGAAACGAATCTTTCCAATTTCCCCTGGCTATTTACAGGTCCCTAAAATTCGAAAGGAACTTATCACAGTCACGAAACACTACTTTCAAGAAAATGCAGATTCCGTACACTCACCGGGCGTCCTGTGGGAAGCTTATAAGACTGTGCTAAGAGGGCAGGCAATTGCCTCAATAACGGGACACAGGCGGGCAGCTAGAAGTGATTTAGATATGATTGAAACCGAACTGGCCGGGCTGCAATCGCAGTACGACACTGACCCCACAATAGAGACATCACGGCAGCTGCACCTCAAATAATGCGAGCTTACTGAACATCAACGGGAACAAGTTAGACTGCGGCTCCAACACACATACCACACTATCTATGAAGTAGGGGATAAGGCGGGGAAACTTTTGGCCTGGTTGGATCAGCAGGAGAGGGCTCAGAGGACGATAGCACAACTCTGCACCCCCACGGGCGTAGTTGTCTCCACCCCAGTAGATATTGTTGACACCTTAGCTGACTATTATGAACAATTATGAACAAGTTTACACCTCCACTTCACACTTGACGATGGAGGAGGCACAAACCTACATTAAAGACATAAAAATGCCGTCTCTATCGGAGGAGGACGCCTTACTTTTAGATTCCGATTTTACGAAGGACGAAGTCACTGCTGCGGTTCAATCCCTGCAATCGGGTAAGGCTATGGGGCCCAACGGAATCCCTATTGAGTTATATAAGCGAGTCTCTGAATTAACAGTCCCACACCTCTTGGCTATGTTTTTAGATAGTTTGAGTAGGGGGGAATTGCCACAAGATCAACGTATTGCCACAATTGTTGCAATACCAAAACCTGGCACACCCCCGGACGAGTGTACATCATACCGTCCTATCTCCTTACTCAATGCGGAAGCCAAGATTTTAGCCAAAATGATTGCCAACCGGATAACCCCGCATCTTGAAACATTGATCCACCCGGATCAATCCGGCTTTATGCCAAATAGAAATACTGCTCTTAATTTGCGACGAGTCCACGCGGTGATGGCGGAGATCCCAAGTCTCCCAGAGCCTGCGGTAATTTTATCCCTGGATGCCCGAATGGCATTTGACATGGTTGAATGTCCTTATTTATGTGCGGTCCTCCGGCATCTTGACTTTGGACCCAAATTTTGTGCATGGGTAAAAGTGCTTTATACCAAACCACTGGCACAGGTAGTGGCTAACGGCCATATCTGTAGGGACTTCCCGCTCGGTCGCGGCGCACGTCAAGGGTGCCCCTTATCACCCTTGCTTTTTGCTTTGATTCTGGAACCGCTGGCTGCATGAATCGATGGGACCCCATGATAAAGGGACTCAGTTGGACCGCGACATGGGAGGACCGCATATCACTATACGCGGACAATATCCTTTTATATTTGACCCTACCCAGGCGCTCAATTATATTTCTCCTTAACATTTTTTAAATTTTTGGACGGGTCTCGGGATATACTGTTAACTGGTCCAAGTCTGTTTTATTTGTTCTCAAGGGTCCCCCACCACAACTTCCGGCAGACTGTCCACTGATAATTACTGAAGAGCCCTTTAGATATTTGGGGATTTGGTTGACGCCTACTCAGGAGGCCTTTTTCCGCCATAATTTGGCACCCCCTCTTGAGCGTTTTTGCACTGATGTACAACACTGGCAAACATTGCCCTTGACCCTCCTGGGGATAGCGGCGCTATATAAAATGAAGACATTGCCTCGGCTGCTCTATATCCTCGAGAATGCCCCATTTTCTGTCTCTCTGAAATATTTCAGATCCATAGACGCACTGGTCTCAGGTCTCCTTTGGGGAGATAAACCAGCACGCATCTCCCGACAAAAGTTAGTTCAGAGCTGGTATGACGGCGGAGTTGCTCTCCCCGATATCCAACTATACTACTGGGCGGCCCAGTTGAAGATCATTAATCAATGATTACACGCGTCCCAGACTGAGCCAGCGTTTAAAGCTGATAGGCACAACCTAGGTAGCGGTGGAGTATTAGCTGCACTCTATGACAAGAGGGGCACCTCGGCCTTGCTTGGCCCTACAGCCCACACAGTCAAAATATGGTACGAGGCCCAGGCCCGCCTTAAATGTTAAAACATCCTTACACAAATGACTTCACTTTGGTCATCGCGCCAACTGGGCCGCTTATGCAATAGTAGGGGTTTCCAGGCATGGGATCTGATCGGTATTTCCACAGTGGGAGACCTCTGGAAAAGAGGTGCCATATTAACCTTTGAACAGCTTATGGAACAATATGACCTGACCCCCACTGAAAGGTTTAGATATATGCAAATTCATCATGCCTTGGGATCACTTATCCAGCCTGGGCACGAGGTTCCAGACTCTACCCCGCTAGAAGACAGGCTTCTTACAGAGCAAATGCCCAAAAAAGCGACCTCCTTTGTTTATCGCAAGCTCATTAATAACCTATTGGACCCAACTTTGAAATTAAAGGACAAATGAACTGTGGAGGTGGGAGAGCTTGACGAGTCAGATTGGCAAACTGTGCTCTCCTCCCCTCGGGAGGTTGCTATTCCTTCCAGACTTCGATTAGTACAATTGAAAATACTACAGCGGGTATATTATACTAGAGTCACCTTGCATGCGATTGGGAGAACCGAACATAAATACTGTTTGCGAGGGTGCGGGGAGGAGGGGACGTTCTTCCACACCATCTGGGACTGCCCTTGCATTGCAGACTATTGGACTAAGGTAATGAGGACTATGTCACAGGTGGTTAAGGAATCAATAATACCGGACCCTAGGTGCTGTCTCTTAAATATCTGGGAACCCAATGATCTCACTCACTCCACCCAGGACTGCATGACATTAGGAATAATGTACGCAAAAAGAAATATAGCTAAATACTGGGGGTCCCTGGTGGTACCGGCACTCAAGTATTGGTGTTCTGATCTTGATTTTGCAATGTTGGCTGAGCGAACAGTGTATTTGAACCGAAAATGTCCACGGAAATGGGTACGGCTTTGGGGTGCATGGAATGAATACAGGGGGTGTTTGTGTGACCCTCCGGCGATGGACAGTGAAAGTGACTCTGAATGAGAGGGTAGGGGAGGCGGGAATGCTGACAGGCACAACCTGTATCCAAATGCCATAAACGTAATGCTTCCCATTGTATGTTTTTTTTATCTAGATCATACGCTTACCAGTCTCTGTGTATGTACACTGTGATTCTCTATATGCCCTATGGTTGCTTTGACTCATAATAAAAATTGTTTAAAAAAACAAATTTGAAATGAAAATGTATATATTGATATTTAAAAAAAATTCCATAATTTTTACCAACTCATTTTATTCAAGTCATATATTTAAAGGGGTACTGATGTAGAATTATACAATTATAATCAATGCACATCAGTTGTTTGCTATAAAAACAATAAAATAATGAATGATCTAAATATACATTTTGTTATAATTTTAGTTTCAAGATATAATCTGAATTAATTTCTTAATGTACATTTTTCTTTAAGTTAGAATATATAATACCACCATCATACATCTATTTGAGACAAATAGAAAATTAACATTTAGCTAAATAACTGGCAATTGAACAAACATTTTTTAATTTAAATACAAATATTATCAAACATTGATCTTTAAAATTGTACAATATTGTGTATTGATTGTGGCTACATTTTGTATATAATAATAAAAAAATTATATAACAGTATCTCAATAATGATACACATTTAAAAAAAGTAACTGCTAATAATGTCATTATAGATGTGGTTGTTAACAAAGAGAAATTGTAAAACATGCAAGCTAAAAGAAAAATGTAATAATATTTTAGATACAAGTAATTAACAATGGCTTTATATCCATTTATAATTTTAAAATCAACTTTGATTTGCACAAGGCAGCACACATGGAAAATGCAAAAACGAAGAGAAATTAAGCATTTCTCCTCATATCGCCAACTTAAGACCAGGGTTTTCATGATCTTAAGTTTGGCATTAGCTCCTATTTACGCCGCCCTTGTAAATAGGGGGCAGTGTAAATATCAATGGGTGTTGCGGTGGAACGCCCACTACAACACCCACTGTCAGCCCCTTTCATGCTAAACACAGCGTGACAGAGGGCCTATTCAGGCAGCGTTAAGCCATGTTAAGTTTGTTTAACGCTGGCTTGTGAATAAGGTGAGGCCTCTATCACCACCACAACGTCACTGAAAGTGACTTTGTGGTGGCGATAGGAGCTTGTAAATATGCCCCATAAAGTACTATATGTAAAACCTTATCAATATATTTTTAGTAAGCCTCATGAGACAGGAATGTCTAACGCCATAAGGAAGTTATGAGGCTTACACTTACCTCTTGACTTGCTTCTATGTCAGAATCTTATCATCACATACTAAAGTTAAGAAAAATATAAAAAAATACGATATAATTTTTGATGAAATGTCTTACTATTTGTTTACACATTACACAACCATAACTAATACACATTCTTCAGCAAAGTTTAACCCCAAATGTAAAGTTTACCAGCCTCCACTCTACTTGGAATTACTTTGGTAAGGTCAGCGTGGAGCATGGACAGCACCTTTTCCTTCCGAAGCAGGAGATTT
Organism: Lissotriton helveticus; assembly: GCF_964261635.1. Lineage (NCBI taxonomy): Eukaryota > Metazoa > Chordata > Amphibia > Caudata > Salamandridae > Lissotriton > Lissotriton helveticus. The sequence continues at coordinate 1,550,392,772 of NC_136063.1, forward strand.
AGAGGCCTGAGAGAAGCATCACCAGTAGCAAAGGCTTCTCTGTGTACTGGAAGCAAAATTAACATACCCTTCCCTCCAGGCTATTTTACAACTTGTAAATGTCCTCATGTGAATGCTTGCAATTAGACACTGCATTAATCTTATCCACAATGTTGTCCCACATTTGCTTTCTGTGACTCTTGGTTGTTGTTTATACTAGGGGTCCTAATAATGGTGGCCACACCACGACATTGGCCATAACAGTCAATTTATTCCCTGAAAATCTAGGGGCTCCTCTCCCTGCCATTTCTAAAACAAATATATAGCTGAATCAAAAAGTAAGGACTAGGCACTATTTGTGCTTCTATTGCTGCTAGTGCTGCTAATTCTACCAATGCATTGAGCGAAGAAAGCAGAAAGGGCATTATGGATAGAGCCTTCAATTTTTTATATTGTTACATGCAGGTGATTAATTTCAGATGATGATATTCAGATGTCAGTGTTAACTGACATAGGCATACATCATTTTGACATTCTTGTATGGCAGTTTAACAGATGCATACTCCAGCTTGGTATGCAGACAAAATATCGATATTTAAATATCGATATACAATTATATCGAAGTTTAAAAATCGAAGGGACATAATATAGAAGGTAAGTAATATCGATAGATTTAATATCGATATTAGTAATATCGAAGTTTGAAATATCGATGTCAGTAATATCGATGTTAATAATTTCGATGTTACTAATATCGAATTTTAAATTATTTTTGTGTATAATATTATGTATTTATTATGTTTTTAATTTATTTTTATGTAATTTAATACAATTTTGTATTTTAGTACTGTAGCGGGTTGTGGGTTTATAGGGAAATAGTGTGGGAAGTAATTTAATTATGTTAAATTAATTATGAATTAGTAGGAATTATAAATTAATTTTAATTAATTGGTAATGTTAATTAGTTGTTAATTAATTTTAATTAATTGATTAATTGATAAATCTGTTCTGTAGCGGGTTGTGGGTTTATAGGGGAATAGGGTGGGAAGTAATTTAATGATGTTAAATTACTTATTAATTATCGAATTCCAAGTTTGCAAGTAAGCAAAACCGCGCACTCAAGGATTATCAGTCAGAAAGTTTTATTTTCCGGATAACGTTATCCGGAAACTAAAACTTTCTGACTGATAATCCATGAGTGCGCGGTTTTGCTTACTTGCAAACTTGAATTCGATTGAAATTTACTCGGCTTTGGGTTTGCCGACCTGCCGCGCCACCTGAATACGGTAGGAGGTACCCGGAAGGATCCAGTGTGCTGTTTACATTACTTATTAATTACTAGGAATTATAAATTCATTTTAATTAATTGTTAATTAATTTTAATTAATTGGTAATTAATTTTGATTAATTGATAAATAGGTTCTGTAGCGGGTTGTGGGTTTATAGGGGAATAGGGTGGGAAGTAATTTAATTGTGTTAAATTAATTATTAATTAGTAGGAATTATCAATTAATTTTAATTAATTGGTAATTCATTTTAATTAATTGATTAATTGATAAATAGGTTCTGTAGCGGGTTGTGGGTTTATAGGGGAATAGGGTGGGAAGTAATTTAATTATGTTAAATTAATTATTAATTAGTAGGAATTATCAATTAATTTTAATTAATTGGTAATTATTTTTAATTAATTGCTAATACATTTTAATTAATTGATTCATTGATTAATATGTTCTGTAGCGGGTTGTGGGTTTATAGGGGAATAGGGTGGGAAGTAATTTAATTATGTTAAATTGATTATTAATTAGTAAGAATTATAAACTAAATTTTATTAATTGATAATTATTTTGAATTAATTGGTAATTAATTTTAATTAATTGGTTAATTGATAATTATGTTCTGTAGTGGGTTGTGGGTTTATAGGGGAATAGGGTGGGAAGTAATTTAAATGTAATTAAGTAATAATGTTCTTTAATTAATTGTTTTGTTAATTATATAATTGTTAATTAATTATTAATTGGTAATTAAATATTATTATATGGTATTTTTTATTAATTTTTTTGGTTCAAAATATTTTGCTATTCATGTTTTTAATAATTATGTTTTGTTATTTGTAAATGGTTTATATTTATTTATTAGTTAATATTTTTATTATTTAAAAAAAACATTTATTTATAAGTTTGTTATTTTTACCCCTACGCTATCCAACACTTTCCCTACTGTTGCACTCTCTGGAGTTGGAATAGTAATTGTTACCCCTACGCTATCCAACACTTTCCCTACTGTTGCACTCTCTGGAGTGGGAATAGTAATTGTTACCCCTACACTATCCAACACTTTCCCTACTGATGCACTCTCCAGAGTGGGAATAGTAATTTTTACCCCTACGCTATACAACACTTTCCCTACTGTTGCACTCTCTGGAGTGGGAATAGTAATTGTTACCCCTACGCTATCCAACACTTTCCCTACTGTTGCACTCTCCGGAGTGGGAATAGTAATTTTTACCTCTACGCTATCCAACACTTTCCCTACTGTTGCACTCTCTGGAGTGGGAATAGTAATTTTTACCCCTACGCTATCCAACACTTTCCGTACTGTTGCACTCTCTGGAGTGGGAATAGCAATTTTTACCCCTACGCTATCCAACACTTTCCTTACTGTTGCACTCTCTGGAGTGGAAATAGTAATTTTTACCCCTACGCTATCCAACACTTTCCCTACTGTTGCACTCTCTGGAGTTGGAATAGTAATTGTTACCCCTACGCTATCCAACACTTTCCCTATTGTTGCACCCTCTAGAGTTGGAATAGTAATTGTTACCCCTACGCTATCCAACACTTTCCATACTGTTGCACTCTCTGGAGTTGGAAAAGTAATTGTTACCCCTACGCTATCCAACACTTTCCCTACTGTTGCACTCTCTGGAGTGGGAAGAGTAATTTTTACCCCAACGCTATCCAACACTTTCCCGACTGTTGCACTCTCTGGAGTGGGAATAGTAATTTTTACCCCTACGCTATCCAACACTTTCCCTACTGTTGCACTCTCTGGAGTGGGAATAGTAATTTTTTGTTATTAATTGTTATTTATATTATTATTTTATGTATATAAATGTATTTGTAATTTATTATATTTTCATTTATTTATAAGTTATTAAAATAATTATTTTAGAGTTATTATTAATGAAGTATATACTATGTATTATATCTTTATTATTATTAGTTTTTATTAAATTATTTATTAATGTAATAAAAATACTATAATATATTTTTAACAATGTTTATTACATTTATAAGTATTATTTTGTTAATATTACATTGTTTTTTTATTAAAATAAAACGATATTTTCTAAAAAACTATATTTTTGACATCGATATATTTTTTTCGATATTTTTGTACTTACCTTGTTAGAGATAGGATCTCGATATTATTGTCCTCGATATTTTTGTTGTGATATTTTTGTAGGTAGATATTTTTGTGGTCGATATTTTGTCATAGATTCCTCCAGCTTGATGGAAGCATACCCCAAATGTAAATTCAAAGGAGCCTAAGCCACTGAATCAGGCTGGTCCATCCATCCCACTGTGATGACTTATAACTCTAAATATGATATCCTTTATACCAGCGTCGACGGAGTGGTGATCGACTAATCGGGATCAGCTGACAGTAACAGCTCTGTAATGATAGTCCACATACATAAAAGCCAAACTATAAATGTAGAAGTGTGGTAGATGGTATACTTTCCTCCTGAAGGACAGATAAATATCTCCCTAACAGAGGGATATAGCCCACACTCCGAATTCTACATCGCCCTATAATCCAGAACTACGAGTGTCCCAAATTAATCGTAATTGTTTTTAAGGTCCATTGTGACCACTACTGGAGGTTCCAGTAAATCTTGGAATGGGGAAATAATGGGGATTACACGATTTTGGAGAATAACAAGTGGAAATTGGTATTTCAATATGGATTTATGCAAGTGTTCCCTGTTTGTTTACACACAGATTCAGCACCCAGTATCTCTGAGTGAAAAACCCAAATTTGCAATACTGATTGGTCTGGTAGCTCTTGTTACTCGGCCCATCAGAAATTAGGTGAGACTAGTAATGATTGCCCAAGAAGCAGCGGTCACGGAACATCAGTTAAGGGGTGTCACCCTACCTCATCTTACTTGTGCTTCCCCAAAACTGTTCCAACTTCAAATTGAACAGTCTGAACTCAAAAGTTACTGAAACAGATTATTTGTTGTGTAATATAACATAACATAACATAACATAACATAATAAAATATAATTTATTTAATGTAATGTAATGTAATTTAATATGTAAATGATAAACATCTGTACACATAGGGCCCAATTCTGATGCGGTTTGGAAAGCTTCCCAACCGAATGGGTTTGGGAATGTTTTCCAACCGAATCGGATCAAGAGAGTCCAACCAACTAGTACAATGCATCCAGATACAATTTGGTTGGACTCCCAATGACTTCAATTGGAGCCTTTGTTCCGACTGAATGCATAGCTTCCCATTGAAGACAGGGGAGGCTGGGGAAAATCGAGCACCCTGTGGCGTGCACCTCCTTGTGCCTTCCACCCTGTGCATAGCTGGTAAGGGAAGACCCATGGGTACCCCCATGGGCCCGATTGGGAAGGCTGCAGGTCTAGGAGGTACCACTATGGGCCCCCAAAGTCTGGTTCCGACTTCTGATTCGAGTCGGACATCACGATTCGGAAAGGCTGTCCAAATCCAACATCATACTCGCTCGTTTGGAAACGCGGCCCTTAGTGATGTACAATTCTGCTCCATAGAGCATGGTCATTCCAAATGCTGTCGGGTTTGGATTGGGATATTCCGAACACCTAACTCGAATCATACTAGGTCGGTTGGAAACATTTCTGAGTCGGTTGGAAAGACACATTCCCGATCCGATTTGGACGGAGCAAATGCCGTTAGGAGGCTTTCCTAACTGCATCAGAATCAGACCCTTAGTTGTAACACTCCATACATGTGCATCCTGCAGGAACAACCATCACAAACACAAATGTGGACTTGGAAGTCTTCATATGTTGACAGTAAGCAACTACAGTATGTACATGTGTCTTTTGTATAAGCACTCTGTACATATACACAAATAGTTGTAGAATTCTCCATGCACTATGGCACCAGAATATGTTTATTCACACGAAGTTACAGTAGTGTGCATACATTTTCACATGAAGCATCAAAAGTCTGCAAACATGCACATTTTAGGAAGCATTGTGTCCATTTAGAAATGTACTCTGTGGTACTGCCTGTACAGCACCAATAGAGGTGTAGCCATTTATAAATGTGCACAGTATGCCAAGAGTTTCAGCTGTCAATACACTTGGAAAATGTTTGAGTAGTATGTACATATAGATAGAGATGCACATTTTTACATGAGCACTATCAATGCAGTCTATAAAAATGTACAGGAGTTTTTGCAATGTAAACACATGCACCCTATATTGGCAATCTGTGTACGTGCACATACGTTGTAGAAGTCTGTAAGGGTGCACAATGCAGTAGCAATTAGAGTTGTACAGTTCTCTGTGTGTGCAATGTAGGAGTGTCTATCTGTTTACATTGTGTAGTATCATTGTGCACAGTAGATCTGTATCAATTCACGCATGCACATAGATTTCTATCAGGCTGGACATGCCCATATATAGCTCCTTCCTTAACTGAATTTCTTCCCCCTATTTCATACGTCTCCTTTTGCCCTTCCAATCTCTCAATCTGTGTATCCCTGCCAACGCTACCCTCCTTTACCATTACATTATGATCTAGTCTAGTTCCCATCTCTTACTGCTCTTATTGTATTACAATATCAGCATTATTGTGAAATGGTTGTTGTTAAATGTGTCTTTAGGTCTATTTTTGGACTCTGTTCTCTATATGTTAAACTCAGACTTCCACTGGCTATAGTGCACCTCAGTTTGAAGGTGCTTTATAAGAATGTAAACAAATGCATGAATATAGATTATAAGAAGTGTCTGTACACATGCACACTGTTGGTAGTGTTCTGCAGATGTACATTTCACTGGGGCATTCTGCGCATGTGTAGCGTAGGAGTAGTCTGCAAATGTTGGCAAAGAGATCGAGACCCTGGATCGTTGAGCAGATAGCATCAGGATGGGAAACAAATTCAGAGCCCCTTAATCCTTCACATTATTTCCTAGATGTAGACTGTATCTTGCATAAAACATTTACAACAAGCAAACCATTATCTCCAATAGCTTAGCAAATATGTGTTTTGTTTGCATCCTGGAACTTTACGAGCCGTAAGTTCCTTTGTGAATCAGGTCCAGTGACTGCAATGTCAACAATACAATCCCTGTGTACATTTCACATGGTAAACAACCATTACAATGAAACTTTTACAACGCACTACCATTACAACGCGGTCATTACAACGCAAACAATTACAACGCCTTGCGCTGGGGGGCGCTCTAGGACAGGGAATACGTTTAATTTACTATCCAACACCTTCCCTAGTGTCCACGGGGACTGGAGTTGGAATAATAAATTAAACTATTCACTATCCAACACCCAAAAGCACTATGCGTTGTAATGGAATGCGATGTAAAAACCGCGTTGTAAAGGCAGGCGTTGTAATAGCCTGCGTTGTAACGTCATACATCCATTTCACATTGTTTACTTCTTCTTTCATTCCATAAGAGTATTTTTTTAAAAGAGGTTATGCTTCTCTCATCTTTCATTCAATATAGATTCCTCTGCCAGGTGTCTGACTGAGTTCAAGTTTTTCTAGATGTTTATAGCAGTAAACAATTGAGAACTCTGAAGCTAAGTCAGAAGGCAGTGCACGTTTGTCACAGGGCCTTTCCTAGGTCATATTGGTGTGCAACATGCACATCCAATCTTTGGTCTCTCTGCAGAGTGCACAGAGTAATAGTCTCTCATTAGCCAACTGTAATTGTGGAAAAATGTGGTATATGCAGATGAATGTTTTTAGGAGGGTGTAGGCAGATAAATGGTGTAATTGTCTAACAGAATGAGAGACTGCCAAAGAAAATGGTGTGACTAGGAGAACTGGAGTGTCAGAGATGCTCCAAAATCCATTACTCCTTCCAAAGTTATGTTTAATTCACAGTTTCATATTTTCAGTATTGAAACATTTTCAGTTCTAATTATTCTCTACAAAATCATTATTTTATTATTATTATTTTTTTAATCCTCATATTGCAAACGTTCTATGTATTCAGGGTTTCAGGTTTCTGCCTCTGGTTTTGTTACCAACACTGCCCCCTGGTCTTTCTAGGTTGGGGAGTTTGCCATCTATACGAGGTTTTCAGAGGAGTACCCTTATTCCTTACATAGTACCAACTCTGGTTTGGAGTTGTGGGGATGAGCTAGCCTTCAGGCTACTCGACAAGTATCATACTTGTCTACCAGATGTTGTTTTCGCGTTAATCATGGGACCGTAAGTACTGACCCTGTGTTGGAAATGAGGTGGTTTTCAAAGATTTCCCAATATTTAAATCTTTTTCTGATGTTTCCCTTCCTGTCTAATTTGTTGGTCTTTATGACAGAGTTCATCCAATCTCTATGTGTAGGTGGTAATGGCCCAATCCATTTTAAACAAATCTCTCTCCTAGCAAGAACAACTAGTACAAATAGAAGGTTTTCCTGACATTTAGTTAGTCCCCCCTACCAATTGTGTCTTCAATCCCGAAAAGAGTAAGGGTTGTACTTACAGTTAGCTGTCTCTGTATGATTAAGCTCATGGTCTTACCCACTTCTTTCCAAAATTCTTCCAGTAGGGGGCAGTTTCTGAACATGTGGAAATCGTCTGCATTTTCTTCCCCACACTTCGGGCACCTATTTGCGCCTGCATTTTTAAATTTTGACAATTTTTTCGGGGTCCAGTATGCGCGATGTATAGTATAAAGATGGTTTCTTTTTAACGCAGCAGACTTTAGAGTCGTCCAGCATTTTTCCACAGATTTTTCCCAGATTATATCTAGGTTGTCCAATTGTATGTCTCTCCCCCAGATTTGGTCTTCCATCCTCTTGTCTCCCTCTCCTGCAGTTATAAACGCCCAGTACCACTTTGCTACCTCTTTAGTTATTGTTCTACCATTTCTTTTTCCAGGATTTCGTCCTCTTGATTGTTAATAGGGATGGTTTTCGCCCAACTTGATATTTGATAATATTTAAATTTGGACACTGATCCCTTGGTGACAGATTGGAATTTTTCCCATGTGATCAAAGTTGAGTCTTTTAATAGTTGCCCCCAGTAGTTGATGTTGGCTTGTTTCAGGGGAATTGCCATTGAATCTTTTAGGCATTCTGGTGTTCCCGGTGAGTCCCATATTGGAGCCATTACACTATAGTATTGAATTTTCAAATTCGCTCTAATTTGTACCCACAATTTTGCTGCCTCTCTTAAGGTCTTTAATTTAACTTTTTTGAAGTACTTAGAATGACCAAATTTGAATAAAAAGTGATCTTCTGCGTCTGTCATTGCTTGCAGGTATTTCGGGTAGTGTTGATGACTTTTTAATAGGGTCCGTAAGTTTTTAAACTGAAACGCCTTATAATACTCCACCAAATCTGGGCTTGATAGTCCTCCATCTTGTTTTCCTCTCCTGAGTTTCTTCCACGAGATCCTGATTCCCTTTGAGGCCCATATAAAGTTAGTAATATCGCGCTGAAGTTTTTTTAAAAGGGACTTCCCAAATTCTAAAGGAATGGTATTAAAAAGGAAAGTATACTTTGGTAATATTGCCATTTTAATGATATTCGACCTACCTATCAGGCTTAATGGTAAACTGGACCATATTTCGAGTAATTTTTTTACCTCTTCTGTTACTTTGTTCAGGTTACGTTGTGTTATTTTATCCAGTTCTTGATTCACTAGGATCCCTAAGTATTTTATTTCCTTTTTGATATTTGGACTTTGAAGTTGTGTGTTCCATGTCATGATCTCGGTCTTTGAATGGTTTACCAAATAACCTGAAACTTTCCCAAACTCGCTTATACTTTCTTCTATAAATGTCTTTGAATTGATATAATCGTCCGTAAAAATCATCAAGTCATCTGCGTATAAAGCGATTTTTTTTCCCCACATCTGGTATTTAAAGGGTGTAATCTCATTAGTGTTTCTTAGTTTATTCGCCAGCGGTTCAATATATAGATTGAAAAGCAGGGGTGAAAGGGGGCACCCCTGCCTTGTAAAACACAAAAAAGAAATCATAAAAACTACACGAAAATGGGTGGGGTGCAAAATAGGGGGAAAAAACAAGAAAAACAGCGTTTTAACATAATCAGTAAAACAAATGGCTGTCTAAAGGAGAACACGATAATGGAAAACTGGATAAATGAGGAAAACAAACAAATAATTCAAAATACTTTCCTGGAATGTGAATGGGATGAGAACAAAAAGCAATAGAAACAGAATTCTGGAATATCTCAAAACATCAGAAAGCGAAATAATAATATTACAAGAGACACATTTACTAAAAGAGGAATGGGCTCAAGTAATAAAAACTCTAAACTGGGTAGATTTTTACGTATGTACCACACAAGAATGCAACATCAAAGGAATAGCGATAATCATTAAAAAATCACTCAAGGCTAATCTGGACTCAGCAGAAGTAGATAACAAGGGAAGATGGGCAATAGCAAAAGTCTTGATAGGAAATAACCCACTTACAATAGCGGGATATTATGGACCTAATCTAGATGATGAAGACCCGTTACGGAAATTATACTCTCAGTTAATACAAGCCACCTCTCCAATAATTTTGGGGGGGACTTTAATCTCATAAAGGACCCAAGCATCGATAGATCCCCACCAGGGAGACATGTAAATTTACCGAAAATGAGAGAATGGGTCAGTATTTTTAAAAGAGATCTAGAATTAATAGACATTTGGAGAGAAAGAGGAGAAAAAACTAACCCATTCACGCTTCACAATAAAAAACTGGGGCATAGATCTAGAATTGATTATTTTCTAATTGATCAAAATCTAACAAGTAGTGTACAAAATCTAGTTCACCTTCCAGCTCATTTGTCAGATCATTCTGCGGTCCAGCTAGCACTTCAATTAAAATTAGTCGAAACACAAAGAAGATTCACGGTAGAAAGAGCAATTTTACTTGACCAACAAATTATGAAAGAAATTGAATTGGAAACAAAAAACTTTTTTGATAACAATAAATTTGGAACTACAAAACAGGTTTCTTGGGACACATATAAAGCTGTATTAAGAGGAAAGCTGCTAAGTTTAGGAGCATATAAAAACAAAAAAACGCAACAAGAAATACCAGACTTGGAGAAAACCATCAACTTCATCGATACCCAAATAGCAGCAGAACAAGAAACACAAAGGAAAAAAGAACTAGAACTAGAAAGAAAAAATCAGAAATAAAAATTGGAAGACATACTTGAAGATAGAATACGCACAAAGTGGGAATTAGCAAAACATGAATACGGGGAAGGATGTGGTAAGTGGCTCTCTTGGAAATTGAAAACAGATAAAACCAGGAATAAAGTAAAGAGAATTCATCAAGAAGGTCAAACAAACCAAAGCACAGAAGAGAACATAATTAGACAAGAGTTTACAAATTTTTTTACAGAACTATACACAGAAGATACAAGCCCACAAGAAAACCAGAGAGATTCATACTTAGAAGGCATCCCATCATTGGCCCTTACGGAAGAAGAAAAGGAAGAACTACATAAAGAGATCTCAATAAGTGAAGTAGATGAGATTATCGGAAGCTTGAAAAAAGGAAAGGCAGCAGGGCCAGATGCCTTACCAAACGAGATATACATTGCATTAAAGGATACCCTATTACCACATATTACGGAGCTGATAAACTTGATTTTCAAACAACAAAATAAAATACCAGACTCCTGGAATGATGCAATAATCACAATCATACTAAAACCTGGTAAAGACCCCACTAGATGTGAATCATATCGTCCAATATCGCTGCTCAATGCAGATTACAAAATATTTACAAAAATCATGGCAGTTCGACTGGGGAACGTAATGAACCAACTTATACACCCAGATCAAAAGGGATTCATTAAAGGGAGACAACTGCATGAAGTTACACATGAACTCGTAAGCGCTATTGACATAGCTACACAAAAAAAAGTCCCTCTTACTATACTTACTATCGACGCCGCCAAGGCGTTCGACAGAGTCAACTGGACCTTTCTAGAAAAAGTTATGATCAAAAACAACATAGGTCAACCTTTTATGCATGTTGTAAAACAGATCTATAAAACACCAAGGTCAAAAATTCTAGTTAACGTCAGTCTTACTGAAAATGTGAATATAGAAAGAGGAACAAAATCATTATTGTTATTCATTTATCTGATACACTTAAGAAGCATTTTCAAATCTAATAGGTCTGGTGTGTTTTAGGTATATGTGTGCAATGTCTGGATACAATAATAGAAAACTCACAGAGTATGCTGGTCATGTGGTAAGCTACATGAAGTGTACAATTTTAGTTTGCATGTTTTAAACCACACCCTTAGTTACATGGGCCACAATGCTTAACTTGAGACGGTGGTTGCTGTAGGGCACACCGGCACTCGTTCTTGGGGATTGGCACTTATGTGTACAGTGCGAGCGTGCGGGAGGGGCTGAATCCTGCAAATGCAGGATGGCAGCACTGGTCTACATGTCCAGCTACATGTGCAAGATCGACCGGCTGGCAGTCTTGTGACGGCCAGCCCGACATGCGTACTGTAGTCCCAGCAATCCAAAGGATAAGAAACAGCCTGGGGATATGCAGGCACAGGGCTGCAGCCTCAAAATGAGCGCTGGGTGAGCCTGCTTCCACAAATCCTGGATCTGCCTTTACATCATGATAGCAGCTCCATGATTGGTTGGAAAAGCGTTCCACAAGCAGGAACTCCTTACTTTTCCTGCTCGTGGAAAGCTAAGAGAAGTTCTGCAGCATCGGGCTCCTGAATTTATGGTGAATAACGCCTTCGCTACTCACGATTTTTTATTTAAGGTGGCCGCCACTGTCACAGATGTATTTTTTGTCATGACTAGTGTGGACAGCATACCTTAGAAACTAAAGTAAACCATAGGATGATGAACTTTGCTGCACTTAACTAGAGAGACACCAGATACAGTAACAGCTACTCATTTCAATTATGAAATGAAGCTGCATATGATAGAACTCATTTTCACTGATGCCGTGGTGTCAGAAAGACTTTTGACTTGAAACAGACTAAAGTGGCCTGAGGATGGTTGGGGTATCCCACCTGCTGGGCTCTGTGGGTTGACTAAAGAGTGTTGGAGGGATCTGAGACCGCTCCATCATTGGATCCCAGATTCTGCTTACAAATTATTTTGATTCATGGCAGACGTTTTCAATATGCCTGGCACTTGGCAAGACCATTTCAGATTACTGAAATTATTTGAATGATATGCTTACTTAGAAGGGCATCTGCCAGCCCCCTTCGTCTATTAGTCTGCTATTGAGTAATTCACATATATCTTCTACCTACTATACCATACAGTGTGGGGCAATTGGTGTCAGCCCATTTCAGCCATTCCCTAAAGTAACTGTAAGTGACTGGATTCTGCTCTTGCATAAGGAACAACTCCACACACAAAGTAGTCCCCTTCAGTGCCAGCAACTACTAAAGCACCGCATGCGTTTGAGGCCCAAAATATTTTGTTTTAACCAGTTTTTGTTTTGAATGATGAGGCCTAGCAGCTTCCCAAACATGAAAGCTTTGCAAAACTCATGACAAAACATAACTGGCATAGATTAAGTCGAAATGCTTGCAGCAAATGCCAGAACTATGGTATTTACCCATGTTTCTTGTTTTGTTCGTTCTGTTCTTGCTTAGAACCTAGCTGATCTCGTGGATATGTACTGGCTTAGCTCTCCTCATAACCCCTCTAGCTAGGCTACCTCTAATGTTGCTAATTATTCAGTATAACTGCAATGTCATGTGTGTTGAGGTATGTCTGCTTTCTCTTTCATGTTCCTCTAAATGTTTATGTGAATTCATTTTTCACATGTACCTGAAGATTAAGTGCACCATGATTAGCATTTGCTCCTTCAATATCAGATCTTGATTCACAGAATCATATTATTTGTATTTATACAGGCAATACTTACTATTATGGGAAATCTGCCAGATTGTAGGTGTTTGCAGTAGAGCAGGATATGAGTGTTACTGTGGTAGTGCCATAGGAGGAATTGCCAATGTGCAGTGCACTTGCATATGTTCTGACCTTATTTGATTGCAGTTCTAATGCCCACTCATAGGCACAAGTTGTGCAATTATTATGGAAAACTGTCCCAAACACCCCTAACATTTTTATCCAGTGAAAGGCATGTCTTCCTATGAACAATGTTTTTCATGGGAAGGAAAAATAAAGAGAAATAATGAACACTTACACATTTATTTTAACTTTATAATTGTGGATTTTCCACTCAGTGGAAGTCTGCTGTCGTAGGTCTTGTGTTGGAAGTGTGTTATTAGTTGCAAAGGATGTGGGGCCTTCACAACTAATGATTCTGCATTCTTCCATGTACTGGAAACCAAGTATTTCTTTGTAGCACTTGACTCTCTCAAGGTAGTTAGATAGAATGAAGCTCCCCACCAGGGGAGGTGATGTGGGCTAGTACCCCACTCCTCAGGTACACAAAAAAACGACATCCAATAAGACATTGTACAGTCCGTTTTTTATTATAAAAAGGAAAAGGACTAACTTACGCCCACACTACTCAATGCTATACTCTAATTTGCAAATATGAATATGATTGCAATTGGAAATAGCTATGTTTACACCCTACTAACAGTTCACACCCCTAATGAGCCCCAAACCCCATATGCACAATTACAACCAAGTACATTAGACACAATAGAATAATTATCAAAAGTCAGCCCTACTGGTTTGGTTAAGGTGTCAAGATATTGATGAAAGCAGAAATGCGTCATAGTAAGCCAATGCAATACCATTAAAACTGCTGTGGATGTTGCCGTCTTAGAATGACATTCATTGAGGCATGTAAAGACTCACTGTCAACCTTGTAATTGTCAGTAAGGCATGTCAATGGCTTTCAACGAGACACATAAATAATTAATTCTTAATTTATCATTAACAGGAAAGAATATTAATTGCAATAAAATATGTGTCTTTTTTTTTTACTTTTCTCATGTTATTAATACAGCCTTATGGCCAGCCATCACAGATCCTTACACTCAGTGATTGAAAATGAAAAGACACTTTTCCTGGGGGTTATCACAATAAGTCTCTGGTTGATTTAGGGTGACATCTGGAAAATATGAGGGTCCCGTTGGGGGCTGCTGTGCTTCTTGCAGCCCCCACAGTATTTTTCCATTCATTAGTGGTGCCACTGCCCTCTCTTGGGACAACACAAAGAAACAAAATGTGAATTTTGAGGTGCCACAGAGGATTTCAGGGTACTTTTATATCCTGAGGCATGCATTTTTCATGACAGGTCTGCGCTGCTGAAATGGCTTTCCTTATGTTTTAGAAAACAGCTTCGCGTCTTAAATTTTCTTTTTTATAAATTGTCCTCCGATCCAACTCAGGAAACCAACAGCATGTTTTCAGATTGGGTGCCAAGGGAAGAGTTCCAAAGCCTAGAGGTCACTGCCAGCACCCCACATGCTAAGCATAGCTGTTGTGGGTCATGCAGGGCTTGCCTTTCTTTCATGTTTGCTACCCACCTGTAACCAACAAGGGGAATGAAAGCAGAAATCCAGCACTCTTCCAACATGTGGTCTGCACATGCGGTCTTCACACTTGGGCTGCTCAGTGTCGGCTGTGCCTGTCTTCCCAGGACATGGGCACAGAGGTGCACCTGGCACCATTTTGGACACCTGCTCTGTCCACTGTCCTCATAGAGACTGGGGCATCTTATTAACAGAGCCTGGTGGTAATCATTACTGCTTGTTAACTTTTGCATGTCGAACTCTAGGAAGTGTGAGCCCCCAAGGGCAAGGGCAGGACTACTAGAGGGGAATCCATGGCTGCCTCTACCCATCCCAAAAATGTGGGCCTGCCCTGAGGCACCGGTGGTATCTTGAAAACTGAAAGGTGGACACTGCTCATTTCCAGATATTCCCTGTCTCTTGGGAGGACCAAACATCTCTTGATAGTTTTTATTTGTTTAATTTCTAATGGCTAACTTTAGCCACCAGGAGGGGTTTCTCCAAGTGGCCTGATCTCTAGGCCCGGTCTTTTGGGAGCATTATTTCTTTGCTTTCCCACCTCCAGATTTGTTCTCTGTGTACAGCCTGGCATTCTCCTCATCTAGAGGTCACCCCCATGGGTTCTTCACTGCCCTTAAAGCAGAATAACCTCTCTGCTTGCACTTTTCATGTCCCATAGACTCCATGACCACTTGAAGAGCACCCATGTGATAGCAGAAGTCAGAATGGAGTCTTCTTGTTGGACCTGCCATCATTGGCATGGATTACCCCATAACATTTTGTCTTCAGATTCCCTGTTTGCTGACTTGGGGGCCTATTAGGATGGCGGAAGGACCTGTGTCCGTCCGCCACCCCCGTGGTGGAGGGAACGTCCGCAGGGGCTGCGGCATTCCCTCCATGCAGATTAGGATGTGACAGCCACCCTGGCGGTCACATACCCTATGTTTAACATTGCGGCGGGTGCTGCTTGAAGCAGCGCCCGCCGCAAGGTTAAAAGTGCATGCTTTGCATATGCATGCACAAAGCGGCAGGCACCGCGTGGTGCCTGCCACTTGGTACCCCCCATGTGCACCCCCACCCTCCAACACCCTGGGGGCTCGCAACGAGCCCCCTAAAACGAGAGACCACATGCTTTTCCACGGCAGAAAAGCCGCTGCGGAAAAGCATGACTTCTGCCCCAACCTAATATGGCTGGCGGTGTCTGATAGACACCGCCACCATATCAGAGCTTTTCCGCCGCGGTTGGAATGCGACCGCGGCGGAAAAGCGGCGGACGGTCTTCCTGACCTACCAGCCATCCTAATCTGGCGGCGGGTCTTTGGAGCCTCCGCAGCGGTGAATCTGCATCCTCCGGGCCGGCGGTGGCTTCCGCCGGCCCGGAGGATACGGATTTACCGCGATCCTAATCGGCCCCATAGTTTTTGCTTAAAACATGGTAAGATTGGCTTATACCCAACTGGAACATTTAATTTACCTGTAAGTCCCTAGTAAAGTGGCAATACATGTGCCCAGGGCTGGTAAATTAAATGCTACTGCAGCACTGACTATTCCACCCACTTAAGTGGCACTTTAAACATGTCTCAGGCCTGCCATTGCAGCCTGTGTGTGCAGCCCCTCTTCCCAAAGTATGCATTTTCCTCAGTGTTTTTAGGGCTTAATATACAATAGTGTAGCTGAATTGCTTTCGGGTTTATTTGGATTGAAATTTAGATTGGAATTATGTTAATAAATAGTATGTCATTCTGCATTATATTTTTCGTTTTATAAGCACGTTAAATTGGTATTTCTTTCTACATTAGTTTATTTTGTTTAATTACTTTCCTGATGTGTTTTGCATTTAAAATATATATTTTTGCTATGTTTCAATCATTTTAAATATGATTTTTTTGTTAGATAATAAAATAATTATAATGATATAACACATGATGCACTTGTCTTCATTTTTATTTTAAATTGTTGATAATTCCTTTTATTTAATTTAGAATTATTTTTATATCCATTAAGAATGTTACATTATATTTTTTAAATGCCTTGATGTTGTATAAAATATGTATTGGAATTAATTTATTACACATATGTATTTAAATTATTGTTAACATTTTTCTAATGATGTGTATTTTAATAATTGTATTGTATTTAAATTGATATAGCTTATGTGTAATGTTCGTTGTACATATCTGTAATTTTATTACGGTTTTAAAAATAATGTAACTTCGCATTAAATGCCCTTAAAGTCAATATTTTTGCTGTTGCTATTTTAACAATCTAATGTTCGCACCATGACATTTTCGTTTGGTTACATTTCTAATATTCAACTGATTGTTCTCCAGTACTTTAACTCTAGTTGGAGAGTGTGGGAACCCGATGAATGCACAATAACTGAATGATGTTGAAAAGCAATGGTCCCACATGAAGTATGTGAACGTCTAAATTTGAGATATGAATAGAAGTTTTTCTTTTCATACCTGAAAGACGATTGAATTCTTACTTGATTTACTATAACATATTAATATCAAGTTGCTCCAAAAATGTTACGAATTATAAAAAGATTAATTGAATTGTGTCTTAAGTTTAAAAGTATTTCCAAATTAATTGAAACAATAGATCAATAACTAATAAAATGAATGCAATATAAGCTAACCACACAAACTAATCCAATATCAATTTATCAAACATGTCATTCAAACAAGCATTGGCAATGCCAATCAGACTCGCCATTTTTATGAGTTTTTTTGTATTTGTTTTGAATAGAAAATTTTATAAGTAAGGTAATAATATGCGATACTAAAGTAGTATGTAATAAAAAACTGACACTGCTCTAGTTTGTTGTTACTTTTTTTTCATTTGCACTGCAAATGTGGGTATTGTTTTTTATATTGTAAAGCATAAAAACATAAGAGCGGTCAGGGACGTATTTAAGAGGGGCAAGACAGGAAACATGGTGCCACAAAACAAATGGTAGGGCGAGGAGGTCTGACAGAGAGAGGGGATAACTGCAAGGAGAGTGTATGGAGGAGAACGGAATGAGAACGGTGTACATGTTAGTTCCAATAGCAGACAGAGGAGAGCATAGGGGGCAGTGGGGTAGGTGATCCGAGAGGGGGCACACGGTATAACAGCAACAACAGGTGGGACAATAATATTGTTCATGACCTTCCTCATCACATTACACGTGTTTTCATTGTCTGGTTCCCGTAACTCTTGTTCTAGTGGTGTATCCTTCAAGTAACTTTCCTAGTGCATGTCACTAAAGTTATGCCCGTATTCCAGTACTGAACCACCTCCAGCAGCTCCTGCTTATTCCCGTTCAGGCAACCACACTCAGCTGTGCCATGGCTCTCCACAAAAGTCTGGTAAGATATCTCAGCTTTGACCTGTGGCACCTCTTCTACTGAAATATTCAGAGGAACATTCAGTTTAGACAAAACATTTCAGTCACTCATAGCTATAATTATATTCCAAGTGGTGCAAATGTGACCTTTGTTCTGTGCTCTGCAGAGAGGCCAAAGACTGAATGAGTCTGTCTGAACATCTGTATGGGAGTAAAACTCACACTATTTTCACACAATTTAGGAGCACTCAATTTTGAACCGTTAAGAACCTCTTCAACAATCTGACCTCCCTAACGCTTAAAACTGCATGACAAAACAAATCTGGAATTCTAGGAAAATTAAATACTCTTAGAGAACAGGACTGGATATGCAATACAACATGAAGTCAAATGAATAAAATGTAAATTGGACTGCATCGCTGACTTGCATTACTTTTAGAATTCTTGTACATACTGTTGAAAAAGTGTTTTTATTTCCAACGTAAAGGGGATAAATATAGTTGGTAGGGACCTTTACTGTTTTTAACTGGACCTGTCCCACATAGCCCTCTGGACTCTGCTTTTACACCACTGTCGACTGCTTGAAACTCGAGAGGCCAGTGTAATGCAAAAAGGCATTGTTGCCCACTGGGACTGCTAAATGTCTAGTTAACATTAGCAGACCACCCAGGGCACTGGTGCCACAGAACTGCTTGTTCGACCTCGTCCCCTACTCCCTACACCTCCTAATAGTGCAGTTCCAGGCATCTCTAGAGGATGCATAGGCCCAAGCACATGATTAATTCGCAATGGGGTACTCAGCCAGGACGTTCCATTGTTATCCTGTGCATGAGAGTCTGCCAACCAAGCTGTGTGAAATGCAGTTTTCTAAGGCTACAGGATATTACTTTGTATGACGTATTTCTAGCAGGTGAGTTTACAGGCGAGTCACTAAGGGTAAAAGCACACCGGCTAACAGCTGGCCCTTGTCTACTCATCCATCGCTGAATTCCCACCCTCCCAATCTGACCCTGCTTCCAAGACCCATAAATCCCCAAAATGTGCACCTGAACAATACAAAATATTTTGCCCATTAAGTCATAATTGACCTTACTGTGACACTCTCACAGATACTCTCACCTGTGCCACCATGATGTGTCCTCCTGCGGTGCCAGGGTGGACTAGAGAGCGTGTTTGGCCAGGGTGTTGGGAGGAGGGTCACTCAAGCTGCCGACAGTAGTACGTAGAGTGGCTGTAGGTGGCCGTCTGCGCTTCTGAGCGAGTTGTTTTGCCTTGATGTAGTGACACTATGTGCCACAGAGCTAAGCTGGTTTCTCAAATTGTGTCCCTCTGATGGCCTTGGTCCGGTGGGATCCTCTTCCAGGAGCTATGGTGTAGGCAGGAGGCTGAAGCTTTCCTGTGTGTGTGTGCCGATGTGGGGCCACATTGGTAGAGGGCTGTTTTTACATGGCATGGCTCAGCTGGACTGGGGTCCAAGGTTGTGATTGTTAAATAATCTTCCAGCGCAGAGATGTCCTTTGAGGTGAGTTGCGGGCTAAATTTAATTAACATAACAGGGCCGGCAGGCGGGCCCGGTACCAATGTCTGGTGGCCACAGGCACCTGGGGGCTGAGGGTGCAGTAGGGGAGGCCTGCAGGACTTGAGAAACTGCAGGCAGAGTCTGGCCTGGCTACTGGCCTGGAACAATCCTGCAGCCTACGACCTATGGGTCCTCCTCACAGTGAGCATGGATTGTGAGGGAGGAGAAAGGGTCTGCGCAAGACGGAAAGGTGCCAGGCTACAGATCCTTCATTGGTGGTGGGCATTCTCAAGCCCACCACCTGAAATCACCAATGGCAAAATAGGGAGCTGTACTGTATTTTTTTTTCTTTTTTCAACTTTATGTAGAGCAAACTTGAGGGCGGAAGTCGCTTTTTGGTTTATTTTGTTCCCCGTCTGTTGAACACCAGCACTGGCGGCCACTTGTTTGTAGTGGCAACACGTCATGCGTTCTTTCACTTTAAGAGGCGAGTGCTGCACTTTCACTTAAAGAGGCGAGTGCTGTGAAGTACCTGGCTATTTTTAAAGTGAAAGTGGCATGGTGTGCTTCAAATACAAACAAGCAGCCACCAAAACAAGAGTGTCAAGTCAAGGGAACACTGGCTTCGGCAACGGCGCTACTTGTTTAAATTTGCCGCGCACCATGCGTGCTTTTACTTTAACAAGGAAGATGTGAGAAGGCATCGGACTGTGGAAGGCGGGTGGGGGGCACACCAAAGTGCATACTGCTGCCTGCACCCCACTTGATGGTTAGCTCTGTCCTTGGCCCCTCTGCTTCCTGCCGCAACTCCACAGCCAGCGGTCCTGGCCGAGCCCTGTGCTGTGCTGGTCCGCAGATCTCACCCCTATGGTTCTGCATCCTACCACAGATGGAAGAAGAAAAGAAACGGAAGTGAAATTATGGCTCTTGTAGTCCTTCTTTAAAGTGGTGTAAGACAAGGAAACTGAATCATTCACACTAGGTTTAACAGGCCGCCATATTACAATGGCTTCTTTTCCCGATTATTTTATAATCAGCGGCCTCTGGCAGCTTCCATAGGACCTAAAGCTGAATTGTTATTTATGCAGTTAACTTTTTGCTTAAAAGAAATTTTTTTATTATACAGAGGTAGAAGTCGATTTGTTGCGAGGGCGGTAGACATTTTATGTTTTTGTAATGTGGTATTACCATGGACTATCTATCGGATCAAACAAGCATATGTAATGGAAGTGCGGGCCCGGGGGGGCGAGAAGGCACGAATTACGGGGGAGGGGGGAGGAGGAGGAGAAGGCACGTAAGAAAATAGTGCTTACAATTTAAAAACCAAGCATTTGCAATGCAATACAACTCGCATTTACGCGAGACGTATTGCATTACAAATATCAGTGCGTCTGTTTAAAAATGCATGAACAGGAGGGGGTGAGGGTGGTGCAAAAAGTTGCGAACTGCGGGAGGGTGGGGGGACACTGGACACAAAATAATGTTTTAGTAAAGGGTTCAAAAGCCTCAGAAGTATACAAATGAGGACATGAACGTCAGGAGGAGGGACTAACAAGTAAAAGGCCAATCAGAAGGCAGCATTTAGGCTGTAAGTAAAAAAAAAAGATGGGCGGGGGAGTGGGAGGAGTTTACACGAAGCTTCCCCCTAAAGTATACACTACAGGCCTCGCAAAGCGAGGAACGCATGCGCTGCAACGCAAGGAGAGACCTGAAAGGGTTGTAATATAGTCCCCGGACAAGATAAACAGTCATGTTTTTTTTTTAGATTTGGTGGTATGGCTACATAGCAGATACATACTTCAATAAAACGTCAAAAATAATAACATAAAGCTCCTCTATGATACTTTGCTCGCACCAATTTTTCCACCTTAAACACCTTGACTCACATTCACAAGGGTAAGATATGCTAACACCATTGATGGTGATGCTTCACTTTAGATTTATAAGGCGAGAGCTTGAATCCTTATTTCTCTCAATTAAGTATTTTCAATAACATTTTCACCTCACAATTCGTATTCAAAATAAAGTATCTCTACTCTACGTTATGCACCCATTTGTGAGGAAGTACCATATGGACACTCACATCTTGTTATACAAAATGTAGGAATTGTCTCATGTATTTAGCTTGCTTTTTTCCATTCATCTCTGTTGCAGCAATTAGGAATGTGTTCACAGATGCAGTAAAACACAAAATATATATCTATATTTCATTTTATATTTCATTTAATCACTCACGTACCTTTGTTCCTCACTTGCACACCCTCTCGCGCAAGAACAAGTTTAGGGAAGCTGATGGGCCAATTCCATTGGTCCAGCACAGGCACAGCCTCCCATATTTGTGCTTTTCTGCTGTGTGAGTGGGTCTTGTTACTGAAAGTACTACCGCTGACATGGCTGGAGTACGTACCATAACACAAACTTTTCCAGGTTGTCTGCTGTGTCATGGTGGCATGTTTCACTTGTTGGATTCTTTTTTCTTGTTTTCCATGCCTAAGTCCCCAAGCCTGGTTTAGTTTTTGGAAAACAAAATGAAATATACCAGAGAGAAAGAGATTGTGTTTTTATGTCCTGCCCATTTCTGCCATACTGTGCATGGTCGGTGTGGACAGGAACAAAATACCTGGCATGTTGTTGACAAGTCTGCTTTCCATAGGTGGGAGATTTGTTCAGTGTCAGCCAACACTCAAGGTACTTCCAACAGTGGGGCTAGCTGTGTTGCCACCGTCAAAAACACATTGCGGGCTCCGCTCCATTATAAATAAGAAGGGAATGAGTTAGCTTTATGAAGCTCAATTAAGTTGAATGTGCATTCAGCAGAATACATTTAAAGGTGCAATTTTCCAGGTTTGATTGAGTCGATGTGATAGTCAGTGGCAGACACAATTTTGTAACCAATTTCTCTGTGTGGTACACGTATTGCGCTTTCAGTAGTGGTATTCAAGATATGGTTATTTTATTTAAATAATAGAAGTGGATGGGATGGTTTGTTAAAGTAGTTCCATATTTCTTTTGTGTATCTTCAATTTTCCGACCAAGCGCTTGCAGATTTATGTCCTGAATGAACAAGAAGTAGGTTCAATGAATTTAGGCAAGCTGTTAGCTATTATCTAATTCAGCAGATAGATGCCTTAGACTGGCTCTATTGTCAGGAACTTAAAAGAATCTTTTAACAGCAAAGAACTCCTCTGCTGCTTGGGGTGTTCTGAAGAGTCTGTAACACCCCTCCCCCAAATTGTGTATGTGATGGTGTTGTGTAAGGTATCTATATTAAATTTTCAGGAAGCATATTGAGGGAAGGCAGAAGATGTAATTGTGCTGTTTTCTTTAAATATAAGCTACGTTACAGCTATACAAAAGAAGGTCATATAAAATAGAGTACTCAGTGTTCAATGTGACGGCTGTTGCAAAAGTGAAATACCTTTCCTGCTTTGTAATTCACATTAAATCGCTGAACCCAATACAGCTGCATTGGAAGTCAGCAGCAGGTGTGACTCTAGCCTTAGACTGCCATATTTAGAAGTTGATGTATTATGAAGTGTTATTTTCATTGTTCTTTGTTTTGAGAAACTATGGGCCTAATCTAGAGCTTGGTGGATGGAATAGTGTCCTTCTGGTTGGTGGACAAAATAACCTCCATCATATCAAGGGTAAGAGTAGGGGTGTGAGCATATGTTCCTCCCTTTCAAATGGTCTATTTTAGTCAATAGGATAATTCCTTTTTATGACACAGCATAGTAGTCCAAGTTGATTTGAGTGAAAGAAGTTATTTTATTTTCATTCACCGCTTTATAGATCCATTTCACTCTTATTTAAACTTATTTCATGGAAAGTTTTTTAAGAAAGGAAACAGCCTGACACGTGTTTTGCCCTGTGTGGCAAGTTAAGCCAGGGCTTTCTCAAGGCTGTGAAAAAAAGAGAGATACAATAAATGCTGGGTGTGACAGGCAAAGGGCTCCCAAAGGAAAAGACACCAACTTAGTGTTCAGGTGAAAAAGATACAAATTTGAGAGTATAAAATGTTGTTTATTTTGTTATTATCTAATAAAAAGGCTAAAAATGCCTTGGAATAGCATATGTGAAAGGAATGTGAAAAGAACAGACCAAAGACTATTTTTGCATGCATAAGCTGTAAAAAGGAAAAGAAAAGGAAAAAAGAGAAAAAAGAAAGGAATATAGTGCTGGCATGAGTCTCCAACATTTTTATTCTAGGTGTCGACGAAGCATTACGATGACATAGGTCTAAATATGGTAATATAGGTGGAATGGTAGAGGCCTCATTCTATTGATCTCATAAGTACATAAGTAGTGTTATCTACAAGAAATCTTCACGTGCAGTCTTAAGTGAATTCATGCAAGGTGAAGGCATGCCATATAAGAAGTTGCCTAAGACAGGTGATGAGTTGCAGTACCTAATCATTATGTTCAAGAGTCATGGAGTCTGACGACTGTTCTATACATTCCAATTTGCTTCGAGGTAACGTAAAAATAGCATCCAAAGTCTGAAAGAGACAAACATTTTTTGAAGCAAGTTCAGAGTCATGAACAGTATGATGCCACAGATGCATAAGAGATGACAAATCAAACTGCAGTAATCCATACAAGATAGATTCCATTTACAAATACATTTATGATTGCAAAACAACATTAAACATCAATTGGAAAGATTTTTGTTAGGATTATTTTTTTGTGTGCATTGCTGCAAACAAAAGTGCCATGTGCGGAAAGCGGGCTAAGGGAAAAGCAAGACAGAAGACTAGTAGCAAAATAGGGTGAATGCGTTACTAAATGCAGGGCAGGTTGAGTTCTAATATGTGATCAGGACTGTGTAGTCTGCAGTTACCTGGCAAAGCAGGTACACTGCCCACCAAATCTAGAGATGACCCTGCAGTGACCTCTGTACATTGAAAGTAACCACAGTCACTGCGACTCCTTTCAAAGTACTAACATGTCAATGTATTTCTGTTGTTGGATTTGAAGGCCATCCTTCAATGTTTTGTCATTTGTTTGACTTTCAAAATAACATTTTCAAAGCAGGAGTTCATTTTTCAAAATGCCAAAAAAAAATGGCCCCCCACAGCTTGGGAGTTTTCTTTCTGGTTTTGGGGGACAATATTGTTTTTTTTTTCAGTCCCTCAATACCACCTTTTTCCTGGCTGTGTCAGACAAGAAAAACGGTATTAAACCATCCATCCTAAATAGAGTAGAATGTGTGAAGTTCTTGCTCCGATTGTCCACTATTCTATTGGGTCATCAGAGGAAGTATTCCATCAATGGAGCCAGCGGGGGCTCGCTGAATGAAACATTTAGGACCTGATTATGATGTCGGTCAGAAAGCCTCCAACCGACAGTTGGATTCTCCTAGACTGTGTCAGAACCCATCCTTCCAACTCGGTCGGAAACATTTCCGACCGACCAATTACAATGCTCGTTGCCGGAAGGGGAACCGTTCTATCATTCTGAATCGGTTCCAACAGGCATTCGGAGAATTCGAGTTGGTCGGAGCCGATACGTACAGCTCAATGGACAGCATTTCCAACCAGCAGATTACGATGTTGGATTCCAACAGCCTTTCCGACTCGGTCTGTCTGACATGTAAAGGCTGTCAGAAACTGACTTTGGGGGCCCCTAGCAGGCCCCCATTCATCCTGAGTCTTCCGATTTGGGGTCAAGGGACCCCCCTGTAAAACCATGCACAGTGTGGCAGGCACCATGAAGTACCTGCAACAGGGTTCAAGGTTTTCCGCAGACACCCATTTTCCCCATAAGATACCTGTGTTGTTTGTGGGAACACAGGCTCCCATTGAAGTTAATGGGATTCCTTCTGAACGGTGTTCGAAAGCATCATAATCGGTCGTGGGAACCACTGACCGCGACTCAGTCAGAACCGAATCCGACAAGGAGTCAGGTGGTTTAGTTTCCAACTGACATCGTAATCAGTTCCTTAGTCTTTGCCCATCGCTAAATGAAGCAGGTGGACCCAGTTTGGTGGTTAGGGTACTTTGGCACATTTGGCATTGTACTTGCTCATTTTGAACTGTGAATGATTAGGTCGGAAACAAGCGCTCCAGATCGCTTTAGGCAATTCCAAATCTGATTCGAAGCCCTCCAACCAAGATTGGAATTGACCCCTTAGTGTCACAAACTGGATGTAAAGTTCAATCTAGACCCTTGGCTGTGCATTTCTTCTAGGAATGTCAAGAGGCTTTTAGATATCTGGACTAAGAGACTTTGAGATGTCTGGAAGATTCTGTAGCATTCCATCTGCTGCTCTTGTGAGGTTTTCTCAGTGTGTGCAGCCTCCTAAATTGATCCTTACTTATGTGACAGCACAGCTTCAGTGCAAGTTTAAGTTCAGATTTTAAACAGATCTTTTGGTCATACACAGAGCTGACTAGCTGTTTCTGCAATCAATGTAACCGGACACTAGATCTTGCGCCTTCAAGCTACTGGGGAGCAGCCATTAAACATTTACATTTTTTTTAATGTAATGGAAACTTGGGCCTGGTTTCTGTCACTGGGCCTCAAGAATTTCAAGCTAGGTTTGCAATCTAATTACAAGCCAAGGTGCTCAGCTGAAGCCATCATTTCTGCCATTTGTGCATACATTTTTCAGGGGTCCACCACCTTTGCGGATCCCGGCTTCTTTGCTATTCAATCTCACACTCCTAGCATCTGAACTGTTTAACTGTGTCCAACTTTCGGATTTCCAAGTATGTTCCAACTGCAATCAAATTTGTTTCATTGATGAAGGGTGACCTCGACCTGCTTACCTGAAACAATGAGAGTGGTGTAGTGAGTCTAAGATGGTAAAGAGATTGGATGAAGGTTGGAAAAGGGAAGCTACAATGTGGGCATCAATCTCAGTCTTGTCACCTGCCTTTTGCGTTTCTTCAGTCAGTTGTTATTCTTTTCAACACGTTGGCTTGTTGAAGCTGCCCTGAGCAGAATAACCAGTGCAACCAGGACAGCTGTTGGAGAGAAACACAAGTGATGTCCACAAGGATGTTATGCCATATCTTTTGTATTTCCATAAACCACATTGAACATGTGATTAAACAGGTGAAGATGTAGTGAAGAGACCCACAACGTTGTTGTTCAAAGTCATGGAAGCATTTGTAGACAGGTAAACAAAATGTAGGAATCATCCATAGATCTAGTTAAGGCTGCATTGTTCTTTATGGCCCTCTTGAAGAAAGACAATAACTAAATCTGGCAAAAGGGCATGATGGTATTGAGTGACAACTTAACTGCAACATATACATTCCACATAAAAGATGGACTGAGGATTGGGAGAGCTAAACATCTACACGTTCAGGACCGACAAACTATGCACACAACATATATGATCCCTCCATTATCTGCCAATTATATTTTATCTCCTCAATATCCGTACATTTTTACTTTGTACCCTTGTATTCGAAGTAGTACATCCTCTCAGACTCTCAACCGTAAGAAAAATAAGTGTCTTATTTTCTGTTTATCTACACAGTAGATGTTGGCATTGGTCTCCATCACACAATAAAACAAATGGATATAACTTATCACACACACCCTAAATAAATTTGAAAAGTTTACCAGTTTTAATTCACCTTTTACAAGCTATTAAAAAAATCAAGCCAGAATAAATAATGCAGTTATAGTCTAGATTTATTGTGTGTGAAGTAGGTAAGAACATTTACTTAACATCCTTCACGTATGGCTAACAACTGTAACTTCTGAGCAACTACTCGTCAAACACTCTCAATCTCTCCCTATCCATCTTTAGACAGAGCATCAGTACCTCTACCATTACCATAACCTACTAACAAAATACAATCCGAACCCTGCCTCACATACAGAACATTTCCCAATCACTCCTGCTTGGTTCTGTTAATATAATGCTTTCTCCAATTTCTCTTAGTCTACACAACCTGATGCAATTAACCACGTACACATACATTAAATGCCACTCATGCCTTCTGTCTATAAAATGTAGGATAGATTCTTCTAACCCACCGTATGAATTTCCCACCTTTCCATTTCAAGAGTAAATACAATTTATTCCCCCACAAATGTAACATTCTCAAACACAGAATAGCCCAAAAGATGCAACACATTCCTTTACTAGATAAGAAATTGGCATGCCAGGGTCCACCTTTATAGTGGAAGACGGTGTGTTGGATCCACACGAGTGGCGTTTGTCGGCGGTCTTAGTGTGAACTGTTGATTGTCAAAGCATACTATCAAGAGTTTATGAGGGCTTGGTTCTAAGAGTATGAACACTACCAGAAAATAAGGAGTGTTTTAGCAAGGGATGTGGGTTACAGTATTGCTACCAGTTCAAAAGACTTTTGAGGTAGTGTGCTGGTACATCAGTTAGGATGCTTGTCCGGATCCATGGGGAATTTAGGTTGCAATGGAGGTAAGGTACTGGAGTATATAAGACCGGATTAGCACCATTACCATCCAACTACATACTTTACATATTTGAAAACAGCAAGAAAATCTTGGATGAGTTTGAGAGGCGTGATATTGGAAGCATGGCTGCCCATGTGAATGTATACCACCTGTAAAATACGAAATGGTTGCCTGAAGCCTGGATGCATGTGCTCCAGAGAGAGGAGGCACTTTCTTGCTAAAATCTTTGGAATGTAGAAAGGATACAAGTTTATATGGGGACATATTGCTTTCGTTCGTTGTGATTCCAAAAGAGCACCAATCATGGAGTACTATTGTGCACAGAAAATCATACCGCTGGCTTGGCTCCCTCAATGAAATAGAAAGTGTGTTTGGCTTCTCTTTAGGAAGATAAATGCAGCCTGCTGGATGGTTTGTTCTGCCATCACTATTTTATCTTAGTGTTTCCTTCTCAATCACCTATCACGCCTCTCTTCCCTGCATAGTCAATGGTTTTTGTGCAGGAACAGACACTCACACACAAATTGCGGTGGACTTAACCACACTTTCACCAGCAGTAGAGGTGGACTTGCCTGAGAATATCTGTCCAAAAGATAGACATATTGTCCAACCCTATCCAACTCAGATATATGCATTAACTCGGAGAATTAACGATAAAACTAGGACCTTTTGAATTTCTTTCATAAGTGTGCCCCTTTGTATGATTTACATTTCAGTTTGTCATTTTAAACTCAGCGATTTCTCTTTTGATGTTGGGAGTTGCAAATATTTAGGCCACTCTGCTACTCTGGTGCGTGAGAGATTAAGAAAATCACAAGTCTGTTAAAAGCATTAGTTTCTTCTAATACCCTGCAGCAAACAGCCTTGAAAATCCCCCCGCACATAAACCTTGTAATCCCTTTTTGCACGTGCTACATGTATTCGCAGGCGAGTATCTCGGTTTACATTAATTTTGTACATGTGTTCATGTGTTGCTGTGAAACACGTGATACAAGCAACATGACTTCAAAAAGCTGTTTGTTTTAGATTCTTAAACATCGGCAAACTTCATAAGATGTTAATGCATTGGGTGATAGGTTGATTTCAGTTTTGAGTGCAAACAGTGTTATCCCTATTTGCCACCTGCTCCCAAAAACCAACTGAGACAATTGTTCTAGTCAGGTTGCTAGCAATGTATTATGTACCCTCGGGTGTGCAACTAAATTGCGCCAACACAGAACATTCTCCATCATAGCAGAGAAAATAGAAAATGTTCATCTCTTTAAGAATAAAACCATTTGCCCCTCAGAACATGTTTAAATGAACGAAATGCTGTACATCTCTGTTACACGTTGCCCTGGGGACCGATCCTTCGTGGCAAATTTATTTCCAGTACAGTATCTCAAGATTTATATTGACATTAGACTTTGTGAGAGCCATGAATGATGATGTACTGTATTAATTATTATATGTCATCCATCTCGATCTGTTGAAGCGGCTCGGATTTGCCTTCAGAAAGATGATTACTTCGGGGATGTGAAACATCTCCGTGCAAAATTACAGAAAAAACCTTTTAAGGGCTTTCATATCACGTTACTTGGTGTAGGCATTACATTCATATTTGTTGTCTGGTTGTGTGCCGAAATACAGGTTCTGGGCACTTAACTGTTTGCATTTAAAGCAAGCAGGTCCACTGCAATGCAAAGACTTTGGGGCACATGCATCAAGACATGCTTTTGCGAGTCCTTAATTGCGATTATTAAGGAATCGCAATTAAGTTAAGGACTCGCAAAAGCCTACACATGTAAGAATCACTCTTAAAATAGCGATTCCTAAACATTCCTTAATTGCGACTCTCAAATTGCGAGTCACAATTAAAGAACGCCTTCGTATTCATTCCAATGGGGCCTACAGGCCCATAGGAATGAATGGGAATATGCATACGAAATTTGCGAGAACCAATAGGTACTCGCAAATTACGCATGCAATTTCAAGGTTGCAAGGGCACCAAAAGGACACCCTATTGTACACCTGAAATTGATCTGTGCACACATGTTGTGCACACACATGCCCCAAGGGCATGTGTGTATGTGTAACCTACAACTTTGAAAAATACTATTTAGTGCATTTTTCAAAGTTTTCGCTATTTACCACCTGGCATTATTTTTCTGTAAATAGCGTACCCTAACACCAAAATCGCTATTTTAAAAGGCATCTTGCATTGCATTTAAGGAATCGCAATTTGAGATTCCTTAAATGCACTCACAATTTGCAATGTTTGCATTTGGGATGATGCATCTGAAATGCAAAAATACTGGTCGCAAAGGGGCCTATTCTGAGAATCTGCCCGTTTGCGACCAATTTTTGGCCTTGATGCTTCCGGCCCTTTGTTCAGATAGCAACGTAACCATAACAGTAAGACATATACAAGTTAAAAACACATAAGAAAAATAAATAGTATGTTAAGTTCATAACGTGGTAAAATACAGTAAACATATGTAAAGTGCATATTATGGATAAAAAAAGTACAAGTAACTTCATAGGTCACACATACATTTCCGAGCCCCCATAGCTACTCTCAGAAAAGTGCCTATACGCAAGATCAGTTCAACATTATCCAAATTAAGTATACAGTTGAGAGCGTCAGTTAAATTGATAGGTGACAGTTTAAAAAAAATGGAATCAACAGCCTTTGTGCATATTTCATATAATATTTACAGAAGAATTTCAAAGTGTAAAAGTGTTTGTCCACTGTGACCATCACATGGGCATGGCAGGGAGTCGAATTTTGTGTTATACCCGGAGGGAAAGCAGAGCAGATATTATACAGTCCCAGAGGGAAGAGCAGGCCTCTCTCCGATTGGGACATTGGTAATGCAATGTAACTTGGTAGACAGTATTCAGGATGCTCAATGGTTATAAATTTAGCGACGGTTTGTTTCTTAGATTCCCTCTCTAGTCTTTCAGCACTATAAAGTGTATACAGTGCTAACTTTAAAAACTTTTTATCCACTGTTGCAGATGTGTTCGGTATTAAAAAACAGTCTACCAAAATTGGCACTTTCCAAACTCTTAATGACCCCAACGAGCCATGGAATATCCATCCCTTTCTCACAGCGAATGCAATCATCTATTATGTCCCTTGTAAGAGATGCTTTGGGGTTCTTTATTATGGCTATCCAGAATAGTGTGGGGCATGCCCTTATGAAATCTTCAATGTATCCAAATTTTAATTCACTGTGGCATATACACAGTGGCGTAGACATTGGAGCACCCAAGAGTTTTCAACAAATTCTATTTTCCTCTAATTGAACAAAGGAACATTTGGCAATGCCCAATACCTCTTCCCCATAGGTTGCTATTGGTACACATTGAGTCTTAAAAATCTTTAAAATAGCTGGAATTGTCCCTGATATTTTAGGACGGTGGAGACTGAGGATTGATTTAAAGGCCCTCGAGAACTTATTTTTTACAATAGGCCATGTGTTCACACCAGGTGCCATTCTCAGCGAAGACCATCCCCAGATAAGGAAAAGTAGCAGTGCAGGTTAATTTTTGGTCACCCACAAAAATAAAATTTAGAGGATATTTCCTTGGCCCACAAGACATTATAAATGATTTCTTAAAATGTGTACATAAATCTAGGCTGGTCATAAAATCTATAAAACCTCGAACTAAAGTGTGTAGTGCATTTGGTGTGCGACCAATTAAAACCGCATCATCTGCGTATATAAGCACCAGGAAAGTTTTTCCTCGTATTCTGGGGACATCATTGGTTAATATATTCAGCGATTTATGTGAATTGTTTACATAAATGATAAAATGGGGGGGGGCAGAACACACCCTTGTCTAACCCCTCTACCTACACGGATATCATTGGACACCTCTCCCCGCCACCAATCCTGACCCGCGCTTTCAGGTCCGTATGGAGGTACTCCAAAAAATGAACGAGGGCCTCGTCCAAACCATAATCTAAAAGAAAAGACCACAGGCAGGACCTGATACCGAAATCAAAAGCCGAGGTCAGGTCCATAAAAGCTAAGTAAAGTGGTGAGTGCTGTGCAATGGTTACTTCCCTATGATCAAATTAAGATTTAAACATTGCTAATTTTTGTCAACGTTACCCCTAAAGTCTACTTGGCATTGTTCTAAAATATGATTGTCCTATGACCAGGTTAACATTTTTGTGTATAAAACTCTGCCTAAAATTTTAAGGGTGTTTTATATAAGGGAGATGAGTCTATAAAAGCTAGGTTGTGTACGATCGCCCTTTTCAAAAATTGGAAAAATTGTGCTAGTGGACCATGTCTGTGGCAATGGGGCATTAGTTACGTTATTGAAAATGTTTAACAACAGTGGGGCCCAAAAATCTGGTTTGTGTTTGATAAGATCAATGGGCAACCCATCGGGGTTTGGGGCTTTATTGCCCGTACTCTGGCATATGGCCTCCTCAACCTCAGTTATTGATTTTGGGACTCCGGATGGCACCCTGTCATTAAAAGGATCAGGTTCAGAAGCAGGTGCTTTGTAAATTGCGGAAAAGTGACTTTCCCAGGTAGCACTCATTATGTTACAGCTAATGGGATTTAACGGTTGCCCATTGATCTTAACTCTTTGATGGCAGTCCAAAATAAATTCCCAGTATTTTAAATAGCAGCAGTAATGAGCGTGTCCCAGTGCTCGCTTAGTAATGTTTCTTCCTATTAGCAATAGCCCGCTTATAGGTCAGCCTGAAGGACTTGACCAGTACATTACACCTTGGGTAGTGAGATAAGGCCTTGCAGAACTTCCTATTGGCAATTGAGGACTCCTGACTGAACAATCTAGATTCATGTTGTGCAAAAGCAATAGGTTTGGACAGCAAAGATTCAATGGCTTCACAGAGTTTAATGAAGCCAGATATTAATAAGATGAATGTGTTCCCTAACCATAGTACTGAATAGGTCGGTGTTATTAACGCCTTGCCATACGAGTCAAAGGTTATCTGTAGATGGTGATAGATCCCTGGCACCACATTCTATCTCGGGCATTGTAACTGAGGACAACCGTAATGTTATTTGTATTTGGTTATGGTTCACCAAAGGTTGTGGCCATAATTTCAGCTTTCAGCAGGCTAACTTCTAAGACCGGGGAGACAGAGACATAATCAATTGTGGATGAACAGCCCCTCCCTCTAAATGTCGGGTTGGGTGGGGGGGGGGCTGTATCTTTTGTAATTGGGGCAATTTCCATAACATTGATTAAATGATGGTTATTAAGGTGGTCCAATAACTCTCTACCTCTCACACATGTTTGACCGCTGCTATGTGAAGAATTACTTGCCCATGGCTGAGATAACTTAGCATTACAATCACAGCCAATGCAGATTCCTACTTACTTAAAAAAATCTTTGGATTTTCCATTAGATGCAATAAAATTAAACACATTTATAAAATTCATATTTGGAACAGAGTAGAAATAATTATTGTAAAAAAATGATTAACAAAAGAGAAATTCCCCTATTAAATAGTAAACCTTGAAAGTTGTTATTGTGTGTACGTACAGTTTTTGTGCTACCCCCTTTCTCAATATTAACCCAAATTGATAAGCCCCCAAATGGTCGACCATGCTTTGAGGTTGTTGCTAGGATATTATGGCATTCAAACCCATCAATATTCAAATCTTAGGTGGCCCATGTTTCCTGGAATAAAAGGATATCTTGGTCTCTAAAAATGTTTACCCAGTCTGGTTTATGAAGTTTAGAATACAGCCCTGCGACGTTCCAACTTAAGATGTGGAGGTCTGGGCGAGCTGAGACCTTCATTTGCGTGTGAGGAATAGTAAACTTAGTTACAGGCAGGGGGTGGCATGACCTATTAACAGGATCAGTATTTTCCCCAGAAATCGGTAGTCAATCTTGAGTATCTAATCCAGACAGGACCTGGAACAAGACAGGACCTGGAACATATTAGAAGTGTTAACTAAAGGGGACTTGTTAAAGCATGAGCCGTAACTTGGTTTGGACAAGTACCCAAGGGGTAATATGCATATATTAGTACTTTTAGGTATTGTAAGTTTGCATCCCCTTAGTAGATGTCTCTCTATGGATGGTCTACCAAAATTGATTACGATACACTCCCCTTCAATATCCTTTGTGGATGCACTGACCCACCCAACCCTACGTGTCATAATAATATCCTTTATTTCAGATACATGATAATCAGTCAGCACATTTATTGCGTAGCTGGTCCCTTGACTCATGCTGATCTCTCTATAAGGTTGGTACCCCTGCCAGTACCAGCACATAGGGGAAGGCAGCTGGCGGCAAACTCAAAACATCTTGATTTGCCATCTGGTGGTTAATACTTGGGGCAACTGGGACTTTACTGCTCGCGATGCTAAGTAACCTATTCTTATCTAAGCCACAGGGCCTATTTAACCTTTTAGCGCCAACCCTAGTGGGGTGGGTGTTTGGAACAATTGTAGGTTTAGGAGTGGGTGCAGTACCATATCTATCCGAACGTAATTGAGGGCAATCCCTGAGTTGATTGTGTGTCATGCACAAGGTGCTTGCGGGGGCAATTGCTCTAGCAGTTTGTGGCAGAATTTCAGGATTTGAAATGCTTGCTAGTACACCTTCACCTCCGCTGGTCCAGCACCCGCCACCTTTGTTATCAACTACCCTTAGTACATTTCCCATCAATCAGCCAGGACCCACTGTGAGAGTAGCCAGATTATCTAGGTGACTCTGTTATAGCACAAACCATTTTTAAAAAGTTCAGTAATTTGTTTGGTCACCAACGCAGCAGCAATTATGGTGACAGTGTCCCCAGAGTTCTCGAGACAAGGTATGGCTTCAGTCTGCTTGCTGATAGAGCGGCTCAATTTCACAGTCTGTGTAGGCACCGAGGGATCAAGTGTCAATACCTGATGAAGGCTGTATCCAGGTAGAGAGACGTGTTTGGGTAGTAACCAGGGCACTGCGAGTAGGCTGCTTCCTTTTATCACAAATAGTCTTCCCAGACCTAGTCTTCCTTTTCCGTTTAGCGGTAGGGATTCCCACTGATGTGGCAGTATTGATGTCAGATTGTGGTTCAGCTTCCTCAATTGTATCCTGCCTAGTTATGCTCCCACTTGCAATTGGGGGTTGATGAATCCCAGTACCCTCCGGCTGCAGTGGGGGCAGGTTTTCGGTATGGTCTGATAATGTGCTTCTAAAGATTGTAATCAATCAATCAATCAATACATTTATAGAGCGCACTACTCACCCGTAGGGTCTCAAGGCGCTAGGAGGGGGGGTGCCGTTACTGCTCGAACAGCCAGGTCTTGAGCTTCTTCCTGAAGGAGAGGTGGTCTTGGGTCAGGCGCAGGTCGGTCGGGAGGGAGTTCCAGGTCTTGGCGGCCAGGTAGGAGAAGGACCTTCCTCCTGTTGTCGCTCTTCGGATGCGTGGGACGGCGGCGAGGGCGTGGCTGGATGATCTGAGGTGGGGCTTGGGAGCGTAGAAGTTGATTCGGTTGTTGAGGTAGCTCGGGCCTTGGTCGTGTAGGGCTTTGTGTGCGTGGGTGAGGAGACGGAAGGTGATTCTTTTGTTGACGGGGAGCCAGTGCAGGTCTCTCAGATGTCCGGAGATGTGGCTGTTTCGTGGGATGTCGAGGATGAGTCTGGCTGAGGCGTTCTGGATCCGCTGGAGTCTCTTCTGGAGCTTGGCGGTGGTTCCGGCGTAGAGGGCGTTGCCGTAGTCCAGTCGGCTGGTGACGAGGGCCTGGGTGACAGTCTTCCTGGTCTCGGTGGGGATCCACCAGAAGATCTTCCGTAGCATGCGTAGGATGTTGAAGCATGACGAGGAGACGGCGTTGACTTGTCTGGTCATGGAGAGGGAGGAGTCCAGGATGAAGCCCAGGTTGCGTGCGTGGTCCGTCGGTTTGGGTGCGGTGCCCAGGGCGGGGGGCCACCAGGAGTCATCCCAGGCAGAGGGCGAGGAACCCAGGATGAGGACCTCCGTCTTGTCTGAGTTCAGTTTCAGGCGGCTGGTCGTCATCCACTCGGCTACATCTCTCATCCCTTCGTGCAGGTTGGCTCTGGCGGCGGCGGGGTCGTTGGTCAGGGAGAGGATCAGCTGGGTGTCGTCGGCGTAGGAGATTATGTTGAGGTTGTGTTGGCGTGCGATGGCCGCGAGGGGGCTCATGTAGACATTGAAGAGGGTGGGACTCAACGAGGATCCTTGAGGGACGCCGCAGATGACTTCGGTGGCTTCTGATTTGTACGGTGGTAGGCGGACTCTCTGTGTTCTTCCGTCGAGGAAGGAGGTGATCCATTCCAGTGCCTTCTCCTGGATTCTGATGTTGCTGAGGCGCTGCACTAGGGTGCGGTGGCAGACAGTGTCGAATGCCGCGGAGAGGTCCAGGAGGATGAGGGCCGCTGTTTCTCCGTTGTCCATCAGGGTTCGGATGTCATCGGTGGCGGCGATGAGGGCGGTCTCGGTGCTGTGGTTGGCTCGGAAGCCGGACTGTGAGGGGTCGAGGGATCCATTCGTCTCGAGGAAGGCGGCCAGCTGCTTGTTGATGGTCTTTTCGATGACTTTGGCCGGGAACGGGAGGAGCGAGATGGGACGGTAATTCTTGAGTTCGGTTGGGTCCGCTGTAGGTTTCTTGAGTAGAGCGCTGAGTTCTGCGTGCTTCCAGCTCTCCGGGAAGGTGGCGGTGTCGAAGGAGGTGTTGATAATGTCCCGCAGGTGGGGTGGGATGACAACGTCGGCCTTGTTGAAGACGTGGTGAGGGCAGGGGTCGGTCGGAGATCCGGAGTGGACGGAGTTCATTGTGCGAATGGTGTCTTCGGTGCTGATCGGAGTCCAGGCGCGGAGGGTGGTGGTGGGTGGCGTTGCTGCGGTTGTGGCGTGCGTCGGTTGGATGCTGAAGCTGTTGTGTATGTCCGCGATCTTGTTGTGGAAGTAGGAGGCGAGGGAGTTGCAGAGGTCAGTCCGACCCTCAATACCCATAGGCAGGCGCCGCTCCGTAAGCTCAATTTCACTTGAGACAATGCTGACAGCCCTTTAAAGCATACTATCAATATTGGCAGTTGTTGGCCGTGCAGGATATGGTGTAGCAGGTTTCCCCATAGTAACAACTCAAAGTAGCAGCGCAGTGTCAATCGCAGGCTTTTATCAGGGTAAATGTAACACTCCCCCATTTTGTCACCGACTTCCAATGCTACTTTAATGGGGGGTGGCCCAGCCCGGCTTCGTCCGGTCACGGATGGGAGCAGATGGGCCTGCCCTTGGCCTGGGTGCGCCCGCGCGCGTTTCCCACTTTGCGGGAGCTAGTAGTTGCTTTAATGCGCCTCTGGGCGCAAGAAGTGGCGTGAGCGCCTCCTGGCGTGGGTGAAAAGCAGTTTGGGGGCTGGAGTCACCCTGAGGCTAGTGCCGGTCTTGGTGGATTGGCTTAAAGTGTACACATCTTCAATACAGGATTGCTCACTATTTCATCATGCTTCGGTAATCATCTATGCAACTACACAAGCAGATTAGATTACATGCTTCAAAGAAGAAATACACTTGATAATCACATGTACATAGTGTAGACAAAATAAGGGAAATGAAAAGCACATGGTGGAGCATAGCTCAATAAACTGTCATGCAGATAGAATATTCTACTTTACAAAGACATTTGTAGATCCCTTGACAGTACTCAAAGTCCGAGTTTGACTACATTGTAACCTTAGTCCATGAGATGGGCAATTTGTCATAAGTGGATCTCGATCCTGTGATATTTGGGGAGAAAGGAATAGAGTTCAGCACTGTGAACCAGTAACCCATCCTAAGTTCATTTTCAGTGTAGCTGGCAAAGATCATGCCAACGTTGGCGATACATGGATTCCTCATGCTTCATTCTCACATGGGTAAGGGAAAGCCAAAAAGTCAATAACTTATATAGACCAATGATAATAACCCACATATGGACAATAGTAGTTAGTGAGAAAGTAGACATATCATGGACAAGAGTAATGACACACAGCATCTGTCAATGATGCAAGCATGGAAAAGAGGATAAACTCTCTTCACTCACATTGACACAACACCCTCAGGATTCAGTTTAAGGGAGGGTATAAATAGGAAAACAAGGGCTGCAACTGAGGGTTACAAGATTGAATCCCCCACTAGATCATCCCTTAGTCCTGACAATTTATTATCAGGCTTTCCAGAACTTATCAGAGACGTATTGAAAATGTGAACATTGAACATTATAAAAGTGAACATTGCGCTAGATAAAAATTATAACCCTCAAAGTGTAGGGTATGAAAGTGGATTATTATTTGGAATATGGAATGTATACAGGAATAATAACACTTCTTACTAGGTTTAACCTTCAAAATCATTAAATTAACCTGAGCTCAACGCCATGATAGCTATGGCAGAGAGCAGAAAGACTTCACTTAGGGCAATGTTTAGAGACATTATGCAGACCAAAATGGTAATTAAGTTAACACACAAAGAAATAAAAATTAGAAACCGGATTAGAAAAATAGAGTATTATTCATGAGACAGAAGGACACAAAACCAACATAAAATATAATAAAAATAACTGGAAAAATTAGTTTTTTTAAGTTTCAGGTCAAAAAAGAACACCATAATATCCAAGACGAAAATGATACTCAATAGCCACCTTACCCAGGCCCGAGGAGCAATTTAAATCTGACTGCTATGGGGCACTGGCCGGTTACACAAAGTGGAATGGTCCAGGTGGAAGTCTGAAAGTTGAAACGTTTGATACAGTTTTCAAGTCCCCCTTCAGAAAGGGTCTTAGTCACTTTTTTAGAAGAAAAATTCTCCTTGCCCAGGATGTCTCATAAACTGAAGCCATCTTGGAACTGAAGGCTAGATACCTGAAGCAATTTTCCAACCAGCCAGGGGATACACAAAGAATTGTGATCTGGTCCTGTGTGATCCCTTTCAACGGTGTAGAAGTTTTACAGGTGCTTCAGACACACCTTTCTAGCAGGGTTTAATACTGTTGTGCCAACAGCCCCGTCCTAAATATCCAGCTGATCTCAGAGGAATAATGCCTGCCCATTCAGGTTGATCTGTCAATCAAAGTAATCCATTGTGGTGCTCCTGGAAGGAGTTTTACACCTGATAAAGGCTAAGTATAGGATAGGCAACTGCTAAGAGCTAATGCAAATTATCCCGCAGCATGATTTTGCAATACGTACTTTTCCTTAATACTTATTAAAAATCAAACTTCAGCATTGAATTGTATTGTGAAAATTAGTGGTTTAGTTATTTTTCTAGCTGATCCTAACCCTTAGATAGCAATGATATTTTTTTAATATGTAGGCAGGTTTCTGTATCGGACAGCTTAGACTGACACAGTGAAAATTACTTTTGGGGCATAATAACATTAATTTTCTTCATGTCCCACTTTTAAATACCATGAACCCTCCCTTGTGGACTACAATGCCTAAATAGGTATGACTCATTAATACTTAAAAGAGAGGATTTGTCGCACATAAAGGATTATAATGACAGGTCAGACTGCAAGTTTTACATTGTATCAGTCAGGATTAAATGGTAGACCTGAAGCCATGTTTTTTAAGACCAAAGTGGGACAGCACAATCTGTGCTGCAGTCCACAGGTAGTATTTAACTTCCTAGCCCTAGGTAACTTTTCGACACCATATACTAGTTACTTAGGCGAGATAAAATCACTTAGAAATACACCAATTTCACCACCCTTAAGAGGGAGGCATAGGCACTTTACTCCTGGTTAGGTTGGGTAAAGTTCAAAGATGTCAAAATAGGTCCAGAAAAAAGTAAAAAACCAGGGGTGACCATGCAGAAACTGGATTTGCTACAGCTAGGCAATATCTTTACTAGAGTAATAAGAATGTTGGTTTCAAATGGGTAAAGTGAATTGAGAACCTGTAAAGAGCCATGAAATTTCTGACAAAAATGTAAAAATGACCATTTCATTACGGAAACTGTCTCATCTATTTCTTATGGGATTTTATAGTGGCAACAGAGAAACTGGAATGGAAGTGCATGCATTACTGGGGAATGTCTAAACTGGCACAGCTGTATTGTAGGGCAAATTAGAAACTGTGCATTTAGGTGTGCTTAGTGGTGGAATTTGAAAGTAGCATACTAATATGGAAAATGGCCCAGTGGTTCGGAAAGTTCAATGGCAATTGTGGAGCAGTGCAACAATTTTCATGATGATGCATTATCTGGCATGGCAAATTTCTGAATCACTACAATTTAGTAAATAGCACTTCAGATTTCTTGAGCTATTTTGAAACTGGTATGACAGTGTTCTAGTAAATAGAACAATATGATAAGTAGCATGGTAAAGGTATGGGCCAAAAGTAGAAACTGGAACAGGTATGTGCTTAATGAGATATGCGAAACTTGAATAGAAATATCATGGTAATGTTAGACACCATAAGTTAGCAGATGGTCCCAATCTATTTTGTAATACATCCTTGATGTATATAGGTTGTATCAATGGCAGACTAGCACAGTAAATATTTCATTAGTAACATCATGATCAATTTAGTATAGCTCAATACTATTATTATAATACTTGTACAACCCAGGAAACCCACATAGTTAGAAGATAAAATGTATGGGTGTCATGTGGTATGGTGGCTTAGTGGACTAATGCATATATTGTAGGGGCCTCTGTTTGCATTCATGGTCACAGATTAAAATCCCGGCATGTCCATTCTACCTTTCATCCTTTTGAGGTCCATAAAATGAGTACCATTCAGTTGGGTAACAATAAGTATTCTGTGGAATTTGAAAGTGGCATACTAATATGGAAAATGGCCCAGTGGTTCGGAAAGTTCAATGGCAATTGTGGAGCAGTGTAACAATTTTCATGATGATGCATTATCTGGCATGGCAAATTTCTGAATCACTACAATTTAGTAAATAGCACTGCAGATTTCTTGAGCTATTTCGAAACTGGTATGACAGTGTTCTAGTAAATAGAAAAATATGATAAGTAGCATGGTAAATGTATGGGCAAAAAGAAAAAACTGGAACTGGTATGTGCTTAATGAGATATGCGAAACCTGAATAGAAATACCATGGCAATGTTAGACACCATACGTTAGCAGATGGTCCCACTCTATTTTGTAATAAATCCTTGATGTATATAGGTTGAATCAATGGCAGACTAGCACAGTAAATATTTCATTAGTAACACCATGATCAATTTAGCATAGCTCAATACTATTATTATAATATTTGTACAACCCAGGAAACCCACATAGTTAGAAGATAAGATGTATGGGTGTCATGTGGTATGGTGGCTTATTGGACTAATGCATATATTGTAGGGGCCTCTGTTTGCATTCATGGTCACAGATTAAAATCCCGGCAGGTCCATTCTGCCTTTCATCCTTTTGAGGTCCATAAAATGAGTACCATTCAGTTGGGTAACAATAAGTATTCTGTGCAATTTGAAAGTGGCATACTAATATGGAAAATGGCCCTGTGGTTCGGAAAGTTCAATGGCAATTGTGGAGCAGTGTAACAATTTTCATGATGATGCATTATCTGGCATGGCAAATTTCTAAATCACTACAATTTATTAAATAGCACTGCAGATTTCTTGAGCTATTTTGAAACTGGTATGACAGTGTTCTAGTAAATAGAACAATATGATAAGTAGCATGGTAAAGGTATGAGCCCAAAGAAGAAACTGGAACAGGTATGTGCTTAATGAGATATGCGAAACTTGAATCGAAATACCATGGCAATGTTAGACACCATAAGTTAGCAGATGGTCCCAATCTATTTTGTAATACATCCTTGATGTATATAGGTTGTATCAATGGCAGACTAGCACAGTAAATATTTCATCAGTAACACCATGATCAATTTAGCATAGCTCAATACTATTATTATAATACTTGTACAACCCAGGAAACCCACATAGTTAGAAGATAAAATGTATGGGTGTCATGTGGTATGGTGGCTTAGTGGACTAATGCATATATTGTAGGGGCCTCTGTTTGCATTCATGGTCACATATTAAAATCCCTGCAGGTCCATTCTGCCTTTCATCCTTTTGAGGTCCATAAAATGAGTACCATTCAGTTGAGTAACAATAAGTATTCTGTGGAATTTGAAAGTGGCATACTAATATGGAAAATGGCCCAGTGGTTCGGAAAGTTCAATGGCAATTGTGGAGCAGTGTAACAATTTTCATGATGATGCATTATCTGGCATGGCAAATTTCTGAATCACTACAATTTAGTAAATAGCACTGCAGATTTCTTGAGCTATTTCGAAACTGGTATGACAGTGTTCTAGTAAATAGAAAAATATGATAAGTAGCATGGTAAATGTATGGGCAAAAAGAAAAAACTGGAACTGGTATGTGCTTAATGAGATATGCGAAACCTGAATAGAAATACCATGGCAATGTTAGACACCATAAGTTAGCAGATGGTCCCACTCTATTTTGTAATAAATCCTTGATGTATATAGG
Source organism: Lissotriton helveticus (assembly GCF_964261635.1). NCBI lineage: Eukaryota > Metazoa > Chordata > Amphibia > Caudata > Salamandridae > Lissotriton > Lissotriton helveticus. Next base: position 1,550,435,165 of record NC_136063.1, read on the forward strand.
TTGAATCAATGGCAGACTAGCACAGTAAATATTTCATTAGTAACACCATGATCAATTTAGCATAGCTCAATACTATTATTATAATATTTGTACAACCCAGGAAACCCACATAGTTAGAAGATAAGATGTATGGGTGTCATGTGGTATGGTGGCTTATTGGACTAATGCATATATTGTAGGGGCCTCTGTTTGCATTCATGGTCACAGATTAAAATCCCGGCAGGTCCATTCTGCCTTTCATCCTTTTGAGGTCCATAAAATGAGTACCATTCAGTTGGGTAACAATAAGTATTCTGTGGAATTTGAAAGTGGCATACTAATATGGAAAATGGCCCTGTGGTTCGGAAAGTTCAATGGCAATTGTGGAGCAGTGTAACAATTTTCATGATGATGCATTATCTGGCATGGCAAATTTCTAAATCACTACAATTTATTAAATAGCACTGCAGATTTCTTGAGCTATTTTGAAACTGGTATGACAGTGTTCTAGTAAATAGAACAATATGATAAGTAGCATGGTAAAGGTATGAGCCCAAAGAAGAAACTGGAACAGGTATGTGCTTAATGAGATATGCGAAACTTGAATCGAAATACCATGGCAATGTTAGACACCATAAGTTAGCAGATGGTCCCAATCTATTTTGTAATACATCCTTGATGTATATAGGTTGTATCAATGGCAGACTAGCACAGTAAATATTTCATCAGTAACACCATGATCAATTTAGCATAGCTCAATACTATTATTATAATACTTGTACAACCCAGGAAACCCACATAGTTAGAAGATAAAATGTATGGGTGTCATGTGGTATGGTGGCTTAGTGGACTAATGCATATATTGTAGGGGCCTCTGTTTGCATTCATGGTCACATATTAAAATCCCTGCAGGTCCATTCTGCCTTTCATCCTTTTGAGGTCCATAAAATGAGTACCATTCAGTTGAGTAACAATAAGTATTCTGTGGAATTTGAAAGTGGCATACTAATATGGAAAATGGCCCAGTGGTTCGGAAAGTTCAATGGCAATTGTGGAGCAGTGTAACAATTTTCATGATGATGCATTATCTGGCATGGCAAATTTCTGAATCACTACAATTTAGTAAATAGCACTGCAGATTTCTTGAGCTATTTCGAAACTGGTATGACAGTGTTCTAGTAAATAGAAAAATATGATAAGTAGCATGGTAAATGTATGGGCAAAAAGAAAAAACTGGAACTGGTATGTGCTTAATGAGATATGCGAAACCTGAATAGAAATACCATGGCAATGTTAGACACCATAAGTTAGCAGATGGCCCCACTCTATTTTGTAATAAATCCTTGATGTATATAGGTTGAATCAATGGCAGACTAGCACAGTAAATATTTCATTAGTAACACCATGATCAATTTAGCATAGCTCAATACTATTATTATAATATTTGTACAACCCAGGAAACCCACATAGTTAGAAGATAAGATGTATGGGTGTCATGTGGTATGGTGGCTTATTGGACTAATGCATATATTGTAGGGGCCTCTGTTTGCATTCATGGTCACAGATTAAAATCCCGGCAGGTCCATTCTGCCTTTCATCCTTTTGAGGTCCATAAAATGAGTACCATTCAGTTGGGTAACAATAAGTATTCTGTGGAATTTGAAAGTGGCATACTAATATGGAAAATGGCCCTGCGGCCAGCGGCCCTCATCCTCCTGGACCTCTCCGCGGCTTTCGACACTGTCTGCCACCGCACTCTAATACAGCGCCTCCGCAACATCGGAATCCAGGACAAGGCACTGGAATGGATCGTCTCCTTTCTCGCCGGAAGAACACAAAGAGTCCGCCTACCACCGTACAAGTCAGAGGCCACCAAAGTCATCTGCGGCGTCCCTCAAGGATCCTCACTGAGCCCCACCCTCTTCAACGTCTACATGAGCCCCCTCGCGGCCATCGCACGCCAACACAACCTCAACATAATCTCCTACGCCGACGACACCCAGCTGATCCTCTCCCTGACCAACGACCCCGCCACCGCCAGAGCCAACCTGCATGAAGGGATGAGAGAGGTAGCCGAATGGATGACGACCAGCCGCCTGAAACTGAACTCGGACAAGACGGAGGTCCTCATCCTGGGCTCCGCACCCTCCGCCTGGGACGACTCCTGGTGGCCCCCCGCCCTGGGCACCGCACCCAAACCGACGGACCACGCACGCAACCTGGGCTTCATCCTGGACTCCTCCCTCTCCATGACCAGACAAGTCAACGCCGTCTCCTCGTCTTGCTTCAACATCCTGCGCATGCTACGCAAGATCTTTCAGTGGATCCCCACCGAGACGAGGAAGACGGTCACCCAGGCCCTCGTCACCAGCCGACTGGACTACGGCAACGCCCTCTACGCCGGAACCACTGCCAAGCTCCAGAAGAGACTCCAGCGGATCCAGAACGCCTCGGCCAGACTCATCCTCGACATCCCCCGACGCAGCCACATCTCCGGACACCTGAGAGATCTGCATTGGCTCCCGGTCAACAAGAGAATCACCTTCCGTCTCCTCACCCACGCACACAAAGCCCTACACAACCAAGGCCCGAGCTACCTCAACAACCGGATCAACTTCCACACCCCCAAGCGCCTCCTCAGATCAACCAGCCACGCCCTCGCCGCCGTCCCCCGCATCCGAAGAGCGACAACAGGAGGAAGGTCCTTCTCATACCTGGCCGCCAAGACCTGGAACTCACTCCCAACCGACCTGCGCCTGACCCAAGACCACCTCTCCTTCAGGAAGAAGCTCAAGACCTGGCTGTTCGAGCAGTAACGGCACCCCCCACCCCCCAAACCAGCGCCTTGAGACCCTACGGGTGAGTAGTGCGCTCTATAAATGACCTGATTGATTGATTGATTGATTGTGGTTCGGAAAGTTCAATGGCAATTGTGGAGCAGTGTAACAATTTTCATGATGATGCATTATCTGGCATGGCAAATTTCTAAATCACTACAATTTATTAAATAGCACTGCAGATTTCTTGAGCTATTTTGAAACTGGTATGACAGTGTTCTAGTAAATAGAACAATATGATAAGTAGCATGGTAAAGGTATGAGCCCAAAGAAGAAACTGGAACAGGTATGTGCTTAATGAGATATGCGAAACTTGAATCGAAATACCATGGCAATGTTAGACACCATAAGTTAGCAGATGGTCCCAATCTATTTTGTAATACATCCTTGATGTATATAGGTTGTATCAATGGCAGACTAGCACAGTAAATATTTCATCAGTAACACCATGATCAATTTAGCATAGCTCAATACTATTATTATAATACTTGTACAACCCAGGAAACCCACATAGTTAGAAGATAAAATGTATGGGTGTCATGTGGTATGGTGGCTTAGTGGACTAATGCATATATTGTAGGGGCCTCTGTTTGCATTCATGGTCACATATTAAAATCCCTGCAGGTCCATTCTGCCTTTCATCCTTTTGAGGTCCATAAAATGAGTACCATTCAGTTGAGTAACAATAAGTAGTCTGTTATTCAGCGCCAAAATGCCCATGGGTGAATGTGCACTTTACAAATACACATGTTATATTATATATCTATTTGTAGTTCTCAGTCTTTTACATTTGCTTGCAGAGACCATATGAGTAATCGTTCCTTGTAATCATTGATTAGCTCCATTATGCATATTTAAAATATATTTATATTTAGGCATGCGTATTTTTACAAAACTATCCAGAACAAAGTTTCACCCACCTCCCAACTCATTCCTTCCACAAAAACTGCTGAACAGAATTACACCAAATTTGGCAGAAATCTAGATCTTGGCCCAGGAAGTGTGTTTTTTGTGATTTGATGTAAATCCATTTTTGCTAAATTAAGGCTTCAAAACGTTGTATGTTTCATGTGTGAAGGATCTGCAGAGCCGACAGATCTTAAGATGAGATTGGCGGTCACCACTTCAATAAAGATGTAGCAGCAGACATTTAAAGATTGAGAACTGAGTCTCCAGTTCCGAAAAAAGGTTTATAAATATCTAGGGGAGCAGGATATCCCTAGGCCTTGTTAAGGGAAGAGCCAACTTCCACGGGAGCGAAGACAAATCCCCACACCTCCAAGACACAGCAGCAGGAATGCGCTAACAAGGTAGACCACACTCCTATCTGCTGTATCCTAAAAGTATGAGGGAATTTACCCAAGGAGTGTCCACCACTCTCCTCATACGTGGGGTAACAGAATAGTAGATAAGGCGTCTCCGGGAGGGGTGGTCCAGGCTAGGAAACAAAGATCAAGTTAGGAATAAACACAATCCCTATGCTTACATGAAACACCCTAAAACATTGACAAGTGTGATCACTCTTGGTTCTTACCCCAAATGTAGATCGGGCCAGCGTCAACGATGAGTCCAGGCAATCAGGGAAGGGGTCCAACAGGACTCACGAGGGACTCAACCCACCTCTGACGCAACGTAAATGGGAAGGGCAGGTGAGGTGAACTGGCCCGCTGACTAAAGAGGATCAGGCCAGCGGAGCAGTAACACCAAAACACCATACAAAACAAACACAAAACAGAAAAGGAGTGAGGGGCACCAACCGGCTGCACAGGGGGCGAGTACAGCGGAGCAGCACCCACTCAGGAGGTGAGACACCCGGCCCCTAGGAGGATAGGGCGGAGCGCTCACTCTCAAGAGGAAAAAACCACTTAAGTAAAGGAGCAAACCAAAGAGGTAACAGTGGTAGCAAAACCAGTATATAGCAAAGAGTGAACCGATAACGCCCGCAAAATGCGTGAGGAATAGCAGGGCGTCGCGTTCACTGAAAACGAAGCGGAAAAGAATACCGCTTTCACAACCAGACACCACACGCACACTCACAGGGCAGAAAAGCGAGTAGCAGAGGGTCAGGAGAGTCTGGTATCAGGCGACTAGAAGACAGAGCCCAGCAGAGCTCTAGACGGCAGCACAACAACTCGAACAGGAACCAGGAAGTGGGAAGGGGGCGTGGTCACAGAAAGTAAGCCAAGCAATGATGGGAGGGCCCAGCTCCTCCTTATCCCCCTTAGGGAGCGTCAGGAAAGTACGGGTTTAGGCGCTAAGGGGTCAAATACAAATGCACAAACCGGAATGACGCACACTTGCCAATGTTAATTCCTAACAGTACCCCTCCTTAAAGATCTATTCACAGGACCTGGCTTTGTGGGGTGCAATCTGTGGAACTGTCGGATCAACCGCACTGCATGTATGTTTTCAGCAGGTTCCCAAGACCTTTCTTCCGGGGGATATCCCACCCAATCAATGAAGTACTGGAGTTTGCCTCGGATTCGTCTGGAGTTCAATATTTTGCTGACTTCATATTCTGTTTCTCCGTCTATCTGTACTGGAGGGGGAGGGATTTCAGGGACAAGGGAAGGTATGTATTTTTTGATCAAGGAACTGTGGAACACAGGATGGATCTTCATACATGGGGGGAGCTGGAGTTTAAGTGTGACAGGAGAGAGAATTTTCTCTATTGGGTAGGGTCCTATGAAGCGGGGTTGGAACTTTTTTGACCCTTCCATTCTAAGGTTTTTTGTGGACAGCCACACCTTCTCTCCTATCACGTATACTGGTTCCGTTCTACGATGTTTATCTGCTTGTCTCTTCATTGCTTCTTTAGCCTTTTCTAGCTCTGTCTTGGCTGCTTCCCATGTGCTCTGTATGCGGGCATGTTGTTCCTCTAAAGCGGGTACTGTGTCATCAGGGGGTAACACAATGGGGAGCATTCTAGGGTGTTGGGCTTGAACAAAGTAAAAGGGAGAGACCTTGGTGGCTGCATGACTGGAATTATTATAAGCAAATTCAGCTAAAGGGAGTGCTTGAACCCAGGTAGATGGAATAGTAGTTAACAAACACCTCAGAAACTGTTCTAAAGTTTGGTTGGTTCTTTCGGTTTGCCCATCTGTTTGAGGGTGATATGCGGTAGAAAGCCTGTGATCAATTCCCAACACCTCACACATTCCTCTCCAGAACTTAGAGACAAATTGGGGACCGCGGTCGGAAATGATAACTGTGGGCAACCCATGTAGTTTCACCACAGAGTCCAAGAAAACAGCCACCAGTTCTTTAGAGGAAGGCACTTTCTTTAGAGGGATGAAATGACTCATTTTAGACAAGAGATCTACGACTACGTAAATGGTGGTATAGCCCTGACACGGTGGTAAATCAGTCATAAAGTCCATACTGATAGTATGCCAGGGTGCTGGGGGTATGGCTATATGCTTTAACAGCCCTGTAGGAGCACAATGTGAAGCCTTTTGGCGGGCGCATATGGCGCAAGCGTGTACATATTCCCTGACGTCTTGAGACAATGACTCCCACCAAAACCATCGGCGACATAACTCAAGAGTCTTCCGCCCACCTGTATGGCCGGCCAAAGGGCTACTATGACACCATACAATGATCTTTTGTCTCAAAGGTGAAGCAGGAACAAACATCTTGTTCTCATGGTAATAAATCCCTTCCTTGATGGTGTGAAGAGGATTTTGTAACCATTCATCCGATGGGATGGTGGATAGTAGGCTTTTGAGGTCTTCTAGAAGTGTGTGATCTTTCTCTCCCACCCCAAGTATCTTATTTTCTGGGATGATGGGAAGAGGTTGTTCTCTGTTGGATTGGTCAGCTAGTCCTAGCCGGGATAACGCATCTGCTTTCCCTTGTTGTGTGCCGGGCCTGTAAGTGATCACAAAATCATATTCACTAAAAAACAATAACCACCTCATTTGTCTGGGCGTGAGTGCTCTGGCGGATTTGAAAAATTGCAGATTTTTATGATCCGAATAAATGGTGACCACATGAGGAGACCCTAACAAATGATGTCGCCATTCTTGGAAGGACAATTTGATGGCCAACAGTTCACGCTCCCCTATGGTGTAGTTTCTTTCAGCAGGCAGCAAGGTCTTGGAAAAATAAGCTATGGGGTGCATTTGACCTGTATTTGTGTCTCGCTGGGATAGAATCCCTCCGACAGCATATTGTGATGCGTCAGCCTCCACATAAAAAGGTTGAGAGTTGTCTGCGTGACGGAGAATAGGAGCAGAAGTGAACTTCTCTTTTAAGGCACAAAATGCTTGTTCTGCCTCCAATGTCCAAACAAACGGTACACCTTTTTTCAACAGTCTTGTGATGGGGGAAACTGTGTCAGAAAACCGATCGATAAAGCGCCGATAAAAATTGGCGAATCCTAGAAAGGATTGTATTTCTCGAACTGAAGTGGGGCTTTTCCACAGTGTCAATGCCTCTACCTTTTTAGGGTCCATCTGAAGGCCCCCAGGTTTGATGGTGAAACCCAAGAAATCAACTTCAGAGGTATGAAAGGTGCTCTTATCCAGTTTGGCATATAACTGGTTCTCCTGCAACTTCTGTAAGATTTTCCGGACATGCTCTATGTGCTCTGCTTCGTTGTGAGAGAATATAAGTATGTCATCGATATAAACTATAACGAAAACATCGATGTACTCCCTCAGAATGTCGTTAATAAAATATTGGAATGCCGCCGGGGCATTGCATAACCCGAACGGCATTACACAATATTCATAGAGACCATATTTTGTTCGAAAGGCAGTTTTCCACTCGTCGCCCGGTTTTATCCTGATCAAATGGTAGGCACCCCTGAGATCGATTTTAGTGAATATTTTCGCCCCTTTTATCTGGTCTAGAAGGACAGGTATAAGAGGAAGGGGATACTTGTTCTTTATGGTGATTTTGTTCAGGGCTCTATAATCCAGGCATGCCCTGAGCCCTCCTTCCTTCTTATCAATAAAAAACAAAGGGGAAGAAACAGGCGACGAGGAAGGACGGATGAAGCCTTTAGCAAGCATTTCCTCCAGATAATTTTTTAGATAGTCGTTTTCTGAGGGAGTCAAGGCATAAATGCGACTGCAGGGTAAGTCAGCACCGGGTATCAGGTCAATCCTGCAATCATAACTCCTGTGTGGAGGTAATTTGGTGGCTTCCTGCTCACTGAATACGTTAGAGAATTCGGCATACTGGTCAGGTAAGCATGCATCCACCCCTGCTTGTACTGCACAACATAGTGGCAAATCTGATTCCTGGGCTTCTTGGTAGCAGTGTTTCCTACAGAAAGAAGAACCCAATGTAACCGTTCGTTTTTCCCAATCAATCGCAGGGTTGTGAATCTGCAACCAAGGGACACCCAAGATAACACCAAAATTGGGAGCATCGATCAGGTCAAATACAAGGGACTCAGAATGTCCGTTATTGAACACAATGGTCAGTGGAGATGTTTGGTAACTAATCATTCCAGAGGATAATTCTGAACCGTCTACGGCCCAGATGGCTTCAGGCTGAGGCTTAGCCACAAAGGCAAGCCCCAATTGTTTGGCTAGGTGGATGTCAAAAAAATTACCGGTAGCACCGGAATCTAAGAGAACTGACATGGTGTATGGTTTGTTCTCTAAATAAGTGAGAGTAATAGGTACAATGAAATGTTTAATCATTAGGACGGGTTTAGAGGAGATCTGTGGAGGTGTGGAGCTTAAGGAATCGATCTCTCTGTTCCTCAAGCTTTCGAGTTTTCCGAACTAGTAAGACTGCTTACTGATTGCCTTGGATTTTTTGGACGCACAGGACATTCTCGAGCAAAGTGCCCTCCCTTGCCACAGTATAGACACAGATTGAGCTTCCTTCTTTTCTCTTTTTCCTCCGAGGATAGAGGCCCGCGTATTCCCCCTATTTGCATGGGCTCAGGGGTGTCTCTGGTTATGGGTTTCTCAGTTCTGTGGAAAACCATTTTGGGCCCAACAGTGCGAGGCCTTTCTCCTTTTCGCTCATGCAATCTATGGTCTAATTTAACAACCAGGTCAATAAAGGAAGCACAATCCTCTGGTGGATCTACTATCTGGGAGAGTAGGTCTTTAAGTTCTTCACCCAACCCCCTGTAAAACAAGGAAGTTCTCTTGTCTTCAGGCCAGTGGGTTTCGGCTACTAGGCGATTAAACTGCGTTATGTACGAGAGCAAATCCTTCGACCCTTGTCGAAGGTTTAGTAACTCAGTGTCACTGGCTTGCATGTAGGCGTGCTTAGCAAAAAGGCTTCTCATTTTTTCTTTGAATAGGTTCAGGTCATATAACAGGGGATCGTTGTTCCGTACCAGTGGCACCGCCCATTCTGCCGCATTCCCGACTAGATAGGATATGATAAACGCTACCTTGGCAGAATCGTCCGGAAAGGACGCGGCTTTGCACAAGAACTGGAGTTGGCACTGGTTCATGAAAACTTCGTATTTAGAGCTATCCCCTGTAAACCTTTCGGGCATGGCTAGGGGCACAGGGTTAGGGGTGTTTACCGTGACTTGCACAGGGGAAGCCTGAGGATCAGTGCTAGCTTGTGGGTCTTGTTCTGTTGGGGAAAGTGTAAATTTGGCAGGCTGGATATAACTTTTGCGGACTTTAGGGATGGTGCCTGTTCTCAATTGATGGACTTCCGTAACTAGCCTCTGATTTTCTATACCTAATCTTCCTACTTCTGTCTGTAGGGCCACAAAAGCTGCCATCAAGTCTTCCATGGAAAGGTTCTGTGGGACAGAGCCTGACGCCTCCATAGATGTGTCGGAATTCATCCTCGCTCAGGGGAAGGAAAATTCGTGGGCTTGGCTTTCTGTTAAGGGAAGAGCCAACTTCCACGGGAGCGAAGACAAATCCCCACACCTCCAAGACACAGCAGCAGGAATGCGCTAACAAGGTAGACCACACTCCTATCTGCTGTATCCTAAAAGTATGAGGGAATTTACCCAAGGAGTGTCCACCACTCTCCTCATACGTGGGGTAACAGAATAGTAGATAAGGCGTCTCCGGGAGGGGTGGTCCAGGCTAGGAAACAAAGATCAAGTTAGGAATAAACACAATCCCTATGCTTACATGAAACACCCTAAAACATTGACAAGTGTGATCACTCTTGGTTCTTACCCCAAATGTAGATCGGGCCAGCGTCAACGATGAGTCCAGGCAATCAGGGAAGGGGTCCAACAGGACTCACGAGGGACTCAACCCACCTCTGACGCAACGTAAATGGGAAGGGCAGGTGAGGTGAACTGGCCGGCTGACTAAAGAGGATCAGGCCAGCGGAGCAGTAACACCAAAACACCATACAAAACAAACACAAAACAGAAAAGGAGTGAGGGGCACCAACCGGCTGCACAGGGGGCGAGTACAGCGGAGCAGCACCCACTCAGGAGGTGAGACACCCGGCCCCTAGGAGGATAGGGCGGAGCGCTCACTCTCAAGAGGAAAAAACCACTTAAGTAAAGGAGCAAACCAAAGAGGTAACAGTGGTAGCAAAACCAGTATATAGCAAAGAGTGAACCGATAACGCCCGCAAAATGCGTGAGGAATAGCAGGGCGTCGCGTTCACTGAAAACGAAGCGGAAAAGAATACCGCTTTCACAACCAGACACCACACGCACACTCACAGGGCAGAAAAGCGAGTAGCAGAGGGTCAGGAGAGTCTGGTATCAGGCGACTAGAAGACAGAGCCCAGCAGAGCTCTAGACGGCAGCACAACAACTCGAACAGGAACCAGGAAGTGGGAAGGGGGCGTGGTCACAGAAAGTAAGCCAAGCAATGATGGGAGGGCCCAGCTCCTCCTTATCCCCCTTAGGGAGCGTCAGGAAAGTACGGGTTTAGGCGCTAAGGGGTCAAATACAAATGCACAAACCGGAATGACGCACACTTGCCAATGTTAATTCCTAACAGGCCTGGTGTGAAAATTCCAGAGACAAAAGTATATATTTTTTAATTTTACCACAAATTTGCGGTGAACCTGTGAATCCTCCGTAAAATTTAAATACAAGTGGGCTACTGCACTTAAAAAAAATCAAACCCACCAGAATGGGCCAGGGCTTTATGGGGTGGCACAATCTGTTTCATAGGGGAGTGGGTGTGTGGCCCACCTTCAGGCTCCGGAAACTCCATCAGCTGGGGCTGATATTTAATTAAAGAGGCGTGGGGCATGCGCCCTCCATCTTTGAGCATCTTTGAGGCCCAGGCGAACCCTTCACCCAGGACTGATATTTAATTGAGGGGAGTGGTTGTGCGCCACCCCTCCAGCCTCATTAAGGCACTGGTGACCACAACCCAGTAACCAATAATTAAGTATTGAAGATGTGGCTCATGGCCTCCTTCCCCAGCTATTGTATGGCCCTCAGGAACCCATACCATGTGATCAGGTTTTCTATGGTGTATCTGGGACCTCAACCACCAGACACTGTGGTTTCCCTGCTTGTAAAAGTCCTTGGCAGGAAACTGTTACGTGCTCCCACCCGGCGGGAGCAAAAAGCAATAGAAAAGCTGTTCCAGTGCATTAGGAGCAATGCTGGCTGCAGTTTTACCTAGGATAGTTGCTTGCCGGAGAGCCGGCGAGGTTGGAGGGATCATGAGCCCCCTCACTGCAATTTCCAATATGAGCATGTTGTTGGGATACCCGGGAAGGCACAGAGGTACCACACTGAAAAATCAAAAAAAAGGTGTAGGCTCCTGAGTTAGTAGGGAGCCACCAGGGTGGCAGGGGTCCGTAGCCCCCCCCACACCCAACACAGCCAATGTAAAAAATAATGGAGTGAGGTGCCACGGGTGGGCACAGGAGTATGCCAGGTTCTTAAAAAAATGTAAAACATGTGTTGCTGACTCCTGAGTGGCCCATGTGGCAGCTTGCAGGGGAGCTGTGGGGAACCTGTGGCTCCCCTCGCAACACGCAAAAAATAAATAAAGATTTGGTATCTGAGGTGGGCACCAGGCCACCCAAAAAATAAATAGAGAAAAGTACATACATGAATAATAAATGAGCTGCAGGAACCTCTCTTTAATAATTCACTGCTCTTTGCAAGGAGTGCCCCATAATAAACTGCAAGGTTTTTTTTAACATATTTGGGATCCTGGTGTTCCTGTAAGGTACAGGGGCACCACCAAGCAATGTTTTTATTCTAGTGGGGGGCTTCAGGGAGTGGAGCAGCACTCCAGCATACATTAAATAAAGAACACTATGTCTTCTCAGTAATTAAAAATATGACTCCAGGAGAGTTTATCATATTTTTATGACATTTCTAGCTGGTGCTCTGTGCTCTTCAGCAAGAGTGCAGAGTGGCAGAGTCCCCTTGTTGTTGGTTCTATGGCTGCACTTTGTCGTGTGAAAAATGTTTACAAAAAGACTCAGACATGTTGATTTTTCTTTAAAGAAAATATTATAAATATGTTCATGATACTCACTTTTATGATACATTGCACTGTGTAAATTAATGAAATCTACATTTCATAATTATTGGTGATTTTTTCATAAAGACAATGCATGTGCTATATATATATGTTGATACCCTGACCCCTTCATAAAGCCAATAAGCACACTTTTAATATTTTGGTGTTCTGACCTTATGACAAAGCCAATAGTTCTGCCTTACTTAAAATGACACCCTTTATGTTCAGCCACGTCTGCTTGCAGGCTTTTGAGCGCAATGCGCTGCACAGAGCAGTGGTATTGGGTATCAGCAGGCGGTTGTGCGCATAGCCTGGCCTAGTAGGTTTTGCTACGTATCTAACATGCATTCTCTCCAGGTAAGTTGAGAAGATGTGTAAGCCATGACTTGTGTTTTCTACCCGCTTATGCTGGAAACTTGATATACCTATGCTTTCATTCTCCATTTTTTCCAATTTGGTTTTTTTTAACTTTTATAACTTTGTGTCCCGGTTTACTGCCCCTGTGCTAGATGTTTTTATTTTTCCCCCTTCTCTTTGCTTTCTTTGTTTTTTTCACCCCTAGTTGTAGCAGAGGCACAGCGGTGTAATGAGACTTGAGGGGTCCGTTGAAGGGATTCTGCACATACACAGAACTATACACAGGAAAGTGGGACCTTGGTGTATAGGGGCCAAGCCTTCCCACCACCTTAGTACCCACGAACCCAGGACCGACTAGCTATAGTGTCTCACTCGCTCTCCTACTCACAATTGGAGAAACCAATGATTAGACACCCCAGAACACAACACTCCCAGATCTCTCAGGAATCGCGGTAACAAGACTCATCTTTTTGCTCACACTCTTGCATATGTCCACAGTAAGATCTGACAAAGACACGAAGATAGCTTAAAATATTTATTTTAACTAACGTGTCCTGAAATGCAGTATACATGCCACAGCATGTAGCAAAATGCATAATATTAATACAGTTAGCATTGCAGCAAGGCCATATATCATAAATGGAGATGTGTCATTTTATAAAGACAGTGGATAAAGGATTATAAGGCCTAACCGCCCTCCCATTCGTAAGCAGAACTATTATTATATAATAGAAGATCTCTGGGCTTTGTCTGCAGACCCCGTACCTTAGGACATAGATCGAATTTCTACATTACAGATGCGTGTTGCTCTTCTCACTGGAAAGGTCCCTCTCCAAGTGTGTGTCACCTTAGAGCGTATCCCCATAATATCAAAGTACGAGCTTCCAGCAAAAGCAGCTGTCGTGGTATGTTTTGTCTAAGTGCTAGAGCAGAACAGAATAACAAGAGTCAGTGTTTATCAACCTTGCTCACAATGTTCAGAATAAACTTCAGGAACAGGCAGAGAACGAGCACAGCTGAGAGTTCTCATGTGAAAGGCATAAACAGAGCAGTGTAAAAATAAAGGGGCACATGCATCAAGCAAAATACTGGTTCAGGGAATCGCAAATTTTGATTCCCTAAATGCAATGCAGGAAGCATGAAAAAATAGCGACCCTGCATTAAGGAATTGCAATTTACCATCAACTTCGAATTAGGGCATGTATGTGCACCACATGTGCACACTTACCTGTTTTAGTGGTGCATCAGGGTGGCCTTTTGACCCCCTATCACCCTTGAAATTGCATTTGCAATTTCCGAGTACATTTTTGGTACTCGCAAACTGCGAATGCCTTCACATTCATTTCTATGGGCCTTTAGGCATTCCTTATTAGCGAATTGCAATTTGCGATACGCTATTATGGAATATGAAGGAATCACATTTTTTTTGCAAAACCTACATACATAGTTAATTGCGACTCCCTAACAGCGATTCCTTAATAATCGCTATTAAGGAATCACGATTCCCTACTTTGATGCATGTGCCCCAAAGTCCTGTAGTGTCTTGCGCAAAAGCAGCATCATGGCTACCGGGCTCATGCTAACTTAAAGATGTCAACAATGACTCTAGCACAACCATGTGACAGGCCCCACTGCAAAGCTCATGGAGCCCCCCCAAGCTCCAGACCCAGTCAGGAGCTGTCAGGCCTGAGGCCCACTGCCCATGCACAGTGCCAGAGGGGGCCCCCTGGAGCTGGAACGGCACATGGAAAAAAGGCAGCTAAGAACAAATTAAAAATGCCTAGCTACATGACCTGGGCTCCTGGAGAGGAAGTTGATAATCTATGTACAAAAACTTCACTATCTATGGCACTTCCACTTTAAAAACCGGATCTAAAAAGGTACATGAACTCACTCAGTAAACATTATGATATCCAGCTGTTAGAAATTGGATTTCTGGGTGGCAGGGGTATGCACTAAGCCTGATTGGTAAACTCCTCTCCGCCAGTGGAGTTTGCAGAGTTTCGCCAACTCCGCACTACGTTGGGAATGCAGAGTTCAGGCAAAAACCCTGACTCATTGGCTAGTGAAGTTAGCCCCTGCTCCCATGCCCCATGAAGGTAATAATCATCACTTACCTGCTCTGGCATCTCCCGGCTGTCATCCTCCTTGCTGTGGCCTCTCCTCCTTGCCTTCCCTGTGTCCTCACCAGTCACAAACCTCTACTTTGTACGTCTTGGAAGGACTGCGCATGTGCGCAAGTGCGCGAATGTGCAGACCTTACAAGACGTACAAAGTAGGGGTTTGCGACCATCAAGGACCTGAGGAGAGCGAGGAGGAGACCACGGTGAGGAGGAGGGCAGACCGGAGATGCCAGAGCAGGTAAGTGATTATTTTTTTCATTTTTTTTAGGGTGGAGCGGAGTTCCTCAGACTTTTTTTCAACTCCATGGAACTCCGCGTTGTGGCACTCCAACTCCGCTCACCCTTATTATGCACTCTGTTTAAGCAGGAAACGCAGTCCTAGTCGTGGTAAGCTAGATACACACTAAAAGATAGCCTATGCCTACCCTCTGATAGCTTGGCACAGAGCAGTCAGGCTTATCAAAGGAGGCACGTATTTTTGCAAAACACACACACAGTAACACAATGAAAACACCACAAAAAGACTCCACACAGCATTAGAAAAATAGACAACAATATTATGAATCAAACAAGACTAAAGCGGCTAAAGGCCACTAGGCAAACATTTTAAAGTTTTAATGAAAATATAGTGCTAGAGTCATAAAGTACCAACCAGGGACATCTGGTGATGCTTGACTGGGGCAAATCCAAAAGTGCACGCCTACCGCAATGGAGTGTAGGTCGGATACAGGGACCATCCTTGGCCTGGCAAAACCGTGCCTTTTGAAAAGGGGCTGTGTTGACATCAAGGACGAGATGTGAGCAGCAGGGAATTGATGCATCATCGTCGATCTGAGGGATTCATAGGTGACACAGTTCCTAAAACATCCAGTAGTGTCTGATTTAGTTGGGTCAGAGACCCAGTACTTATATCCAATTGTGCCTTCGAAGTAGGGGTGACTTCAAAGAAAGTTCTTTGAACTGCACAGAGGTCCTTTCTTTCCAGCCCTTACTCCAGATTATCAGTAGCGGGTATTCAGTCCTTTTATGTGGATAGGGCACTGCCTATTCGGGTGTGTCAGTCTCTTCCTCCCTTCCTACACAGGAAGAGCCACCAGAATGGAGATGAGTACTCAGAGACACCTAACCTTCCTGTGTTTGTGGCTGCCTATAGGGAATGCACAACATTCAACTATCCTACCCCAGATGTGTATTAGAGACAGGCTGCAGGCACACAGAGCTGTAAAAGCAGTAACATTTTCACTTTCTAAAAGGGGCATTTCTAATATAGTAATGTTAAATCCAATTTTTACAGTGAAGAGGGTTTATCATTTCCTTTCTAAAGATATAAAACATGAAACAGCTTCACCTATCTAAACAGGAATTACAGCTTAAATGTGTATTAAGGAATTACCAATGTTAACCTGTAAGTGGAATAGGCCTCACAGTAGTGTAAAATGAATTTGGGTGTTTTTCACTACCAGGACATGCAAAGCTTAAAAGTATATGTCCTACCTTTTACCTATACAACCCCCTGCCCTATTGGTTACCTAGGACCTGTCATGGGTGTTAAAAAAGGGAGGTTTAAAGCTTTAAAAGGGTTTTAAATGGCAAGTCTAAGTGACAGAAAAGCTGCACACACAGGCTCTGCAGTGGAAGGGCTGAGACAGGTTTATGAGGATACTTGCATGGGTGGCACACTCAGTGCTGCAGGCCCACTTGTAGCAATTAACTTCCAAGTCCTGGGTATATAGTATACCACTTTATAAGGGACTTACAAGTAAATTAAATATGTATACACCAGTATTACCATGTTTATGGGACAAGCACATGCACCTTAGCACTGGCTAGTAGTGGTAAAGTGCTCAGATTCCTAAAGCCAACCAAAGGAATTCAGCAAAAAGAGGAGAAGGAAGGCAAAATGTTTGGGGTGACCCTTCACGGAGAGCCATTTTCCAGCATCTGCACTAGAAAAAGATCTGCTTGTGTTCTGCAAAGCCATCTAGCATTTTCCCCAAAATCCTGGGATGCATTTTTGACCCGAACAAAATCTTTTTTATATGATGCTGAGTAATGGCCTAGTCTGAAATAGTAAGGGCCCGATTATGATGTTCATCGGAGTTGCCTCCGACCAGCATCATCGCAGAATCGGGATCAACCGACCTCTAGTCCTGACATCTAATTATGATGTATCCGCACATAGTGCGATCACATACTCACATTTCACTATGGGAGCTTGTGCTACGGCTGTTAACCGGCCATAGAACAAACTCCCATAGGCAAATGGGAAGTTGTGTTCATCCCTGCACCACGTGGTAGGCACCTCAGGGTGCCTGCCACATGGTGCAGAGATGAACAGGGGTGTCCCCTCGGTCCCCAACAGGAGGCTGCAAAGAGAAGGGTGCCCTGCTAGGGGCCCCCAAACTCGCTTACCAACAGGTTTTCCATGTAAAGGGAAGTGAGCGTCAAAAAGGATATTTCGACTGAGCTTAAGACACACATTCTAATGTACAAATGCTGTGTAGCTTCTCCGACAGTGACAGATGATACCCATAGTCATGGGCAGGCTTAAGCTGCCAGGTCCTGACAAATTCCAGGCTGTGTGTTAAATGCAACTTGTAAAGTGTACTGGGATGTTATTTAGGTGCTAGACAGGTTCAAGACATAGGAAGTGGAAAACAGTGATCTCGTGGACTGCTGCATGATCTCCATGATGTTCCTTTTTTAATAATCCTCTTTGCTGGAATTATACCTTTCTCTTTGAGGAGGATGTGATAATTATGTATGTATATAAGTGATGATATTTGAAAATGCCTGTAATATTAAGAATAAAAAGGTATGCTTGCAATCATGGCCTGATGCATTAACTGCACTGCACCCCACATAATAAAAGTATGCACAGATACATAGATAGCCCTTATGCAAACAAGAAAATGTATCACCCAGCACTGTGTATCATTGTAAAAAACTCAGCCATAATTAGAGTCTAGTGGACCCTTCAACCACCTGGGCTCTGCTGACACTTTTTGCATTGTTGATGGCAATGTCCCTGCAAAAGCTGACTGCAAATTTGAACTGTGAGTAGATCCTAATCTGCCTTTATCTTGGCCTGCACTAAGCAATGTGACCCTCCTGCGGCTGACGTATTGGCTGCTCAGAAATTAATCCCATATCTATGCACCAAGCATTTTATTCAATTCTGTTTGTCATTGAGGTCCACTTCCACAATTCCATGTGGTGGCCACCTGATTTCTTTATTCTTAACACAGGAGTCGAGATTCACTAACGCTATGCGCTATTTTATGCTATTTTTCATAAAGGTGGAATTCCATGTTCTTTCCACTCGTGGTGCATGAGCAATCCTATGCAACCGCCCATGGATTTTGATACAAATCCCAATCTATTAACAGTTGGACACAAGGATTTGTTCCAAAATGTTGTCATATCTCCTTATTTTTCCAACTTTGCATATGTGCTGCATTGAACAGCAAGTATCCAAAGTGGGAAAAGTGTTAAAGTATAGGTGTTATATAGAAAAGATCCCCTTCCAGTACAAGACATATGCATTAGAGAATGTACACTCCACTGCACTATTGCACAAAGGTGTGTGTATTGGCACATTGCATTCAAAAGTGCTCCAGTGCTGTGAAAAGAGAAAAAATGTTCCAGCTTTTAACATATATAGCACATTTTTTCTCTATCGCTTTCTAAACAAGACGTCACCACAACTTTGGTTGCTGCGCTGCCTTGAGTTAAATATCAGTAAATCTGGGCAGGGGTTCTTTATTACGCAACACAACATATCGAAAATATTCAGGAGCTAAAATATTATCAATCTTTAAAACACTTGTTTTCAAATGTAAAGCTCCGAAGTAAGAATCCATATTTTTGATTAGATATTTAGGTCCTTCTGAGGCTTAAGTAACCTGGTTTTAAAAATACAATATGGAGGAAAGTCTAACTTGGTAGTTTTCTTTTAATATTTATCTTCCTTATCCTTTTAATATTCATCTGCCATCACACAAGGCGCTGAACGGGAAAACAGATTAATTTCAAATGCTGCAATAATTGATGAGATGGTGTTAACAATGAAGCTGTTTATTTCTTTGAAACTGGAATGAACAAAAACAAGTTAATTTTTCAGATTGTTCATATTCAATCACTGCTCCAAAAATTAAACAGCATAACCCCACAGTGATTGCTATTCGAGTGCAAACACATAATAAAATACTGACACGTCTTGGAGTATGGCAAAAGATTCTAACATGTTCACGCTTCAAACTAGAAGTTGAGATCACAGCCAACACATCTACTTATCAGATTCATTATTCAACTCTACCTAATTCGACGAATTAGTGACATGAGCTTAGTGCCTTGCAAACAGAAGTATTCTTCTCACTTCAGTTCACTGCTTTCATTGCAACGCCACTGCAACTGGGAATGTGCTCTGTAAATGAATTAGAGGCGGTTGTTTGCGATCAGAACAACGCTTGATAGTCGTGCTTTTAGTTATTTTTGTGTACATATGGTGCACAAAGTCCAGCGATTTGCTAAAAAAAACCTACATTTATTCACTTTTCTTTAAATCTGTGACTTTCTCGTTTATTTACTCGTCTAAAAATGTGTGCAAAATCCAATGTATTAAACATGAGTGCGCCAACAAACAGGGAGGGCTGTATCGGAGCCGAGCACATACAGGAGCTGCGCCATTAAAACGTTCTGGCATGCTAATCACGCATCAATCATTATATAAAATATGATGAAATCTCTTTGAAATTAAAAATGTATTTCTTTAATAAGTGGGAGCATTTGACCTTAGTTCAGGGAATTATATCACTGCATTAGTGAGCTAAAAAGCATTTACTTGACTTATGCACCCTATATGTGGATTAGATTCGTACTATACACGTACTAACATTATAATATATTAAGTCAAACATGAGACGTTTTTGAACAGCAGACCTGCTGAACTCACGCACTTCAAGGTGCTCATATGAAAAAATGAAGAAAAAGGAGGGACATGTGTCACACAATTTGTTCATGAGGGGAAGCTGGGATTCCTCTCAGGTTTTTTTGTTTCAAATTGTGTAGTTCAGCCACTAAATGGCAATCTGTTACTCTCCCCTGTTTTACATCAAACAGTTGTGCTTTATTTTTAAGTCTAATAATGCGCATGAGGACAAAGTGAGGCTGGCAGCCAGAAGCCACTTGAAAATTCAGCTCGCTTTGGGCCTGAGGGTGCGAAGAAGCACAGTATTAATTTCTATGTGAAATACACACACTGAATGAACCTTGTTTAATACTTATATGTCAGAAAACGAGTTCCAATTACATTTCTCAAAAGATAAGGATGGGAACGAGGTCCTCTACAATAATAATAGTCAGGAACTTACGGCTCGTAAAACATATGGGAGCACATTTGAAGGATCTTTCATGATTTCATTTAAAGATGGTGAGCGCCGAATCTGGAACCGCTCTCCCATAACAAAGGCATCCTAATCTGATGAAAATCTATGGGTGTGCATTTCGGGTTCCTTAAACAGTAACAAATTGGGCAAATATCAAAAGTTTCCCTTTTAGCAGCTATTTAAAAATAGTATAATGAAATATAGCCAGAAAAATTCCAGAAAAGTTAGCTCTGATTCAGGCAAATTCCCCCGCAATAGTGGTGCTGCAAGAAACATGGGGGCATATTCACAGGCTCCTATCGACACCACAACACCACTTTCAGTGATGTTGTGATGGCGAAACGGGCCTCTCCTTATTCACAAGGCAGTGTTAAGCCACTTAATGTGGCTTAACACTGCCTTGTGACTAAGGCACCCTTTCACGCTGCATTTAGCGTAAAAGTGGTGTGCAGTGGGTGTTGCGGTGTGCGTACCACCGCAACATCCATTCATTTAACGCTGCCCCCTATTCACAAGGGCAACGTAAATAGGAGGCAGCGCCAAAATGAAGACCAGGAAAATCCTGGTCTTAAACAGGCGAAACAAGGAGAAATGATTTATTTCTCCTCATTTTGGCTTTTTCCATGTGTGCTGCCTTGTGCATCACACATGGAAAAACAAATTACCATGTTATGTGTATGTACAGGAAGGTGTCCCTTCCTGTACATAAACAAACATTTTTAAAAAATGGCATTCTATCACTTTCATGTGAGCTGCATAAAGCAGCACACGTGATAGTGAGAGAATTGCATTTAGGATTGTTTATGTGCAGGAAGGGATACCTTCCTACACATAAACAATCCTCCCCTGCACACAGACACCCTGCACTCTGGTGCAAGGGTGCCTGCATTGGCGCTAAGTTGTTGCGAATATAGTGCAGCCTTGCATTTCTGAAGTGGCGGAGAGAGGCGTTAAGCCAAGAAAGCTAACGCCTCTCCCTATACGCCACTTCCTTGTGTATATCCCCCATCCGAAAGGATTACTTTGCACTGGCCACTGAAGCAGAGGCCACAAGAAGGGGCCATGCAAAAGGAGGCCTTGTGATCCTCCTAAAAGAAGAAATTGACTGGGATCATGACAAAATAGAGCTTTCGCTCCCGAATGTATAATGTATCAAAATTGAGTGCTGTAAAGAAAGAAGGGAGCATGTTCTAAACCTTCTACTTTTTAATATATACATCCCACCCGGCTAATCATATGATCTCCTCTTGGAAAAATCCTTTAAGAAAATAGAATTAACTCTAGAATCAAGGGGGTTCCCACGGACGATAATAGCTTGGGGCTTTAATGGAAAAATCTTGAACGCCCTATTGAACAACTGGGGAAACTCAACACAAGAGGTAGCATGCTCTATTCCAACTCCCATATTTCCATCCAAGATAAAAGCACATAAATGAGGGAAATCCGTCCTGTCTCATATCGCAGCAATCAATGGCGTCATCCTAAATGGAAGGATAGAAGGAGATATCTCGGCTGCATTTACAAGAATATGCACTTGTAGTTCTTCCATCCTAGATTATTTAATTTGCAGTATAGATCTTTTTGCGAAAGTTCAATCATTAAATATACAATATACACCCAAAAGCAATTATGCATTTCTTACTATGGGAATTGATATTTTAAGACAATCTACCTCCCCATGGTCTTTACGTTCTCTAAATGGTCTGGCAAATGTAAATCAAAAATCAGCCCAGATCCATTGGAACTCCAAAGCAATTAATAAAATGAATACTGCAATTTTTTCCTCATTGCCAGACCTTACAGGTGGGAAAGACAATCTCATAACTATTTACAAAGACATAGTACAAAGGCAAGATAAAGGTAAAATCCACCAAAATGGAAAGCAAGTAGACCATCTGTCATCACACCTAAATATCTTTACCAGACTGCAATTCCAATCCTTCTATGCCACATGGCAAAGAGAATTAGGAAAGTTGAAAAAACTCGGTCAACGGCAAAAAAAGAAAGAAAAATAAGACCAAAAAGACAAAACAGGGCTGATATGCAAACAGCGGTAAAATTAAAAAAACATTAAGGCATTCTGGGGTATTGTAACTAAGCAAACGGGGATAAGGAAGTCAATCCAAGCGTCACAAGTCTCTTCATCTGAATGGGAAAAACATATCCTCTAATTATATAAATCCAACATACAAAATCAGGATTCATCTGGCCAGTGTCCCCGCTGCAAGGATCAATTTTACAGGGACACGGGGACACGTTAGCTATAACGTCTACACAGATCGCCTTTTTCATCAAATCTGCCCGAGCACCTGCAGCAATGGGAACAGATAACATCCTGATCAAAATCTTACACCTGCAGATTGGAGCAAATTGTTAACCACTCTCTTTTAACACTGTTTTTTAAATAGGAAAATACCAAAATCTTGGCTGGGGAGAATCGTGGTACCCCTTTTAAAATAAGGCTCTAGATCGAACCCAAACATTTATCAACACATTGCCCTTCTAGACTCTACTGGAAAAACTTTGCAGCATGTGTTTTGTACCACTTAAAAGACTGGGCCTTTCAAATGGAGTGATTCCTATGACGCAAGCTGGCTTCCGCCCAAAACATTCAGTAACTGACAATATTACTATCCTTCAGACTGACCTTGACAAGTATGTAGTGCTAAAATCATAAATAGTTTACTGCGCTTTCATTGACTTTTCAATTGCTTTTGATAGCGTGGATAGGCCAACATTATGGAAAAAGTTAGAGAGTTTAGGAATTCCCCATGATCTTCTTATAATAATCATTTCTTTGCATACAGCAGCATGGTGTAGAGTACAAATTGGGGAAGAAATTGGCTTAACCAGACCTATTCCCACATGAACGGTTTGAAACAAGGTTGCCTTCTCGCCTCCATGGTATTTTCCATATACAGAAGTGACCTGCTGGTGTACTATTCTCCACCAAAACTAGCACAAAACGATCTCCATAGCCTAATGTACGCTAATGATATCATTATACTTGATCATAACCCAATCCACCTCCAAAGAAACTTAAAGGAATGAAATCATTATGCAAAAGAAAACCTTTTGGTCCCAAATATTTCAATAACCAATATTTTACCCTTCAGAGGTAGAAGGAAATCTCTTTCTTTTACTTTTTCACTAGGAAGTAAACCTATCGAGATCATGAACGAATATGCTTACCTGGGTCGTATCTTCTCCTATAATTTACAAAATGCTCCCCGTTTCCAAAATATTGGGCGAAGGGCAGATGCCCATTTCGGGGCTTTGCAGAGATTTTATTCCTCTATGGGGAATAGACATTTTAAACCACTGTTGGAGGTCTACTGTATGAAAATCTCACCCATCCTTTTTGATGTCTTGGAATATATACAGATTAAAACCTGGCAACCAGTAAAAGTGAAAGAAGGATTAATTCTACGTAAATTGTTAAATGTTTCCCAATGAGTCCCGGCAGAAGTATTACGTCTTGTGTTCTCTCTAGCGAGCACATATGCTGGAGCCATTTCTCACATAAGAAGGTGGGCCTACAAGCTCTTACACACTCTCCATGGATCACTAAGATATATTACAAATTGGAGACTTTCAGAGTTGAGTCGGCGCAGCATACTTTCAATAGGAACCTTAAAATAGCCCTCAATGCGTCCCAATGTACTGTAGCTCTCTTACAGCCTTGGACTCCAGCGCATCTAAAGCTCTTTTTAGAAGATTTGACGCCAAGAATACGTTTTTAATTAGATATGGAACACTGTAATCAATTAAAGCACTATAAACAATTAACGAAAAGTATAGTATAAAAAAACACAAGTTATACCTTTACTTTCAGTACAGAGTAAGGCGCTGTATCCTTCTCTTGTGATTCAGAATCCTCCCATTAAAAGTATATGTCTCTAGATGGAATTCCCTTGAAAATCGCTCAGGTAATTGTGACTTGTGTAATGGTGGAGTACCAGATCTCTCTCACGTATTGCTAACCTGCCCAAAACCGATCCTGGTAGAGGCTCGGCTACGGTTTATAAAGCCCATTCATTTTAGATACAATGCTTTTTTAATTCAAGATTTAATTATGCTGTGCAAGTCTCCCCCAAATGAATGTGCCCACCACAACCTGTTTAGGTTTTTAAATAGTTTTTAAAGCTGTTTTAATGTTTTAAAGTGTACAAATATAACTGTTTTTTACTGTTGTATTTGTTTTTAGTTGACCCTAGGAGAGGTCTGAATCAAATAAAAAATTGAATTGATTGATTGGATATATTTCATTTTATTTGTGTATATTCCAGTTTATTATCCAGCAGCTTTTTAAATATTGATCATTGTTCTGTACTTTATAAAACATCAATGCACAAGAATCAGCTCATTATTCACATTTA
Organism: Lissotriton helveticus; assembly: GCF_964261635.1. Lineage (NCBI taxonomy): Eukaryota > Metazoa > Chordata > Amphibia > Caudata > Salamandridae > Lissotriton > Lissotriton helveticus. The sequence goes on from NC_136063.1 coordinate 1,550,459,631, forward strand.
GTAAGTAATGACAACATTTTAGATAGCCAGACATTCAAGACAGTTAAGTCATGATTACGAGTGCCCTGGAAAATTGTGATTCCCTACATAAACATCTGTTTGCACAAAGGTTCAATTATGCGTTGTGAGAATTTGGGTTATTGGTTAAGGGGGTAGTACTGGCTTGTGAAAAGTGAAATGTGGGTGGGCATTCAAGGTGGGTATGTGTTTTGCAAAGAGAGCAAGCAAAGGGTGCGAGCCCGACTGACTTAGGGAGGTTTGGAGGAGCTTTCCCTCTGGGATTTTTGTTGCTGTAAAGATTGTAAAATGAAATTGTGCATTTTAAAGAAAATTTTAATAACAAGTTTATCAAGAAAGTGAGAGTTTTATGAAGCAACTGTGAATAGTTATGATTAAAATGCAACATTTAACTGTGAAGGAAGCACTCATGAGTAATTGTGACTATGGCATTCAAAATGCTTCTGCCATGCTTAGCTTTCCCCCCCTCCCTAAAGCTTGCATCTAATTGGGCCCCTGTAGAGGACATCTCTCTCATTCCTCACACATAATGTGTAACGTGGCTGGACACAAACAGAGAGCTCTCATCTGCAAGTGCTGCTATAGGCATCTTGTCACTTTGGCCTCTAGCTTTGAAGGCTCCTAGATTTCAGCTTGGCACTTGTAACAAAGGCAAACTTCAGCCACAGCCAACCATCCACATGGCGAATCATCTCACACCAGGTACGTCAGCTGCCGGGCCCTGCCCTAGCTGACCATTAGACCACCATCCTGATAATAGGGTGTACCTATTAGTCAGTTATCCCAATCCTACAAGGTCACTTGCACCCAGTTTACTCTCATCCTCTGCATAACAACAATCACACAAGTGGCCTAGTCACTAAATTCAATCACACACCCAGATCTAAAATCCTAGACACATTTGTACTGCAACTATTAGAATGTCCAGTTATTTATGCTACTTGTTTTGGCTCAATTAAAAAAATATTTTCTTTCTTAAATGCTCATGGTAAGCAGATGACAATACAATTTCTTTATTTTGGAACAGAAACATCAGGGCAGTCACTGTTTGTGGATATGAGAAAAATTGTCTTAATTATAAACAGTTGCGGATAGAGTATATGTGGCTCTGCTGCCTTCAAGCTACACTTATGTAATGCAAACACCATATATATGCATAAATACATAAATATCTTAACATACTGAAACTGTGGCCTTAAGCTTGCTCTAATTGCATGCGCAAAACTAAATCCAAACAACTGATCCCCTTAGAATTTTACATTTATTTTATTTGTGTTTTAAAGTAATGGTAATTCACTGAAAAAAAAGACAATGGGTGTGCAGTGCTTTCAAACAGAGGGTAAAATTGTAAATGCACAAATAACACAGATAATTACTTCAGAAGGCCTTCACCATCTTACTACACTGTATTAGGTGTATGGAGCTAGACCTCCTAGAACTCACGTGCACTTTTGGTGGATAATTTCAACAGAGACACACATTTTCTCACAAAAGGTTTTTGCTCAAAGACATAAAAAAGCAAGTCTCACTTATTACCAAGACAGAATTTCATATTGTTTTAGTTTGAACAATTTCTGTAAAGATCAGTTAGGGAGATGCTGTATAAAACATTTTTCAACTTTTGCTTCAACGTATCTGGCACTGCGCGTTTTTTTTGTTGCAGTTTTAAATAGCGCAAACTCCACCCAAAGGCATTGGTGCACTTTACTTGAGCAATTGTTCCATTACAGAATGTCACAATCAATTTAATAGACACAGGGAGATTAAGTGATTTGCCCAGAATCACAGGATGTTGAGCCAACGTCGAGGCATGAACCTGATTCCCCAGCTCCAAAGTCAGCAGTCTGGCTGTAAGGCCACATCCTGGCCCCTGATTAAAAAAATCATAATAATGTAGCAGCCTGTATTTCTGGTACAAACACATTATTCCAAATGCAAAAGCATTGCCTTTAATTGATCTGGTAATCACCAGTTTACAGAGTGCTGCTATTTAGAGGAAAAATGCAGGGTAAAACATAAATTAACATTTGACTTATAGTTTTAGTTGGTTTTACCTGGCTGTGTTATACCGAGTCAACTATTGATAATGGTTGATCAGTTTCTCTATAAAATGAGTGGCATTAGATGAATGATGAGTTTGACAGCACAAACATAAGGAGGCACACACTTGGCATTAGAACAGCTGCCTCCACTTTTGTCTAATCTATTTTAAACTCAATTATATGTGCTTGATTTAACTGATGCACCACATAAACTCTACCTGAGTTTCATAAGGGATGGAATCAAATAAAAATATTTGTGGCAGTTTCAAACACATTGGAATATAACCTACCAAGTTTGGTCAACTGCTAAATCTTTTTTTATATTCATTGGCCACTCTTGTACATTTTCTTCATGTTTATTCTCACTGTTCAAGACAATTTCCTCCAATATCTTGCCACAGCCAATATACATGTTTATAAAAGCGAAAAGCAAGCATTGCCAACTCATTCAACCACCTGGTCTGTTGCATGTGATCTTTTCGGCCTGGGGTTGGACACGTCATTCACATTGACAACTGGTTTCACTTCTGTTCTCGTTCACAATGCCGTAACAGGCTCTGTGCATGAGGTGATAAAATCAGCACAATCACATCAAATGACCAATTACTGTGTAGCTTGGAAATATTTGAAAAAGTCATCACCAGAGGCATAGAAGAGATATTAGAACAAAAAGTATGGATTAAACATAATATTTCAGTGAAGGAAAAAGAAGCCCTTAAAAGTCTGGAAGAGGATAACACAATCACTATCAAACCAGGAGATAAAGGCGGGAGTATAGTGGTACTAGAGTCATCGGACTACGTTAGGAGAATGAATCTTCTTCTTGACAACCCAAAGCATTATGTTAAATCCAACATACAAGAATGGCAAGATTTAGGTAAACGGATTAAGAACTTACTTCTATTAGCCAAGGAAGATGGGGTCATCAACCAAGAGGAATTTAATTTCCTCCATAACGAGACACCCACAATCCCAGCAATATATGGACTACCGAAAGTGCATAAAGATATCAATGACCCACCTATTGCGTCCAATAGTTTCAAGTCTCAACTCATTAACGAAGCCCTTAAGCAAATATGTGGACAAGTTTATCCAACCATTGGTGACGGAACAACCGGCATATATAAAAGACACCACAGATATGATAAGGAAAGTGGAGGGCATTGAATTCAACTCATGTACACAATGGTTGGTCACGCTCGATATAGAAGCACTGTATACCAACATTCCACAAAATGATACCATCAAAGTGATCAAAAAGATGCTAGCCAAAGAAGGGGAAGACTTATCTGAGCATTCTATATTTATGATAGACTGCTTGGAACTGATCTTGAAAAATAACATCTTTCTATGCAAAGAAACCATGTATAAACAAACAAAGGGCACCAGCATGGGGGCCACCTGTGCCCCAAGCCTGGCATGTCTATATGTAGCGGACTTTGAGCAGAAACATATTTTTAATACATTAGCACCATTCTACGAAAATATATCCAGATGGTCTAGGTTTATAGACGATATATTCTTCATTTGGGATGGTAGTGAAGAAAATCTGAATGAGTTTATCATGTGGCTTAACTTAGGGGACGAAAATTTAAAATTCACCTCCGCATACAGTAATGAGATGTGCAACTTCCTGGATATAAAAATAAAGAATGTGGAAGGCACTCTTGCAGTGGAGTTATATACTAAGCCATCTGACCGTAACACTATGCTCCACTTCAACAGCCATCACCCTGCGACCCAAAAGAATAATGTACCATTTGGTCAATTTCTTAGAATACGACGTAACTGTACCACAAAAACGGAATATGATAAACATGCGGGAATCATGGTCAATAAATTTTTAGAGAGAGGATACCCGAGATCGATGGTGAAAAAAGCCTACAAGCGGGCTAAATATTATAATAGGGAGAGCCTCTTTGAACAAAAAACAAATCAAGACAGAACAACAAAACCCATTGTATTTGTATCCAATTTCTCCTGTATATCCAATAAAATAAAAAATTGCATCAACAGCAATTGGAAACTAATCAATGACTCAGGAGAAGTACCGATGCCCAAGCCAATATTTGCCTTCAGGAGAAATAGAACAGTGAGAAACTGCCTTGTACAAACATATCCAAACAGAAATAACAGAAACATGATTAGGACTATAGATGGCTCGAAACCTATTGGAAATGTTGCCTGTGGTAACTGCACAAATTGTCCTCTAATAATAACAGGCACTAGTATGAAATATGGCAAAACAACCCATACATATAAATCTCTGTTCAACTGCAAGACGCAAAATGTCATATATATGATAAAATGCCCATGTGAGAAAGTGTACATAGGGGAGACACAACGAGAAATCAGACTGAGGATAAATGAACACAGATCAGCAATCCGTACAAAGAAAACAACTGCACCCTTAGTAATGCATTGGTTAGAACAGAACCACAAAGTGGAAGATCTGAGGTGGTGTGTCTTAGAAGCAATAACCATAAATAAAAGAGGGGGAGATATAACCAGGAAACGTAAACTAAGGGAACAGTTCTATATGTCAAAGTTCAACAGCTATAAAACAGGGTTGAATAATAGAGAAGAGTGGGAAAGAATCTTGTAAATAGTTTCAGTAGTCATAACCTGTTTGAACAGAAGGGTAATTAGAAAGACTGCATAGATAGAATAAACATGAAGACATCAATGAACGAAGAGGCAAAGTAATGCCCCTTCGAATGTTACCATACACCCCTATGGATGAAACCTCAAACACTAACGCAAATAATTATTTACACATAGTTTCTTTTTTAGTCATTAATTTTATAAACTCGAAGAATTTTACATTCTTCTTATTAATTATGAATTTTGTGACTAGATAACCAAATCGAGATTAACCAATGACCAGATATGATGTAAAAGATACATCAAAGGATGATCAGTGTAACTTACACACCAGTCTGTGCAAAAAGAAGTTCTTCCCGATCCAAGATGGCCGCCGAATAAACAACATAACACGGGGACTGCAGCAAATAACTACACTCAGAGCGCTCAACAGGCAAGAGTGGTAAGAGATCATATAGTAGGAAATAAAGGATTTGGAACAATACATTAGTAAGTCCAAAATAAAAGGTTTCATCTCATGAAACATGGCTCTTAACCTTTCCCACTCCAAAATGGCGGCCAAAAAGAGATTCAGCTCGAAAAAACATCGCAAATATTGAAGTCCATAACCTGGGCATAAATAGATCAACTGCATAAAAGAGGGAGCTGCCGCGATCTTAAATATTGTGAATATGTGAAGGCAATAGAATTCTTGTAAAAGTAAAATAGGTCTACAAAAAATTTCTTTCCGTTTTTCCGTTTTTCGTTTAAACACCCAAAATCAACGGAGAAAAATTAGGACAACATAATGAAAAAGATTAAAACACTGAGGCCACCTAGATAGTAAATCAGGGGAAATAACACAGAGTGTATCTGTAATAAGATATACACTACAAGATGGCGACGAGTGTACCTTACCAAAACGATCCACCTGACACCACTGGTGTAATAATGAAACACAGGTGATAGCAATCACCCTATTAAAGGGAGTATAAATACGAAGGTATAGAGATGTAAGAATTCATTCCAAATGAGCCCAGGAAGGAGGAGGACGCCGTGCAGTTCAGCTACCATTTATAGGTGAGCAAGTGAGAATGTTCCTTTGACCCTCGTCTCTCTGGATAGGCTTAGGCACACCTTAAGAATTTAACTAAGTATAGACAGACTGACACTGAGTAAAGTAAAACTTAAAGAAAGTAAAAAGGAGTAAATATTATACTACATTTTCATGTTGTGATATTTCATTCCCTCACTTAGAGTGGACCGCTAATGTGTTAAAAAAAGCCCCACCAAGATGAATCCATGAGGAGAAGGAAATAAATACAAGCCATTTCGTTTTTACCATACAGGTAATAACTTCTTCCTAAAAAAAGGATTTAGTTTCATATCAAACTCAGCAAGAGCAATAAAAATAATAAATTACTCCGCAGAGCAAGTGGTTGACGAAATCAGCAGAAGGTAGCTCCCAGAGGCGTCCTCCTAACCTCATATAAGATCAAGAAAAGGTGGACCGGTAAGACATGTAATTTTGCCTTTATAATGACGCAGCCCCTAGAAGGCTATAAATAGGTACTATAGTTAAAAAGTGTTAAATGCTGTAGCAAACCTACCAGAAAACCAACGCTGTAACTAAAATACATCCCTCTAACAGGACTGAAGCGTGTCCCCCATTTTTCTTAAAACAAGTGACGCCCCATCAAAGGTGCTTTTACAAGGTAAAAATTTAAATAAAATCCTATAACTGACAACCAAAATCTAGACGAATGTAATAATAACATAGTTATCTGATATGATATATGGCACAATTCCTTTTAGAGAAAAGAAAAAAAGGATGAACAAAGCGAGCGTATGAAAAACGTGCTCAGCCACATTATAAGAAACACAACCAGGAAAATTGAACCTGGGTAAGTTAAATAAACAAGGAGGAGGTTAAGATTAAAAGAGAACCTAGTCTGTCAATTTTTCTACTAAAAATCTGTAGGTAGTAGAACATGAGGTGTCTATAAAACAAGAACTAGACCCCCCTATAGAATTTGTGTATTACCCCATCTCCGGCATTCTCTAACAAAATGAATGCTTAGGAATTGAAGGGTGGTTGTTATGGTGTTCATAGTTACCAAATATTAGGATAGATTTAAAAATGTTATCACTATCTATGTGCAAATGTACGAAAACATGGGCCTAATGTTATGTATCACTACATGTTTTTATAGATTAATAATTGAACTGCGAACGAGTCCTTGAAGAAGGTGCAGAATAAAGAGGCACCGAAATGCTGCGTCGACACTTTTACGTTCCCATGACAAACTTGTTTTAAGAAAAAAAATTTTTACTGTAAAGATGATGGTATAATGTTATAATAGCAATCTTTTTAATATGATGTATGTTTTTGTTTAAAAATCTTATGATAAATTGGGCATCTACCCTGTACATGTCACTATTTATTTTTAATCTGTTTTGCAATAAATGATTGATCAATATTTTTATAAAAATCACTACTGTTTCATGTCATTGTTGATACTTTTAGGCACCATATGCATAAAGGTGTAAATTTGGTAACTGATTTAACACTGCAACCCCTTGCGCCGTTATTTAATGCCTCCATGAATGGTATAAGAATACTATTTGATTCATAGAGAACCCAGGAGAAGGTACTCTGTTTTTTATATAGCTTTAAAATATAGCTACACAGTGATTAGCCAAGCCTTTTCATTTCTGCCTCACGCTGCCTTGAATGCTAGGGCCCGCATGGACAGGCTAACCTGCCCACATCCAATTCCAGGCTTGGTTCTCATGCATTTTAATAGTTAAAACCATATGAGAGCAAAGTGAAGATAAGTCTGTGCAGATGAACCCAGTGCTCCAAAGGAGAAGGGCCATGGTTTTTTCCCCATGGCTCCTTAACAGGGCATGGTTTCCAGGTCTGAAGTGCACATGTCAGGTTGGCCAAGGTCTGAGACCTGTTCACCCCATCATGGGCACTAAACATCAACTGATGCTGCCTGTCAGCATTGTTGATCATCTGCAGTGGCCTTCCCTCCCTGCAGGCTGCACCATATTAAGTATGAAATGAGTAGTCAGATGTACACATACTTTTTTTTCAATTATGCTTGGCACAGTACCTTGCACTTGGGGGGGTAGACTCCAATGCCCTAAGGAAGGAACCACCCCTCTGAGGGCTGGGGCACCCCACCCAGGCAGCAATCATAAACTTTGTCAGTGTGAACCATAAAGTCACTAAATAGCGTGTGCTTAACCCTCTGGTGGCTTCCTTCAAAGCAATCAGGCTTAACTTCTAGAAATAGTGAGTCGTTTTTTAATTAATAAAATAACACCACAATGATAAAAATCTAATCAGTAGAACCATAGATTTTAGAGTTTGAATTGTTCAGTAAACATACCTCCTAAAACTACGATGTGTCACTCACTGTCATCTGGTCATGCTATACTGGGGAAAGTCACAAATTCAGGGTGACCACGATGTAGCGTGGTTCAGATAAAGGGACCACGTTAGTTCGACTGAAAGAATTACCTTCTCAAAGTCCAGCACAAAGAGTTCTGTTCACGGTGGAGTAGGCCGCAAGGAGTAGAAAAAGCAGCATGGATGGTGGTCACTGTAGCACAAAGAGCAGGCTGGGTGACATGGGTAGTTGCTTTAGTGTAAAGAACAACTCTTCACCAGACCTGAATGTTGCCAGTAGTTGCTGTCGGCAGGGTTTTGGCATGAAGTGACCCGTTTACAGTCACAAAGAGCCCAAACTTTGAGATTTCACTTTCTTTCTTCGGAGGAGCTCAACTGATGCCGGACAAGGGTCAGTGACCTGGGAGCACCTCTTAGGGATCATTAACTCATTCCAGCAGAGGCCAGCAGGGCACATGCAGGTCCAGTTGCAGGTCCTAGTAGGTCCAGTTGCAGCAGGTCAGCTGGGCAGTTGCAGGGAGACCTTTGGAGTTTGTTGTTATGTCCCTGTAGCTCAAATAGGATGTCATTGAAATGACACTTGGAATCATTCAGGTTAGCCTTAGAGTAAGGTAAGCAGGACCAGTCTTCCTTCTCAGAAAGCAAAGCAGTCCTCAAGCAGGAGGGCAGTCTTTGGGCAGCAGGGCAGTCCTTCTTCTGTAATGTCATCAGGACCAGGAATATTCTGAACAGTGGCTCTGGAGGTCCAATATTTATACCTGGTACCAGCCTTTGTGTGGGGGTTGGGCACTCTGTCCTACACCCACATCTTGTCCTACCTCCCATATCTGATTCTGGAAAGTTCTTTGCTTCCCCTGCCAAGGCTCTAAGAAGTCTGGGTTGTCAGGTTTCTTTGTGAATTATGGAGGCAAGATCTTTGAAGTGCAAGTGAGGCAGCGTGCAAGTCCGCCCTGACCCATTCTGGCAGGATGGCCCATCCTACCCACACCTATTCCTCTTTGTGTCACTCTCTGTGAGGGGAGAAACACACAAACTCCAACAACAGAGCAAAACACAACCTTGTGACCCAGGACGCCGGCAGAAGGCAAAAATGGTTAGGACAAGAAAATGCCAACTTCCTAAAATGTACATTTTCAGAATTGTAACTTAAAATCCACCTTCAATATTAAAGAGCATTTTAAATTACAATTCATTTGAGTATAATCTGTATATTTCTACCTGCTCCCAATCTAAAGTTATCACTTATTACATGTAATACGGTAACCCAGTGTTAGTCAATGGGAGAGATAGGCAATAAATCACAGAAAAATGAGTTTAGGAGCCAGAACTTGTAAAACATAAATACACATGTCCTACTTTGTTTATAAAATGAGCTTTATTTTTCAAAAAAGTTGACTTTGTATGTTCATTTTCCAACTTTTATCATGATTACATATGCACACTTGTAATTAAGCAGCAAGTTTAAATACATTGGGCAACATTTTACTGTGTTATACACAATAGATAACTCAGTAATAGAAGAGAGGAACATGTTTCCGTGTTACTTTTTGTATGTGTGCTTAGTTATTCTGGCTTCTGGCATGCTTAGTTATTCTTATTTTGAATTAAAATATGTCAGACAACCAAAGTGATAACAGCTAAGTATTAGCATTCTGCTGTTGAATTTAAAAACTAAATCAGAAATGAAAATGACTGGATGTAGCTTGGATTTTCTATTGTGGACCAATCAATACTCAAAAACATGTTGCGTAGTACTTACAATTTGATTGCATCATAATTTTATAAAAGAAAACCATGTCATGATCCTTCATGTGGTTGGCAGCCATATAAAATCAGTAAGCAACTTTTGAAATAGTAAAAGTATAAACAGATGCCTTTTTTACATAGTTGTCCTCAGGCGGAAAAGGACATGAAGAATCAGCATTTGCAATTGCTTTTCATTGTGTTTGTGTTGAATGTGCAGTGTTCAGTTAGCAGTTTGAATGATGACCTTTTTAAGTAAACAAAATCCTAAATCTTGAGAGTTCATAATTAATGGTTCTGTTTTTCAATCAATCATTCATGGTCTGCATGATATGGTGTAAACCAACAACCCAACTCATTCAGTTTTGTCCAGCCACATTACTTGAAAGTATTGTTCATCACATGAAAAGAACGTCTGATTTGCCAAATTAAATTGCCTCTTACTAATTCAAGTCGCTAAAAAGATCAACAAAGCTAGGGATGAAAGTTCTGGGAAGTCAGTTTTGGGTAGTGATGAGTTCTACAAGACATGTAAAAAAGACAAGGGGTGCAACATTTGCGTTATTTGATTTAGTGTAAATATGTGATCATTCAGAAAAAGTTCAGTGAAATGCATATTCACTACGTTGTGCTACATTTTAGCGTGCAATTTGAATTTCACCAAAGCATAATTGCCATCCTAGTGCCATATACAAGAATTGTATTGTTTTGTTTCATAGACATAGAGTCTTGACTGCATTCACCATCAACTCATTCAGAGAGTTCAGCAATCGCAAAAGGAAGTACCCCCGGATGAAAAACTGTAACAATAACTTTCACAATGTTTTGAATTGGAAAAAAGCGATTTCCAAATAACACAGTTTTAAGTAAATGAAAACAAGAGGGTGAACAATTGTGAATAGGTAGGTAAAACATTTCATATTTTCCAATATAACTTGGAAAAACCTACATTTCTAAAAATGAATTAGCACCAGCAATTTATATATAAATGAAATAGCGAATCTCTGGCTGTATATACCAAGAAAACTCAAAGGATCTCAAAATTCTTCCAAAGCCTACATGAACTGCAATTCTCCATTGTCTGGCATGGAATAATTTCTTGTGTACCCACAAATCTCCGTTGAAGCAATTGAACTGTAACATGACAGGCCAAAATATAAAAAATACATAAATGTTTGCTAAGAACGGTAGGTGGGTTCTTAAATAAGATAACATGCTCGGAGAAAAACAATTTCGCCGTTTAGCTTCAGGATGTTTTGATTGCCATTGCACCAAATAAAGGTAATTTAGATATAGAGTGTAGTTAACCTCTTGCATGCTTTAGCACAGTTGCTCAGGAAATCCTGACTAAAAAAGATATTTCAGATAATGGAGATCTGAGATCTTGAGACCTGCTATAGAGTAGACCCACTCTTTCCTAAGTCAGCAAATGGGTGTTTATCCCAAGAGGACTACCACAGGATCTGGCATATTGGCAGTAATTGTTCAATATATATGTGTGTCCCTTAGCATGGGTAACCAAGCTTTAGAGCAGTATATTCAAGATGTAAGCCTACAGCTCTCAGCTTTACACTCTTCCAGACAATGGATAAGTCTGCACCCACCTTCTTGGGATTCCAGAGGTCTTGAAGGCCCGATCTAAAGTTCGCCTCAATAAGCAATGACTGGCCTGCTGCATCACTAGAGTCTACATATCAACACTTCAGCCTTGCTTAGAAGGGGACATGGATACTCACACAGAGAAGGTAGAGAATGACTCACTCAATGGATCTCCAGAGAGCTCTGCAAACTTAAATTCTCTCTTCCTGTGAATGCACCTGGACCATGTATTTTTAGTACCCACTCTAAAGTGGTGTACTATTACTGCACATTCAGAATATCTACCCAGGGCTTGTATTGCCATGTGCATGTCTTGGGTATTCAGATTAGCCTTCTGGAAAAAGAGCCATCCTTTTTTTGATGCAGGCCCCCAGTAATAGGAGGAATGCATTCAGTTTTACAGAAAAGTTTTTCAGCCCTATTGGTATTGTCAATTTGCGTCCCCAGTGTTGCTGCACAAATGGTTTTGGATCTGCAATCCTAATGCAAGTTTAACATGGCCAAAAAATAGTTTGAAGCCTTCAACCTATTAAATATCTTTAGTGGTTCCAAGTACAGTTGCAACTATACTACCGTCATTATTCATCATAATCAGAATAGGTATCAGACCAAACTAGAGAATTTAGTCCATTACTCAGTTACGCAATAGTAACACAAAAGAGGGTACAAAGTTCCCCGAGAAGAGTGATGGAGTAGAGGTGTGTGTGCTAGAAAGAGGGGGGAATCCCCTAGTTGGAATTAAAACCCTCACACACCCAGCAAGCTAGGTGTCATGCTTCGTCATATGGGTTCTGCTCCTCGTCAGACTGGCGCTGCAATGTCTGACGGGCTCCCGAAACCGGGGCTCTTTATCGGAGATCTTTTATTCCGGCCATATGGTGCATGCGTGTGAGAGGGCGGGGGGTGTGGTCGTGAAAAAGGTGAAGTTAAAAAAGGTAGGTCAGTCCACAACCTATTTTATTCTTGTGGTAGACTTCCTTGTTTAAAAGGGGTGGGAGGGGAGCTAAATGCCCTGGAGCTATCCTAGCAAGTTAACTACTACCCTCTTGTTTGGTCGACATGTTTCTTGCCATAATGGCAATTCTTCAGGACCTCGGTGTATAGTACCACACAGTGAAAAAGTAAAATAGTGAAAAATAGAAACTAGCAATCTGGTATACAACCTTATATGGTCGGTAATACCGAGGTGCAGGCCGATTGGTCCTGCTGAAGTTTTATGACCTGCAAAAAATTAGATGAACATAATTCACAGATAGCAACTTAAAAGCAATGTTCTTATATACAGGACTAGTACAAGTTTAGTCCATACTCACACACACATAAACCACCAAAGTGAAGAATTAAAACCAAGCATATAGCATAGAGAGTTGGTGATAGTATCACACAACCGATTGGTCTGTGTAATGACATATAACAGTGGTATATGAAGAAGTCAATACTACTGGTTAGTGGAGGAAGACTAGGTTTAATCATGCTCACCCCAAAAGATTCCCTGAGGTACTTCGCAGTCTGCTTCCGATGGACCGGTTGGTTAAGGTATGGTACCTAGTGGGGGAATTTAAGCATGATAGAGTGTGTTAACCTTATCACAGTAAGGCTGGGGGTGGGAGTATGGAAAACCCCCAACCAAAGCTCGCACAGTGAGGAGGGCAGACACCTCACAACCGGAGCAACGGTGTGTCCTGGCAGAGCCCCTGCTCCGTGGCTCAATCCGGACTGGTTCCCGCTGGAAAGCCTGGGGTGCCAACAATGCTACAAGGCGCCCGCAATAACCGCGCTGCATCCCAGCTGAAGGACAGCCGAGAAAGGCAACACGGCGGAGCGGGGGGGCCCGGCAACTCGCGAACACCCCGGCAGCCCACCGGCCACACAAGCGGCATTGCGACCAGGCAACAGCCGCCCTACACGAAAACCCAGACTCACGGGCAGTCGAGAGTCTCTGCAGCCCCACTCGCCGGTCACGGGGTAGAAAACGCTGATTAGAGTGCACGTAAGTTAAAGAGAAAAGTTACGCAATAGCCATGTTGTATACACAGAGGTTTGTGACAGTGGGCATTATGACATTGCTGTGTCATTATATAACAAAGGAGGAAGGGAGCAGAGTGTCTCATATCCCAGCACACAGTTCGCTCAGAGGCACTATGGTAAATTCAGTGAATGGTAACACTTCGGTAAAAGCCTTTGGTTTTTATCACTGCTGGTGCAGTCACTGCTGTGTATCACTAGACACATGTTTGATGATTGTTCTTCTTCAGCAGAAAGCAAAATTGTTATTTTAGAAGTGTTGGAAATATTGCTCAGTCTTCTCAAGTCACTGTACCAGTCACTGAATGCAGGTGCATCAAACAGAGCACTTCGGCTCATCAGCTCAAGGTAGCCTTACCAGACTTAGGAAGAAGGGAGCACGCTGCCTCACATCATAGCACTCACTTTGCACAGATGCATTATGGTAAATGTAGTGCATGGTAACACTTGCTTCAGTGAAAGTCTCTACTTTTCACCATAGTTGGTGCAGCTGGTGCAGTATATCTCTAGACATTTGTTTCTAGATTGTTTTCCTTCTTAAGCAGAGAGTAAAAAGTGATTTTAGAGGTGCTAGAAAGGGTGCTCAACGTCTTCTCAGGTCTATACACTGCACACGGAGCGTAGGTACATCAACCATAGCTCTTAAACTTGTCAGCTCACGGGATCCTTCTCAAAGAAAGGAGGATGAGAGCACACTGCCTCACATCCCACAACTCATTTTGCTCAGATGCATTATAGTAAATGCAGTGAATGGTAACATTCACTTCCCTAAGTATCAGAAAAATGTGAAACAATTACGAGGTACCTATTATTAGTTCTTACATAGGGCTGGGTGAAATGTAATTCACACTAGCACAATTTGTGTCATTTGGTAATTTTGCAATGTGCTTATTACACAGTACGCCACTTCACTTAATTGTGCGCCATTCATGACAAAAATTTGCCACGAAATGTGCCATTTGCAAACCAGAGAACACAAACGGCTGATGTTTGTGGTGTTTTGTTAAATGTATCCTTGTGCCAAAAATTGCCTCAAGGATGCATTTCACAATACAATATAGCACAAAATGATGGATGAGTTTTGTGTAATTACGAGCAGTTTTACACAGTGCTTTAAATGGAAAAAAATAAGTGCAGCTACTCATTACCATAATCTAGAGGTGTGGCAAGTGGGCGGAGCTTTGGGGCGGGGCTAAGGGCAAGATATATTGGTACATATTGGCTTATGTACCAGTTGAAGCACATATCAAAAACATGAAATGCGTTTATGTACCTGTAAGTACTGGTCCATTTAAAGCACTGCCACTGCCCTTTTCCCTATGACCAGACTCATCATGTCTCTTTCTGGTTCCGTGCCTTTGCATCCAAATGTCCTCCCCACTTCACCTGTCACCTCACTTTACATTCCTCCATCCCTTGACCTTCTATGCTCCTGTCATCTTTCTCCAACCAAATGCATGACCAGTTGTCATGGGAGCTAATTCACGTTCCCTGCTGTGCAGTGCCCTATGGGCAGGGCTAAATTCACACCATTTGTCCCAGTGCCCTGGTCAGTCCCTGTTATCTTGGAAATGCAGCAATTAGTGTTTTCAGGGCACACAAAGGGAAGTAGTTCCACTGCTAAACATAAAGTGCCTTTGATGAAGGTCGAATATTGTATTGCGCTGTCACACACTTTAGTAGGGCCAGTGCAATACACTAAATGGGACTGGATGACTGTCTGGCAGTCCTAGCCCATTCCAGTCACCTAATGGAGAAGGGGAGGGGTGGGGGCGAAATCACTTTCAGCCGAACGGTCTTTGCGCATCTGATCAACAGTGCAGGGTCTGTCTAGACCCTGTCCTGTTAATCACAAAGTGATGTGAGCCCTCTCAACCCCCTACAGTCTGGAACATTTAGGTGGGCGTGCTGGAATCTTTAGCAGCGACTCTGCAAAAGGCCACGGAGGGGCTCAGCGTCTTACAAGCTCCTTGGGAGCCCTGAATTGCCGTGGAGGAGATGCCTAACCCGAGCCTGCCATGGTGCTGATCAGGGTACCGGTACTCTCTCTGGCTAAAGAGAAGTGCCGGTACTGACGGCAAGAAAATTCAGAAGTGCCGGTACTCAGTACCGGTGAGTACCGGCCCATTTAAGGCACTGGGTTTACATCATTTTGCTGAAATGTTGCATAAGCAAATTACGCAAATTTTGCGGACCCCTATATTCATGCATTTTAAAGTCTGCTCTGGTGACTCACTAACTTGACTTTAGCCACTTGAGCACTGATTTATATTTCATTATAGGAACTTCGAAGTAGCAATAAACCAACTTGCTGCTATCCCAAACAAAGACCTCTAAAGATCAACTCTTTATTCTACCACCCTGAGTAGCTCCTTCTGACGACTTGCCACTAAACTCAGTCCTACTAATAAGCAGTAGCGGTCGGCAGTAGCTGTTTCTGTAGGGCGGTGACATGAGCAGGGGGAGGGGCAGGGTGGGGGTAGTAATGTATGGGTTACGGAGTTTTACAGGTAAGTAAACATTTAAACAAATAAAACGAATTTCGTTGCGCGCACTACATCACATTTGGTGATGCAATGTTTACTTACCTGTAAAACTCCGAAATCCATACATTACTACCCCCCACCCTGCCCCTCCCCCTGCCTACGTCACCGCCCTACAGAAACACCTACTGCCTACCGCTACTGCTAATAAGGCCTCCTTACCAGTAAAAAGGCCTTCCATGCCAGTTTGGGCCAATACTTTATGACTTAGGAAATATGTTATAGAATTTAATAAAACCCTTTGACAATAAGGCCTCATTTAACTCCCTTGGTTAATGCGTCCCATATCATGTTCGACATTTTTCTGCAGAAATTTTTCGAACTATAAACTCAAAAAATAAAACATCCCACATGAGCATCTCCATTGGGATTCGTACAATAGACATGTATTTGGTAAATTGCCAGTCAGTATTCTCTACTATTTTCAAGTTAATCCAATATGCAAAAGCCATTATATGTAAACATTCGGCATATCCTTATAGCATGCACTTACCATGTAATGTTTGTGCTTCCCACCACACCGATGTGAATAAACATGAATATACATTTTGCACTCTCGTTTCAAGTTATTTTTCACCTTTGCTGTAAATTGCTCAGTCTTACAAACACCCAAACCTGTTACCTGGGATTAGTACTCGTTTGTAGTACAGACGAAGAGATTGTTGTTTAACCCAATATTCTCAATTCATAAATATGTGAAAAAGCCCCAGGTGTGCGAGTCACAATGGAGTGAAACAAGTGTCGGCTGTAGACCTCCGAACAGCACCTTAGAAATACAAGAAAATAACCAACTGTCTAGTTGTATACTTGGGGGCATATTAACAAGATGTGCGATAATAAAAGCACATCGCACATTTCCATATCGCCGGCTATCGCCGGATTTATTCACCGTGATAGCGCGTAATTATCAACGCCCAACACGTAGGCGAAATAGGCAATAGGGAACATTAGCGCATGAAAACAAGTGTTGTTTTCACGCGCTCGATACCCGGTCCCGGGAAAGCACGGCGATAGGTAAGCGAGGGTTAAGCAGATAGTTGAACTAGTCTGCAATACAGTTGTGGAGCAAAGGGACTTACGTTTGGTTTTAATGTTCCCAGTTGCGGTTGAGGCAAGAGGACGCGTTTGGTAAACACGAGTGAAAGGCACTTGGAAACACGTGTGATGAACCCGGCAGGGTAAGACAGAGAGCATGAACTATTGGAGGCTTAACTGTTGTTTATAGAAGTCCGTGGATATTAGATACATGGTGGAGTTATCTCTTCGATATTTTTCAGGTTTCACATACCTCGAAGCACGCTATTGCAATCTTCGTGAAGGGTGAGATGTTTACGCAAAATGCATAGCATAAACACGGTGGCTGGTCACTGATGTAATTGGGACGTGGTTAAAAACCCTTTCGAGTCACCACATTAAGAAGAGTGGGTTATAAGGTGTTGAGACGTTCTTGCTTATATCCTTGTTTTTTTTAAAAAAACACAGTATGAGAATTGAGATTTTCGAAACAGATACACATGGAAGATAGTACTTTCACTATTACTATTTTTCTTTACCTTCATATCTTTTCTTTTCTCTTGAGTGCAAATCCCAGCAGATATTCATGTATAATAAAAGTTGATAAGAACAAGACTGCTTTTAGAGTCATGACTTTTTGATATTGCGTTGTAGGTCCAGAACAAACTCGAGAAGATTGAAAGAACGAACATTGTTACTTTATAATTCCCCTGAAGAAGGGTTCAGAGTAACCCAAAATGTATTGGGAGTTTTGGGAATTTTTAGTAATGGATTGAACATGTATATATATATGTGGTACATAGTGTACAGTTTGTTTAAATACAATTATGTTTTTGTTACATATCGAATGAATTACAATTCGGACATGTTTATTGCGAACTGATTGAGTTAAATAATGTATATTGATGAACATGTTTGAGTACAAAAGAAAAAATATCATAAATTTGTGATTTATGAGCTCAAAAAGATTGTTTGAATATTATTGAAGACACCAAGTGTTCACAGCAGTGCATCACGTAGACAGTGGTTTCCACTGCCTCCTTCTTTGTTGTATAGCTTTAAGGGTTTAGAGCTAGAACCCCTCAAACGTGGTAGCACGCACATGCAGATCCAGTCAACCTAAAACACTTTATAATTGAATCAGAGAAAAATTTGGAGTGCAGGCCCACCACCCGTATTTGTTCACTACTTTAGCTCACACACTGGACCAGCACCCACTGATCATGTCGAGGAAAGACATAGCAGATTTAACAACCAATCAGGCTGAAACTAAGGCTTTCTCTACAGATGAAGCAGAGTCCATCTACTCTTTAGTAAAAGAGGCTCGAGAATTTGGCTCCTCAACAGGGACCACAGCGCAATTATTAAGACAGTTAGAATACATGTTGAAAAAAGAAGTAAATCAACGCCTCCATGCCACGACGCTAATCGAAAACCATAAGGTTAAGAGAATACCGAGAGGACTCAGGATTGCCCTGCGACCTATGTTATTTAAATGTAATAAAGGATTTATGGCACGTTGGTATGCCATACTCAATAAGTGCTCGCTAGACCTGATTCTCCTGATAATTGAAGAAATATCATCTACCTTGAGAGAGTTGGCCCTCGACATTGGGAAATTACAGGAAGAAATTTCACAAAAATTAGAAGAAACTGACTGGGACAAAATTCTAGAAGACATCAACAAGAATTTGGATATACATGCCAGAGAAGTGCACGACCGAAAGATTTGTAAGTTTCGTCGAGATACAATCGACTATAAGCTGGACGAAGTAAACATGTGGGCGGAAGCCTACGCACAGAAACGCTTTTTAGGAAACCAGGAGCAACTTCATCAGAAGAAAGTGTGGTAAATGATCAAGATCTGACACTACAACGTCCAAAAGCTGGGGCTGTTTTACAACAACAAGCAATTGGAGGAACAGTGGAAACTGCAACAAAATCGAGCAACCAACCGTCTTTTTTAGCGGAGGGCCCATCTTCAAGGGCTCCACCAGACAAAACCATGGGATCAGCAGACAACGTACCCGCAGGGGACAAGGTAAAAAAAGCACCAGAGTCAGGCAGACCACAGAGGAACCTCAAAAAACAGGGTCCTTAGTGATGAACATATCACAGAGACAACTGACCATAGAAGAAACAAGAATTCTGGAAAAAGGTATTTCATTTGTAACTGCTTTTAGAGTCATGACTTTTTGACATTGCGTTGTAGGTCCAGAACAAACTCAAGAAGATTGAAAGAACGAACATTGTTACTTTATAATTCCCCTGAAGAAGGGTTCAGAGTAACCCGAAATGCATTGGGAATTTTGGGAATTTTTAGTAATGGATTGAACATGTATATATATGTGGTACATAGTGTACAGTTTGTTTAAATACAATTCTGTTTTTGTTACATATCGAATGAATTACAATTCGGACATGTTCATTGCGAACTGATCGAGTTAAATAATGTATATTGATAAACATGTTTCAGTACAAAAGAATAAATATCATAAATTTGTGATTTATAAGCTCTAAAAGATTGTTTGAATATTATTGAAGACACCAAGTGTACACAGCAGTGCATCACGTAGACAGTGGTTTCCACTGCCTCCTTCTTTGTTGTCAGGCTTGCCATTGCCATCTGTGTATGTGCAGTTGTAAAAGCTATTTATACCTAACAAATTAAACGTTTTGCCAGGCTCATACCTTCATTTTTAATACATATAAGTCACTGCTAGGGTAGGCCCAGGTCAGCCCAGAGGGCAGGGTGCAATGATTTTAAATAACAAGACACAGTCTTTTAAGTTTTACATGTCCTGGTAGTGAAAAACCACCTAATTCGTTATTCACTACTGCAAAGGCCTATCTCTCCTATTGGATAACAATGGAGTTGCCTTATTACATTTTATTAGGGGTGGCCCACGGAATTTCGGCAATTACGTGTTACTCTAGTAACATGGAGTTCGGGGCAAATTCCTCCCATTGCCACTTTGCGGAATTGTTTCTCGCACACGACTCCAGAACGGTAAGTTGGTGAGCAAGATTTGGTGTCCCCAGCATGATTTCTGGTTGCTTGGAGGACATCCAGTGAGATATTTCTAACATGGGCGATCACAACCGTTTGCGATCAGAAGGCTGCCCCTTGAGTACAAAACCAACGCAACAGCAGCAAAATCAACTCGAGGAGCTGTGCCCTCTGACATACCTCATGTTGCCATTCGGTCTGACTTTTCAGTGTGGAACACATTCCCAGGACTAAATCACAACGTGAGCCGCGTGTTGTATTTATTTCCATCTGTTGGCAGAACTCAGCAGAATCTCTAGGAGTTTGAATGTAACTCAGTGGAATTTCACATAGTCAAATTCAGTGAGTTCCGCCCACCCCTACATTTTGTAAGTATAAATTCCAAATGGAAAGCGATAGTCAGTTCATGTTGGGTGTCTTTGGAACCACAACTTAAAAATCCTAATTTATGGTGAAGTTAGATTATACATTGCAATTCTGAAAATGCCCCTTTTATAAAATTGCCATTTTCTTGCTTGAGCCATTAAGTACATGTAGCCTATCTCTGGTCACATGATTGGGTGTAACTGACAGTTAAACTTTTTGTATTCTTCCAAGACAGACACACACAACAGAGAGCTTAAGTATGCCTAGATGGGCCATCACTGGCAGGAAGGGTGGGAGGAGCTGGGCACAGCCCCATTTGCAACTGAATAGACTGTGTCCTGCCTCCACACAAAGGGCTGCATCCCCCCTATAGTTGGTCTGGAGCCAGGGCGGGAAAAGCAGGATGCCTGGGGACTTCAAAGTTAAACCTCTAAAACCTTCGGCCCTACTTCTGAGCCAAACAACTGGGCATAAATACAGGACCTCAGACAAAAACTCTTCAGTGCACTTCTGGACCTGTTGAACTCTGCCACGAAGAAGGACGGCTGTGCTGCTGCAAGGACTGCAACTCTGCTGTAAAGCTGTTGTAAAGGAACTTCTGCCATGCTGCCTTCCTGTCTGGGGAAGAAGGACGAGACTTGCAACTGCATCTTGAACCCAAGAGAGACTCCAAGGGTTAGCCTGCTTGACTCCTGAACTGAGCCTCATGGACATAAAAGGCTCCTAAACCAGCTTTTGGACCCAGCTGCAGCAAGATCCTGACCTCAAGTGGTTTCCCTCAGGTTCTGGACCCTTGGTGCGGCTCAGTGACCTTAAATCAAGCTTTTGGGATCTTCGCAACTGTGAATGGATCCGTTCGCAGTGAGACCGCAGTGCTCTCACTGAAAATCAGTGCGAGCCCCCGACAGTCCATCTCTTGACACAGCAGCATCGACTGCCCATGGGGGACATCCAACACGAAGCTCCAACCAGCCCACCCACAACGCCCGTTCTGCTCTTTCAATCACACCTACAGCCTCCCGTGACACTCTCTTTGCCTCTCGCAGACCTCTCGAAAATTAACGGGACTCTTGACACAAAACTTGAGAAGATACAATTTCAGCTAGACTAATCTAGGACTGTGACTATCCTGTGCTTCATCATGGTCGGCCTGAAGTTTTGAATTTGACTCGGCCCAGCACGACCAGATAGCTGTGGTTGTTGCTTTGCATTTTTAGGATCTATTTTGCATTTTATTCTTTAAATGTTAAACTCCTGCGCTAGTGATTGGATTTTTTTCATTTGGCTTTTGTTTTATTTGTTATATTCTGCTTTCCTTTTCTAACCTGGTGTGTGATTTTTGTGTGTGGTGTTTTCACTGTTTTACTGCTTGAAGTTTTGAACAAATATCTTCCTCATTGCCTCTAAGTAAAGCCTGGGTGTTCTGTGGCAAGCAACCAGGGGGTTGAGCACAGGTTAATTTGGGGTTTGCTTCTGCCTTACCCTGACGAGGATTATGGTTACTGCTGGACCATCACTCACACTGAAGATAATCAGTGTTAGCAATGGGGGTCTGTTGTTGGCAGTGGCTTGTAACCTGTCCAAATGGGGACGCTTCATTCTAGCCAGGGTAAGGGAGTTACACACCCAAGATAACCTCTGCTCACCCTCTTGGTTGCTTGGCACAAGCAGTCAGGCTAATCTCAGTTGCAATGTGTAAAGCATTTGTACAGAATACATACAGTAATACAGTGAAAACACCACAAATTGGCACCACACCAGTTCAGAAAAATAGCCAATCTGTTTCTAGACCAAACAAGACCAATATAACCAAATTCACAGGTGGATAAATATCTCATTTACAAGGTTCAACCAATTATATCCATAAAACTCAATGGATGCAGGGAACACAGCGATGCGTCATTTTTTGAGTCCCAGGGTAATGGGGGCATCAGTTCTGCTCCACACAGGAGAAGTGTGGCGTTGATACCTTAGTGCGAGGAGAAGCAGAGCGTAGATTACGGAGGTGACTCCTTTCGGAGGGGTGCGGCATTGGAAACTTGGCACACAGGTGCGATGCATGAGAAAATCCAGTGCTACGGGTAGATGCGGCAGCAAAACAGGTGCTGCATCTATTTTTACAATTAAGGGTAGAGACTGTCTACAAGGGATTTTGTTTATAAAAAAACTGTGATTATTGGGATCTAATTGATGAGTTAGTCATACACAAACAAACTCCAAAGTGTCCAAAGTCAACAACACTGAATGAGAATTGATAATACAAAGCACACAGGAAATCCTACTTATGTAGAAATATTTTTATATTTTATATGCCAAAATTAAAAGGGGTACATACATAATGAACACATCAGCAAAAATGTCATGAAACAATGTAGAATCAAATTAGTCAAACAGTTCATAACAAACATCAACTCCCAACATAATCACAAAGTAACAGATCTCCACTAGAGAGTAGACGTCACTTAGAGGACAATACATTTCTTTGGAGTTGATGTAAAGGTCGACATTTCGGTCTTTATGGCGTCAATCTGTTAGACCATCATCAGGACATATGTTTTTTTGCAAAGAAAAGGCCTTTAAACAAATATAATACAATGTGTTACTACACTTGTAAACATAATTGTACTATCAATGAATTACATAAGTTAAAATGAAGAAAAGGAAACACGTGTGCGAAGAAAAAATCATGTGCAATGTTACAAAAAGATAACATTCTAGTGTCTAAGATCACATTTGTGCACTTCCCAGGTGAAAGCATGCTGATAGTCTGTCACCACCATCACCCTGAACCTTAGCAAAAAAGGGAGGGGGGAGGGGACGCTTACTTCTCTGTTGGATAAAGCCTGGATAAGGCCTAAATTTGATATTGCGGTCAGGACCATGATAGAGTCACTGTTGGAAGCAATAATTGGAAAATAAACAGGGAGACATCAGTAAATCCACTGTTTGCTCCTGTTCTGATTTTGAAGAGATAAAAGGATCATTGGCCAGTTGAACACGTACCTGATGGACGGTACAGAAAAGTTTCGTATAGAAACCCAGCATAGAAGGCAGAATACTCTTCGATGCGTTCTTATTCGAATTTCTGCAAAAAGCAACATTTATGTTCTATGAAAGGACATCTATTCAGATTATACACAGATGTCAGTGAATATCGAAAATCAAATACCCAGGGAAATCAAGTTGCATAAGTACCCATAGTTGTGAAAATGGTGAGATATATTATTTATTCATCATGTATGTACATGAAGTACTAGCGCAGCTTTATAAAATGCTGGCTGTGCTATCCATATCGCAGCCCTGTACGTGACTAAATAAGGCAGCAGAATATATAAATTCCAAGTTATCAGACCACAGATGGTGGTCAAACACAATGCATCAGCCCGTATAGAAGGGCGTAGAAATGATAAAAGACATCCGGAAATTGAAACATCTAGGGCGCTTCGTAGAAAAGTCATCCGTGGATTTCATCATCTAAAACGCTTAGGAGAAAATTAATTGACACCACATGAGCACAGCGTGAGGTAGCCACAACCATTCCCTTGACGGGAACATTAAAGTGTTGAGTAACTTTAGCATTGTATTTATGGGCCAACTTGTTTAATTATAGTACGGTAGTTTCTGGAATAAGGACTACCAAGTTTTTAGAAGACACAAGGTCAAGCCACTGGTCACACATAATACGGTCAATGACATGTAGACAATTGGAAGTCTTACATAATTGAAAAAGAAACCACCGGAGATCGAGTGGTAGCCACCAAGACGTGCCATTGGTCATTGATGGCACGGCCGGTAGCAAGTAAAATGATGGACATAGAGAGGTTTTAACACGCAGAACAGTCTTTCAATTTTAGCATCCACCCATCAATATTGGAGCGGTGGCAATGTAATCGAGCCGTAAATCATAACGAATTCGGCCGATAACATTGTCGAAGAATAGAGGAAGGAACTTAAACAGGTGAGGTAGTTTGGTTTGACTAACATACCGCCACAAATAACGTAATGACCCATCAAAAAATCATCATGACAAACAACAAACTTAGCAAAACGGACTACTGCCATCTGCTGTTATAGCAGCATTCGATACTCACATTTCACGAGCAGTGTCGTATGAGAGGGTATCTGTCGCAGAAAAAGTCCAAGCACGAAATGCATGGATCGAGAAACCTTTGATTTAAAGGTAGCAACCCAGAAGTATTACACAGGGTCAACTAATTAGTGTACTTGAAAGAGGGGCCACGCTTCGCGTGAAGACGGCGGCCATATTAGACTGTCTAAACGACTCTGAATAGCGGTAATGGTGTCTAGAAATCGTTCGTTCTAAAAACAATTTAGGCAGAAAAGAAGAACAACGTGTTGCTTATACTGACTGGGAAGTGCACAAAATTTAAACAAATGCTTCTGAAATACATGTTTAAGAATTTAGAAGGCACAGGAAAATATATAGTGGTAATGTAACGACAATCATATCTTAGTTTGACATTATTATATGAAGAACACAAATAGTGCGAAATGATCATATTGTATGTTGCATCAGTTTCACTCATGTATAACCATAATATAGGCAAGTTGAGAAAACAGTGTTCAAAATATGGCGCCTGGATAACTCAATTTGTCAGACGGCATGTGTGCACCTCATTTTGAAATCACAGTGCAACAAGTGAATCATAGGGGTTACGAAGCTCAACACTATTTGATTGATTGCTATTTCTTCACAAACTCAAAAAGTTTTTGAATAATCAGCAAGGGCAACACAACAAATTTAGTCGCAGATGTTGAATTTACAGTAATAGATCAATATACCCAAGGGTAAAGGTTTCAAGAACAATGTTAATTTACATGCAATATAAAATAACTAGAATCATCAAAGGCATGCCAGAATGTGCCATTCCGTTGAAGAATGAAGACCATGTTTGACAGTGCCAGCATGGCAAATCCAACGTTGTTCTTTGAGGGTCAAGGCCCTGTCTACATTCATTTGTCTTACGGTGGGTTTCACGACCTCAACAATCCACCACAGCATGTCTTTCTCTGTGTGTTTCATTTGAACATAATGTTCAACCAGTGGTGCATTTTCTGTTTTACAGCGGACCCTGGACTGATGTTGTAGTATCCGCCTTTTGACCACTTGTGTCGTTTTGCCAAAATATTTAAGGCCGCAGGGCACTGAATGCAGTTGACAACATTTGAGGTGTTACAGAAAAGCATTTAAGCATAATCATGTTGCCATTCAATTCAAAAGATTGAGGTTAATTGTGCTATGGCATGCTGTACAATGGTTACACTTGTAATGTCCGATCACCGGACTTAACTGTCTCATGTCATCAACCACATGTTTCTCAGTGGTTTTGTAGGCATGGACCAATCGATCTCTCAAGTTAGAGCCTCTTTTGAAAGAGAACAGTGTTTTTTCTACCAGTTCTGGTAGGCTGGCTAGCAGAGACCAATGCTTTTTAACTAGTTTCTTGATATCGTTTGTGGCAGTCCCAAACTTGGTAACACATACTAGTTGGGGTGATGATGTTTTAGGTTTGACTGAGAGCAAAGCGCCTCGGTCGTTTTACCATGCCCTTTTGAGTGATTGTTGCAACAATTTGTTGGGATAGCCACGTACATGCAATTTATCTTTAAGCTTTTTAGCTTCGAAGAAATAGTCAGCCCTCTTAGTGCAATTCCTCCGTAAACGGAGGAAATGTCGGAAGGGGAGACCATTCTTCAGAGCTTGAGGATGATGACTATTGTACTTTAACAGGGTATTTCTCGCTGTCGGCTTGGTAAAGAGGGTGGTGTATAGTGTTTTATCAGCACCTACTTTAATTGAAATATCTAAAAAGTCCATATTGTCTTTATCATAAACCAATGTGAACTGTAGATTTGGGTCCCTGGAATTGATCCAATGGTGAAACTCAGTAAGGAGCTTCTTGTTACCTCTCCAGATAAAGAAAATATCATCTATGTTTCGCAGCCAACATCTCAAGTTGGCTGCGAATGGATTGAGAGAGTCATAAATGAATTTATTTTTGAAATCAGACACATAGATATTGGCTAAATCAGGGGCATACACAGGTGGCTACCACTCGATCTCCGGTGGTTTCTTTTTCAATTATGTAAGACTTCCAATTGTCTACATGTCATTAACCGTAATATGTATGACCAGTGGCTTGACCTTGTGTCTTCTAAAAACTTGGTAGCCCTTTTTCCAGAAACTACCATAATATAATTAAACAAGTTGGCCCATAAATACAATGCTAAAGTTACTCAACAATTTAATGTTCCCGTCTAGGGGACAGTTGTGGCTAACTCATGCTGTGCTCATGTGGTGTCAATTAATATTCTCCAAAGCGTTTTAGACGATGAAATCCCTGGATGTCTTTTCTCCGAAGCGTCCTAGACGTTTCAATTCCCGGATGTCTTTTATAATTTCTATGCCCTTCTAAACGGGTTGATGCATTGTGTATGACCACCACCTGTGGTCTGATAACTTGGAATTTATATATTCTGCTGCCTTATTTAATCACGTACAGTGCTGCGATATGGATATCACAGCCAGCATTTTATTAAGCTGCGCTGGCACTTCATGTACATACACGATGACTAAATAATATATCTCACCATTTTTACAACTATGGGCACTTATGCAACTTGATCTCCCTGGGTATTTATTTTCGACATTCACAGACGTCTTTGAATAATCTGATGGAATAGATGTTCTTTCATAGACCATAAATGTTGCTTTTTGCAGAAATTCGAATAACAATGCATCCCTTCGATGCATGCTGGGTTTCTATACGAAATTTTTCTCTACCGTCCATCAGGTACGTGTTCAACTGGCCAATGATCCTTTTATCTCTTCTAAATCAGAACAGGATCAAACAGTGGATTTACTGATGTCTCCCTGTTTATTTTCCAATTATTGCTTCCAACAGTGACTCTATCACGGTCCTGACCGCAATATCAAAGTTAGGCCATATCCAGGCTTTATCCAACACAGAAGTAAGCTTCCCCTCCCCCTTCCTTTTTTGCTAGGGTTCAGGGTGACGGTGGTGACAGACTATCAGCATGCTTTCACCTGGGAAGTGCGCAAATTGATCTTAGACACTAGTATGTTATCTTTTTGTAACATTGCACATGATTTCTTCTTCACACACGGGTTTCCTTTTCTTCATTTCAACTTATGTTATTCATTGATAGTACAATTATGTTTACAAGTGTTGTAACACATTGTATTATATTTGTTATAGGGTCTTTTCTTTGCAAAAATACAATTGTCCTGATTGTATGGTCTAACGGATTGATGCCATAAAGACCAAAACGTTGACCTTTCCATCAACTCCAAAGAAATGTATTGTCCTCGAAGTCTACTCTCTAGTGGAGATCTGTTACTTTGTGATTATGTTGGGAGTTGATGTTTGTTATGAACTGTTTGACTAATTTGATTCTACATCGTTTCATGACATTTTTGCTGATGTGTTCTTTATGTATAAATATAAATATAAATATTTCTACATAAGTAGGATTTCCCGTGTGCTTTGTATTATCAATTCTCATTCAGTCTTGTTGTCTTTGGACACTTTGGAGTTTGTTAGTGTATGACTAACTCATCAATTAGATTCCAATAATTACACATTTTTTATAAACAAAATCCCTTGTAGACAGCCTCTACCCTTAATTGTTCATTGCCCAAGCCTACAAGGGTTTATTGGGTTTCCTAGACTATTCACTGCATCTATTTTTACAGCTGCAGACAGGGATGCATCAATTCCTTCAACCACACAACAGGAAATGTGGCAAAATTGAAGCGGGCTCTCAGACTCGAGCAGCAGTCGTTCTTCTGGCCGCAAACAGGTGCTGCATTGGTTTTTCATCTGCACTGCAGCAATGCATTGGTTTTTTAACTGCACCGCAAGCTTGCGGTAGGAAAAACAGCACTGAACGGGCAGTGCGTTGATATTGAATCTTTGAAGCAGCCAAACCACCTCCAAGGGCCCAGCACTGGAATTGTCATAATTTGGCTGGTCAGAACTCCCTACAAAGGATTTCGGGGGGGCTGCAGATGAAGTCTTTGATGGCCTTGAGACTTGCAAAAGGAGGCAAGTACACACAAGACCTTGGAGAACCTTGGAAAAGAAGGATACACGAAAGCAAAGTCCAGTTCTTACACTGCCCACAGACAGAAGCAGCAACTGCAGACCAAGCCAGCAAATGAATACACAACAAAGGGTCAGTTCTCCTTCTGATACCTCGTCAGCTCTTCCTTTTGGCAGAGTCCTCAGTCCAGAAGTGTTCTAAAAATGCAGGGTTACAGGTCAAATACGTATACCCCTTTTGGCCTATTTAGTAGGCATACTTTAAAGGAAATTCTTTGCTGTTCACAAGTTCCTGTTTGCTCTCCCTTGGATCCAGACATACTACAAGGGTGTGGAGGGAATCCACATCCCTATTCAGGTGTCAGGGACAACCCCTCCTACCACTCTAGCTCAGGAAGGCCCATTAGCCTGGCGATGGGTCGTCAGGATATGCAGGGCACACTTCAGTTCCCCTTATGTGACTATCTAGAGTGACTGCACAAACAGCCATTGTCAGTCTAAACCAGCTGTTGATTCCACATGCAGGCTGAGACACAGAATGGTAAAGCAAAAAAATACCTAGGGCCATATGATTCAAGCTAATTAGCATTCGCAAAGGCCGCAAATTTCCCCTTCATTCCTATGGGCCTCCTGGCCCTTAGAAATGAATGGGTAATTTGCGATTAGCAATTTGCTACTCGCAAATTAGGAATGTTAAGGAATCGCTAAAAAGAAGCGATTTTTTACATCCATACCGTTTTGCGAATTCTGAATAGCTATTCCTTAAAAATCGCTATTTAGAATTCGCAAAACAGAACTTTGATACATATGGCCCTTAGTCTCTAAAAGTGCAAAGCCCTTGTCTGGGGATGAATGTTTAATTTACTCTGCATTCCATCCATCATCTGTGTGTCTTTCACTTTATAAAACTGGCATTTTCAAACACACAATAAAAAAAACCAACTTCACTATTTATTATTTGTAAATCCTGAGTTCAGGGAACCCAAACACCAAAACTCCCTCTTTTCCCAATTGAAAGTTACACCTGTAATTTGTTACAAGGCAGCTCCAATGATACACTATGGGAGAGATAGCCCTTGTTATAGTAAAAAAACGAAATTGGCAGTATTTCACTCTCAGGACATGCAAAACACACCAGCAGATGTCCTACCTTTAACATACAGTGTACCCTTCCAATAGGAATATCTTGGGCCTACCTTAGGGGAGCTATACATGTAGAAACGGGAAGGTTTGGGGCCTGGCAAGTGGGTGCACTTGCCAGGTCGATACGGCAGTTTAAAACTGCATTCAAAGACACTGTTATAGCAGGTCAACTTACAGGGCTATTCATGTGGGTTGCACAACCAGTGCAGCAGGCCCACCAGTAGCATTTGATTTACAGGCCATAGGCACCTAAAGTACACTTCACTAGGGACTTACGTGCAAATCCAGTATGCCAATCATGGATAACCAATCATAATCACAATTTACAAAGGGAGCACTTGCACTTTAGCACTGATCAGCAGTGGTAAAGTGCCCAGAGTACACTAACCAGAAAAAATGAAGTCCAGCATGTAGTCAAAATTGCAGTAGACAGAGGCAAAAACATTGGGGAAACCACACCAAGGAGGCCAGGTCTAACAGCCAGTAACCCAATTTCTTACACAGTTGAAGTGGTATAAAATTATTCACTATTAACTGGTCTCACTGTACCATTTTGTGTGATGTGTCTTTTCTTCAGGAGGAAGTAATACTAGAGACTTCGCTCTTTTTTGTGTGGATATGATAATCTAATAATATATCAGATTCCGAAGTCATGGAAGATGACATAACGGAAAAAAGCAAAACACGTTTAAGCGTGGGTTTAGAGCTGGAAAGGTAGAAACGGGCTTTGCTAACTTCTGCTTTTTTCATACAGGGGGAATGTATTGCCTCATCCTTTTTTCACTCTCACTCTAACGCAGCTGTAGCGACAGGTTTGGTTGACCATATAGCATGGGTTCATTACCGGGATTTATATGAAATTCATTACAAAATGTGATTATTTTTGTGAACAGATCTTACAAGGTAGTCCGAAATCCTTCAGTTATAAAAAAAATGCATGCCACTCTATGTGAAATGGCTTTTTCTGCAAAACTCTACCTGGCATCTAAGAAAAATTACATTTTTTAGAAAAAAGATTTTACTTATTAAAATTCATCGGTTCCTTACCTAAACAAGTGCCATCTGCTTGTGACATTATAAGCTGTTGCTATGGAAATATGTATTTGCCGCAAAATGAGGATTATGCCTTATATGAGAATTAGCCGGAAAATCTGATGCATTTTAAACAGCTCAACGCCTGTTTCTGCAATCCAAGTAAGGGATGAAAAACAGATTTGCTCTGCCTGTGAGAAAATAAAAACACGATCATTTTACAATCCTTAGGAAATATATTGCTTTAAAAACACATTCACCAGGACTGAATCGCAGTCAGCTTTTGCTAGATCAGTTTGTCTACTACGAACTTAAACATGTCTGTGGTCGCGGCAAATAATTTACAGTGCTCTAATATGCAGTATCTTCAACATTTTCACCGACATTGGTTGTCATATATCAAAAATCGTATTCTTTTTGTATAAAAGCTGGCCGCCAAAGATGCAATGCTACCTTGCAATTCTGAAGCTGCAGAAGCAGCTCTACATAATTACAACATTGTATACAGGTTACAGCATTTTCTCCATGTTTTGATTGGAAAGAGTGGTTTGAAATTATTTATTAACAAGATGCATGTTGTGATAAACCCAGGCCTGTGTATTAGTTTTAAATAGGAAGTGTGAGGCCGTTCTAACTGTCCCCGATTTGCAACCCCCTCAAACAGATAAAAGTCAAAAGTTTGTAAGCTATGATGACTCATTAAAGAAATCTGTTTTATCTGGCATTAATATACTTAGATGAGTGTGGGCTTCACAGAAGCAAAACACAAGAAGTCGAAAGTAGGCACAAACAGAGCATTTTTGGGTCAGCCTCACCAAGCTGTCCAACTAGAAGAATATGTCATTTGTATATACATTATAAAAATTAGAGATTTTGTCGGACCATGCACGATACAATTTAATTTCTGTCTGTTAGACTGCCAATACGTATAAAGATATTAACATGACGTGTATTTACATAACATAAAATAACATCAACAGTAGCTGTTTGCATTAATTACATTCTTGCACTGCTTAAAAAAAGCCCACTCTACTGATAACCTATCTGAAAAGAATGTAAAGGAAAAACAAATGTAAAAGCAGCTTTGATAAGTCAAACTCCATAAGCTAAAAGGTTCGAAGTAAAAAGTGCTTTCTAACAATATCGTAATTAGGCCATGACAATAGCTAGTCTGCAAATGTCAGTCCAAACTTCAGTTCGTAATCATGAATGCCTTTGTTTCCATCAGCTTTCGCACTGGCCCAGCAAGCTTTCTGTCTCGTTGAATGTATATTTGTATAGTCTGTACAGAAGACTACAGAACTTCCCTTACTGCAATAAATTCATACAATTGAATCATTACTAAGAACCCTTAATCTATGAGCTCTAAATTTCCATGGACTTCCATTTGAGTACTGTGGTATATTTGGATGTTTAGTATAGACATATGGCCTATTGGTGCCATGTGACTTTGAACCTCTGGTAGTAGGGTGTTTGAGACAAATAGAGTACCAACCTCAAATAGTCTAAGTGTTTACTATAGCCTTATAGCCCGCCGTAGAGGGCTATACCGGCTATTAAAGGCCCTCACCAGCGTTAAAGGCCCCGAGCCGAAGGCGAGGGCCTTTAACAAGGGAGAGGGACTTTAATAGTGGTATAGCCCATCTACGAAGGGCTATAAGGCTATTAGTACATTCTGTCACTAGAGGACAGATGGTTCTAACAAAAAAAACAAAGCCTTTTGGGAACGTGAGGGGATTGGAATCCCCTCAGGTTCCCTGAAGCCTTTGCTCAAAGCCAGAGCTGTGAACAAAGAAACATTGGAATGTTGGAGCTCCAGGCTTATACCAGCCATTATAAGCCCAGAGCACTCCATTGTTTTCAATGGAGCTCCCAACATTCCAATGTTCTAATATATTATACTCTACCCACCTATAGATATATACATAGGTGCGATTGAAATCCACTACTATCACAATGTAACATATAACATTGATTGTGGTAATCTGCACTCTTTTTCTTCTTGTGGGATATACGTAAACATACTTAAATAGGAACACTACACTGCCAAACATGGCATTTTCCTAAGATGATAGAGACAAACTATTTCAAGAACTTTTCACTAAGAAACCAGATATTAAGACTGAGACACCCCCTAGTACTAGTAAAGAGGGTCTCAAACAGAAATTCATCAAACTTGAACATCTCCGTAAACAAGAACTTTCATACATGCAGAAAGGAAGAGAGAGTCAGTGATACAGGAAATTTAGAAACGTGAAAAGGAGATCAAGGGCCTTAACTTACCTGAAGCGACTGAAAGGAACCGTAAGATGTTTAGGGATGATTTGAGCACTCATAAATTATTCATCAAAGATAAAAAGATGAGAAAATTAAAAAGGCATGAAAATGACTGTCTTTCTTAATGGTAGGGTATTCACTTTTTCTCATAAGCTTTATTAGGTCAAACTACGTCCCAATACTGCTACTGACAAGACCAAAACAAAATGGCATGTTTTGTGTTCCAGTGTGGAGTTTAGTCTACTTTTTTATGCTCTCTTATTCCTTCCCCATTTCTTGCAGTTTGCACTTTGCACATTTCCCATTGTGGATTGGATCTATACTACTCATCACTAACAACATTTTCTGCGATAAGTTCCACACAAGATAATATGTTATCACATTCTTCCTGTTCAGCACGGGTCCAGCAGTTTGTCTCTGTATCCTCACGTTTCTGACAATTATGTATTTATTTACAACATGTGTATTTGTAAAGCGCACGTTCACCCACAAGGGTCTCTGCGCAGAATAACAGATGTTTATTGATACCCAACTAAATGGTACTCATTATATCAACCTCAGAAGGATGAAAGGCTGAGTGGACCCACTGGGATTTGAACCAGTGACCATGAGGATGAACACAGACCTCTGAAGTGGATGCATTAGTCCACTGAGCCATAAGACCCAGCTCTATGATTTCACAGCCTTGAAATTGTTGCTTAGTAACAAACCTGTGTCAGCTGTTATCAAATATTGAATATACTGAAGATTGGCTCTTCCAGTAATGAATGTACAGAAGACTAAAGAACTTCTCTTTCCTCAATAAACGTATACAATTGAATTATTACTACGAATCCTTTATTTGTATGGAGTGCTGTTGCCTCTTTTGATATTTTGAATTGGTTTATGTTCAACTTTGTTTCAGCAAATACATTTTGGCCCTAGGACATGTGGTAGAGAAAGGATCATTTGATCTCTTTCAAACAGTATTTGTTAAGCGTGCCTTGTTACCCTGAGGGCATCCAGGTGCTGAAGTGGTGTGAGCCTCATTCGAAGAGCCAGGTATTCAGTCCCTCCGTGAAGTCGGTGAAAGAGAGGGAGGTACGGAGGTGGAGTCGAAGGTCATTTGAGTATTTGGCAGCGAGGTAGAAGAAAAAGTTGCCTCCACTGCAGCTCAGTTGAATGCAGGGAACATGTGTAAGGGCGAGGGAGGTGGATCGGAGTTGCCTGGTCGGTTGGTGGAAAGTCATGCGGTGGTTGATGTAGGAGCGTCCGAGTTGTGGAGGGCCTTGTTGGAGAGAGTGAGCAGTTTGAGCTTGCATCTCTTGAGAATGAAGAGTCAGTGAAGCTTTCTGAGGTGGGGTAGATGCTGGTCCATTTGGGAGGTCTAGGGGAGTCTGGCTGCGGTGCTCTGGATGGTCTGTAGTAGTTTGAGGTACTGGGAAGTGCATCTAGAATAGAATCCATTTTCGTAGTCTATTTGGCTGGTGATCAAGGCTTGGGTTACCATTTACCTGGTGTTGATGGGGATCCACCTGAAAATCTTGCAACGCATGAAGAGTATGTGAAAGCATGAGGAGGTGACTGCATTGACCTGGCTCTTCATGAGGAGATCACTGTCCAGGATGAAGCCCAGGTTGCCGGTTTGGTTGTTGGGGGTTGATGCAGGTTCCAGTGATGAGGGCCACCATTTGTTGTCCCATGGGGAGGAGCTCTTTCCGAAGATGAGAATTTTAGTTTTGTTAGTGTTCTGTTTAATGCATTTGGATTTCATCCTAAAGCGATGCTGGTCAATGTGTTCTGGAAGTTACTTTTGGTGGTGGTGGTGGTAGATTCTTAGAGGGACAGGATCAGTTGGTGAATGTCCACGTATGAGATGATGTTGATTCCGATGTCGGCCAGTGGGGTCATGTAGGTGTTGAAGAGGGTGGGGCTGAAGGGAATACCCTGGGGGACTCTGCAGAATATGTTTTTAGATTCTGAAGTGAATGGAGGGAGGCAAATTATTTATGTGCATCCTGTGAGGAAGGAGGAAATCCACTTGATGATGTTTCCTCTGTTGCGGATGCAGTGGAGTCTGGCAATGAGGGTGTGGTGGAATACAGTGCTGAAGGCAGTTGAGAAGTCGAGATGGATCAAGGATGAAAGTTCACCTCGGTTGAAGATGGCTTTGATGTTTTTGGTTGCGGCTATTAAGTTGGGCTTGGTGCTGCAGTGTGAACAGAAGTTGGACTGAGAGCCATTGAGTACCTTCTTTTCTTCCAGGTGATTGGTTAGCTGACCGTTGATGGCTTTCTCCAGGATATTGGTTGGGAAACTGAGTTGAGAGATAGGGCAGTAGTTCTTGAGCTCTTTGGGGTCAGCGGAGGGTTTCTTCAGGATAGGTTTCACCTCTGAGTGTTTCCAGGCATTGGGTAACATCACAGTATTGATGGATGAATTAAGGATGAGGGTGAGTGTGCTGCTGATTTCCTTCTGTCTTAGGTTGAAAATGTGCAAGGGGTGGGGGTCAGTCGGAGCTCCAAGGCGAATGGAATTTATGATGGATGTCGTGAGAGGAGTCCATTCGGTGAGGTGGCTGTGGGCATTGCCATTAAGAGTTAGGGGGTGGTTTGTGTTCAGATGGCTGCTGGCCAAAGTTGCTGTAGATGTCTGCTATCTTGTTTTGGAAGAAGTCCACCAGGGAGTTGCTAAGGGCTTGGGAAAGGTGAATTGAGGTTTCTTTGGCTGAAGGGCATGAGTGTTCTGTAATTATGTTGAACAGTTCTTTCATTTTATTGATTCTTGTCTTGATGAGGATGGCCAGGGTGTCCTTTTTGGATTCCTTGAGGAGGTATTTTCTCAGGACTGTTTTGAAGGAGGTGAAGTGTTATGGAATTTTGGAGGTGTGCCATAGTCTCTCCCATCATTTGCACTTGCATTTGAATGCTCCAAGTTTGGGGGTGAATCAACTGGTGTGTTTTGTGGACCTTCTGGTGCTGGTAAATCTTTTGGAGGCAATAGTGTTGGCACACTTGGTGATCCTGATTGAGATGTCTGGGATGGCTGGCTCAAGGCTGCTGGTGGTGTGAGCTCTGTTGGTGCTGAGGGCTGCAGTCCATTGGGACTCAGGGATTCTGTTCCAGCTCCAGCATGCAGGGATGGGGGGATTGGCGAAGTGTGGTGGTGAGCCTGCAATTGCAAAGTGGATAACGCTATG
This sequence comes from Lissotriton helveticus, assembly GCF_964261635.1. Classification (NCBI taxonomy): domain Eukaryota; kingdom Metazoa; phylum Chordata; class Amphibia; order Caudata; family Salamandridae; genus Lissotriton; species Lissotriton helveticus. The sequence continues at coordinate 1,550,495,712 of NC_136063.1, forward strand.
GTCTGTCCAGTTGAGTTTTGTGGTGTGGCTGAAATTGATTCCATTGCTGGCTGTAAAGCTGGGGCCCAGTATGTGTCCTGTGTTATGTGTGTGGCTGTGACCAGTTGCTTGAGACCAATGTTGCTCAAATTTTCCAGAAGGTTGGTAAAGCTGGGGTCATTGCAGTCATCAAGGTGGAAGTTGAGGTTGCAGTGGAAGATGTAGTTCCCAGAGTCGATTGCCAGGGGAGTCATGATTTCATGATGGTGTCGCAGAAGCTGGGGGCACAGGGTCTATAGACGAGGTTTCCTCTGACAGCTGTGTTTGCATCGATGCGGTTCTGGAAGCTGAGGTGCTCCATGACTGATGGGATGTCGTTGTCAGTGGTGGTACAATCAATCCATCAATCAGGGGTTTTAAAGTGGCTACTCACCCATGAGGGTCTCAAGGCGCCGGGGGGGAGGTGCGAGCAGTGCCGTAGGTCATTTGAAGAGCCAGGTCTTGAGGTCCTTCCTGAATAGGTGTGGTACAGTGTTGGGCTTTATCAGATGTGGTGGGGGTGTTTGTTCCAGGTCTTGGTTGCAAGGTAGGGTAAGGATCTGACCCCGCTTTGGCCCAGTGTATGCAGGGGACGATGGCTAGGGCGAGGTCCGCTTAGCGGAGGTTTCTCTAGGGGGCATGGAATGAGATATATTTGTTGAAGTATTGGGGTCCAGTGTTATGGAGGGCTTTGTAGACATATGGGAGTAGTTTCAAGGTTATTCTTCTTTCAACCGAGAGTCGGTGGAGGTCACGGAGGTGTTGGGTCATATGGTCATGTCGTGGGATGAGTTTTCCGTTGATACTTGCATAGAGGGCTTTTCCGTAGTCCAGTCTGCTGGTGGTGATGAGTGCATGGGTGACCATCTTCCTGGCATTGGGGGATCCATTTGATGGTCTTGTGAGGTATGCAGAAGGTGTTGAAGCAAGTGGAGGACTCTGCGTAGATCTGGCTGTTCATAGTGAGTCAAGAGTCGAGTATGATCCTCAGTTTGTGTGCATGGTCCATTGGGTTAGGAGGGTTTCTAAGCGTGGAGGGTCACCGGGTGTTGTCCCATGCAGGGGGGGGTGGAGCCAAGGATAAGAACTTCTGTTTTCTCTGAGTTGAGCTTCAGGCAGCTCCTGCTCATCCAGGTTGTGCCGTCTTTCATCTCTTCAAGGAAACTGCGCCTGGTGATGTATGGTTCTTTGGTGAGGGAGACGATGATCTGGGTATCGTCGGTGTATGAGACTATGTTGAGTCCATGTTTTCTGATGATGGTTGCTGGGGGGCTATGTAGACATTGAAGTGAAGATCCCTGGGGTAATCCGCATCTGATCTCTGTTGGTTCGGAGATGAAGGGTGGGAGTCTTATTCTTTCAGTTCTGCCTGAGAGGAAAGATCCAATCTAGTCTAAGGCTGTTCCTTGGATGCCGGAATTGTGGAGATTGGCGGCCAGTGTGTTGTGGGAGGCAGTGTCGAAGGCTGCTGACATGTCCAGGAGTTGTGGAGGGCCTTGTTGGAGAGAGTGAGCAGTTTGCGCTTGCATCTCTTGAGAATGAAGAGTCAGTGAAGCTTTCTGAGGTGGGGTAGATGCTGGTCCATTTGGGAGGTCAAGGGGAGCCTGGCTGTGGTGCTCTGGATGGTCTGTAGTAGTTTGAGGTACTGGGAAGTGCATCTAGAATAGAATGCATTTTCGTAGTCTATTTGGCTGGTGATCAAGGCTTGGGTTACCATTTGCCTGGTGTTGATGGGGATCCACCTGAAAATCTTGCAAAGCATGAAGAGTGTGTGAAAGCATGAGGAGGTGACTGCATTGACATGGCTCTTCATGAGGAGATCACTGTCCAGGATGAAGCCCAGGTTGCCGGTTTGGTTGTTGGGGGTTGATGCAGGTTCCAGTGATGAGGGCCACCATTTGTCGTCCCATGGGGAGGAGCTCTTTCCGAAGATGAGAATTTCAGTTTTGTTAGTGTTCTGTTTAATGCAGTTGGATTTCATCCTAAAGCGATGCTGGTCAATGTGTTCTGGAAGTTACTTTTGGTGGTGGTGGTGGTAGTTTCTTAGAGGGACAGGATCAGTTGGTGAATGTCCACGTATGTGATGATGTTGATTCCGATGTCGGCCAGTGGGGTCATGTAGGTGTTGAAGAGGGTGGGGCTGAAGGGAAATCCCTGGGGGACTCTGCAGAATATGCTTTTAGATTCTGAGGTGAATGGAGGGAGGCAAATTATTTCTGTGCATCCTGTGAGGAAGGAGGAAAGCCACTTGAGGATGTTTCCTCTGTTGCGGATGCAGTGGAGTCTGGCAATGAGGGTGTGGTGGAATACAGTGTCGAAGGCAGTTGAGAAGTCGAGAAGGATCAAGGATGAAAGTTCACCTCGGTTGAAGATGGCTTTGATGTTTTTGGTTGCGGCTATTAAGTTGGGCTTGGTGCTGCAGTGTGAACAGAAGTTGGACTGAGAGCCATTGAGTACCTTCTTTTCTTCCAGGTGATTGGTTAGCTGACCGTTGATGGCTTTCTCCGGGATCTCGGTTGGGAAAAACTTAGTTGAGAGATAGGGCAGTAGTTCTTGAGCTCTTTGGGGTCAGCAGAGGGTTTCTTCAGGACAGGTTTCACCTCTGTGTGTTTCCAGGCATTGGGTAACATCACAGTATTGATGGATGAATTAAGGATGAGGGTGAGTGTGCTGCTGATTTCCTTCTGTCTTAGGTTGAAAATGTGCAGGGGGTGGGGGTCAGTCGGAGCTCCAAGGCGAATGGAATTTATGATGGATGTCGTGAGAGGAGTCCATTCGGTGAGGTGGATGTGGGCATTGCCATTAAGAGTTAGGGGGTGGTTTGTGTTCAGATGACTGCTGGCCAAAGTTGCTGTAGATGTCTGCTATCTTGTTTTGGAAGAAGTCCACCAGGGAGTTGCTGAGGGCTTGGGAAAGGTGAATTGAGGTCTCTTTGGCTGAAGGGCATGAGCGTTCTGTAATTATGTTGAACAGTTCTTTCATTTTATTGATTCTTGTCTTGATGAGGATGGCCAGGGTGTCCTTTTTGGATTCCTTGAGGAGGTGGTGGTATTTTCTCAGGACTGTTTTGAAGGAGGTGAAGTGTTATGGAATTTTGGAGGTGTGCCATTGTCTCTCCCATCATTTGCACTTGCATTTGAATGCTCCAAGTTTGGGGGTGAATCAACTGGTGTGTTTTGTGGACCTTCTGGTGCTGGTAAATCTTTTGGAGGCAATAGTGTTGGCACACTTGGTGATCCTGATTGAGATGTCTGGGATGGCTGGCTCAAGGCTGCTGGTGGTGTGAGCTCTGTTGGTGCTGAGGGCTGCAGTCCATTGGGACTCAGGGATTCTGTTCCAGCTCCAGCATGCAGGGATGGGGGGATTGGCGAAGTGTGGTGGTGAGCCTGCAATTGCAAAGTGGATAACGCTATGGTCTGTCCAGTTGAGTTTTGTGGTGTGGCTGAAATTGATTCCATTGCTGGCTGTAAAGCTGGGGCCCAGTATGTGTCCTGTGTTATGTGTGTGGCTGTGACCAGTTGCTTGAGACCAATGTTGCTCAAATTTTCCAGGAGGTTGGTAAAGCTGGGGTCATTGCAGTCATGAAGGTGGAAGTTGAGGTTGCAGTGGAAGATGTAGTTCCCAGAGTCGATTGCCAGGGAGTCATGATTTCATGATGGTGTCGCAGTAGCTATAGACGAGGTTTCCTCTGACAGCTGTGTTTGCATCGATGCGGTTCTGGAAGCTGAGGTGCTCCATGACTGATGGGATGTCGTTGTCAGTGGTGGTACAATCAATCCATCAATCAGGGGTTTTAAAGTGGCTACTCACCCATGAGGGTCTCAAGGCGCTGGGGAGGAGGTGCGAGCAGTGCCGTAGGTCATTTGAAGAGCCAGGTCTTGAGGTCCTTCCTGAATAGGTGTGGTACAGTGTTGGGCTTTATTAGATGTGGTGGGGGTGTTCGTTCCAGGTCTTGGTTGCAAGGTAGGGGAAGGATCTGACTCCGCTTTGGCCCAGTGTATGCAGGGGACGATGGCTAGGGCAAGGTCCGCTTAGCGGAGGTTTCTCTTGGGGGCATGGAATGAGATATATTTGTTGAAGTATTGGGGTCCAGTGTTATGGAGGGCTTTGTAGACATGTGGGAGTAGTTTGAAGGTTATTCTTCTTTCAACCGAGAGTCAGTGGAGGTCACGGAGGTGTTAGATGATATGGTCATGTCGTGGGATGAGTTTTCCGTTGATTCTTGCATAGAGGGCTTTTTCGTAGTCCAGTCTGCAGGTGGTGATGAGTGCGTGGGTGGCCATCTTCCTGGCATTGGGGGATCCATTTGATGGTCTTGTGAAGTATGCAGAAGGTGTTGAAGCAAGTGGAGGACTCTGCGTAGATCTGGCGGTTCATAGTGAGTCAAGAGTCGAGTATGATCCTCAGTTTGTGTGCATGGTCCATTGGGTTGGGAGGGTTTCTGAGCGTGGAGGGTCACCGGGTGTTGTCCCATGCAGGGGCGGGGGTGGAGCTAAGGATAAGAACTTCTGTTTTCTCTGAGTTGAGCTTCAGGCAGCTCCTGCTCATCCAGGTTGTGCCGTCTTTCATCCCTTCAAGGAAACTGCGCCTGGTGATGTATGGTTCTTTGGTGAGGGAGACGATGATCTGGGTATCGTCGGTGTATGAGACTATGTTGAGTCCATGTTTTCTGATGATGGTTGCTGGGGGGCTATGTAGACATTGAAGTGAAGATCCCTGGGGTACACCGCATCTGATCTCTGTTGGTTCGGAGATGAAGGGTGGGAGTCTTATTCCTTTCTGTTCTGCCTGAGAGGAAAGATCCAATCTAGTCTAAGGCTGTTCCTTGGATGCCGGCATTGTGGAGATTGGCGGCCAGTGTGTTGTGGGAGACAGTGTCGAAGGCTGCTGACATGTCCAGGAGGATGAGGCTTGCTGTGTGGTGTTGGTCGAGGTGGGCGCGGATGTCATCGGTGGTGGCTATGAGGGCAGTCTCGTTGCTGTGGTTGCTGTGGAATCTGGATTGAGAGGTGTCTAGGATGTTGTTGGCTTCTGTGTAGTGTGCTAGCCGGGTGTTGATGACTTTCTCAATCACTTTAGTGGTGAATCAGAAGTCAGATGGGCCTGAGTTCTTGAGAACCGTTCGGTGTGCAGAGGGATTCTTGAGAAGGGTTTGACTTCGGTGCATTTCCAGTCATCGGGGAATGTGACAGTCTCGAGGGAGCAGTTGATAGTTTGGCATAGTTCGGGTGCAAAGGTGGTCGTGGTCCTGTGGAAGATGTGCGGCGGGCAGGGGTCAATAGGTGCACCAGAGTGGATGCTTTTCATTATCTTAGCGGTGTCCTCTGTGGTGTGAGGGGTCCAGGTGAGGAGGGTCTGTTGGATGGGGTTGCGGGGGGGTGTGGGGCAGTGCCGTGGTCTTGGTCAATGAAGTTGTCATAGAGCATGTTGATCTTGCAGGGGAAGAAGGAGTTGAGTTTGTTGCAGAGGTCTTGGGAGGGATATCGGTTGTTTTGCTGTTGGGTCTGGTGAATTCTTGTATCTTGGCAAAGAGTTCCTTGGAGTTGTGAAAGTTGTCTTAGATTAAGTTTCTCTTTGATTTGATGAGTTGGTGGTGTGCCATCGTGGCGGTCTTGTAGGCAGAGCGTGCTTCCGGGGTTTTGCTGTTTCTCCACATTTTCTTCAGTCATCGGAAAGAGTGCTTGGATTCTTGGAGGTCCGCGGTGAACCAGGTGGCTTCCGTGTTGTGTTGTTTTGAGGTGTGCTGGAGGGAGGCAAGAGTGTTGGCGCAGTTGGCGATCCCATGGTGGAGGTTGTTGCTGCTGTGTTGGCATCTGTCATAGTAGAGGGCGTAGGTGAGATGTTCGTCTGAGACTTTGTTCCAGTTTCTGCATGGGAGGTGGGGCGTGTGCTTGTGTGTGGTTGGTTTCTAGAAGGAGAAATGGATGCAGTGGTGGTCTGTCCAGAGCGGTCCCGTAGTGTGGCTGAAGCGAATGTTGCTTTCTCCGGTGAAGATGGGGTCATGTGTGTGTCCTGCAGTGTGAGTGGCAGTGGAGACAAGGTGCTTCTGTGCTATGTTGGTGAGGTTCCCCAGGAGGGTAGTGGTGTTGAGATCGCTAATGTTGTCTAGGTGGAATTTCAGGTCTCCAAGCAGTATGTAGTCCATCGAGGCGAGGGCGTGGGGAGCGATGTAGTCTGCGATGATGCTGGTAAAAAGGGAAGGGGTCTGGGAGGTCAGTAGGTGAGTGTTCCACAGAGTGTCATTCTTGGGTTTGGCTGGATCTGGAAGTGGGTGTGTTCCATGAGGGGGGGCATCATTCGAGTTGGTGATTGTTAGGGAGCTTTTGTGGACGATGGCAAGACCTCCTCCTGGACTGTTGGGGCATTTTTTCCTCAGGATCTTGTATCCATCTGGGATGGAAGCTACGATATCTGGAGTTGAGTTGGCATTGGTCCAGCTCTCTGTGAAGATGGTGACATCATGTGAGTGAGTGTTGAGGTGGACCAACATTTCTATGGCATGTCCGTGCATGGAACGTATGTTGAGGAGGATGTAGCACAGGGGCTTGTGTGCTGTGCTGTCATGTGGGTTGGGGGGTGCCTGCCTGGGTCCGGAGGGTCCGTAGGTGGGTGCAGTGCTGCAGGAGTGTTGGCAGGAGATCGGGCCATGGATGTTGTTTGGCATCATGATGGTTGTTGCAACAGACAAATTAGATAAAAATAGAAAAGGCAAAAGAGAAAAAGGCAGAAATTAAAAAGGAAGAAGGGAAAGGGAAAAGGCAAAACATAAAAGGATGAGACCCACAGAGCGGACTAGCAGAACAACAGGCTCTTCCACTAGACCACCAGGATTAGGGCTTGAGAATGAGGCACACGACTCTGGTGCTAGGCAGAAGCTATGGGGAGTGGTGCACAGACCTGGGAGATCAGGACTACTCCCTGAAGGCTTCAGGATGACGTTTTGACAATAAAGTGTCTAACTTAATCAACAGTGCACTGATTAAACTCATTAGGACGCCTATCGTTATCCTTGCATTGCTTGTGCCTATTTTTGTATGGGGGATGCCAACTCAGCCTGCACTAAATATTATATCTTGGGCTTTATGAAATGAAATTAAGATTTCTAAAGTGCACTACTTCCCACAGGTGTCTAGGATCTGACATTCAGAGGGTGAACTAGGGTAAAGGATAGAACCAGACGTCAGGATGGACAGCAAAGTAGTGCTGAGCTAATTGTTAAACAGCCAGGTTTTAAGAATCTTATGAAAGATAAACACACTTTTAAGGTTTTTAGTTTCAGAAGCATCTAATTCCAGAGTTTGGTAGTAGCCACTGCAAAGCTCTTGCCTCCCCAGGTGGCTCTTTTAAATTAAGGAATGACCAAATTGGCCTGGGATGAAGATCTTAAAGTCCTAGAGGAGATTTATTGACAGCTGTTTTATGGATTCTGGACCCTCAAGATGAAGGGCCCTAAAGGCTATGCACAAAGACTTGAACATTACGCGCTTTCTTACGGGAAATCAATGAAGTAAGGGGAGAGATTTGGAGACCGATTAATGTGTTGGTATTCCTAGAAGCAATCTGGCAGCCGCATTTTGGACCATTTTGAGCTTGTCCAGAGTTTTCTTGTGGGCAGTCAGAAAAAGCTTGTTGCAGTAGTCTATTTTAAAAAAGACCAGTGCTGTAATCCCTGCTTTGCGTAGGTCCAAAGGGATGAAAGGGAAGACCTTCCTAAGTAATTTAAACATAAAGAAACAAGAGGAAGTGATGGCATTGGCGTGTCCCACAAAGGAAAGTTGTTCATTATACTGGACTCCCAGATTTTTCACTTTGGGAACAGGAGTTCGGAGCGCACCCATTTCCTGAGGCCCCAGTTAGGGGACCAAAATGATGGATGATTGACAACTAGTAACACCTCAGGTTTGTCTGAGTTTATTTTCAAACAAATGTTGGACATCCAACTACTGATCTGTAGCATGCAGTTGTGAAAACATTCTTCTGTGCTGTCAGGATTTTCTGTGACTAACACTACGATTTGGGTGTTGTCAGCATATGAGACAAATGAGATGCCAAAGCTTTTAATAAGTGGGACCAAAAGAGTAACGTGTAGATTAAAAAGAGTGGGACTCAATGCCGATCCTTGTGATACCCCACAGTGTAGAGTAAAAGGTGTAGACCTTGACCATTCCATTCCATGAACTGTGATCTGTTGTGAGAAAGGATCTGAGGAAGGAGCTTAAGAGCGGTACCTCTGACTCCTATTCAGACAGACGATTCATTATGCTTGCAGCTTCTCTCTTTCAGAAGAAGAGTTCTGATTCATAGGGGTTATCTTTTTCATAGCCAACCACATGGAAAAACGTGTTACCTATGTCTCTACTTTCTTCAGAATGCAGCAGTGTTTCGTTGGGTACCAAGACGCCACTTTTTAAAACTGGATGTACTGTTATTTTAACATTTACTTAGAACTTTTCTTTCAAACACAATGCCAGCTGCCATATTTTCCTCAGTAAAACTAATCTAAGGATGTTTTTCAAACAATATATAGTCAACATCTACAATTTTTGCAACTCGTCTGTCTGAATCTTTTCATAAACAAAAAAGAGCACAATTTTAAATAAAAAAGGCCATCTGTGCCTCCCACCGTGTTACAGCTGCGGGAGCCCAAGGACTTTCCAAGATGGTTCAATCTTTATAGACACCCTTTTACAAATCTTGCAGTGGAGAATCCTTGCAGCTCCGGAGAGTCTGACAAACCTTTTCCACTGTAGGTGAATTAGAGCTCTTTTAAAAACAATTAATATTTCATAGACATTTTGTTTAGGCGATTAGTCAATGTTGAGAGGTTGATGAAAGTTTCAAAAACTTGTTTATAATATGGTTAGGGTCTATTATTATCTTTATTCAGTTTAGTAAGTTTACAGAAATAATAAAATATATTGGTTAATGTCAGCATTAAAATACACAGGGCTCCATAAAGAAACATAGTAAGCTAACTAAAGGACCCATTCTAAATAGAACCCATGAAGAGTTCCTTTGGAAAAAAGCAAATATGAGATGAACTTCTCATAAACAGTAGTGCTGGAAACTCAGCTGAGTTGCCTACAGCTGCAGAACCAAATGTAAATAAGAATAATGTAGAATTGATCACAAGTAATCCAATCAGATCAGAAATAAAATAGAATTAATCGCCTTCAGAAAACCCCAAGGAAACAACTCTCCAGAAGGAGTCATAGGAAAAATCCAGCAGCAGGGCCACCTGAAAAGTCTAAGGAATGAAATGAGAGTGTGTGTTAACTAGGTAGGAACACTCAGTAAGATATGTTCATACTATCTTAACAATTTTGAAGGCATCTTCTGTCAAAATCCAATGAGAGTAGTTCACAAGACGGTGTCGTCGTTCATGCGATGCCTCTTCCGATTCAGAAAGCTCTGCAACAAGGTAAAAAAAACTCTGCGAGCACGCAAAATGTCCGTGAACACGCGGAACTGCTAGTTCCTCCCATTTTTCCTTGTTGGGAATGCTGTTTGCATGCTCGGGGCAAATATCACAGTTTGAGAGCGCGAAGAAGCAAAAAATTCCACGAATCGCGGAAATTTCTGGCAATTCCGTGGTCTCCGCGGAACGTGAAATTACCCAAATTCTGCGTGAGGAACGGAATTTACCGCTCAGGCCTAACAATTACTACAGTACTTGTTATATGAGAGAAAGTTCTCTTGAGAACTCTCTTCCTAATCTAAAGGATGCACTACGAGTTGGATGTGTATGACTAGTCTGTAGTATGAAAGCAACTATCAATGTTATTCGGAAGCAGCAATCATAAAAGTCCCTAAGCCGTCATTTAATATAAGCAGTTTTAATAAGCTCATTGTAATCCAAATAAATGATCTAATATGGGTTGATGAGCTGGATGAACAGGATGTTATAGTCAGCATATTTCTAAAAGATGTCACCAGTGCTAAGTAGTTACAACAAAACATCTTACTCATGTAACTGTGTACAAGAGTCGAGTGAAAAAGAAAAACGTTTTGGCCTCATTATATGTACATGTTAAGAATGGTTGCCTGGTGCAAACATTTTGAAAAACACACATTAATTAGCAAAGCATTCTAAAACATTCTCAATCCTACATGTGATTGACTAATATTATTGAAGATTTTTTGCTAGGTTTCTAAATATTATGCGTTTCTTCTTTTGCCTATGAGTCATTATCTCACATAAACATTTCTGTGCATTCAAAGCATTCTAAAGCATAATTTTAACACTGTGAGTAATTCGGTTTCTATATTCGTGCTCCTTTCTCCCACTGCCCATGCCTTCAAATGATACCACAGTGTTAAAAATTTTGAAAAAGCAAACATAAGGGACCTTGTAAACACTGAAAAGAAGACAATGCCTTTTAGTACCATCAGTCCAACCTCGAACCCTTGACCATTTACTTATCTCTCACATACATGAAAAATATATTCTCTTTCTGCCCATGCCTTTGCCAGTCTGCTCGGTTAATGGTGAGAGTTTCCCACAGAGGTTTAAGTCAACATTGACCAGCCATACGGCATCACAAAGAAATGGGAGGTAGTAGAATGCATGTGCAATGAAGTGAAATACCTTCTCTATCATCAGTGGAAATAAAACTATAAATGATTTCCAAGAAATATAGTTTTCCATCAGGGTTTTTACTGGAATGATGTTTATCAAAGTCACTCTCGTGGTAAAAATTAATTTCTAGGCTGGATAAAAAAGAAGTATTGTTTGCGGAAAAACAAATACACAGAGAACAGGGGGGCATATTATCAAGGGGGTTTATCTCCGCTTTTCTGGCTTTAAAAGCCAAGAAAGCGGAGATAAAATTATCTCCCTATTACCTAGCTGTCGCTAACACCAGTTAGCGACAGCTAGTAGGAGATAGCGACCATCTTGGGCCCCACTTTGCATGTCAGTAATATTTATCACTAATGACATGCAAAGTGGGCGTGCCAGGATGTTAGCAACTGGAAACAGTCGCTAACATCGCTATCTCCTATTACCAACTTTTGGAGATATTCGCGCTAAGCGCGAATATCTCCAAAAGCCAACACCTGCCCTGAGCAGTTCTTAGCCATGTTATCCAATGGGAGGTGGATAACATGTCTAAGAGCATTAGCTCGGTAATGCATAAATATCGCTGACTTTTCAGCGATATTCATGCATTGTGGCCGTTTTTTATCGCATTTGCGATAAACCTTGGTAATACCAAGGTTTATCTGCGATAAAAATCGCCGCAGCTCAGCGGTAAAATTTTGTCTCTAACCAAGCAATAGCGATAATTATCGCTATTGCTTGGTAATATGCCCCAGGATGCGCCTACGAGCCACCCTTATGCATGTGAAAAGTTGTGATAATGCACTGGTGACTTTCACCAGGATTGAAATGTGTAAGTTACAAGTTCAGAGGCGTCAGCCATTGCTTGATGCTCTACGAAGGTTGAAAATGTTTTCATTTATAAGTGACACAAATAGAAGTGACAGGAAAAGGTAATTTTTATTAGGCAGCTGCAGCCCGCAGCCCCCGTGGTGCAGGGGGGATAAGGCTTACCATACTGGAGGGGGGCCCTCAGCCCTTACTGCCGTGAGGGTCCCTTAAGCATCTCTTGCAGGGTATCCCCCTTACATTTTGTTACGCCACTGGTATGAGCTGATAATTCGCACAGTTGCAATACATTTCCAACCTGTTTTTATACTCCTAAACCTACACCTACATGAAATCAGCATGCAGGATGAGGAAAATGCATTTAGAAAGAATAGAGTACTAAAAGAAAATGTTAACAGTGTACATTCAAATGACTCTTCTTTATTTATTGACCCTCATCCTATTTATAGAGACTCAGCACATATTGAGTTAGGAAGGAGGAACAAACCAGGAAAGGTCGGTTAATTATAAACTTACCTTGCTTATGTCTAGATTTGTTTTGAGTTTAATTTTGGCAGCTGCAAGTAACAAAATGCTCGTGTGTGCACTGTGCCCAAAACGTTTTGATGGTAATAATGCTCAAGAAAATATAGGGATTTAAAAATTTTACCCTATAAAAACACTCCATCCTTTGGATTCAGAGTAAACTATGCTCTGTGTGCAAAACTAACTAACTAACAAACAAACTAATAAAATACATCCCATGACATACACATTTTTCAGTGCATAGAAAGTGTCCAAAGGAACGTGCCTCTCCAGTCCTGTGCCGGATAGAGGCACGGATGCTGGTTAATCTGATAGTTGCAATTCTTTGTACAGCCACTGGTCAAAACTAAAGTGATCCCGCCTGCTGTCTGCAGTAAAACATAGGGCCTGATTTCGACTTTGGTCGTGCTGGACCAGCTTTGCGCAGGCACCGCACTGCCAAAGCTGTGCATGATCTGCCCACCAGATTACGAGTTCAGCTCGTGTCTGGCTGGCTTTTCTTTTACCATTCCCACTTAGTGCCCTGAAAATGGGCACCGCAATGGTAACGAAAAAGCAGTTACAGTACAGCATGAACTATAGAGTCCATTCAGTGCTGGAACATGGGGTGCATGCACACAGGGGGACACATGCTGTGCCCCCTTGAATGCATTCCCATGGTGGCAAGGCATTGGGGCCCTGTAGGCCCCCCTTTATTTCCCTACTGACAGCCTTTTCATGGCGGACTCACTGCCATGAAAAGGCTGGCGGTGGGGAAGCTCGGCGTACCACGGTAGTCCTACCTTGCATATTGGATACCCCTGTCAGCTGTGCTACCACCATGGAACGGTGGTTCCCTAGTGCAGTTGAAGCAGCAGTGGTGATCTGAAGTGCCATATTGGAATAGGACAGGCCACCGCTGTGCCACCAAGTGTCTGTCGGTCAAAGACCGCCAGAGTCTTAATTTGTCCCTGAGCTTTCTTTCATATGGATTTTCACTGTGCTCAGGTAAAAATGAATCACTCATCAATGTATTTAAAAGTGTGAGTGAAGATCGAGATTCCTATTTCTACTGTTTGTTTCATTATGCCCCTATTGGTTGAATTCTGCTATCTGGCAGAGTGGTAACGTCCTTGTTGTGTTGATAAGTACTCCTGAAGAAAACAAAAAATATATATGCATGCAGTTTTCTTGCCAGTTTTTTGCTATGTGATGCTCCATTTAAAGGGAGACAAGGGAGTCATTTCAATGTTTGTACTGACTATCTGTCCTTCACAAAGGCATATGTGAGGTTTTATTGAACTCTGGAGACTGGATGTCCTGCTGAACTTGGGTGAGAAAGCAAAAGACACACAATTGGTGGACGGAATGCAAAATAAATCAAAACGTTCACCCCCAGTCACGAGATCTGGGTTGGAAGAGGATGTAGCCTTAAGGCTAGAGCAGTCGACCTTGAAGCTGGGGAACCAGGTTCGAGTCTCAGCAACGATGCTCAACATCCTGTGATTCTGGGCAAATCATTTAAATCTCCCTGCACCTCACAAAAATGAATGTGTCCGTCTGTAATTCAAATGGTGCTCATGTAAAGTGCTCTGATACCTGATAAATTTGGCTCTGGTTCACACTATAAAAAACTCTAAAATATAAGCTAAAGAAGTTAAATCCATCATTCTATTGCTCAGCATCACTCCAGTTTAGACCTGGCCATATGCAAATCAGTCTTGACCCTGTGGCACATGGGAACAGTCCAGCCCGAACTGACAAGCCAGGTCCTCCCTGGACCAGAAACAAGCATCTTAGAACTGGTTTCCGGGTTTCACACCTCATCAGCCATGATAGCTTAAATCCATTGGCGCAGTGAGCCCAGGACCCACGTCTGGGCTTACCCGGCACACTTAGGGCGAGAAAGCAAAAGACACACAATTGATGGACTGAATGCAGAACAAATCAAAACACTCACCCCAGTCAAGAGATCTGGGTTAAACCCATCTTTCTTTTGTTCACCATGCCACCCCAGTTCAGACCTGGCCATATGCAAATCAATCTTGACCCTGTGCCTCATGGGAACATTCCATCCCAAACTGCCAATCCAGGTCCTCCCTGGACCTGAACCAAGCATCCTAGGACCGATTTCGGGGTTTCACCCCTCATCAGCCAGGATAGCTTGAATCCAGTGGCACAGTGTGCCCAGGACCCACATCTGGGCACCCCTGGCGCACTTAGGGCAAGAAAGCAAAAGACATACACTTGATGGACGAAATGCAGAACAAATCAAAGCATTCACCCCCAGTCAAGAGATCTGGGTTGCACTTAGGTCTACATGCACTTTTTATTCTGGCTTCCCTAGCCCTGATTGGCAGTAGAGGAACACAGTAGGCACCACTCAGCAGCTGTGTCATCCACTGTGCTGGAAGACCCACCCAAGGACTTCTGGCAGCAAAGGAATAAGTTATGGACATGTGGTAGATGGAAAGGGCAGGCAGGGGTGTCATGAACCCTGAACTTTATTAGCTTGAGATAGACTGGGTAGCATAAACTATTACAATTTTGTTTTCCTCTCTTTTGACTTTATTCAGAGTCTGCTTTGCCTCCAGTCAGAATGTCATCAAAAGCCATTCAAAAGGATATTAGGATGGCCCACTGGGGCGGGGGCAAATAGAACAGAACATGGAAGGAGAAAGAGAACGGTGGTGATAGATTAAGGTATAGGTGCATGAATGGATGGGTGGATAATGAAAAGAGTGATAGATAAATGAATTTGTAGAAAGAAGGGTGGATGGTTGGATAAAAAGAAAGAATTAAGCAAGAGAGGTAAGAAAAAAGAAGGATACAAATATGAAAAAGACAGAAATAATGATCACGATAAGAAAAATAAAGTAAGCTGAATGTTGACTACTGATAACACATGTGTGTACATACTATAGCACTATCCCTCACCAATTGTTTTGGGAGGAAAAAGTAGATTGATAAACCTTGTGATAGGTTACTCCATGATGATGTAAAAGGTAGACAATTAGTAAGGAATACGTGTTCTTGGAGCGTTTTAGTTCACTATCTGTTTATTTTTTTATTTTTTTTTCATATTTCTTTTTATTAACAATAAACATGAAATAAACATAACATTGCATTGGAGACAAATCGACAGTATTACAAAGTGCTAGGAGCAAGGGACATATAGTACAGAATAAAACAGAATACGAAAAGTCGGGGGATCAAGGGGAATCCAGGGTTTCAGAGGCAGGTCGCCTGTTCGGAGGGACACAGATATCTCCCCGATAGGCGTTCCACGGTCCCCATATCTTTGTCCATTTCTCAGGGCAGCCCCTCGCCACATACACCGCCCGTTCCCTGAACATGCACCAATCAAGATCCTGAGACCACTTCGCACGCCGTGGCGGCTGAGTGGCCCCCCACAGTTGCGCTATATTGCGTTTGGCGAACATACAGGCTAGTGTGACCCATTGCCTCAGATATTGATTAAGGTCTGTGGGCTCCCAGATGTTCAAAAGGCATCTACGCACCTCCAATCCTATGTCGTAACTCAATACAGACCTCATGATCTCGTGTATATCCCGCCAATATGTCTGGATGGAATTACAATGCCACAGGATGTGGAGAAATGTAGCAACCTCCCCACATCCCCGCTTGCAGTCACCATTCATCATACACCCCATTCTCACCAATCTAGGACCGGTCACATAAGATCTGTGTGAAATTTTCAACTGTACCAAACGCAGCCTCATCTGTATTGCTACGACCCGTGGGGAAGAAACCGCCTCAACCCAGTCTTCATCATCCATTTCCAGCCCATCGGCCATCCAAGCCTCTTGGAGAGACTGTAACGGATCATCCATGTGATTAATAAGTTTGCGGTAGACCAGGGAGATCGTCTTAACAGGAATGTAACCATCCAAGATACGATCCTCGAGGGGCGAGGCGTCTGGGAGGGAGTCTCCCAACGGAATATGGGACAGGAGGGCATGTCTGACCTGCAGATAGCGAAAGTGTTCCCTAGCGTGGAGGTGGTGACGTTCCTGCAGCGCTTCAAAGGTCAACAACTCCCCCTTCCCCCAAACATCTTTTATGTGACTGAGTCCGATCAATTCCCACTTGTCAAATCCCTTGGTAGTCCATAAATTACCCAATTTAGCAGAGTCGAAAAGAGGGGTTGCAAGGGTCAACTTTCCCTCCCAACCCAGGGATTTAGTGGCCGCATGCCAGACCCTCACTGCGTGCAAAGTAGAGCCCGTGAGGGAATAGCGCCCCGGCCGATTATATAACGTACGGAGCAAATTTCCCCCAGGGGACAAACTACGATCCATAGCATAGCCGGGATCATCAGGAAGACCATAAACTATGTGGTTGATAGCTGCAAGCTGGGAAGCCCAATAATACTTCCGGAGATCGGGGAGACCAATACCTCCATCATACCAGGCAAGGGTGAGTTTAGCGTAGGCAATGCGGGACCTGCCACCCCAAAGGAGGGCTCTCTGGAGTGTTTCAACTTCTCGAAAGTACCTGGCAGGCACCGAGTCCATGGTATTTTGGAGAACGTACAAAAAGCGTGGAAGAGCCAACATCTTAAAAAGCACCGCTCGACCTAAGAGAGACAAGGGTAACGACCGCCAACGCTCCACCTCTGCGCGCAATCTAACTAAGGGCGGTTGTAAGTTATTCGCGTACCTCGCCTTGGCGTCAAGGGAAATATAAATACCCAAATATACAAAACCGGTAGTAGTCACCTGAAGCGGACAATTCTGCGGAATAACCGGTGGAGCGCCCGATAACATCAACATCACAGATTTCGACCAATTGATGGTGAATCCCGAAAATTCACCAAACACCCTAAGAATGTCAAGGAAAACGTCAAGGGAGGAGCGAGGTGTAGATAGATAAAGGAGCACATCATCAGCATATAGAGAGATCTTATCCTCCCACTCCGGGGACCACCGCAAACCGCGTATCATCATTTCCCACCGAATCCAAGCAGCCAAGGGTTCCAGAGCTAAGGCGAACAGAAGGGGCGACAACGGACAACCCTGTCGCGTTCCCCTCTCCAACTCAAAATCGCACGATTGACAATTGTTCACCACCACGCGGGCCAAGGGAGCAGTATAGAGTAAACGTACCCATCCAATAAAGTCAGGGCCGAAACCCAGCTTCTTCAGTACAGCAAAGAGATACAACCATTCAATCCGGTCATAGGCCATGGTGGCATCAAGTGACACCAGCGCCGCCGGGTGTGACAATGCACTAGCCCTACCTAGGACGCCATGGAGGCGTCTCAGATTGAGGGCAGTATTATGGCGTGGCATAAAGCCCGACTGGTCTGGATGCACCAAAGTGGAAATCACCTTGACTAACCTGATTGCCAGCAGCTTAGCCAGTATCTTAGGCTCCGCGTTTAGCAGGGAAATAGGATGATAAGAGGAGGGAGAAGCACGGGGTTTGCCCGGTTTGGGGATCACGACAATATTAGCAATGCGTTGATCATAGGGGAGAACCCCGACCTCTCGTCTTTCCAAAAACATAGCACGCAGGCGTGGCGCTATCTTATGTGCATTTAATTTATATAGTTCAATAGGGATGCCATTAGGACCTGTCGCCTTACCCGAGTTAATACTCCCGACGGCTCCCCCAATTTCATCATCAGTGAGAGGGGAATCTAGATATTTCCGGTTGTCATCCGATAGTACCGGCATAATAATGTCACGGAGCAAATCCGCGTGCTCAGAGCAATCGTGTACATTCGAGGAGGAATAGACGTCCTTATAATAAGAACCAAAAGAGTCAGCTATCAACTGCGGATCAGTCAAGGTCTCAGGACCATCACCCTCAAGCTCATGGACCAATCGGGACGCGCGATCTCCCCTTTCCAACCAGGCTATAAGCTTACCGGCCCTATCTCCGTGCTCGTAGATTCTACTTTGGACATCATTATGTTGTATCACTGCCGACTCCCTAGACAACTCACGATATTCGTCTTGTTTAAGGCGCAAGTGATGGCGAACCTCAGCCATCGCAGAAGTCGCGGCTTCCCTCTCTAAACGTATGACCTCTGCCTCCGCCGCTGTTATATCCGCCAAACGCCCCTTCCTCTTACTAGCAATGAGAGACAGCGCCTCACCACGCAGGACAGTCTTATATGCCTCCCATAGAGTCTGCGCCGAGTCCACCGTCCCCTGATTGTGCTGAAAGTACCGTTCGGAGGCGCTACACAGTTCCTTCTTAATAGCGGGGTCACGAACATGCCAGGCATTGATGGGTGCCACCCTGCCAACCATGGGCCGTCCCATATCAATACGGACCCAAACTGGGGAGTGATCGGATATACCTCGTCCCAGGTGGCGCGCTTCCCGCACGCTATCAGCCATTGCAGCCGGTAAAATTACGTGGTCAAGCCGTGACATGGACCCATGAGCAGCCGATAGATGAGTATAGCTCCTAAGCGTAGGATTTAAGAGGCGCAAAGCATCAACCAAACTCAAAGAATCTAAGAACTCGCCCAGCCACCGGCGCGCCGGGGGCAGCAACTTAGGCGGGACACGATCAAGATCACCATCCAAAACAGTGTTGAAATCCCCACCCAAAAGCAGGAGGTCCAACGGGAGTGAAAGGAATATATGTGCAAGGTCTTTGAAAGTGTCAGATTGTAATGCAGGGGGAACATAAACAGAAAGGAAGGTCACCACTTTACCCCCCAGTCTCCCCGACACCTCTACATATCTGCCTCTCTGATCAGACCATGTAGCATGCACTTTGAAAGGAAGAGCCTTCTTCACCAAGATCCCCACTCCCCGGGAGCTAGTCGTAAACCCAGCATGCGCAATCAGTCTATAGCCCCCTCTGTGAAGTGCCATACAGCAATTGCCAACAAGGTGAGTTTCCTGGAGAAGCACAACATCCGGCGAGTGGCGGCTGAAAAACTGGCTAACCATGCCCCGTTTGATCTTGTCTCCTAAGCCATTTACGTTCCAGCTCAACACCCGAATCCCCAACACCACTGTAGAACCAGACATCTACCCAACTCCATCACGCACGCGCATATCATTCGAGACCCAATGCAATGTGAAAAGAAACTGAAAACAAAATCCCCGGAACAACCCGCCTCCCCAACTCAGAAGACCGCCCCCCTCCCTGCACCCCTGCATCAGGACTACGCCCCAAACCCAACTAGCAGTGTGCCTGTCGCCCCACCCATTAATGGTTACTAAAAGTAGAAAGAGGAGGCGCCTGCCGTGTAGTCCACAACCCGACCCCCAAGAATATACATCCCAAGAGACAAGCAACAGAGTTCAACATGTTACAAATATAACGCACCAAAAGATCATTCCTCTCCCCCCCACTTCAGCAATGAAAAATACTCAAACATAAAGTCCTCATTCCGGGTCCTGCCGAGTACCCTCCGTGTCAGGTCGATGATCCTCAGCGTCATCCGGTCTAACAGTGTCCAACCAGTCCGAGGCCACCCCGGCCTTATCAAAAAACCAAGTTCGATCGTTCACTTCAACTCGTAGCTTGGCAGGATGTAGCATAGAGTACCTGATCCCCTTGTCTCTCAATCTCCGCTTAACGTGGAGGAAGCTCTGTCTCATCTTCTGCACCGCCTGGGTAAAATCCGGGAAAAAGGAGACTGTGATGTTCTCATACCGCAGAGGGCCGTCCGTCCGCGAGGCTTGCAGAATAGCATCCCGGTCCCGAAAGTTCAGCACCCTAGCGATCATGGGACGTGGTTGTGCACCCACTTTCGGCGGACCCCCTGGCACTCTATGGGCCCTTTCCACCGTAAAGAACTTACTGAGACCCTTTGGTTTCAAGTGGTTAAGGATCAGGTCTTCAACGAAGAGGTCTGGTGTATGCGACTCCGCATTTTCAGGAACACCCAAAATGCGGACATTATTTTGACGATTGCGCCCCTCATAGTCATCGAGAAGCCTCCTGGTTTCGTCACGCGCAGCCTGAAGAGCTCGGACTTCTCTCTGTAGCTCAGCGGTATCATCAACCAGGCTCGAAGTCAGGATATCGAGGGACTTTACTTTTTCGCTCGTCTTGGCGTGATCCGTGCGCAAGAGGTTAAAGTCAATCTTAACCGAGTCAAGCTTGTGATCGAGTGCGTCCATTCTAGTCGCCATAGAAGTTTCGATTCTGGTGACCACATCCATTATGTCCTGCAAAGAAGGCTCTGCGCTGGCCCTCGGTGAGGTGGCCTCGGTGACTGGTGTTTGCTTCTGGTCAGCCGTAGACCCCCTAGGCACAGTATATTTGTCCAGTTTATTGGATTGGACGGACCTCTGATTCCTGCCACCCTTAGTGAGAGGTTTCTCCGAGTCTGCTCTGGCAGCCATGACGGGGCGACCTCCGGGAACACCTAGGATAAAGCCAGCGACACAAAGGACGAAACTCACAGACGCTCGGGAGCCCAATCGCGAGTCGTCAAGCGGGAATGTGGGAACCCCCTCTGATATGCCCAGCACCAATAGTCAATTCAAAGGGCGAGCCGAGGTGGGGTCACCGCTTCCGGTGGGTCATGCCGCTGTTGTCACATTAGGTCCCGGCCACGAATGACACCAGAGTCCGCTGCGCAGGCAACGGGTAGGCCCGATATTTCGGACGACGATTCGAGGGGGTAGGAATGGATCCCGCGGGCCACAATTGCACCAGGACGTAGCCACATCAATCACCCATCGAATGGTGCCCTCGGGTAACAGGATATATGACAGGATAGACGAGCGGCGGAGCGGGTCTCACGGAGCTACACAATCACGCGGCCATCTTGGTCCCGCGCTAGGCTCCTCCTCCACATCTGTTTATTTTTTAAACCTTTTCCGTTTCAATGATGTTGCAATTAAAAATGTTGAGGTTTCAGAGGTCGAGTAAAGTGCTGCTCTGGAATGTCAAAGTCGTATTTTACCCTAGTGGCGCAACAGTAAACAGTCAAAATGGATTGGAGAAAGCACCCTACCTACCAGCAGGCAGTGGTAAAATGGAGACCTGTGGTGTGCTTTCACAATAGTACTGATTAAAATAATCTTGACGCACACTTCATTCTGTTAGAGCAGTGGTCTCCACCTTTCCTATAGTAGGAGCTATATCTGATCACTGAAAATCACTCACAGCTGTTAGAGTACCCTAGTCCTATTCCCCTGAGCATACACCAGTAATGGCTGACAAACTGCATCTCCAAATGTTTACCTGTGGGGTTTCCAAGAATTAGAATTGCTCTTATTTACAATCACCTCTGGGAGTGGGTATCTCATACGGACTTGGGGTCTCACTGTCTTTTTTTTTTTTATTTCTTTAATAAGTGTTCCTCCATATCAGCAGACAATTTACAATAACCAACATTGATCTCTTCCGCCTCAGCCGAGGTGGAGCACAAATTCGTAATAATGCAAGTCATGAATTAGACCACAGGTCGTGCCAGTAGAGGAGTTTTCATTTTCAATGTTCCTTTTCATTTTTATGAACGTCATCAGAACTTAACTGCAACTTAACTCCTCCCTCCCCATCCAACCCCCGCATGAACCCTCCCTGAACCACTTTCCATCCATACCCTCCCCCTCCCCCTTGCCGGGTCTGGATAACTCAAGGTCTATGCATCGTATCTTCCATACTGTGCCCCCTTGTGTCTGCCTCCTGGAACCTGGGGCCGTCCCTACTGCAGAAGGCGTCAGCTCTGAGCTTGCTTGTGTGGATTGTGCGGTGTGTCCTGCTATCTCTTGGATCATCACTCCCCACGCCAGCAGCACTTCAAGTAGTTTGTTATCTCTCCTGGTGTTACGCATATGCACTTCTTCCGCCAATGCCCACTCCCTCAAATCTGTTGTCCACTTTACCACTAGTGGCCCCTGTTGTGTTAGCCAATGCATCGCTATATGCCTTTTGGCTATAACGAGGCCCAGAACCAGGAACCGCCTACTCATCTTGCGCCTAGGATCTCGGGGAATCAAGCCTAACAGACAAGCGCGCGGGTCCAGGTCAATTACCCATCCCGTTATCCTGGTCAGGTCCTCTAGGACCGTCAGCCAGTATTTCTGGATCATTGGGCACATCCACACCATGTGCGGGAAATCCGCCGGAGCGCTACGATATCTGGGGCAGTGTGGGTCTCTGGAATTATCAATGGCATGAAGCCATATGTATTATGTTATACTGAATTTCTTTAAAGCGATTGCATACTGATACCTTCCGTACCCCTTTGTGTATCTATTCCCAGTCTCGAGGTGTAATCTCCTGCGGACACACCCACTGCCAATTATCTTCTATTTTTCAGGGGCTATTCTTCTTATCCTCTCTCAATGCCCTGTAGCGGTGAGTAACAAACTTCCGGCCCCCAGCCATGGTGATCATAGTGACCAGGGTGTGAGTGTGCTCTGGGGCTTCTGGAAACCAGGCTCAGAGGTGCCGCGCCGTCGCCGCTACCTTAGCATACTGCAGAAACCGCCCCGATCCCAGCTCAAAATTACTCACCGCCTCTTGATAAGTAATGAATTTATTGTCCGGGTAAAGGTCAGATAGCATCAGGCAGCCCCCATCTTTCCATTTATCCGTGGACATAATCTGGTCTATGTGAGCAAAGGGTGGCATGAGCCAGAAGTTCGCCTCCTGGGCAAACGGCGGATCCCGAATCAGTCGTCGTACCACCCAGTTCCATATTGCCGCTATAAGTCTCACCAATGGAGGACTCTGATTTCGCTGCCCCCCGCCCGCCAGAGAAGCACTCCTAGCTGTCGATCTCCATAAGTGCCCTCTAGTAGTGACTTCTCCCATTGTAGTGTGTTTATCTGGGGACCTGATTCGATATTTCTATTTTATGCCCTTGTCCGGTTATAAATCAATAATATCCATACAATGGCATAAAAACCCTATTCATAATTCGTCGTAGCACATGCTGTCACATTAAGCAAGACTACTCCTCCAGCCCCCTAGAAAGCACACCGAGTTCTCTAAACAAAACCAAGCCTCCAGCAACCTGGGAAATCCCCATTGCCTTTGTTTTGATTTCATCCTAGAACTCCTGTAAAGCACTGTAAGAATGGCCAGTTCTTAGTGACATCTTTATTGACGTCTTATGTCCAGCCTTACGTCAAACCCGGCACCTTTCAGGTATAAATATACCAACGCTGCCTTAAGCAAACACACGGTGGTGGTGATTCTGGAGCAGCTATCTACTTGCCCGAGAGCCCAGCTGATGCGAGAGCCCATGGATGCTGCCCCTCCCTTTTGACGCGCTGAGAAAGACGCTGTCTTTTTTCCTGCCGAGAAAATCCAGCTACGGCGTTTCCAGCCTACCCTTGCGGGTGACTGGGATATCGAGTCCGGAGAGAGAGATACCAGCCCTCCTGCATTCTATTACCCAGGTACTGAACTGACTAAACCCTTACAGAGAATTCTTGAGTCAGATTCTTGGCAAAACAAACTTAACTTAAACTGCTACTTACTTACTCCTTCCCACGTATTAGGCTTAGGTCAGGTACACCGGGGTAGGCGTATTTAGAAGCACCAGTTGAGTACGATTAGTCAATGTATATATGTATGTAAATATTTTATCTATTTTAAAGTATCATATGGCTAAGAAACCATATCAATGCTTTTACAGTATTATTTTATAATCCTGCTTTTACTATACGCACTTTACTTTACTATAAGTATTGCAATTGTAGCAATTCATTTCTCTTGTATGAGGAAGGAGACTGCTCAATAAATTTTACCTTTTATTGAAAACTCCCGTCTCTCTTTTCTCTGCAATCTGGTGAAACTAAGTACGCACCTTTGACTGAGTGAAATAGCTGTCTTTTGTTTTCACACGACTCTAGAGATATACTCTTATTCAGGGAGAGCAAAGTTGTCATGTTTTATGGTTGTCAGAAGCTAATCCCTTCTTGTCTATCCAGGGAGGTTAAACTCCTCCTCGTTTATTCGAGAAAGTTTCTAGTGACTTCTGAGCTTGCTGGCAAACCTTAAGTCTAATATAGTCAGTAGAGACCTAGTTAACCTCAGTCCTATGTCTACACTGTTGAATATATTATTCCAATGCGCAGAGCCTATTGGGAATATAGGAACTACACTACACCACGAGGGGTCTGTGTACAGCCAGGCTATGGCATGTTGCAATTGCGCTGCAAAATAGTAAAGTTCTAAATCTGGGACCTCTAGACCCCCTTTGCCCCACCTACGCTTCATGATCTCAAGACTAACCAGGCATCTCTTCCCATTCCCCATTAATAGGACCAGGAGTGCATCCAGCTCCTTGAATTCTCTGTGAAGGAGTTCAAAAAAGGACCCTTGCATTGTATAGAGACATCCAGGCAGGACCACCATCTTTATCAAGGTGATCTTCCCCATTAGGGAGAGGTTAAGTGTGTTCCAAAAGGCAATACTACCCCATAGGCCATGGATTATCCTCCCCATGTTATGTTGATAGAAAATGGTCTGAGTCCTGTCGATCCATATCCCCAGATATCGCAGTGTGTCCTCTGACCAAGGAGGTTCCATCACCGGACGCTGGGCTCCCTCCCAATCACTCTCTGATCCAATAACGTAAAGCTAAGATTTTGTTTTGTTGGCGGAAAGCCCAGAGGCAGCAGCAAACCGTGCTAGTGCAGCAATCATGGTTGGTAAGGATTGGGTGAGCTGAGTCAGGTATATGAGCGCGTCATCCGCATACAGGGATACGACATGCTCTAAACCCCCAATCCGTATGCACTGTCCCTCAAGTACCCCGCGGAGGTGGAAGGCCAATGGCTCCATTGCCAGGGCAAACAGCAAGGAGGAGAGCGGGCACCCTTGCCACGTCCCCTTGCTATGAGTATTATGTCTGACACATACCGTCCTGTGCGAACCCTCGCCACCGGATGGGCATAGAGCAATTTTACCCAGCTGACAAAACCCTCACCCAGTCCCATATTTAGAAGTACCTGCCATAGATAGTCCCACCTGATCGAGTTGAATGCTTGTTTGATATCTAGGAACACTAAGGTGCTCTGTTGGGCGTGTCCCTCCAATGATTGCATAAAATTGACGAGGCGACGAATATTCCGCAGCGTGTTCCTGCCCGGTATAAACCCGGACTGGTCTTCATGAACCAGTTGCCAAAGATATGGAAGGAGCCTATTGGCCAACACCTGGCTGATCATTGTAAGGTCCACATTCAACATTGGAATTGGTCCGTCCATCCCAGGAGACTTAGCAATTTTCAGATGGGCGATCGCCACCCGTATCTCCTCCCCTCTAAAGGGGGCTCCTAATACCTCCTGACTCTCCGGGTCCATACAAGGCAGTTCCAACCCCGCCAGAAAAGTCTCCACCACCTCGGGGGCCACCGTGTTGTCAGGCTCAGAGTATATTCTACATAAGTGGGTCCAGAATGTTTTGTTAATCTCGTGTTGCATATTGACCACCCGGCCAAGGTCATTTTTAGTGCCAAACTTTGGAGGGGCTGTATCTCCGCCCGAATCACGTGCCCTAATAACCGACCAGCCTTATCTCCTTCTGTATACCAGCAACGCTTGCTTACATTTTTATTGAATTTGCCCAGTGAGTCCCATATGTCCACAATCTTCCGTTGCATGTCTTCCCACTGAGCCGACGCCTCCTTATTCGTGGGAAGCTCCTTCTCCAGAGCCTTTAAGTGTTCCTCCTGCCGGCGTAGGTCTCACTCTAGCACTTTTTTAACCCCCACCTCAGTAGACATGCATACCCCCGTACCACCACCTTCATTGCATCCCATTCGATCGCCCTGGTGCTAGCAGAGCCCCAGTTCGTCTCAAAATAGGCTTCCACCCCGTGCGATATGGCGCCCTTATAGGCCGGGTCCCCAAAAGCTTCAGTGTTGAGCCTCCATAGCGGTATCTTGGACCGTGGTCGGCCCAGCGAATACGTTATTAGAAGTGGGGAGTGGTCAGACAAATAGCGGGCCAGATATTGCATCTCCACTATACGATGCGCCGTCGCCCTTTGGATAAAGAAGTAATCTAGTCTACTATAGGTATTGGCAGCAAGTGTGTGACACGAGTACACCGCAATCCAGATCGTCATCTGGATTGCGGTGTCGCAATATATATAATAAGCCATAATTTTGAAGCATCTAGCCCATCGCTTCTCTGGTATTGGGTTTGGCATCTAATTTTGGGGGGTGTCTCTCTAATTCCCCATCAAGGGCACAATTAAAATCTCCAGCCACAATCAATTCCTTGTCAGGATCCAGATCCAACTCCCCCAAGACTCAACTTAAAAAACCCCCATCATCACTATTCAGGGCATAGATATTCACTACACATACACTACGCCCATCCAGCGTCTCTTCCACCATCACAAACCTCCCCTCAGGATCTTGTTTTGTGTGTTAAGCCTTAAAGGGAACCCCCGGTGCCACCCATATAAGCATGCCCCTGGCAAACCCCGGGTAGGAGGTAGCAATAAACTGACCCCTCCATCTACGTTGAACATATTTAAGACAGTCCCCCATAAGTGCATCTCCTGAAGCAGAGCTATACTTATCCCATAGCGTCTAAGATAGGTTGCCACCCGGATCCGTTTGACCCTATTATTGAGCCCCCAAACATTTCACGTCATTAGTTTATACCTCTGTGTGTCACCTTGCAAGAGTCCGCAATTGTGCTTGGCGTCGCGCCCAGTAGTCTTGTAGGGGACCCCCTATCACTTTGTAGCATGACCCCCCATGATATGATCTTCTCAGACCTCTACCCGTACAGCAAAGACCAGACCCGGCATCATCCCCAACAGAACCAAAATGGAAACCCCTGGCACCCCCAACCACAGGCAGTAGCACTTCATTCTCACAACCCAACCCTGGTCTGAGGACTCAGAACCCCACCCCAAAGTACCACCCGCCCTCTGATTCACCCCACCCAACTTGAATTAACTAGTATCAAACCACTTACTTTCCCAAGTCAAGCAACCCCCTTCTCAACCACCAAAATGTAACTGACTGACTGGCATTGCATGGCCCCACCCGACCAATTGCCTAGCCGGGTCACCCCAGCACACGACAGCCAGCCATTCCAAAAATGTATATTAGCAAGATAGTGTGAACTCTTCAAAATATTTTCCCCCAATCCCCCCTACTGTGTCCCCTGGCCCATGGCCCTCCCTCTCAAGCTCAATAAAGTCCAGTGCCCCTCGGTGCAGAGCATGTACTCGCAGTGTCCATGACCCAGACCACCTCGATCACAGCTCCTGTTCCGCCAGTCAGCCATCGCTAGAGCCCTCACCCAGTGGGCCGGTGGCACCCCCCAGTTCTGATTGTGTTTCTTGTACCAAGCATAGCCGAGTGAACTGTTTTTGCGTTGGAATCGCCTCCCGCTCTGTGAGGAGTGTGCCATCTGGTCCCACCATGATACATCCTCCATCTGTCAGCTCCCGGGTTCCCGACTGTTGTTCCTCATCATGTCTTTGTCGGTTCAGCTGTCGACCACTCCGCCTCCTCTGTTCCTGCCAACCGTGGTTTTGGTCTTGACCGGCCAAGCCCAGCGAGTCCATCCAGTCCATTGCCTCCGCCGAGTTATCAAAGCAATGCACCTTGACTTCATACTGTACTCGAAGCCTGGCTGGAAACATTAAGCTATATTTAATGTTGAGGTTTCACATCCGACATTTCACACCCAGGAAGCTATTACGCATGTCCTGCACCTTTTTTTTGTAGTCCGGGAGAGATGTGGATATCCTGGTTTTCGAATCTGGGTGGGCCATTAGTGCGGATATGTTGCTGGATCGCGTCTTGGTCTCTAAAGTTGAACAATCGAGCGATCATGGCTCTGGGCGGGGCTCCTGGTTTTGGTGGCAGCCAAGAGTGTCTTCTCACCTCCCCAGCTGGACTCGTCGTCCAGGACCAGAGGAGCAAGTGTTCCAGGCCCTGCCCCTGGGGGGCACCTCACCTTCTGTGCTGGAGCCTCCGTCTCAGGTCAGCAGCTCTATGTCTGGTCTTTCAGGCCCAGTGGTGTCTCCCAGTTCACTGCAGGCGCTTCTACCCCCTACACTTGCAGGCTGCTACTTAGGCCGCAGTCACTGTTCACCATGCGGCAGGGCTCACGGGCCTCCTCCCAGCTCCCCAGGAGGCCCGAGGCATTTCACTCTGTCTTCCAGTGCCGCCACTCCAGAATTCCAGACACTTTTGGGCAGAGGCGAGCAGGCCCCACTGCACAGGTCTCGACCTGCGCTCGTTCCCAGCAGCCCGCTACCCGTTCTGCAGCCATAAGCGGCCGTCCAACTGCACTGGCACCTCCACCCGGGGCCTCACCTTCATCAGATAATGTTGATGGACCTCGCCTGTAGTCACAGGCACCTCCAACGCCCGTCAGCAAGCCCGGGGGGGTGTCCGCCACCGTCCTCCGCTATTACCACAACATGGTGGCCGCGGTGCACTGGGGGACAGAATTTCAGCGGGTCTCTGGCCACCCGTTGCGACGTTGCAGGCCACTGTCTTTCGTCCCCACCATGATCCACAAACTCAGGGGGGGTTCTGTTATCAATCCAGTGCATCGAAGGTCACCATCACGCCAGGATTTAAATAGGATTTTGTCCGTTGGGGCAGGAGCAGCGCAGAGACACGTCTAGCCGGCCATGTTGTCAGGCCACGCCCCCTTGGGGGTCTCACTGTCATGTCATACATAGGTTGACACTGCTTTAATTTTGAGGGGTGGGACCCAAAACTCTTCGCCTGTCTGGCTAATTTCTCTGTAGTTCTTTGGTCCTTGTTCACAATAAGCAAATCAGATAGTTTCATTGTCGGGCTGAGGAGGTAATGCCCTGAGGGGTATGAAATCTTCAGCCCAGCAAAGTTTACCTCAGGCAGCAAGGCGCCTGCACATTTAACGCTTGTACAGCACTGGCTGCCTGACCTGAACATGAAAAGTGTCAGTCAGGCCAACCTTTGCTCAGCCTTCATAAAAAAAGTCACACAACACAACGGAGCACCCAAAGTTGGTGTGCTGCGTTGCATGAAAGGAAAGGAGGAGGAAGGTGCATATTTACAAAGATAAGGCTCTCTCCTTTCCTTTTACTAGCACCTGCACACAACCATGCTGCCGGGCACACAAGTTCGCAACATAGTGTAAGGGTGTCGCATGAGGATAGCATGGGTTGTGCACTGGAGGTGTACCCTTCCAATACAAAATTCTATGCCAAGTCAAACTGTAAAAAATTCCCCACTTAGTATGTGTGCTGTGTAATGCAGTACACCGGCAAAGTCAAAAACAAAATAAAAATAAAAGTATATCTCCTTTTAACACCTGCTTCATTAATTTTTTTTGGTGCAAAGCCCTGTCTACTGTTAGTCGAAAGGGATTTGTGCCAAAAAGCAAAAAGCATAGGTGGTAGCACAGGGATGCCCATGTACCACCCATGTTAGACGCATCTGGTGTAGAGTATGTAAAGCTTTGCTTTGTGTTACTTTAGAGAACTTTCCAGATCAAAACAAGTTTTGCCCTTGAAAGTAAATCCAAGAAAAATGTTTTGCACTAGTTTGCGTCACATATGTGGTGCAAACCCAGTGCAATAGGTTTGTAAATTAGGCCTTTCAAGCATTGCGAACAGGTTGTGTGGTCAGAATCTCTCCACCCCTAACGACAGCGGTGCCTGCGAGTTTGCATTTCATTCTCAGACACTTACAGCCTGATTCATCAAGCTAAATTGCGGGCGCAATAGCAGCGAAAATGCTATTGCGGACGCAATTTCCCAAATCGGCATTCATCAAGAAAATAACCAAAGCGCTAACCAAAGATTGCGAATTCGCTAATATAATCTCAGAATCCCAGTAGGTTTGCGCCAAAGCACGGAATTAGAGAATAAATTTAGCGAATCCGCAATACAAGCGCAATCGGTATTCATGAAAATTCTCTAATAGCGAAAAACCTCAAATTCTCTATTAGCGCCGCGCAAATTAAGGACAACCCAAAGCAGGTGGTAACCATAAAAGTCATTAGAGAAAATTTTGAAAAACCGTTGGCCAATCAGGAACAGGGAAAGGGCTGACCAAACACACATAAGGAGATGCAGCAGCAGCAGTTGGTGTCTCACAATGCCAGGAATGTACATGCTGGTCAGGCGGCGAAGGCTACAGCAAGCAGCACGGAGGAGACGCAGAATACAGGAGAGGATATTCCGCCAGCGAATCACCCTGCTGGGACAAACCAGGGAGCAGATTTATGCGAAGTACCGGCTAAATGGGGCCATGATAATTCAACTCATACACGACCTTGACCCCCTGATGCAGCACCCAACAAGGCGGACCAATGCTGTGCCTACACATGTACAGGTATTGTGTAGCCTGCACCTCCTGGCCTCTGGGAGCTTCCAGGGGATAGTAGCGGCTGCAGGGGGGATATCCCAGCCCACCATGTCACGCTGCCTCCGGAGTTTTGTTGACGCAATGCTCACCCAGCTACACCGACACATCAAATTCCCCACCAGCCAACAGGAACTGGACTTGACAAAGTTAAACTTCTACAATGTGGCCCATTTCCCATCTGTGATAGGATGCATAGACTGCACCCACATTGCCATCTGCCCACCAGCTGCGACGGAGTACATGTACCGGAATCGGAAGTCATACCACTCCCTTAACATACAGATGGTCTGCAATGCCAAGACTATCATTACTGACATCGTGGCCCAGTACCCAGGGAGTACCCATGACTCTTTTATATTCCGGCACAGCGGCCTCCACACACGACTGGCCAGGGGAGAATTTGGGGAAGGACACCTACTTAGTAAGTACACATTGTCAACAATTACACATTGCAATGATGTAGCTGCGCAGCACAGGCACTCACCCTCTGCTCCTCTCATTCAGGTGACAGTGGCTACGCCCTCCGGGAATACCTCCTCACCCCATACCTCAACCCGGCTACACCACAGCAACGGCGGTACAATGTTTCTCACATACGGACAAGGAATTGTATAGAACGGACATTTGGGCTACTCAAGAGCCGGTTCCGCATACTGCACAAGACAGGTGGGGCCATGTACTACAGTCCTGATGTGTGCTGCCGCATTGTGGCTGTCTGCGAAATGTTACACAACATTGCAACCAAGCGCCGGATACCAGTAGAGATCTCTGGCAGTGAGTCTGAAGGGGACGACCGTCCACCAGCACATGTGCGTCATGCACGCGGGGAGAACCCTGCTGAAGGACACAGACGGCGCAACCACATCACTATGAACAGTTTCTGAAGCCCACAATCCACTCACCCAACAATCACTACTGCATGGCAATGTAAATAATGACTGGAGGCCCATGTATGTTGCATGAATAAATATTATTGTTAAATCCACAATAATAACGTAATGTCTACATTCATAATATTGCAGCAGTATTGCGCCATACTGCTCCTAACTAGCCACTGGACATGCTTGTATCATCAGCATTATCTAGGAAATGTTCAAGTAACTCAATTGCGCCTCCGGCGCGCAGCCCCCAAACGCCGCTCTGGCTCTTCCTCTGGGACGGCACGTGTCCCTGCAGTGGGCCTGGTGCTGCGGTGTAACACGCCAACCAGTGAGGCAGACAGGCTGCTGACACTGGAGGCGCCCTCACTGGTGTCGTCCCTCCCCACATTGCCTTCACCAGTAGGATGGAGTGCCAGTACGGCAGTGGTAACCTGCTCCAACACCCGTCCAACATCCTCGACACATTGGATTAGCTGCTGCTGCTGCGCCAGGCACCGTCGTGAGAGCTGGGAGGTGGCATTCCCAATCATGTAGTTTGAGCGGGTGTAGGCTGTCAGGCGCGTAAGGAGCTGCCGGTGGCGTCGGCGGGCGGAGTTGCGCTGCGATATGAGTGCAGCAGTGTTGGCCTCCATGGCTGCCGTCATGCGCTCAATCCTATCACCCACATTGGCCACATTGCGGCCGATGTTGTGTAGCTGCAGCTGAATGGCCCCTTGCCGTTGTGCCTGCTGTTGGTGAATGCGTAGCATCCGGCGCTCAGTGCTCATGCCTGGCATGCGCACAGCCATCCCCCTCCTGCCGCTGTGTGATGTGTCATGGTGGCGAGCCCTGACATGCCTGCTCTGCTGGCTGCCCACAGTGGGTGTGTGCACAGTCACCACAGTAGCTGCACCAGAAGTAGATGGTGCCGCTGGTGGTGGAGTTGTGGTTGGCAAAGGTGCAGCACCTGATGGTGCTGGAGCTGTTGGTCTTGCCCTGCCTGCAGGGTTAGGTGCTGCCGATGATGGTGCTGGAGCTGTTGGTGTTGCCCTGCCTGCAGGGTTAGGTGCTGCGCCGGATGGTGCTGGCGCTGTTTGTCTTGCCCTGGCTGCAGGGTTAGGTGCTGCGCCGGATGGTGCATGCGCTGTTTGTCTTGCCCTGGCTGCAGGGTTAGGTGGTGCGCCGGACGGTGCTGGCGCTGTTTGTCTTGCCCTGGCTGCAGGGTTAGGTGCTGCCAATGATGGTGCTGGAGCTGTTGGTGTTGCCCTGGCTGCGGGGTGTGGTGCTACGCCTGATGGTGCAGGAGGTGTTGGTGTTGGCACCTCCTCGGCATCCTCTTCTGACTCATCGATCTGCAGCATGTCGCTGTCGCTGCTGTAGTCGGCGCCACCTGTGAGGGGAATTGGACTTACATTAATAGCATGTATCTGTCACACATACAGTTGCTACATGCATGCTGGTTGACATTCCCTGCCTGGCTTAGCGATTGCTTATTTTGAGATATGTGAGGCTGCATTGGGGTTCTTTTACATTATGGGCAGACTACATGTCCCACAATGCTTGTGGCCATGATCTCATGTGCATGGTTTGAATGACTTGGAATGTATATGGGAGGCTATAGGGCCATGACCATTGTTAGGGGACAGGGTCGCAGTCGCATGCCACTTACCTTGGCTGTCTTGGCTGGGTCGGGATGAGTCCAGGTTGGTGACACCTATGCACGCCTCTGTCTCAAGGGTGTCCTCCACGCGGTCCTCCATGGGGGTATTGGGAGGGACAGTAGGTTCTCCGCCCCCAGTACCAGATGTCTCGCCCAGCCTCTCTGCCGCCCTCTCCTTGGCACGACCTCGGAGGTCATACCACCTCTTCTTGAGCTCGTCCAGTGACCTGTGTGTCACGCCCACAACGTTCACTTTAGCTGAGATTCCTAGCCAGATGCGACGTCTCTCCATCTCTGGCACCCTCCGGGAGTCCTTTCCAAAAAGTTTTGCGTGGTTTTCAACCACTCCCTCGATGAGCTGCTCCAACTCCTGCTCGGAAAACTTGAGCTTTCTCTTGCGCCCGGTGTCACTGGGTCCTGGTGCAGACTCCTCTGACATTGCTACTGTCGCAAATGGGTAAATTGCGCTACTTTGGAGGTGTCCCGGTAGGAGCTCTGTTTAGCTGCAGCCTCGCGATCAGCCTCGCAGTTCAGAATGGGGGTGGGAACTGCCTGCTTCCTGGTTGTGATGTCATCACGGCGCTCGAAAAGCGACTTCCCGTTAGTGCGATCTCGCTACTGGCGAGATGTCGCTAATGGGGATTTGCGATGGCGCAAAATAGAGACGGAATATCTGGGTAATAGCGATTTTTCGGCGATTTTATTTTCTCGCTATCGATTTTAGCGCCCGTGTGCGAATCGCTTTATTTACTCGCTAACTATGATGAATTCCGATCTGCGCCTTTCCATTTGCGATTCGCTGTGAATCGCAAGTTGAGAGTCGCAGATTCCTTTCTTCATGAATCAGGCTGTAAGTGCCATATGTATCAAGCAAAATTGCATGCGCAAATTCCGCCTATGCGAATGCAATTGTGCCAAATGGTATGTATTAAGGCAACATAAGGAATCGCAAAATTTGCGATTCCTTATTTTGCAATTGCATTTAAGGAATCGCAAATTTTGCGATTCCTTAAAGGCAATGTAAGAAGCACCAAAAAAGTGCAATTTGGCCTTAAGGAATCGCAAATTACCACCAACTTCAAGTTGGGGGTAATTTGCGATTTCTTTGAAAAATGCACTTTTTAGCATTTTTCAAAGTTCAATGTGAAGCACATTCATATGTGCGCCACATGTGCACCCATGCTTATTTCAGGGGTGCAACAGGGTGTCCTGTTGACACCCCTGCACCCTTGAAATTGCATTCTCAGTTTGCTATTCGCTAATTGCTAAACGCAAATTGAGAATGTCTTCCCAGTCATTCCTATGGGCCTCTAGGCCCATAGGAATAAATGGGGAGGTATTCCTTAATTGCGAATCCCATTAAAGAATATGTAGGATTCACAAAATGTATTGCAAATGCTACATACATAGCATTTTGCGATTCTCAAATAGCGATTCACAACAAATCTCTATTTGAGAATCGCAAAATGACTTTTTGGTACATATGGCCCTAAGGCTCAGAAACAATGAGCAGGTTTCTGTTTCCGGGCTGTGTTCCCTAAAATAAGGTATTTACTCTGAAAAATATTCAGCTAAATAAATTTACTGTAAGCTCAGCAGGCACAGAAAAACAGGCGCCTTCAGGAAAGGACCCTGTATTTGCATAGCAAATGTATCAAGTATGTTTGTTGCAAGTATCACATTAGTGCACTTTGCGAATATTTTGGCACCTGGTGGAAAATTCAGCACTACTAATGCTTCTTTGCTTCTCTTTCAGCATTTTATTCGCTGACATTGTGGGCTTCACTAGTTTGGCATCGCAGTGCACTGCTCAGGAGCTGGTGAAACTTCTGAATGAACTCTTTGGAAAGTTTGATGAGCTGGCTACAGTAAGCAGGCGCCGTTTTATTGCTGTGTATTTTTGTGTTTGGACAAATTATATAAGATTGATTGCTAAACTCTCTCATTTTGTGTAGACAATAAATCAAGAGCTTGTATTGTTCAATTATTTACTCTTGCACATTTGGAGATTTGGCTGTGCAATTCTTCATTGCAGAATTTAAAGATTAATTGGGTTGGCTCTCTGTCTGCCACGCTCCCTGACTGACACAATAATTATTATGGTTATTACAATTCAGCCTTTCAATCAAAAGCCTATCTAGTTTAATGTCCCACATATCAAGCTTTCTCTTTTGCACTTTCTTGTGGCTGGCAGAGACAGAGTGACATAGTTTGTGACACTTTAAATGTTGTCGAGACCAATATTCATTAGAGCTTGGCCAGGCTAAGTGTGCAGAGCCAAACCTTTTGCCTATTCAAGTATGATTTAATTGAACTGAGACACTCAGACCACGTTAACCTTTTGAAAAGCCAAGAAAATTAAAAAGTCAAAATCTAGCTGCAACTATTTAGTTTACTGAATGCACACAATGAGTAGCTAGGCGGGCTAGTTGCAATAACTGTTGAACTGTCTTAGACAGTGGGGAGTAATTGAATTCAGGGGCTGTGGACTAACGGGGGGCACAGCCAAGTGCTCTTTTTTTATACAATTGCAATTTTGTTAATGCGCGTGCATTTTACCTTTGAATTTCTCAGGGTTAGCTAAATGAGCCCAAACGGCACAGCTTGGCATAAGTGAGCAGTGCCTATGTCTCTGTTTTCAGATGGACAGATGATATTCCCAAATATCAGGATGTTTGGTTTGAATCCGCTACATTTTTACATTACCGTTTTATGCAATTTAATCACGGCACCTTCCTTTACTTCTGTTAGTGTATTTTCTTTCCTGTTTTTGTAAATGAAAAGTAGGCTCAGCAGTCAATCAGAGGAAGGGGAAGCCATTTTCCCATGCTCTTGCTGAGAATAATTTTCGCTCTATTTCTAATCTATAGAGAATTAACCCATTTCAAATACGGGGTTCTTGGCGAAAAGGAGAGAAGACCCTCCGCGCTAACCAATCCCAGACAACTTCTTAGGGAAATCTGTTACCATAAAGATTGGATTATTCCACCCATTCTCAGAGAGAGGAATGTACATTCCTAGGGACAGGAAAAGAGTGCAAATATTAACGTTTTTAAAAATAAATCTACTGAAAAGATTATTAAAAATCACAACACAAAATGGAGGTGTGGGGTGACGATAAATCAAACTGCATATATATCTTTAAACATAGTACAAATCAGAGCTGCTTTCAGAAAGATCACACAATATTCTTTAAGTCTGTTTTACAATATTCTTTAAGTCTGTTTTACAGCAGGTCACATACCAATGGATGTAGACAATGAAAATTCCAAAATTGGCCAATACACTCTCATGTTCCCAGTGTTTCTTACATTGCGCTAAATCTATTATGATTACATCAAAAGCACGGAAGGCCCGAGGCAAATGTACAGGCTTCCCTTTTCAGTGCAAATCTCAAATGGGAGTAAAGTCAAAAGCCTAGCAGTGCATAAAAGATACATTTTGATCCACTAGCAGGCTTGGGGAAGGGAGTTTTTGTGTGTATTGTGCAAGGCCTTTATCAATTACTTACTCGTCAATAGTTTAACACTGGTCTGAAGTGCAGGCTTTTTACTGCAGTGGGATTTAAGACAGATTGTAAACCAGACAGCTGTACCCTACCAAAAAACCTGAATTTTGATTTGCTTCTAGGCGGTCGATATTGTGCCAGGAAAATTGCAGATAGTACCTGAACAAACCACATTAGAGTACCAACCCACATAGTGCTATGCCTTATGCCCATAACAGCTGCCTGTGACTAAAACAGATTTCTAGTAAAAAACTAAAATGTTCTTCTAGCTCATTGAATGTGCCTGCACTAGGAACTATGCTGTTGAAAAAGAGAGGTTTAAAATCATTCACTACCCTAAGCGGAAGGCTGAATATGTACTTGAGAATGTTTCTTATCTCTGATAAACCACATTTCTAAACATTTGAACTCCAAAAACATTCCTTTCCATTTGCTTGTATTGTATATTTATATTGTTCATTTCATGAAAATTGTGTAATCCATTATAGTTGTTTCTGTGTTCTAAAACAGCAGCCTCATTTTCCTGTCTGATTTACCATAGTACATATTTTAAATATATTTAATTCATCAACCTTGAATGCAGCTGTTTATAAGGTTCAGAGAGCAACATTTTTATAGATGTATTTTATCATTCGCTTTTATTCACCTCATAACAAACATTTTTGAAGATACCACACATTTATGAACAGAGAAAGGGACATTTTCCTTGCTTGCATTGGACCCCATGGCGCCCTTGCTACACCACGAGAACACTTAAGACAATAGAACTTGACCTTCAGGTTGTTTTTCAGAAAACCAGTGGATTGTGTGTAATCAAAACACAGTTTTTGGATAAATTGTCCTCAGACAGTTGTATGGACATGCACTAGGGTGTAGCTCTGGGGGGTGGGTGTTCGGGGTATTATAGCCTCTAAACCATGTATTCTGCAGTAAATTGTTGGGTACACATGCTTTCAGTTAGGTATGGTGAAGTGTCCGTCGGATTTCACTTGGATTTTTAAATGCTCACACTGACACACACTCACACACACACACACACTCGCTCTCTCTCATTTCTTTTTTGAAGGCCTTAAAATGTTGATCAGTTGAAAAATATTGGGGGATATTCTCAAGAATATGTGATAACTATAGCAAAATTAGCTTAACACAACATTGCACATTGCAGTCTATCGTGGGAAAACAACGCTGTGACAATGGCGTATTAACAACACTGCGGTACCATGGGATAGGCCCAGGATAACGTGTCAAATGTCCATGTTAAAACCAATGTGACGCCAAAAAACACGAAACACCAACGCGAAAATAGTAGCGATGAGGCCAATCACGATACAAACATCAGCGATAACCAGCGCCAGGCCTGCGTTTCCCACACCTCATGCGGGAAAATGCTACACAAAAGCAGAGGAGAAAAATGGTGAGATGACAAAGTACAAGCACAACCCCACAGCTGTGATGTAGAACAAATGACCATTGACCCACATTAGATAGGCATAAACTCACAAACAGCCACAATGTACATTGACATGCATACTGTACGTAAACTGCGCCAATGCGGAAGAGTACATGGAACACACTGTGAAAGCGCATCTCCTCTTCACATTGCAGAGGGGCAATCAACACCCCCGCACACAGACGTGGCATGTTCATGACCAAACAATAATGAAAGCATGGACTAATGTAGGGGCAGTGACTCCCCCTTATGTACATGTTGCCCATATTGTGGGACATGAGTCACAGGATGCATCCCTGCATCATGGCGGCACATATCAGAGCTCAAAATAAGCCCTGTTGTCACTTTTAGACCACAAATGACAGCCAAAATTAAATGAATTGGGACACATGTGAAATTGCTGAATAGTGGGATACTGTACCAACTGTGACACACAGAACTGGCAGTCCAAATACGTGACACCCTAAACAGCCTCACTGCACAGGTGACACACCCAACATCCATTAACAAATTCCAAAATTGCTAGCACGACATGTCGCACCCACACTTGTCTGAGTGAAGTGCCTGTACGGATGAGTAACATGTACGCAGGGAATGTACCTTGGAATGCATTTATTTGCTCATGCTGTGCCTGTGGTCATCCATCGTACTGTCCCATTATTGCTAAGGACCGTCACAATGTGATGTCAACATGAGAAGAAATTCTCATTGATGGTGTCCCTATGGGCTATTCCTGCTGTGGTTGCAGTGGGGTGTGATCCACCTGTCTCATCTTCATCATCGTCCGGTGCATCTGGCACTCTTATCCATGGGGCATTGCTGCGTACACATATGTTGTGCAACACACAACATGCAACGACCATCTTGCACATGATGTCTGAGCTGTACAGGAGCCTTCCACCTGTGACGTCCAGGCACCTGAAACATGACTTCAACATGCCAAATGTGCATTCCACGATGCCCCTGGTGTGTATGTGGGCCAAATTGTACTGCCTCTGGGCCTGTGTGTTCGGGGCTCGGAGAGGTGTTATCATCCTAGCGCAGAGTGCATATCCTTGGTCACCTGTGACAGTACAGAGAGACATGAGTCAAGACTACGTACTGCATGATGTGTTGGCAGGCTCACTGGTTCATTGGTGTGTGATATGTGTGACTTAATGATTCCTGTATGACATGAACTGCTTGTTGCAAATGAGCAGCATCAATGTGTATTACGCATCCTCACTGCTGCTCCTCCCTGTCCCCGAGCCTAGTCACTAGTGTGCGAAGCGGGGTTGCATCACTTGCACCCCTACGGCACACCAAAGTCATGCCGGTCTGCGCATGTCCACAAGCCTGACTATGATACTGTGATGATGCGCGCTGAAGGTGGCCAACCACGTGTGTGTAGGCCCATTGTAAGGACAGGGCTGACACAGATGTAGAGCACCTGCCTGGCTGAACTCGTCATGCGGTTGCGGTCAGACATTTGGTGCATGCGGCGCTAGTAGCGACACACACAACAGTTGGCATGCGTGATCCCTGACCCCAAGCGGGCATACCCTTCCTCATGTACCCCTTCGGCCGAGCCCGCACTCCGCTGGCATGCCACATAGCAAGAATGTCTAATGCGGTACAGGTGGCACAGACAGTACAACAGAGACACACGCATTAGTTACTTCCTTTGGTAGGCCTAAACTTAACCACACACAGATCCACGTGTTGAAGAGCCAGATCCCTATGCTGGACAGTTATACGCCTGTCCACTTCGCTGACGCTCACAGGCTGGTCCGACACAGCTACATGTCCCAGGTCTACCACACTGCCTGCAGTGACATGGTTGCGCATGCTGTACACAGCACAATGTAATGTGGTATGGCCCGGGGCCCTCATGCATACATAATGACCACACGGACACACTGAGTGAGTTTGTGGAACTGGCTACTGGCACGTGCGCCCGGCCCCTTTTATTGCCAGGGTCACATGTCCAGTTATGCATGTGCTGGATGGGTGTTGGGTAGTGTAAGCCACCCCTCAAGGGATGGTTGGTGCTGGCAACAACCACAACAGTGATCAGACAATCATCAGTGCAAGGTTCAAACAGCAAAGGTCCATGACTTGAGCTGCACAGAGTTAATGACCCCGGATGAGCTGCGGCCGGCACAGGTACACCTCCACAAGACAGTGAGATGCGCTGCACTGAGTTAAGGCCATGTGAGCTGAGCGGGTCCTCGTCGATGTCCAAGGTGAATGTCATGAAGGGTTGCTTGGGACAGTTGAAGGTGTCCTTCCAGAACATGAAGCAGAGGTCAGAAGCAAGCAGAAACAGGCAAATGGTGAAGTTTAATGCTACAGACTGCGCTCTACTACCATGTAAGTATCAGCTACATGATGATGAAGACAACCCCCAGCCCATGAACACAGATGCCACCAAAGTACAACCAGAGAGTGTCCATGATTTGCAGGGCACATACTTAATGACACCAGTGCTAAAAGGGCATGCACTCCGCGATGAGGCCTGTACAATGCCATAAACTCTGCAATGAAGAGGGCTAGACTCAGCTCCAATTGTGTGATCTACTCAACGCAGTGTTTGCCAGAGGCAGCGGTCTGCAGTGGCCGCACATGTCGTTGGCTTGCAATGCACAGAGGTAGTGCCACCAGTTGGTATTTCCCATTACCTCCGTCACGGAGTGACTTTTCTCCTCTAGACTGAAGCATATCTTCCTCTTACCCCTCTCCTTGCGTATTGTAACATGAAGACTACCATGAGGAAATCAAGACTCAGTTCCAAATGTGTGACCTAGTTGACGGCAGTGTAGGCCAGAGGCAGCGGTCAGCGCAGGTCAACAGCTGTCTAGCCATCACCTCCTGGAATTCGAACACATGACGGTGGAATGGCTTGTGGAGCAGATTTGTGTCTGACGGAGGCAGGTGCACCAGAGCTGACCGGGTGTGTAGCCTGCGACGATGAAGGGCACTGC
The DNA here is from genome assembly GCF_964261635.1 of Lissotriton helveticus. Lineage (NCBI taxonomy): Eukaryota > Metazoa > Chordata > Amphibia > Caudata > Salamandridae > Lissotriton > Lissotriton helveticus. The sequence continues at coordinate 1,550,536,371 of NC_136063.1, forward strand.
ATTGGATTGGTGTGAGGCCTGTAGGACCACAGTGTAGGCCAAAGGCCGAAGACAGCAAGGGCCCACAGACACGTGTGGTTGGAATGCTATACACAGAGCTGGTGGCACCTGATCGAAGGGAGTGTAGTCATATAAACTCTGCCATGAAGAATGTTCTCTGCCATAGTGTACCCAAATGTGTGACCTACTAGTCTGCAGTGTCAGCCAGTGGAGTACTTCAATGAGAAAGGAGTAGGGCTGTCCTGTGTTGCAGAGGCTGTGATGGTCTGAGGAGGTTGCTAAGGTTGGGGGTCTCGGCTTTGAGCTTGCAGCGGCACATGGTGGGCCTTCCATGACACACACCGGTGTCGGCAGGTGAGCAGTGAGGCCTGAGTGCGCAGGTGCGGCCAAGACCGGTCTGGGGAGCTGTGGCCTGGGATGCAGCAGGCACAAAGGATCGCAGGCAACACCACTCACGGTGTTGGCCTCGTGGCGGGGTTAGAGGCACCACCCTGGCAGAGACGTTAGCCATTCTGGAAGAGAACAATGCCCAGGGCTAGGTGCTTTTTATTCACACCCGTACGCTGCCTGGCGTATGTCGGCCCAGCTCACTCCGCATACACTTACAGGGGGGACGCGACAAGCTACATTGCCACAATCTCCCCCAAAGGCTGCGGTGACATGGTTGCATCGACTACACTCCATACACCAGCAGTGTATGTTGACATGGATATGTCTGTGGTCTGCATACTGCAGTCTGTCCAGATCATCCACGTCATACTTGGCATTGTGTACATTCTCATTCATCGGTCACTTGCCTCCTTCGCAAATGCCTGGTTCCTACCTCTCCCCACATTCTGCAAATGTGCGGCTGAGGTGCCATGCCATTGATTGCTTGTGTACATGGCTAGCCCAGGTTCCCAGTGTAAGTTGTGCTGTCGTGTCTGGCGGGTGGCATGTTGTTTGGCATGTTTAAGTGAGTTTGTGACGTGTGCATTCCCAGAGTTCTGAATTGCTTGAATGTGGATTTGTGGTGTGTTCATTTGGTACTTACCAACAAGCAGTGCATTTCCGTAGGTGCCAGCCTGGAAGAGCTGGTTGATGATGGACTATCGGAAGATGTAGGACTCATGCACACTGTCTGGGTAGTTGGCAACTGCATTGGTGAAGAGTCCCTGGTGGGCCACTATTGCCTGCACATTGATGAAATGCTTTCTTTTGCTGTAATTGTGTGAAGTGTCGACAGGAGGAACAATTAGGATATGTGTGCAGTCAATTACCCCCAACACGTGCTGGAAGCCAGCTATGGCGTAGAAGCCTTGCTTGATCTCCAGCTGTTCCTGCGCAGTGTGGGGGAAGTAAAGGTACTGGGGTAGCAAGCTGATGATGGCATCCGGGACAGGTTCGAGGAACTTTGATGGGGCTGGCTGTGAGACTCCTCCTACTCTGGCGGTTGTTGGTTGGAAGGTACCAGAGGCCAACAGGTACAGCACAGCCAGCAGCTTTGTCTGTGGTGGGATGTTAGTTGTCCACTGTGTTGGTACCATCAGCCTCTGGGCTATGATGTTCAGGATGCGGAGGATGGTTGTCCTTTCGAACCTGCAGTGGGCAATGACATACTCTTGTGAGGTTGGTGCGTTTCCTGAAGGTCCGCTGTCTGTGTCTGTGCTGCCTCTGTGGTGGTCCAGGGGGGTAGCGGTGGAGTCCGGGGGGTGGTGGCAGGCCTGGGGGTGGTGGCGGTGGGTGTTGTGGCCCGGTTGGGTCTCCGAGCTGCATGATCAGTAGCTCCATGTTTGTCTTCAGTTGTGGCTCAGGGTTGAGCTCCCTTTTGTGGTGCAAGCTGTCATCCAACTTTACACCCATTCAGAGCAGGTGTAAAATCCCTGCTGCTATCGGGCCTAATCGCATGTTTTGTGACCTCATCGCTGATCTTGCTGGTCATTGAGAATGTTGCGAAGTGGTGTTGTTGCTGCTTTTTGCACGGGAACACCTACTCTGCATCTCATTAGCGATAGTTGCCGGTGACATCTGTGGCGATGTTTTTTGCAGATGCTATCGCAGGTAAACTGGTGGTATGGACTCTTAGCACCAGCTTGTGAATGGGGCAATATTTTTATTGCGACTTTGGCTGCGATGAAGTGCCGATAACTCGGCAATAGTTCCTTTAGAATACGCCCCATTGCGTTTTAAGTACCCCTAACAATTCACCCTTCTCTCTCTTTCCATTGCCCCTTAAGCCCCCTTCATGTCCTTCTTCTCATATAATGTGTTTTACCAGGATATCCTTGCATGATTGTTGGGAAATATGAAGCTCACGCATCCCAACTCCCGGATCTTACTGACCAAGCTAAGTCCTTGGACAAGCATTATTACCAACAACTTTTCAGAGAATTGCAGCGAGTTGTATTAGGTACACAAGTGCCAAGGTTGAGGTTGATTATTGTGTGGTTTAGCACAGCTTGTTGGAGGCCTTCGTACCTGATGCTTCGAATTACTTTTAATTATCCGCTATTATAAATTAGCAAATGATTCCAGATTTGGCATTGAGAATGCAAGGATATGAGATGTTGTGTCACTCTAAAATCAAACTCACTTATATTGCCTTATTCAGAAACAGCCTTTGAAGAATTGCTCCACGTGAACTTGGACAGATAGGTGCATGCCAATGTCCGTGGCTGAATTTTGCGTGACTTAACATAGCTTGTAGGCAGATTTTGAACTGGGTGCCTAAAATAACTTATTCATCAGTGCTACACTTTAGACATTTTTGAGACGTTTGGCCCTTGATGCATGTCGTGATTGATGTATGATGACTCGAGATGAGTTTCTGCCAAGCATTTGAATTAATTTATTCAGAACTATGCTTGAAGCAGTAGCACCAAATGTGTGGTAGTTAGCTGTGTGAGCCAGCACAGCATGTGGGAAGCTTTTGCACAAACTAATTAAATTATGATTATTAATCAGTACTACACTTTCCAAAATTGAAGTACATTGTGAGTGTGTAGGAAAAGATCTGAACATTGTATTGATCCATGTGTTATTTAACAGAGCGTGTGCAAAGTTTTGCACCAGTACCTTTGATTGTTACGCTCTGCACTGCATTTCAGAGAATGCCACAACATGACACAGCATGTGTTTGGTGGTTAAGCACACAGAGCTACATTAGCTCCACAGCCATGCATTGGATGCAGGAAGAAAAACACAGAATAATGCATTCAGTGTTTACTCAACTCCAACTTGAAAATTATAGTGACTGCATCTGGAATTCATACCCATACTCCCTTTCCTAAAAATAGTCAGTAAACTTTGGGGGCCTCATTTATGAGAAGTGGCGCATCACTGCGTGAAAGCAGCGATGCGCCACTTCTCGGTGCGCCCTCCTTGCGACACCAACGATGCGTCATATTTACAAAATGTCGCAAGGAAGGATAGATACGTCAGTATAACTGATGTATTTGTCAGCGCAAAAAGTGGAGCATCCCTGGAGTTGTGTCGGAAGCCTGACGCAACTCCAGCAATGTTCCTATCACATGGGGCAAGCCCCATGTGAAAGGGCCTGCTTCACCCTTACGCCTGCCATGAGGCAGGCATAAGGTTTTGACACAATGGCATCCTAGAAGTGGCGCGCCGAAATCTCATAGATTTCACTGCGCCACTCCTACGACCCTTTCTTGCGAGGGTACGCCCACCCTGCATACATTATACCTGGCACAGGTATAATGTAGCGCAGGGGTTTACCTAGATGCGTCCCTTCGTACATATGGTGCAACATGGCGCATTTTTTATGCCACTCGTGCGTCACGAAAAGTGACGCACCGGTGGCACAAAAGGGACTCAGGAGCTCATAAATAAGACCCTTTATTTGCAAGTGTAATTGGAACACCTCTTAGCCACTAATCACAAGTGAGGCAGAAGGAGGTTAGGTATGTACCGCACCTAGTTAATTTCATCTTTTTCAAGATTTCCCACCGAAAATTGACCACAACCTATAGGAGTTGTTGCTTACTGCATACAATTCCACACATTTTGGTGTCTATCAGCTGTTTTTCTGTTAAATTGCAAGAAGTTTAACCTGCTGAATTTTTTGTTTTGAAAAACTACAAAGTTGTGATAACCATGGGATACTTGAAATTCCAGTATGTATGGTACGCGGAGTTATCGCACATATCGGAGTGAAAAGCCCATAGGCCTGAGCCTGTGAATTTTCCAATAGGTGCTACATGAGTGCTTTTTTGCTTAAAAATAGAGTCCTTCCTTCTTGCAGTTTTGACACTTGTTTAGGCAGTGCTACGGTCTTTAGTGTTTGATTATAATAAAACAACTATACTTCGAATGACTGATTCTTGTTAAACTCCCAATTCGCACCAAGGTTTGAACATCAGGTGGAAAGACTTGCTTACTGTAGCATGATATACAAATGACTTCTTAAAGGTACAATACATTTTTCTTCTTAAAATATGAATTGTATATGAATCTAAACAAACTGGGAAAGAAGTGCTTCAAAACAACATACGAGAAACCACAAAAGTTACACTTATATTAGAGAACACCAGAAGTTAAAAATTAACAACAACGAAAAGAAATAAGAAAAGAACATACCAGCAAATAAGCTTGGGAATTTAAAACCTTCAGGGATGGTTGTGCTAGAGTACTATCAATTCCCTTTTTGGTCTTGATGAAGTGCCACTAGACCAGTTAGGGGCTACTTTGGCATGAAACATGTCGACCCGATGCAACACATTAGCCCTATAGGATCATTACATCAAGCCGGGGCTCACAATTTTTAGTACGCTAGTGTCCCCTGTGAATAAAAACATTAGTTAGGGTTGCCCTATAACTATTTTAATCTTCACACTCACCACACTACCTAGCCCACACACCCGCACTCACCCTATGGCTTTATCAACTAAAATCTCTGCCAAAGAGACCCTTTGCGGGTTCCCCTTCGGGCATTGCAGCATCGGCTCGACGAGGAGCAGGCCCGATGATGAAGCATTACATCCCTTGGGGTGTGTGAGGAAACCTTTTAGAAAGACCTGCCTTTCCCCTGAACTTTTAGGAACTGCATATGTCTTGTGTTTTCCAATTCTTCTTAGGAGAACGTATGCAGGACCTGCTTAAACAAGCTCCTGGTTCCTCTTGTTAAAGATTCTAATGTTCGAGCCATTGAATGTTGTTACCCCCACCTACTTCACCCAACTGCTCTCCGAGCATACACCTAACATCTCCCTCTCTGTACAGTACCACATTATCCAGGCTCCTTTCCAATTCTGAGTAGCATCCAAATAAAGGGGAATTGGGCTATCAGGCCCAACCCAGGCCAGCAAAAGATATGCCCTGGGTGCCATGTAAAAACTGAAAAAGTAGAGTGACAGGGTCATCCTCTTGGTCACTTTACACACGGACAGACTTGTTTGTTCACATCTGAACGATTTGCAAACTGTATAGCAGAACTGTCCCTCCAAAGCCAGATCAACAAGAAAGAATGACATGTAGTGTTCCTTGAACAATTTTGTCAAAGCCTGCCAAGATATCCAGGACTAAGAAGCCAGATCATCACCACAACCAGGACTGCTGCAGAGTAGTTATTGTACCACACAATGAAAAAAAACAGATTTGAAAGAAATCTGTAATATATTCTACCTTTCAAAGTGTTTGCTATATTTGTGCACCAACCCCTTACAATAGCTTATTTCTGAAAGAACAGAAGAGTAATTAACCTGAAGGTGAAGGATTCAGTTATATATATACACAGACAAATAAGGCTGATCTTTCTTTTTGAACGGGAAGTCAAGCTTCTGGCCTGGCAGCTGTGTGGACTTTTGGATCCACTTTAGGTACCTGTTCTGGGCCACAGGTTTCAGTCCTGGTGAGTCCACTCAGCTATTCATCTTTCTGAAGTCGACACAATGAACAGCATTGAGTGTGGTAACAGTAAACATCTGTTATTTGAGCACCAAGATGCCCTTTTGGGTTAAATGTGCGCTTTACAAATACACACCTTTATCATTTGGCTTTTATTCTGGCATGAGTTTCATTTACAAGATTGATGGCATTTTACTTTTCCCCGTTATTAAAGTTTGCAAATTCATAATGAGGTCTTCTAACTTCCCTAGGTTTCATTATTTAAATTTCTGTACTTCATTTTCTTATCTTTCACGTAGCCAGTGTCAAAATCAAATACTAGTGGAAAGGAAATGGTTTGCAAAGTGAACCATGGAAAAAAGGCACTGAACACTTGTGGGCACATTATGATGGTGTAATAATCGCCACCGTCGAGCCAACGATGGCGACCATTAGGCTATTGAAACGAGAAATACCCCCACCATATTATGATGGCGGGGGGGTATCGCGGCCCACGCAAAGTCTGTCCGCCGCTTTTCCGCCGTTCGGCAATCGTTCTGAATGCCGGCTGAGCGTTGCTGGGGCAGTAATATGGTGGTGGTGACCAGCAGGCATCGCCCAGTCATATTATGAAGTGGGTTACATTCAGGCCCTTCCATGGTGGCGATACCGCCATGGAAGGGCTGGCAGGGATTGGCTTTGGGGGGCTGTTTCGGGCCCCGGGGGTAGGGGGTGCACTTGGGGGGTACCCATTGTACCCCCTGCAGTTCCCTGCACCAAGTGGCAAGCACCGCGTGGTGCCTGCCACATGGTGCAGGGAAATGCCAGGCATGCCCTTTTACCATTGAGGACGGTTTTGCAGCCAGCAGCACCGTCTGCAATGGTAAAAGGCCACGATGCACCCGCCAGTATGGCGGGCACATACTAATTGGGCCGGTGGAACCGCCGCACGTCTCACGGCCGGTCCCATCACCGTTATGGTGGATGGCAGACTGATGTCCGCCCACAATCATAATGAGCCCCTTAGTAGAAGAGAAAAGAGTTGGTACATAATCTGACAGAGCTTGTTGTCTGTGTTTTTAGTGAAAGATTAGTCTTATTTCGCAAGATTATAGGTGCCTAAATTGGGAAATTATTTTGAGTGTGGTCCCCGTAGCTGGTGTATCAGGTACCTTAAATTCATTTTGGGAAATAGAGGGCGATTTTGATAAGAAGACTTGAACAGTTTTCAAAGAAAATGCTGGTAAAGGCCAGAGACTGGAATAAATGTTTTGAGAAGCTAAAATCCAAAATGAAATATTAATTAAAACGAGCAAATAGTAACGATTTCAAGAGACTAATATAAAAGAATATGGTTGTGTGATGTTTTGTTATGCTGTGCTATGTTAGCCTGTAGCATGGTATGATACTTTCTCTTCTAAAGCATGTAAACACCACAAGTAGCCTATAATCCTTCTGTCTCGGAAATTAAGTGAACACATTTAGTTTTTGCTGCAGAACATCCAAGATTGCAGGCATTTCCTGAGCGGACACGTATCTTAGATGCCACCGAGATGTAAGGATAGCGACTCGAGCTGACTGTTGCAGAACAAAAATAGATTAAACTCTGTGCCTTCAAACATGGTTTGCAGATTTGGGTAGCTTAGGAAACACTGTACCGACACAGAGTAACACTCTACTCAGTCAATGGTCAGATCAGTAGTTTTTTCCATAAAAATAGAGAATGCTTAATGCACAATATAGAGAAATATGAAATCAGTTTCCTGGTCTTTTGATAGGAACGAGCGATCTATAGTGCTAGGCTGAAATGATTGCTGCATCACAATATTATCAGGAGGCAGTTTGTAACACTCTCTTGAGTGAGAAAATCTGATGTTTAAGAAGTTTCATATACAGTCTGACGGCCTGTGCAAATCAAGTTCAGATTAAGAATGTCACGGCACTTTATCCCTGTTGGAAGTGCCAAAAAGGTAATAGCCTCAATTTAGACCACAAATGAAAGATTCAGACCTTGTTAACTGCTAAGATCTGCAATTTAATACTTTCCTAGTATATTGAGAAAGGGCAATCAACCACTGATTTTGCCAAAGAGTCATATAACAATGTAAAGCACTATATCACAATCTCTGTCTTCTCAGGATAAAAGTCCATGCTCCTAGCACCCATCCTAGCAGACCTTTCACTCATTCATAACATAAAATATTTAGATTTGTTGGAAAGGGTTATTTGAAGCTGGGTGACATGCACACATATGTGAAGTGAAACCAAATTAAATGCTTGCAAATACAGAGAGTGGGAGTGTGATTTAAATATATTAAAGACCATGGGACCGTTTCACAAAGATAAATATACTTGTGAATATGTATTCATGTCTAGATCTACTCCTGCGCCTAAATGTAGCTCTCCAGTTTTGAGCTGTTCACCATTTTCAGATTGCAGATTTACACTTAGATACAGACTTACATGCCTCTGCCCTCTGAAATGAAAGGGCGGAGCTTCCAACAACAGAATTGTCAAGTGTAAAGTAACTACTAGTAACTGTTCATCGTTTGGTGGAGAGTTCTGCACCGGAGTAGAGATGCCCTAATAGGAAAGTATAGGGAACTTTAATAAAGTGTTTTATTTCCAAAATATGTTTTAATGCATAACAAAAGTGTAAATTAAATTAAAATATTTAATATCAACCTGGAACTAATAAAATAAATGCTACTGCACATTAATGTATCATATTAAATGTGCATTAACTACCACAAAAGTTTATTAATATGATGTATACATATTAATTTTAAACAATAATGTGAAAAAAAACAGCCGTCTCTAATATTTCTTAATATAATTTTCAGAAACTTGCTTCAAATATGTGTCCAATTACTGTACATACTTTCATTTTTTGAAACTAAGTTTAATAGTTTAATTTAATTACTTTTTATATTTTATCTCATATTAACGGATGTATGACATTACAACGCATGCTTTTACATCGCATGCTTTTACATCGCGGTTTTTACAACGCATGCTGTTACACCGCATAGCGCTTTGGGGTGCTGGATAGTGAATAGTTTAATTTACTATTCCAACTCCAGTCCCCGTGGACACTAGGGAAGGTGTTGGATAGTAAATTAAATCTATTCCCTATCCTAGAGCGCCCCCCAGCGCAATGCGTTGTAATGGTTTGCGTTGTAAAAGTTGCGATGTAAAAGCCCTGCGTAGTAAAAGTTGCGTTGTAAAGGATGTTTCCCCATATTAACAAATGGAATATTATCCATAATTATACATACTAACCCCGGGCGCAGACCTCCGCACTGCCGACGGAATGTGCAGAGATTTGCCTTCTCTGCGTTACGAGGAGAAGGAAAGCAGAGTGGAGTTGGCCAGCCTCCACCTCGACCCCCCTTTATAGAAAGTAATTAAACATAAAAAAAATGTAAAACTACTGACCTGTACTGCGGCGTCCGTGGGCTGCCCTCCTCCTCTTCTTCGCCGTCTCGCTAATCCTTGTGAAAACTGCAGATGTGCATGCACCCGTGCAGGTGCATTTCTCTGCGTCGGCGTATACATAATCATGGACCGGAGATAGACATTTCTAAGGAAAAGGAGATAAGCAACACACAGGACAGTCAGGAAGAGTATTAATACCCCCAAGACCAGAAGAATGAACTCCTACCAATAAGGGCCATATGGTACTTTTAGGACCTTAACTATGCGGACAACAGGATGTCCCCAGTTAATTGAAATATTCAACCTTCCGTGGTTATTGTTGGATACTACTTCACAAAAAATATAATATGCAAATATATGCATTGAACACATATATGTAAAGAACAAGTCGTCACATTTTATTACGAAGTTACAATGTTATTGAATCTATATTGTGTATGTTTTTTTCTACGTGATGTTTATGTAAATTTGTCATCATCAAAAGATATCTGTGTGTGAGCAGTGGTGGATTAATATCCTGGTCTCAGACAAAAGAACGAACAAAAGAAAGAAAAAATTGTTAATAGTGTAGGGTTATATACACTTCCATCACTAAATTTCTACCTGCCATCCTATGTTGTGAATTAGCATTAAATTGTTTCCACCCAACAACTGAATATCATTTTTCTTGGTTATTTTTCATGGTGATGTTTTTCTTTTTTATGAATACTGTTTGTTTAGATAATATCAGTGATGACTACCATATGTGACTGTTACTTGTTGTCATATGTTGAAATAAAATATAAACATTGAAAGCAACTATAAATAGTGGGTGGTTGAGGGAGTTTGGCACACTCCTAGCTTTCACGACCTCAGTTGGTTTAATGAGGTTATCCACTCCAAGAAATGAAAGGCTACCACATTTAATGCTCTGTTACTTACTGGTAATCTTCGTTGTCTTCGTCCCAACCTAAAACCAAGCCCATACAGGAAGGTCGGCCACCTGGGAGGTAGGGAGGGGTGTATGGATGGGACGAGGACAATGGGACCCGGAGTAATGAAGATTACCGGTAAGTAGTAGAGCATTACCCCCAGATCTCTTATGTCCTCGTCCCATTCATTGACAATGTGGAGAATACCAAAGCAGAAAAACAGGCCTTCCGAACCAGCCAGAACACTCAGGAAACCCCACCAAGAGAGCACCCAGAGGGAGCAAAAACAAAGGGAGAACCGCAGGAGGCAACCAGCCAGCAAGCCAGAACAGGCCAGAAAGGGACAAAACCCAGGACCGGAACCGAGCCAAGGGGAACAGAAGGCCACAGCCCCAACAAGGAGGCAGCCAATCAGAAAACTGGAAACGGACCAGGCCCCAGGAAAGAAAGGGCAGCACCACCAAGGCCACCAAGGAAAACCACCAAGCACTCAGCCCAGAAGGAGAAGCCACACCGAGAGCCCAGGAGCAGGCAAAGCCACAAAAAGACGGGGAAAACAGGAACACAAACCCCGGAACGAGGCCGCACAAGTACCATAAGCACCAGCAGGGCCAAACCCCAACAAGGAAAAAAAATCTGCACTCCGAAACACAGCAGGAGCAGCGGAAAAGACCCCAGGGCACACTGCACCCACGACCCGGAGCCAACCAGGACCGAACACACCCAACACCAGAGAGGAGAGCAGAACAGGAGAAGTCTGGGACATAAAAGGCCACAGGAACAAGAAAAGAGCTGGAAGCCAGGGCCGAAGAAAAGCAACCCGCTGAAGCAGGAGGACCCCAGCCCAACTCACACCCGGAAGAAGCCCACGCAGAGCACAGGCTGAAGCACAGGGGGAAGCCGACAAAGACCCATAGCACACAACCGCCGGACCACACATCTGGCCCGGATGAAAACAAACAGAGGCAACCACCCAAACGGAGACTGGAGGAAGCAGAGAAGCCAGAGTCACAAGCAGCACAGACCCCAAACAACCAGCAGCCAAGATGGCAGAGTCCCACAGAGGCAGGACAAAAACCACAGGACTGCACCCAAACAGGAGAGGGGGGAGGGAAAGGTGGCCCGCCAAACAACAGACACACACCAGAAACAGCACCTGGGGGAGCCTGGGAAGAGAGGAGCAGGTAGGACATCAGCACCAGGACAGGGGACGCCAGGCAAAACACACCCCAGAGCCAGCACAGAAGACCCAGCACAGCCAGACCGACCCAGGATGCGCAACTGCAGGCCACGCCTGAAGCACCAGCAAGCTGGCAGAGCAGGAGCGACCGGAGACTACCCAGGACATGCCAACTCAGAAGCCCAGAATACCAGGGCCCCACAGAGGCCTGAAAAGGAAAGACACAGCTCAGACCGAAAAGCCACCAACCACAAGAAGGGCTAAAAAAGGAGCAGCAATGGGGGGACCCCGTGGCCTAACAGCAGCCAATAAAAACCTAACAGAACCAGGTAGAAAAACACGGACACCCAATCAGAGGCAACGCAAGCCCGGGAAGAGGACAGCCGGCAGGAGCAAGCCCAGAAGGGCACACAGGGGCAAAGCTGACCCCACTGGGGTGCCACGCCCAGAAACCCATAGCGCACAGGCCCGGATCAAGGGTAGAAGAAGACGACCAACAGGTGCCGAAAATCCCACAGGAGCAGGGAGCCTAAGCGTCCCCAACCCAGGCACCCGGCAGGTCCAGATGCCGCCAAACGACAGAGAGGAGTCCAGGAGCCCAGAGGGAGCAACCACAACAGAAACCCATGTGAACCCCCCAACAGGGAGAGCAGGAGCGGCTCAAACCCTGGACCCCCAGAGACCACCGGAAAGGGAGCCAAAGCAGCGAACCCCCATACAGAACGCACCCCAGCCCGAAGCGAGGCACCACACCAGGGCAGGATCACAACCAACCCAGGCGCCAGGCACACCGGGGGCAAATACTCAACCCACAGCCAACAGCCAGGCCAAGAGCGGGCCGGAGTAACAAGGCTTCTCCGGAGAAACAGAGGCAGAACCCAAACTGCACTGCACACCAAAGGAAGAGTCTGAGCCCAACCACACCAGTCAGAAAAAAGGAGTAGACAGGCAGTAGGCAGCAGCAACCAGCAGACAGGGGCCACAGGAGGAGCAGCCACAGAACGAGCAACACCCCCGACGGAACCCGGAGACAGGTAAACCCCGACCCATTGAGAAGGACACAGCCAGGACCCAGTGAGGCCAACCAAAGGCCGGGAGGGAAGACCAAGCAGAAACACACAGCACCCGGTAAGCACAGCCCGAGTCCCAAGCAGGGACGAACCAGGCCCAACCCAGCCTGATCAACGAACAGGCCAGAATAGGGGCGGCTGGGGAGACACAGCCGTAGGCTGCAGCAACAGCAGGGAAACACAAGGACTGTGCCAAGGAAACCACTGAAACCAGGAACAGCGCAAGAGAAAGTGCAAGAGCCACAACCACCAAGACAGCAGTACCCAGCACAGAAGAGGCAGGCAGCCGGACACAGCACCAACCTGACCACACGAAGCAGCCCATATGAAGAGACCAAGCCACACCCACAGGAGGCTCTGGGACAAGAACAGGCACCCCCAAACCACCGAAAGGAAAAAAGGAGAACCTCGCACTAGGGAGCCCCAGGCCCAAATCCCGACAGCCCCAGGCAACACAGCCAACCCCGGAGCACGCCCAGGGCACAGCAGGGGAAGCAGGCAGCGACAGAGGCCACGAACGAGCCAGGCCCCAGGACCAGCTGCCAGAGTGAAGAGCAGGACACCAGCCTACCGCTGAAAGAGTGCAGCAAATAGGCGCAGAGAGAACCCCCAACATGCAACCACAGTGCCCCTGAAAACCTCCCAGAAGCACAGGACCAGAGGCACAAAACCCTGCCTACCCAGCACCAAGGCCGGCAGGCAAGCCGGAAGCAACTACCACCCCCACAGGCAAAGAGGGGCAGAGACACAGCGTGACCACTGCACCAACGGGTGAAGTGGAAGCAACCCAGCCCCGCCAAAACCCACGCTCCAGCAGAACAGAGACTTATCCAGATGGAGGAGGAAGCCGGACAGCCACACGAGGAGGAATCTAAGACAAAGGGAAGGGCCCAGCGGAGAGAAGCCAGTGTGAAGGTCACAGAGAACCAGAGTCTGAGCAAGGCAGGCCTTGCAGTGCAACACGACGATAGGTAAATCACAGCAGAGTAATCCACGGCAACCCAGGAACCCCGCGTCGCGCCTGTGACACAAAACCCTGAAATATAGCAGTACTCCACTTTGCAGAAAAATGAGCCATGCACAGCACAGTGTCCCAGTAAAAGGAATCATTAATGACAAAGGAAACACACATGAACCATAGAACAGGAGTGGGCAGTGTCCCTGGTGTCTCGAGTCGGAGCATTTCACGCTAAAACACAGCATGAAACCGATCTGCAATACAAGAGAACGTATGCAATATAAGGCCCATAACAGGCAGCCAAAATGCACGGGGAAGCACGCCCCTAACACTGAAGCACCTCTGTGCCAAGAAGGAGAGGAACCAACAGCCAACACTGCGATGAGCAGCAGCCAGGCCAACAGAGCACCTAAGAGTGACCCAGGAAGCAGCGCACAAGTTCAGCACTCGCTGGAACCCAGGAGGATTGTGAGAAGGAGGCCCACCCGTCAGCCGCAAAGGGTGAGCCAACGAAAGCCGCAACCACGCGCCAGGAGCCAGCACCACTACCCACTGTGAGCTGCCACAGATGCCGCAGAAGCACAGGTAGGTGAATGCAGACATCAGCCAGCACCTCCGCGTCCCAAGAAGGAGAGAGTGTGAATTCAGCAAGCTGCCATGTCCGCCCGGTCTCGTGGAGAAAGTGCCTGCAACCAAACACGGACCCCACTCCACGCATCTGCAGCGTTCCCCAGGGATGTACCACGCCACGGCCACATCACCCCCACCTGAGAAACCTGCACTGGCTCCCCATCAACAAAAGAATTTCCTTCAAGCTCCTCATCCACGCACACAAGGCATTCCACAAAACGGGCCCAGTCTACCTCAACAGACGACTTTCCTTCTACAGCCCCAACCACCAGCTCCGCTCCGCCGACCTCACACTCGTCACCGTCCCGCGCATCAACCACCGGCATGAGATCCTTCTCACACCTCGCCGCCAAGACATGGAACACCCTCCCACTGAGCCTACGACAGACCCAAGAACTGCTGACCTTCAGAAGGCTACTCAAGACCTGGCTGTTCGACCAGTAGCGGCCCACCCTACCAGCACCTTGAGACCCTCGCAGGTATGTAGTGCGCTTTACAAGTGACTAATTGACGCATTCCTCCAAGGCTGTGGAGGCAAAGAACGATTCAGAAAAGGGGGTGGTGATGAACAGAGTGTCTGAATTAAGCAGACCACTCTTACCCAGTCCAAAGATCAGGGCTTGATCCATCACCGTTATTTATCTCACTGCCCCATCCCAGCTCAGAACCTGGCTATATGCAAATTAGTCTGTCCCTGGCCCAGTGCATCATGGGAACAGGGCAGACCAAACTACCAAGCCAATTCTTCACCAGAAAGGAGACAAGCTACCGGGGACCGGTTTCTGGCATTTCAGCCTCTTCGGCTCGGCTTGCTTGAATCCTGATGGAGCAGTGAGAAAGGGACTCATGTCTGAGTATACCCTGCAACACCTATAGTGGCCAAAAACGATTCAGAAAAGGGGGTGGTGATGAACAGAGTGTCTGAATTAAGCAGACCACTCTTACCCAGTCCAAAGATCAGGGCTTGATCCATCACCGTTATTTATCTCACTGCCCCATCCCAGCTCAGAACCTGGCTATATGCAAATTAGTCTGTCCCTGGCCCAGTGCATCATGGGAACAGGGCAGACCAAACTACCAAGCCAATTCTTCACCAGAAAGGAGACAAGCTACCGGGGACCGGTTTCTGGCATTTCAGCCTCTTCGGCTCGGCTTGCTTGAATCCTGATGGAGCAGTGAGAAAGGGACTCATGTCTGAGTATACCCTGCCACACCTATAGTGGCCAAAAACGATTCAGAAAAGGGGGTGGTGATGAACAGAGTGTCTGAATTAAGCAGACCACTCTTACCCAGTCCAAAGATCAGGGCTTGATCCATCACCGTTATTTATCTCACTGCCCCATCCCAGCTCAGAACCTGGCTATATGCAAATTAGTCTGTCCCTGGCCCAGTGCATCATGGGAACAGGGCAGACCAAACTACCAAGCCAATTCTTCACCAGAAAGGAGACAAGCTACCGGGGACCGGTTTCTGGCATTTCAGCCTCTTCGGCTCGGCTTGCTTGAATCCTGATGGAGCAGTGAGAAAGGGACTCATGTCTGAGTATACCCTGCCACACCTATAGTGGCCAAAAACGATTCAGAAAAGGGGGTGGTGATGAACAGAGTGTCTGAATTAAGCAGACCACTCTTACCCAGTCCAAAGATCAGGGCTTGATCCATCACCGTTATTTATCTCACTGCCCCATCCCAGCTCAGAACCTGGCTATATGCAAATTAGTCTGTCCCTGGCCCAGTGCATCATGGGAACAGGGCAGACCAAACTACCAAGCCAATTCTTCACCAGAAAGGAGACAAGCTACCGGGGACCGGTTTCTGGCATTTCAGCCTCTTCGGCTCGGCTTGCTTGAATCCTGATGGAGCAGTGAGAAAGGGACTCATGTCTGAGTATACCCTGCCACACCTATAGTGGCCAAAAACGATTCAGAAAAGGGGGTGGTGATGAACAGAGTGTCTGAATTAAGCAGACCACTCTTACCCAGTCCAAAGATCAGGGCTTGATCCATCACCGTTATTTATCTCACTGCCCCATCCCAGCTCAGAACCTGGCTATATGCAAATTAGTCTGTCCCTGGCCCAGTGCATCATGGGAACAGGGCAGACCAAACTACCAAGCCAATTCTTCACCAGAAAGGAGACAAGCTACCGGGGACCGGTTTCTGGCATTTCAGCCTCTTCGGCTCGGCTTGCTTGAATCCTGATGGAGCAGTGAGAAAGGGACTCATGTCTGAGTATACCCTGCCACACCTATAGTGGCCAAAAACGATTCAGAAAAGGGGGTGGTGATGAACAGAGTGTCTGAATTAAGCAGACCACTCTTACCCAGTCCAAAGATCAGGGCTTGATCCATCACCGTTATTTATCTCACTGCCCCATCCCAGCTCAGAACCTGGCTATATGCAAATTAGTCTGTCCCTGGCCCAGTGCATCATGGGAACAGGGCAGACCAAACTACCAAGCCAATTCTTCACCAGAAAGGAGACAAGCTACCGGGGACCGGTTTCTGGCATTTCAGCCTCTTCGGCTCGGCTTGCTTGAATCCTGATGGAGCAGTGAGAAAGGGACTCATGTCTGAGTATACCCTGCCACACCTATAGTGGCCAAAAACGATTCAGAAAAGGGGGTGGTGATGAACAGAGTGTCTGAATTAAGCAGACCACTCTTACCCAGTCCAAAGATCAGGGCTTGATCCATCACCGTTATTTATCTCACTGCCCCATCCCAGCTCAGAACCTGGCTATATGCAAATTAGTCTGTCCCTGGCCCAGTGCATCATGGGAACAGGGCAGACCAAACTACCAAGCCAATTCTTCACCAGAAAGGAGACAAGCTACCGGGGACCGGTTTCTGGCATTTCAGCCTCTTCGGCTCGGCTTGCTTGAATCCTGATGGAGCAGTGAGAAAGGGACTCATGTCTGAGTATACCCTGCCACACCTATAGTGGCCAAAAACGATTCAGAAAAAGGGGTGGTGATGAACAGAGTGTCTGAATTAAGCAGACCACTCTTACCCAGTCCAAAGATCAGGGCTTGATCCATCACCGTTATTTATCTCACTGCCCCATCCCAGCTCAGAACCTGGCTATATGCAAATTAGTCTGTCCCTGGCCCAGTGCATCATGGGAACAGGGCAGACCAAACTACCAAGCCAATTCTTCACCAGAAAGGAGACAAGCTACCGGGGACCGGTTTCTGGCATTTCAGCCTCTTCGGCTCGGCTTGCTTGAATCCTGATGGAGCAGTGAGAAAGGGACTCATGTCTGAGTATACCCTGCCACACCTATAGTGGCCAAAAACGATTCAGAAAAGGGGGTGGTGATGAACAGAGTGTCTGAATTAAGCAGACTACTCTTACCCAGTCCAAAGATCAGGGCTTGATCCATCACCGTTATTTATCTCACTGCCCCATCCCAGCTCAGAACCTGGGTATATGCAAATTAGTCTGTCCCTGGCCCAGTGCATCATGGGAACAGGGCAGACCAAACTACCAAGCCAATTCTTCACCAGAAAGGAGACAAGCTACCGGGGACCGGTTTCTGGCATTTCAGCCTCTTCGGCTCGGCTTGCTTGAATCCTGATGGAGCAGTGAGAAAGGGACTCATGTCTGAGTATACCCTGCCACACCTATAGTGGCCAAAAACGATTCAGAAAAGGGGGTGGTGATGAACAGAGTGTCTGAATTAAGCAGACCACTCTTACCCAGTCCAAAGATCAGGGCTTGATCCATCACCGTTATTTATCTCACTGCCCCATCCCAGCTCAGAACCTGGCTATATGCAAATTAGTCTGTCCCTGGCCCAGTGCATCATGGGAACAGGGCAGACCAAACTACCAAGCCAATTCTTCACCAGAAAGGAGACAAGCTACCGGGGACCGGTTTCTGGCATTTCAGCCTCTTCGGCTCGGCTTGCTTGAATCCTGATGGAGCAGTGAGAAAGGGACTCATGTCTGAGTATACCCTGCCACACCTATAGTGGCCAAAAACGATTCAGAAAAGGGGGTGGTGATGAACAGAGTGTCTGAATTAAGCAGACCACTCTTACCCAGTCCAAAGATCAGGGCTTGATCCATCACCGTTATTTATCTCACTGCCCCATCCCAGCTCAGAACCTGGCTATATGCAAATTAGTCTGTCCCTGGCCCAGTGCATCATGGGAACAGGGCAGACCAAACTACCAAGCCAATTCTTCACCAGAAAGGAGACAAGCTACCGGGGACCGGTTTCTGGCATTTCAGCCTCTTCGGCTCGGCTTGCTTGAATCCTGATGGAGCAGTGAGAAAGGGACTCATGTCTGAGTATACCCTGCCACACCTATAGTGGCCAAAAACGATTCAGAAAAGGGGGTGGTGATGAACAGAGTGTCTGAATTAAGCAGACCACTCTTACCCAGTCCAAAGATCAGGGCTTGATCCATCACCGTTATTTATCTCACTGCCCCATCCCAGCTCAGAACCTGGCTATATGCAAATTAGTCTGTCCCTGGCCCAGTGCATCATGGGAACAGGGCAGACCAAACTACCAAGCCAATTCTTCACCAGAAAGGAGACAAGCTACCGGGGACCGGTTTCTGGCATTTCAGCCTCTTCGGCTCGGCTTGCTTGAATCCTGATGGAGCAGTGAGAAAGGGACTCATGTCTGAGTATACCCTGCCACACCTATAGTGGCCAAAAACGATTCAGAAAAGGGGGTGGTGATGAACAGAGTGTCTGAATTAAGCAGACCACTCTTACCCAGTCCAAAGATCAGGGCTTGATCCATCACCGTTATTTATCTCACTGCCCCATCCCAGCTCAGAACCTGGCTATATGCAAATTAGTCTGTCCCTGGCCCAGTGCATCATGGGAACAGGGCAGACCAAACTACCAAGCCAATTCTTCACCAGAAAGGAGACAAGCTACCGGGGACCGGTTTCTGGCATTTCAGCCTCTTCGGCTCGGCTTGCTTGAATCCTGATGGAGCAGTGAGAAAGGGACTCATGTCTGAGTATACCCTGCCACACCTATAGTGGCCAAAAACGATTCAGAAAAGGGGGTGGTGATGAACAGAGTGTCTGAATTAAGCAGACCACTCTTACCCAGTCCAAAGATCAGGGCTTGATCCATCACCGTTATTTATCTCACTGCCCCATCCCAGCTCAGAACCTGGCTATATGCAAATTAGTCTGTCCCTGGCCCAGTGCAACATGGGAACAGGGCAGACCAAACTACCAAGCCAATTCTTCACCAGAAAGGAGACAAGCTACCGGGGACCGGTTTCTGGCATTTCAGCCTCTTCGGCTCGGCTTGCTTGAATCCTGATGGAGCAGTGAGAAAGGGACTCATGTCTGAGTATACCCTGCCACACCTATAGTGGCCAAAAACGATTCAGAAAAGGGGGTGGTGATGAACAGAGTGTCTGAATTAAGCAGACCACTCTTACCCAGTCCAAAGATCAGGGCTTGATCCATCACCGTTATTTATCTCACTGCCCCATCCCAGCTCAGAACCTGGCTATATGCAAATTAGTCTGTCCCTGGCCCAGTGCATCATGGGAACAGGGCAGACCAAACTACCAAGCCAATTCTTCACCAGAAAGGAGACAAGCTACCGGGGACCGGTTTCTGGCATTTCAGCCTCTTCGGCTCGGCTTGCTTGAATCCTGATGGAGCAGTGAGAAAGGGACTCATGTCTGAGTATACCCTGCCACACCTATAGTGGCCAAAAACGATTCAGAAAAGGGGGTGGTGATGAACAGAGTGTCTGAATTAAGCAGACCACTCTTACCCAGTCCAAAGATCAGGGCTTGATCCATCACCGTTATTTATCTCACTGCCCCATCCCAGCTCAGAACCTGGCTATATGCAAATTAGTCTGTCCCTGGCCCAGTGCATCATGGGAACAGGGCAGACCAAACTACCAAGCCAATTCTTCACCAGAAAGGAGACAAGCTATCATCACCACCCCCTTTTCTGAATCATTTTGTCCACCATAAGCGTGGAAGGGTATACTCAGATGTGAGTCCCTTGCTCATTGCACCATCAGGATTCAAGCAAGCCGGGCCGAAGACGCCTGAAATGGCAGAAACCGGTCCCCGGAAGCTTGTTTCCTTCCCAGTACAAGAATTGGCTTGGTAGTTTGGTTTGCCCTGTTCCCATCATGCACTGGGACAGGAACAGACTAATTTGCATATAGCCAAGTTCTGAGCTGGGATGGTGCAGTGAGCTAAAAAACGGTGATGGATCAAGCCCTGATCTTTGGACTGGGTAAGAGTGGTCTGCTTAATTCAGGCACTCTGTTCATCACCACCCCCTTTTCTGAATCATTTTGTCCACCATAAGCGTGGAAGGGTATACTCAGATGTGAGTCCCTTGCTCATTGCACCATCAGGATTCAAGCAAGCCGGGCCGAAGACGCCTGAAATGGCAGAAACCGGTCCCCGGAAGCTTGTTTCCTTCCCAGTACAAGAATTGGCTTGGTAGTTTGGTTTGCCCTGTTCCCATCATGCACTGGGACAGGAACAGACTAATTTGCATATAGCCAAGTTCTGAGCTGGGATGGTGCAGTGAGCTAAAAAACGGTGATGGATCAAGCCCTGATCTTTGGACTGGGTAAGAGTGGTCTGCTTAATTCAGGCACTCTGTTCATCACCACCCCCTTTTCTGAATCATTTTGTCCACCATAAGCGTGGAAGGGTATACTCAGATGTGAGTCCCTTGCTCATTGCACCATCAGGATTCAAGCAAGCCGGGCCGAAGACGCCTGAAATGGCAGTAACCGGTCCCCGGAAGCTTGTTTCCTTCCCAGTACAAGAATTGGCTTGGTAGTTTGGTTTGCCCTGTTCCCATCATGCACTGGGACAGGAACAGACTAATTTGCATATAGCCAAGTTCTGAGCTGGGATGGTGCAGTGAGCTAAAAAACGGTGATGGATCAAGCCCTGATCTTTGGACTGGGTAAGAGTGGTCTGCTTAATTCAGGCACTCTGTTCATCACCACCCCCTTTTCTGAATCATTTTGTCCACCATAAGCGTGGAAGGGTATACTCAGATGTGAGTCCCTTGCTCATTGCACCATCAGGATTCAAGCAAGCCGGGCCGAAGACGCCTGAAATGGCAGAAACCGGTCCCCGGAAGCTTGTTTCCTTCCCAGTACAAGAATTGGCTTGGTAGTTTGGTTTGCCCTGTTCACATCATGCACTGGGACAGGAACAGACTAATTTGCATATAGCCAAGTTCTGAGCTGGGATGGTGCAGTGAGCTAAAAAACGGTGATGGATCAAGCCCTGATCTTTGGACTGGGTAAGAGTGGTCTGCTTAATTCAGGCACTCTGTTCATCACCACCCCCTTTTCTGAATCATTTTGTCCACCATAAGCGTGGAAGGGTATACTCAGATGTGAGTCCCTTGCTCATTGCACCATCAGGATTCAAGCAAGCCGGGCCGAAGACGCCTGAAATGGCAGAAACCGGTCCCCGGAAGCTTGTTTCCTTCCCAGTACAAGAATTGGCTTGGTAGTTTGGTTTGCCCTGTTCCCATCATGCACTGGGACAGGAACAGACTAATTTGCATATAGCCAAGTTCTGAGCTGGGATGGTGCAGTGAGCTAAAAAACGGTGATGGATCAAGCCCTGATCTTTGGACTGGGTAAGAGTGGTCTGCTTAATTCAGGCACTCTGTTCATCACCACCCCCTTTTCTGAATCGTGGAGGCAAAGAACAGCAGCAACAGGCACACCCACTGGGAGAGGGAAAAAAACACTACGCACGATTCACCCGGACTGGGGGCGGGACACCACCAGCAGCAAGGCCCACACTCCAACAGCAGGAAGTCAAGGAACACTGCAAATGCAGCATATCTTCTACCTGGCCCGGCCACAGGAAGACGCGCAGGCAACCCGGATGCACCCGGGAGGCCAGGCACCAGCTGCAAAGGGCCAGCCGGCCAGCCTGTTCAGCGGCCAGGAACCGTCAAGTCAGTCAGCAAGCCCGGCAGGCCAGGAGCCATACCAGGAAACCCTGCGCCCGCACAGCCAGGCAGCCAAGCGGGGGTAAGGAGAGGAAAACACCACTCCAGCCCAGCAGGAGCAGCACCATCACACCATGTCCATTCTGTTGACAGACAGAAAAAAAGAACAGGCGGGATGCTGGGTAAGTACTGCATATGCACTCCCGGTGGGAGGGGCAGTATTAGGGTCACAGGGTGCCTCTGGTCTTTTTTTCTGTCAGGAGATGGTTACCTCCACAATGTCAATGAATGGGAAGAGGACATAAGGGACCTGAGAGTAATGGCATTCAGCATGATTCACACTTTTCCATTGTGTCCTCCTGCTGCTTTGTTCATTTTATAATAGAAATAGTGGGAGCTTTGTTAAGGTTTGTCAAGCTACTGGAAAACAAACTATTTCTTCAATTAATTGCTTTTGCCATTATGCTTCATTTGAAACAGTTGTTTCTTGGAAGTTGCCCCTATATAGTAGTAACTTTACAAATGTAGTGGTGGATCACATTATGGATTGTGGATTACATCATGTAATAAAACTTAAAAAACTATTAAAATGTTGGCAAGATATTTATTTACTTTATTTGTTTTAGGTGTTTTTAAAATCTTATTTCTTTTGTATTTTTTCATAAAGCAGAGTTTGTAATGTCAATATAGCCAAGCACGTTAAAAGGAATTCATCTTTTTTAAAACATACCTTAAAGCAACAACAACATGAGAGTAAACACTGTCATTACAGTGATACATGTTTTTTGGAGTCTTTAGTTACCTTTGTCTTTGCAGGGTTGGATTTTTGCCATTTTCTATAAACAAGTAAAGATGTTAATGATAACACAACAGCCCCCTCATACTTCCTCAAACTTTGATTTGATTGTGAAAACACTGTGTATAATTTCCTCTGCGTCTGTCTACATAAAGTCAGGCATCTCGATATGGATGGTATATTAATATAGGACATAGTGCCCAGGGTTCACTGACAAAAATGTAGATGACAAAAATATTGAGGTAAAAATATAGAATGCGGAAATATCCACTCTCTATACTTAAACAGGTAAGTATAAAAATATCGGAAAACATATTTTGCAGTCAAAAATAGAGTTGTACAAAATATCGATTAGTCTATATATATAACACACATCAAGGAAACAAATACAGGGTGAAATTGACTTGCTTATTACACCAAACAATAAAGAATTTGTGGAAAAATACACAAAAGATTTGAAAGACAGACTCAGAAAGCAAAAAGACACAATTAAAGCTAGGAAGGTGTGGAAATTTGCCAGGGATAAAAACGAATATGAGCAGGGGCAGGTTTTCACTTTCGCTAGAAAATGTGATTTTGTCACGAAGCAGAGGGGCATATTATCAAGGGGGTTTATCTCCGCTTTTTTGGCTTTAAAAGCCAAGAAAGCGGAGATAAAATTATCTCCCTATTACCTAGCTGTCGCTAACACCAGTTAGCGACAGCTAGTAGGAGATAACGACCATCTTGGGCCCCACTTTGCATGTCAGTGATATTTATCACTAATGACATGCAAAGTGGGCGTGCCAAGATGTTAGCGACTGGAAACAGTCGCTAAAATCGCTATCTCCTATTACCAACTTTTGGAGATATTCGCGCTAAGCGCGAATATCTCCGAAAACTAACACCTGCCCTGAGCAGTTCTTAGCCATGTTATCCAATGGGAGGTGGATAACATGGCTAAGAGCATTAGCTCGGTAATGCATGAATATCGCTGACTTTTCAGCGATATTCATGCATTGCGCCCGTTTTTTATCGCATTTGCGATAAACCTTGATAATAGCAAGGTTTATCTGCGATAATTTCTGATAATGCTTAGCGTTAAAAAATTAGTTGCTAAGCATCGTTAGCGATAAATATCGCTTAACGTTGGTAATATGCCCCAGAGTGTGTTTACAAAATCTAATGCTCATCCAACTGGCACCAATAGCAGCGATCAAGCGATGGCTTCTACCTCTGATGTAATCACGCTCCCCAGTGATACAGAATCGGACCTCAGTAGTAATGCAGATAGTACACATGGGCCAGCATTGGAGCCCTTATCGTATGCCGAGGAAATGGATTTTATCCGCGAACAGAGGAAGCAATCATTACTACCACAGAATACACAGGGGTGGCAATCAAAGAAAGGAACCATCGAAGGTGGGAGAGGCGTAAATGTGCCAAATGCAACAAACAAAGGGCAACAGAAAAAGAAGAAATTGGTCTGCCCAACACCGACAGTGGACCACACCATCGTTAACTTGACCAACATCCAACTCAACAACGTGGAGAAACAGCTTTTGGCGTTGGGGTGAAGTTACTGTCCTGAAAGCAATTTCAACTATGTACAGACCAGAGTTGATGTGTACAAGTTTATTCGCAAGCTAAAACACAAAAAGTATTTCACTATTAAAAATCAGGGCAAAATGAAATCATCACTGTTGACACAAACACCAAGCGAAGGTCTCACAGCAGGCAAAATTCCTTTATTAACCACTTTACATGCTCTGAGAGGAGATAATACTGATCCAAATCATGATGAGATGAGCACACAGGAGGTCGCATTAGAAGAAAACATAAATCTCATCTCCAGGCTGCAGCCCGTTTAAAGCACCCTCGACATGTGTTCCCCTTATGCCACGAGATGCGGTTTTTTTTGCAGAGTTTTATATAGCGCGAACTAGACCCGAACCGAATCAGGTATCAGAGCGCTTTACATATTTTCCATGACCGGCTAACAGATGAATTAAAAACTCTTCATAAGAATACATGCAAATCTAACTCTAAGTAGCATGTCAAGAATAAGGATTATTTCAATCTCATGACAAAACTGAAAAACAACAATACAGTGGTTATTAACAACTCAGGCAAAGGGGGGAACATTGTATTATGGGGCAAATAAATGTATAGGACAGAAGCATTTCATCATCTTCACAACCAACAGTGTTATGAAATGTGTGATGCAGCATATGTGAGAAAAATGAACAGAGAGTACAAAAATGACCTCCAGCTGTGGCAAAGAGAAGTGCTCATCTCTAAAGATGAGTACAAATATTTATTTAAAGAATATCCAACTTTGCCCACGTTTTATCTCATCCCGAAGATGCACAAAGGTATCAATCCTATGCCGGGAAGGCCAATCATCTCGGCTATCAACAGTACATTTGAGTGCTCCTCCAAATACGTTGATTTTTATCTTCAAGAACATGTTATGAGTCTGCCGCCCTTTTTACGAGATTCAAGTGACTTTTTATCTAAACTGAATACTTTGAAATGGGCAAAGGAGTACTTGTTTTTAACACTTGATATCGCTGCTTTGTATACTAGCATCAAACATATTGTTGGATTGAACGCTGTGGATTTTTATTTAAAGCGCCGAAGTATCTCTATGTATAGACATAACCAAATGCTCAAAAAGATGATACATTGGTGTCAACACAATAATGATTTTAAGTTTGATGGCAAATATTACAGACAGAAGCAAGGTGTGGCGATGGGGGCATGCTTCTCCCCCAGCTATGCATGTTTACATGTAGGCTAGTGGGAGGAGCATGTCCTCAAGGTGGACCACAAGGCTATATATGACAAACATGTAGTGGAAATGTGGCGTCATATCGATGATGTTTTTAGTGTGTGGAAAGGGACTCAGGAGGAAGCCAATAGCTTTGTTGACCTTATCAATAGAAACGATTTTAACCTCAATTTTACTGCACACATTGACCCTATCAGCACCCACTTTTTAGACATCTCAGTTTGTATAGACAAAGGTAATGTGGAAACTGGCATGTTTCGAAAACCTACGGCGGGCAACACGCTATTACATGCCTCAAGTTTTCATCCTCACCATACTATTGCCAGCTTGCCTTATGACAAATTTCTGAGAATTCGCAGAGCATGTAGCTCCAGTTCAACTATGGATGTAGCTCAACAGGCGGCTAAAATAAGACTCATTGAGCGAGGGTATGACCCTATTAAGTGAGAGGCTGCCCCAAAGAAAGCCATCCGTAAGGACAGACTGGAACGGCTGAAACCAGCACCTAGGCCCAATGTTGAGGGATGCTCTACAGTGGTCAATGTTGCTGATGTAGTGGGTGAGAATAGATCAGGTACTGGAGTATGCAGATTCATTTTCACATACAGTAGACAATCCAACATCATCAAGAAACTTATTAACACACAATGGCCCATAGTTCTTACTGACTTGATTCTCCAGCAAATACTCCCTAGTAAACCAAATTTTACTTACCGCAAAGGACACTCCATGCGCAGAGATTTAGTGAAAACTAGTCTGGAACTTTCCATCAAAAGCAGTTGGCTTTCCCCCCAAAAGGGCTTTTTTAAGTGTAGCACGTGCCTTGCGTTTAAATTTGGGGTTAATACCTCTACATACACCACTGCTTTTCTCCGATGTACCCATTAAACTGATGGGGCATTTCACTTGTCACATGCGTATGCGGACTCTGATATGTAGGGAGTACTAAACTTCAGGTTCACGCACGTATTTTGCAACATTTGAGAGCAACTGTCAATTCTGACCTGACTTACCCAGTAGCGAGACACATCAAACTGGAGCATAATAACAACCTGAGTGTGCTCCAGTATTTTGTGATAGACAGTGTCCCACCAAACAAGCGAGGGGATAATAGGGAAATAACTTTGAGACAGTTAGAGACAAAATACAAAATTGAGCTCGATACCAAATGTCCCAGAGGGCTCATAATTCGTAATGATTTGCACTACTACCTGTAATTAATTATTTATGGACAACCAAGCATTTTAACATGTTAGCCTTGCTGTTTTGCTTTTCCTTTTATTAAACTCCTTTTTATCAATAGGGGCCCATAGGATGTCATTGTTTCATGTTTCATGGTTTTAGTCTCTGCGTGTACGTCCGGTTTTTATGCATTTTTCCATTTATTTATAATTTTTATGGGTAGATGGTTTTATGAATTTTAATAGGCACATTTTGCACAGACTACCAAGAGTTTCCCAGTTTGACTGTTTTTTTACCTCAATTACCATTGTGTATTTACAAATTGAGTAACATCTTGGCCTTATTTATCTATTACCATTTCAAACAAGAGGGATCTCTTGGGATCATTAGCTTGGGGGGCTCTCCAGGTGGGGATTCATAGAATCCAGCTATACTATAATGAATATTCAAATAGCTTTTTAGGTCTCGCGACCTATCAATGCGCGCAAGCGCATTGAGCGGAGCGAGAATTCATGTCCTCAAAACGCTCGTGAAACCAAGGGCTTCTTGCGCTGCGGTTTTCATTAAGTTCACGTGAATCACGTGACCAAACAAGCACGCGCATTCACACCGCACAGCACATCAAAGGGCTTCGCCCAGCGTGCGCTCTGCGGCTTCTCCTCCCCTAACACGCTTCTCCTCCCCTAATTAATCATGGCTGGCCGGCCGGCCGTACTTTCACAGATGGCCGCATATTTCAACCAATCTGGTGAATCCCCGATAGCACGTGACACTGGACGCTGTATAGGGAGAGGCTTGCGACGCATGCAGATTTGGCGTGTTATCATCGGCCTTGACCTCGTGCACAACCATTTCTCAACACGTTAGCCATGTAGGTCTCTGCAGCACCTTAAGCCTGTGCCCTTGCAATGCATCGTTTCCATGCTTGACACAAGATGTATGCCCTAGTGTTGTCCTGCAGGCCGTACTTTCACAGATGGCCGCATAATTCAACCAATCTGGTGAATCCCCGATAGCACGTGACACTGGACGCTGTAAAGGGAGAGGCTTGCGACGCATGCAGATTTGGCGTGTTATCATCGGCCTTGACCTCGTGCACAACCATTTCTCAACACGTTAGCCATGTAGGTCTCTGCAGCACCTTAAGCCTGTGCCCTTGCAATGCATCGTTTCCATGCTTGACACAAGATGTATGCCCTAGTGTTGTCCTGATAGATTGCTGCTGCCTGCCTTAATAACCCATGGGTGATGGCTGGCCATTTGCCTGTTACTGCTCTTTGCAGGCCTGGGCTGTTTATGTACCTGCAGAGAGCTAGTCTCTCTCTTTCTCTTTCTCTTTCTCTTTCTCTCTTTCTCTTTCTCTCTTTCTCTTTCTCTTTCTCTTTCTCTTTCTCTTTCTCTTTCTCTTTCTCATTCTCTTTCTCTCTTTCTCTTTCTCTTTCTCTTTCTCTCTTTCTCTTTGTTTCCTTCTTTCTTTCACTTTCTCTCTTTCTTTCTCTCTTTCTCTTTCTCCTTTCTTTCTTTCTCTCTCTCTCTCTCTTTCTCTCTCTTTCTCTTTCTTTCTCTCTCGCTCTCTCTTTCTCTCTCTTTCTTTCTCTCTCTTTGTTTCTCTCTTTCTTTCTCTCTCTTTCTTTCTCACTCTCTCTTTCTTTTTCTTTTTCTCGCTCTCTTTCTTTCTCTCTCTTTCTTTCTCCCTCTCTCTTTCTCTCTCCCTCTCTTTCTCTCTCCCTTTCTCTCCATCTCTTTCTCTCTCCCTCTTTCTCTCTCTCTTACTCTCTTTCTCTCTTTCTCATTCTTTCGCTCTCATTCTTTCTCTCTCTCTCTCTCTCCTTTCCTCTCTTTACTTTCAGTGGTCGTGCAGACTATGCAACAGGGCTAGTAATCTGTGCACCAGGAGACATGCAGTCGAACCACTGGCTGCCGCATCAGCCTCCCTCCCTCCTAATTGCATTTACGGCCGCACAGCACATCAAAGGGCTTCGCCCAGCGTGCGCTCTGCGGCTTCTCCTCCCCTAATTAATCATGGCTGGCCGGCCGCACTTTTTTTTCTATGCACTCTAATGCCGTTCCTTCCTTTAGCCTCTTTCTTCCCCATACCACGTCTACCCCATTCCCCGTCTCTCTTCTCTCGACTCTTTCTTCCGGATACTCCCCCCTTCCTGTGTATCCTCCCTCATATGGCATCTCCTTCTGATTGGGTACAGTCCATGGTATGATATCTGGTGTGTATTTACCGTCCCTGGTATGGCAGTTTGCAGCTCTCCTCACTGAGCTGGCCACAGATGGTGTTGTGTTCTATGCCTCATCCGGTTGTTGACTCGAAGCTCCCACGGCTTCTAGGTTACGCACTACCAAGTTTGTTTGTGTCGATGGTTGAGTTACAGCCAGTGACACTGACACCTCTTCACACTTGTGTACATCCCGCCTGTCCTGGGTGGCAAAGCCGGAAGTCTCCCGACAGTTTGCGATCTTGAGCAGAAACAATAAACATAACTAACAAGTACACAAAACTCAGTGCATTTCCTGCTGGCCTCACTGGTCCCAGAGATGCATGCGACCCCTGATTCCCAACGCTCTGAAACAACTGCTACATCAAAATATAAAATGTCAAAAAGGTCGCTCTTTCTGTTGCTCACAAAGTTTCATATGCAAAAAAGTGCACAGTCCCTTAGTAAGGCCAGACTTTCACCGTGCCTTGAACAGAAACCCTCATGTTTGACATTTGGACACTGTATACCACAACAACACATACTTCAAGTGACAAACATGTTATCGTGATCTTTTGTAATTCCAGAGTTAACATAGACACATTCATTTAGCAAGAAGCATTGCTCTCTTAGTAGCCTGTTCTTAACTTCCACTTTACAAATGCTGTTTACTTTCATTAGGGATAATACAGCACGAGCTACTCTTGATACGTGCGTATGTAAGGCATGGGGACGATATTAGGATTTTTGTTTACCATAGTAGGGTTACCAGACAATATTAGAAATGTTGATCACATTTTACTTAGATAAATTTAAACGTCTGTAAAGCAATATTTGATAAGTTTAAACAGTAACTCCTTGTTATTAGACAATTGGGTCTCCTAAACAAATACATATGTAACAGAACTAATATATGTAGTTGCGCATGATGCCCTTCATAAACAAGTGTTGCACAATTAAGGAAACATACATATCAATTATAAACTCAAATTGTGAATAACATTCAGTAACCTCGGTTGCACTCATTGCCAATAGGTCTCGCAGTAGGAAAGTTGGAGCTATTGGTTTTGTAAATGACAAAGCCCTTTATGTTTTTAAAATGAAAACTAAAATAAAATGCATTGTTATTAGCAATTGTAATAGCTCCAACTTTCCTACTGCGAGACCTATTGGCAACGCCAGTGCTTGTTGTTTTTTGGTTTCTGTTTGAACATTTATTCTAGATGTTATGAATGAAATAATTGGCTGCTTTCTCTCTAGCAACATCCTAAAAAAGTTTTTTTAGGCCAGTTTGGGATTTTGAATTATTCTAGCACTTGCACTTTATTCAGTTCTTTTGGGCCGTCAACCGTAGGTAGGGCAAAGTTTGTTTAGCAAATTTATTGAGTATCAAATGTAATCCTTTTATCCTGTGGCAGTGTGATATTGGCATTGTTTATCTCTGTATTTGCATTGTAATTCATTTTTATGATGCTGAGTATTTATGCTATAATTATATACTTTATATTTTTATATATATTTTAGACCATAATGAGCTTTGGTTACATGAGAAAAGTATTTGCACTGTCATTCATTTTATTACTGCTACTTTCAATACAATCTTTAAACTTAAACTTCCCACTACAGTCAGTGCAACAGTAGGGAAAGTGTTGGCTAGCGGAGGGGTAAACATTACTATTGCCACTACAATTAGTGCAACAGTAGGGAAAATATTGGATAGCATGGAGTAAAGGTTACTATTCCCACTCCAATGAGTGCACCAGTAGGGAAAGTGTTGGCTAGCGGAAGGGTAAAAATTACTATACTAGAGGGAATAGCCTACCCTAATAATTTGAATAGTGGCCCAGCATGGGTCCTCAACAAAATAAATAACCCACAGCATGGAGCTACCTAAGGGTCGAGGAACAGTCACACGGCACAGAGAAGGAGTTATAGGAAAGTATCAAAAATCTTTATTTTCTTTTTTCCATATTTTTTTATATATATATGTTTCATCAAAAAAACATAGTGCACATGATATGGTGTTCTGATACATTGATAAATAAAATTTAAAACATTCTAGTTATATATATATTTTCTCAACATGGTCACCCCACAAAACCTCACACGCACCACATCCACTCGAAGCTTTCATTCACTCACATCCCCACATCCAGCAAGAAAACAATAACACATTCCTCAACATAATCACCAGAGTGACACGATAAATAACAGGATCCTTGAGGATCTTTGTGGCCAATGGCCAAGTTGTTAGGCACAGGATCCAGAACACACGTAAAGCCAATTACTGCTACTTTCAATACAATCTTTAAACTTAAACTTCCCACTACAGTCAGTGCAACAGTAGGGAAAGTGTTGGCTAGCGGAGGGGTAAACATTACTATTGCCACTACAATAAGTGCAACAGTAGGGAAAATATTGGATAGCATGGAGTAAAGGTTACTATTCCCACACCAATGAGTGCACCAGTAGGCAAAGTGTTGGCTAGCGGAGGGGTACAAATTACTATTCACACTCCAATGAGTTCAACAGTAGGGATAGTGTTGGATAGCGGAGGGGTAAAAATGACTATTACCACTCCAATGAGTGCAACAGTAGGGGAAGTTTTGGGTAGCAGAGGGGTACAAATTACTATTTGCACTCCAGTGAGTGCAACAGTAAGGAAAGTGTTGGATAGCATGGAGTAAAGGTTACTATTCCCACACCAATGAGTGTAACAGTACGGATAGTGTTGGATAGCAGAGGGGTAAAAATTACTATTCCCACTCCAATGAGTGCAATAGTAGGGAAATTGTTGGATAGTGTAGAGGTAAAAACGATTATTCCCACTCCAATGAGTTCAACAGAAGGGAAAGTGTTGGACAGCGAAGGGGTAACATTTACTATTCCAACTCCAATGAGTGCAACAGTAGGGAAAGTGTTGGATAGCGGAGGGGTAAAAATTTGTATTCCCACTCCAGTGAGTGCAACAGTAGAGAAATTGTTGGATAGTGGAGGGGTAAAAATTACTATACCCACTTCAATAAATATAACAGTAGGAACAGTAGGAACAGTGTTTGGTAGCGGAGGGCTAACAATGAATATTTGCACTCCAGTCAGTTAAAATTAAAATCAAACAAAATAATAACAACTACAAAATATTTAAAAATGAAATTACAAATATATTTAATATTAACCATTTTTAAAATAAAATAATTTCATAATTTTGAATGCACAGGAAAAATACCTAAAAATATTATATTAAATAAACAAAAAACATTTATCAAAGAAAGAATTTTTTTTATTAGAAAATATTTAGAAACAAAAACATTAATTATTACATATATTTAGTTTTTTTTATTCCCTATCCTATAATACCACACAATTCACAGCCCACATCTAAATTTAAACAACATTAATTACCAATTGAATAAATATTATTAATCAAAAAACAAATTCAAACACATAATAATTAACTTTCCACACTTTACCCCTATAATCCCCACAAGTAAAATAAAATAAAAAAAAAATAATTACACAATTAAAACGTGTTTTCAATTAAAAAAACAATAGTATTTAAAACTAATTATAAAGTAAGCTAAATTCATGTACTCTCCACCCCTTACCCCTATAAAAGTAAAACCCACACACACAAACAACCAACTACCCTAATTCAATATCAATTAAATAATTAATATTAATGATCTACTAATTATTAATTCATTAAACATAAATGACTTCCTACCCTTTACCCCTATAACACCCCATAACCTGCCCCTAAAATTAACTACACAATTCCCATAATTAGTTTTCAAAAATTTAATTAACGTCAATTAACAAATAAATTACTTTCCACCCTTTATCCATATAAACCCCACAAACTGCACCAAAAATTAATAACACAATTTCCAGATTTAATTTTCAAATAATTAATTAACAACTTATTATTAATTAAGAATACATTATTTTCTACACTTTACCCCTATAAACCCCACAACCCACACCTAAACAAATTACGCAATTACCATAATTAATTACCAATTAATTAATTAATATCAATTAACATCCAATTAATAATTAATTAATAATTAATTACTTCTCACAATTAACACTATAAAATGTCAACTAAATAAATATTAATAAATTAAAAAATAATCATTAATTTATTATAATTAAATTACTTCCCAGCCTATTCCCCAATAAACCCACAACCCACTATGGAACTAAAAAGCACTAGATTTATTTAAAATAAAATTGATAACTACTAAAGATGTGACACATATATTAAAAAACATAAACAATTCTTTTACAAAAAAAATCACATAAATTTAAAATATATACTAAAATACATAACACTAATTAAAAAATCAATATTTTAAACAACTATATTTTTGCAAATGATATTAATTACTTCTATATTTTTAATTCGATATTTCTTACCATTAAATGGATATTCTTGACAACAATATTCTTGCACTCAATTTTTCCACTCCACGATAACGCCAACTCGATATTCGTGTACTTTGAATGTTTGGGTCTCGATATTCTGTCTCATTACAGGTTCCAGCAGTTATCATATAAAAATATTCTGCTGTCCTCAGTTGGTCGTACACATACACTAATCAGAATGTCCTAAGTGTATGGGAAATATTATCACCTTCCCTCCCTGTGATTTGGCACAACAACATCAAATCTTGCACAGAACTTAAGAGGATAGCATGCAGATGATGAGAGAAGGCACTATTAATTAATATTACCCAGTAAGATTGTGAGAAAGAGGACATTAATACTCCTAGTGAAGAACTAAAAAAAACACAGCAGCAAATGTAATCAACATCTACTCACGATCATGGACATTTTGCCCTGGGCAGGGTGATATATTGCGCCCAACCCTAATTCCAGCACCACCCTGACATTCCTTCGCATCATTGGCAGCAGAAATCACCTAGGCCATACTTTGCTAGGAGAATTTACTTTTCTGACATCATGCTCGTGTTAGTGCTTTGCTTGCATGCACTACAATAACACATTGTTGAAAGCACATGGATCTCTAGAATTCCCATTTTGTTATGGAAGAATATCCTTGTAAGTGGTCACAGAAAAGCAGACTTGGAGGAAATGGCCAGGGATTTCCTCCATCCCAGGTTCAAAGGGACTTGAAGTCATATCTAAACAATCAATGCGTTTCATCATTTCCAGTCAAATTTGAAACCCCTTAGAACCTCAACTAAGAAAAAATAATATCTATAACAATTAAACTAATTTAATAAATATAAAAAAAATCTGCTAAAAAACGCAGGTTAATAATTATTCTGTGAATTGTTTACATTCCCAACAATTGTTTCACTATACAGCAGCAGTAGGGAAAGTGTTATACACTTGAGAGGTTCGATTTACTATTCCGGCTACAGTCTATATAAAAGTAGGGAAAGTGTTGGACCATAATGTTTAGATTTACAATTCCATCTCTGGTCTATGCAACAGTAGGAAAAGAGTTCAACTCTAAAGCAGTTCATTTATTCTTCCCAGTCTCCTATAAGCAACAAAAGGAACAGTGTTGGACTAGAGAGTGGTTTTATGTACCATTCCCACTTCAAAATATGTAACAGTAGGGAACGTATTGGACTCCAGTGGTATTAAGTTAAGTTAGTAATTACTTTATTTGTTGATTAATAAAAATCGTTACAATCGGAGATAAAACACAATAGGTTAGAAACGTTATTTTTCCCCATAAAATATGTGTACAGCTTTACACTGAAAACTTTAGCAGCAATAATAGAAAGCAGCAATGAATAAAGTGTGTCTGTGCAAAAGACTAGAGGACAATATCCAAACACTATCATTAAAATTTTAAAACGATTTGTCTTTAGTCTTAAATTTGATTAACCAATCCTGTAACAGTTTAAAATATGTAGTAACTATGATGTAAAGTTATATGCAAAACTTTTAACCCCATCGCCACGGGTCTAATGTCCCCGCGGCGTGGGGAGGAGGGGGGCCACGCGCGGTGCCGCGGTGCTCATGACAAGATCAGCCTGTCATGCAGCACGGTGGCTCTGTGCTGATGATGAGCTGAGCTCGTCATGACCACGCCTGTTTCAATGGAACACCGTGCACAGTGGGGGAATTATCCCCGCGTGGGTGTTCCATAACGGTCATGACGAGCTCAGCTCGTCATCAGCACAGCGCCACCGTGCTGCTTGATGAGCTGAGCTCATCATGGGCACCCAAGAAGTTAAGAGCAGAATTGAAAAGCAGATTTTTCATTTTCATTTCATTTTTGCAATAAAGTCATTAACAACATGTAATTGTATTAGCAATCAGAATCAGTTTTGGTTAACAGTCCCAGGATGCTTGTTTCCGGTCCAGGGAAGACATGGCTTGGCAGTTCAGGCTAGACTGTTCCCATTAGGCACAGGGTCAGACTGATTTGCATATGGCCATGTCTGAACAGGGGTGGCGGAGTGAGCTAAAGAATGATAATGGATTAAACCCAGATCAGTTGACGGGGGGGAGGTCGGTGCTTGCAATGTTCAACACTCCATCCATCATCCCCTTTGGTTTTGCTTTGTTCGCCCTAAGTTGGCAGGATATGCCCAGATGTGGGTCCCTTGCTCACTTTGCCACTGGATTCAAGCTACCCTGACAGCTGATTAGCCAGAAACCGGTCCCAGGATGCTTGTTTCCGGTCCAGGGAAGACCTGGCTTGGGAGTTTGGACTGGACTGTTCCCATGGGGCACAGGGTGAGACTGATTTGCATATGGCCATGTCTGAACTGGAGTGGCGGAGTGAGCTAAAGAATGATGATGGATGAAACCCAGATCAGTTGACTGGGGATGAGTGCTTGCAATGTTCAACACTCCGTAAATCATCCCCTTTGGTTTTGCTTTGTTTGCCCTAAGTTATGTTATGTTATGTTATGTTAAATATGCTTATTGAGCGCATGGCTACCCCAGTAACGGGGCGTACCAGCGCTTGCGGACAGCCGGGCAGAAAGGCACGGCAAGAGGGATCATGCACTGTAGAGCAGCCTAAGTCTCAGCCCCCTGGAGGGAGGCAAACAGCCAGGTTTTAATATATTTCCGGAAGTGCCAGTGATTTTGGATGGCACGTGCCTCCATAGGGATAGAGTTCCAGAGGGCCGGGGTGAGAGACCTAAAAGATCGACCGCCGCCCTGCTCTTACGCACTCTAATGGTGCGAGCAAGATGGAGATCAGCAGAGCGCAGGGCCCGAATAGGAACATAGGGGGTACACAGGTCCTGCAGTATCTGAGGGCTCTGGCCGTGTAGAATTTTGTGGGTGAGACAAAGGGTCTTGAATTCGATTCTTTGTTTCACCGGCAGCCAGTGCCGTCGGCGGAGGAGGTGAGAGGTGTGGCAGTATTTGGGTAGGGCAAAGAGGATGCGGGCCGCTGCATTCTGAGCCCTCTGGAGTCTCTTGTTAACCGCCTTGTTAGCGCCCAATAGAAGACTGTTACAGTAGTCTAGTTGGGAAAGGACCAAGGACTGGATGATGACTTGGCAGGTAGGCGGCTCAAAGAAGCCTAAGATGGGCTTAATGCAGTGTAGACGGCCAAAACAGGTGCCTGCGACCTTTTTTGCGTGAGATTCAAAGGACAGAGAATTGTCCATTAAGACACCCAAGTTCTTGACAGCCTCTTTAGGGGTGGGGGGAGGGCCCATAGAAGGGGGCCACCAATCATGGTCCCACTTCTGCGTGCCGCCTCCCAGCCAGAGCACCTCCGTTTTGGAGGAGTTCAGCTGAAGGCAATTGTCCATCAACCAGTTGGAAATGGTCAGAACATCATCCTGGAATTTAGCGTGGTCAGGTATGGCATCCTTAGGGAACGTAAAGATAAGTTGCATATCATTCGCATAAGAGATCATTTTGATCTATCGTTCCCTTGCCAGCAGGGCCAGTGGGCGGACGTATACGTTGAACAACGTGGGGCTAAGCGCAGAGCCCTGAGGAACACCACATTCCAGAGAGAACCTGCAGGATGAGTACGGAGGGGCATGGATCTGGAAGGAACGGTCAGATAGAAATGACGCGAACCAAGCCAGGGCCCTTTCAACGACCCCGATCTCGCCGAGACGCCTGAGCAATATCTTAGGGGAGACAGTGTCGAACGC
Source organism: Lissotriton helveticus (assembly GCF_964261635.1). NCBI lineage: Eukaryota > Metazoa > Chordata > Amphibia > Caudata > Salamandridae > Lissotriton > Lissotriton helveticus. The sequence goes on from NC_136063.1 coordinate 1,550,573,394, forward strand.
CGCGCTCAAATCCAGCAGGATCAGGGCGGAGGTGTTTCCTAGATCTTGTAAGGCCCTCAGTTGTTCCACGACCGCCACAAGAGCTAACTCTGTGCTGTGTTTAGCCCGAAAGCCATTCTGTGACTCGTCCAGGATACCATTAGGTTCCAGGTGGTTGGTCAGGGTAGCATTCACATGCGCTTCCATCACCTTTGCCAGGTATGATAGGAGGGAGATGGGTCTGAAATTTTCAGGGCGGGAAGGGTCAAGGGAAGGCTTTTTCAACAGGGGGATGACTTTAGCATGCTTCCAGGACCTGGGGATAGTAGAGGATCCTAACGATCTATTAATCAATTCCCGTCCTTCATACAAAATGGAGTCCTGGAAGAGCCGAAAGGTATCAGGTTTAGCTGGCTCATCATGCGATCCCGACTTTACCTTGGTGGCAAGGAGAGTGAGATCTAAGTGAGAAATAAGGGGAAGAGTTTGTAGAGGAACGGGAAAGTTGGGTCGGTGCATCCCTAGGCCGGGGGTGGGGGAGGGCTTACTGGTTTCCAACGAGGTGTAAATCTCCAGAATTTTGTTAATGAAAAGAGGGCCAGATCTTCATATTGTGAATTGGACGTAATTAAATTGCTGGGTCCCTCTGGGGCTTTAGTCATATTTTTTATTAAAGAAAAAATAGTTTTAGAGGGGTTCTGACTGGAGTTAATCAGGTCGGCATAGAATGCTGCCTTAGTTTTCCTAATAAGTTTGTGGTATGCTTTGGTGGCTGACCTATAGCTATTCTTTGCTATAGAGTCGTAAGAGCGTCTCCAGGCGCGTTCGAGAATCTTACAGTGCTTTTTTTCAGACGCTAAAGTCTCAGTGTACCACGGGTGTGATTGCACCCGTTTAGGCCGGGACATTTTATTGGGGATCTAGAGGTCCAGAGACCTATTAATCCAGTCCCTAAAGGCTGTGTCCGCATCCTCCAGGTTGTTAGGCCAGACCGGACAAGAGGATTTGAGGGTGGCCTCTAGGCTGGGGGCGTCCAGTTTATGCCATGGGCGCCTCCAGATGGGGAGGGAGGGACGTTGACGAGCAGTGGCCGTGGCCCTAATGCAAATGTGGATGAGAAAGTGATCCGTCCAGACGAGGGGGAGAGGGGCATGAACTCTGATTCCCTCAAGGTTCGAAAATACCGGATCGAGCAAGTGACCCGCCAAGTGAGAAGGGCCTTGGACCAGCTGAGACAGCTGGCAGGCTTCCAGGTCTCCCAAGAAGTTTGTGATATCCTGGGAGTCAAGTCGCTCTAGGTGTAAATTGAGGTCTCCCCGTATACTAAAATTAGATGTATGCAGGGCAAGGGAGGAGGTGATCTTGGGTAGGGCTTCCTGGAAAGCTCTTGCCAGCCCTGGGGGGCGGTATCTAAGAAGCCTGTGAAAGTGAAATTATCTGAAATACTGATCTTAAACTGCATACATTCACAGTCAGGTATAGTCACTGGGGAAAGGGTACAGGGGAGGGTGGATTTGGCTAACACAGCTAGCCCACCCCCCTACCGTTGGGCCTATTCTAGGTATACATGGAATAGCCTGGTGGGAGGGCCAAGGCCGGGATAGCAGTAGCGTCATTGGTGAGCCATGTCTCCGTGAGAAAAAGTATATCAGGGGATCTATCCTGAAGCAACTCAAAGACATCCTCATGGTGTCTCACCAAGGACCTGCAGTTCAAACTGAGTATATTTAGGTTCGCGGGGTTGGCTCACTCTGGGGTTATTGAATCAACCTCAGTAGCATTGAAACCACATCTTTTGCACCTCATGCCTGGGATGTCTATACTCCAGCAGTGATCTGCGCAGAGGGCGTGACACCAGAGGGCTAGTAGGTCCTCCGGTTGGCAGGGTATGCCCAGATGGGGTCCCTTGCTCACTGGATTCAAGCTAGCCTGGCTGATAACGGCAGATTAGCCAGAAACCAGTCCCAGGATGCTTGTTTCGGTCCAGGGAAGACATGGCTTGGTAGATCGGGCTGTACTGTTCCCATTAGGCAGAGGGTGAGACTGATTTGCATATGGCCATGTCTGAACTGGGGTGGCGGAGTGAGCTAAAGAATGATGATGGATTAAACCCAGATCAGTTGACTGGGGAGGATTGCTTGCAATGTTCAACAGTCCGTAAATAATTCCCTTTGGTTTTGCTTTGTTCGCCCTAAGTTGGCAGGGTATGCCCAGACGTGGGTCCCTTGCTCACTGGATTCAAGCTAGCCTGGCTGATAACGGCAGATTAGCCAGAAAGCAGTCCTAGGATGCTTGTTTACTGTCCAGGGAAGACATGACTTGGCAGTTCAGGCTGGACTGTTCCCATGAGGCACAGGGTAAGACTGATTTGCATATGGCCATGTCTGAACTGGGTTGGCGGAGTGAGCTAAAGAATGATGATGGATTACACCCAGATCAGTTGACTGGGGGTGACTGCTTGCAATGTTCAACACTCCGTCCATCATCCCCTTTGGTTTTGCAATAGTTTTATTCGGCAATAAAAATAAACTTTTCAAACTGAGAGATCAAGCGGGCATAGTCCCAATGAGACAGGTAATATTGGCGTGTCGACATGTTCTCATCCCTAATTCATTAAACATAGGTCTTAACACAGTCTTCCGCTCTACTAGCAGTTGGGGGCATGTAGTTACAATATGTATTAAAGTTTCGTCATAGGCGCCACATAACCTAAAAAGTTTAGTGGACCTTTTTTTCCCATTTAGGTATTCGGTCCTTAGTAGGATATCTCCCAAACCACAATAACATAAATTTGTTCCTTAAGAATGATTTTAAGTGGGTCATCAAGTATAATTGAGGTTCTAATTTAATAAATGAGTTGGTAACTGACCAGGAATTATACTTTTTTCTGAGCTCATCTATATCTTTAAGACTTGATAGTAGAGTGACTGATCGATTTATTGTTGGTTTAAAACAGATTTGTTCCTAACTTCTTCTTCAAAGATTGGGCACTCACAATTATGGAAACTGTCGCTTAAAAAGGGTCTCCAGCTACTAGCATGCTCATACCCAGTTATCTCCTGCCAGCACTGGTTTGCAAGGGTACATTGTTCTGAGCGAAATATCGAATGTAGCATTTTTAAAAAGGCAGATTGCCGTACCAGAGATTGGCTTTTCAGACCAAATTCTAATCTGTCATTAGCATGTCCTATATACTTGGGGATCCTAAAAACTGATTTCAAGACTTTTATTTGTCGGTCATCAAGAATTTTCACGTCGTTTCCACGAAAAATCATTGAGCCATAAGCCAGAGATGGAATCAGCTTTGCTTTGATGACCTTCAATAGATGTTCGTGATTTGGACATGACAACTTCTTGCTAAAAGCAAATGACAAACCTGTTGCCTTTGCTTTGATGTTAATAAAATGCTGTCTAAAAGACATAATATCCTCAAATGTTATTCCTAGGTATTTATAAAATTTTACAGTTTCGATATGTAACCATTAATGTTCCATTCTTTCTTATCTGTTTTTGTTCCACCTATAGTCATTATTTTTTTATTTTTGGTATTGATTTTCAAACTGTTAAGGATGATATAATGATTAAAAGAATCAACTAATCTTCTTAGACCTATGATAGAATGATTTAATAATATAGTGTCATCAGTGTATTGTAAATATTTGCTGTCTTTGCCTAAGAGGGAAGGTAAGTGAGCATTAACTTCTTTAAAATGTATAGCTTGGTCAGCCATAAAAAGATTAAAAAGGCATGGAGCCAGAACACAACCTTGTTTCAGAGCAGTCTTAGTTTCAAGTTGGTGGGTTGTACTTCTGCCATCTTCGACTTTAATCTGAACCCATGTGTTGGTGTATAACAATGTAATCATATCAAGCAATTGGTTTGGGATGCCCCAATCCAAAAGTTTAGCCCAAAGTAGTTTTGGAGGAACAGAATCAAAGGCGGCTTTAAGATCGACAAAACAGATATATAACTTTTGCTTTCTATATTTTGCCTTTTCGCCTCATAAAGTCAGTAAGATAAAGTTTGTGCTGGTTGATTCGCCTCTTCTAAAACCAGTTTGGAAAGCTGGAATTAGATTTTTGTCTTGTAGCCTAATCTTCCAAGTCTTCAAGGAGGCAGCTCGCAAAGATTTTTGCCTCCACATCAGTTAGGGTGACTAGACTTGTGGGCTACTTTTATATATTGGCTGAATTATGCTTCTTTGACATGACTCAGGAACTGATCCAGATTTAATAACATCATTAAATAAAGTTGTTAACACCTCTGGCCAATGCTTAAGATTTGCTTTAAAAATTGAATTTGGAATTCCGTTAGGGCCGGGCGCTCCGTTCGGTCTGATCCTGCTCATTGCCATTTTAACTTGCTCTACAGGCCATTATTTCTTTACTTGTGGCCCAGCTTGGGCAATATGCGGGACTTGATCCTTAGGGCCTAACTCCTCAACTTGTAGCTCTGCTTGGTCAGTATGCTGGACAGTACCGTATTTTCTGCCTTCTTCTCTGCTTGATATGTTTGTGTTCTGGCAAGCAATATTGGTGTCAGACTGTAGGTCCAAGGGTGCAACAAGAAGATTATAAATGAAAGTTGGCCAGCAAGATTCATTGATATTAGCGCTATTCCCTCTTTTGCTACCATTCTCAAGATTGTTAATTATGCCCCAGAATAGTTTTGGAGTTTGGGTTTTACATGAGAAATGTAGTTTGGTCCATAAACCCTCATAATAGGATTGTTTGGCTTTCCATATTTCGTTATATTGTTTTCTGCACTTTTTTAATTTATGAATTTCCAAAGTTTTTAGTGCTCCATTCGGTTTTCTGAAAGTCGCCCCGATAGCTCTATTAAACTCTCTTTTTAGGCAAAGCAGCCGATTAGTATACCTTCCTGATGTTTTTTGGTTGTCATGATGGAGCCTTTTGATGCTATAGATGGGGAAAAACGATCTAAAAGTGAAGCACACAAGCAAGGCCAAATATCAACAATGGACTTCTCCAGAACTTTGGTGATTAGGAGTTCTAGAAAATCCAATATTTCCTTTTGGTTTCTCGGATTCCATACTAGCCTTTTGATCTTGCTTCCGATAGATGATCCAGGGAAAGTGCCAAGGAAATTAATTGTGGGTTGTGGTCACTTTCTATCCTGGGTATTACTTGATATTTGTGAAGGGAGTATGTCAGCCCGCTGAGATGATGGAGTAATCAATGACAGAGAAATTGCCTGTTTTTTTAAATGTGGGTAATTGACCATCATCCTGTAATAACAGAAGGTTTAATATTTTGAGCTGAGAACCGCACATCTGTGACAGTGCTTTAATTGGTTTATTGATGCAGTTTCGATGAAGTAAATGCATATTAAAATCTCCAAAGATGATTATCGTTGCGTCTAGGTGGTTGTAATAAGGCACTTTGACTATTTCCCATAAGGTAGTGAATTGAGAAAATTTATCAGAGTTTTCTGGACTTAAGTACACGTTGAGGAGTATTATGGGTTGATTAAGAGCTAGTTTGATACATAAAAGTCATGCAAATAGAAAGTCTATCTCAAAATGTTTGACATCCTGACTTAAGGAAACGTAGATGGATAGACCTCCACTTGCATGACCAAAGGCAGCCTTACAGAGAGCAATGTTCAAATACTCATGATAGCCAATAATGGGTTCCTTTTCCATGTTCCATGTTTCCTGGAACATTAAAACATCAAATTTCCTGAGGGAGCTTATTGTGTCAGGATCCTCTATTAACGTTTTTAGACCATTTGTGTTCCATGAGCACATCTTAAAGGGTTTTAAGGCTTTATTAGAGCTCTGTGGACATCATTTGTGCATGTCAACACTCCCTTTTGATAGTATTTCAGGGAGCCAACTCCAGTCAACAAAGTGAGCTATATCTATCTTTAGCTCTTCACATACATGAGTGCCTGATTTACAGCTCGTAATCTTGATCCCGGATGACAGATCTAGTTTTGTCAATGGCCCTGAGGCTCCTTTCAAAACCCTCGAATGTCCTCTTACTCTTGAATAAGTAGCAGGATCCCTTAAAACTGGACTATTAGATGTTAGCGTCTGGATCAGCAGAGTAGGATATTGATTTTTGCTGATTTTCGATATTTTAATAACTCATTTCTCAAATTGAGTTTTATTTGCTAAGATGTTACTAATTATGTCTTCTCGATGCCAAGTTGTAAGAGTTTTCTCTTGTTGAGATTGTTATGATCTTGCTTGAACTCAACCGAATCTAAGTCATCTGAGATTAAATCTTTGAACTCAGGAATTGCATTCAAGAGGTTTCAAAATATTACCGTGATTCAGGATATCATATGGACCTCTTGTTGCATACCGTGGACAGAATGCTAGGTTTCATAGCTATATCTCAGAATTCATTACTCTTTAGTTTCTCTTTTTTTATATTACCATTTTTCCCTGATGTCAGCTGCATGTCTGGAATCACCCCTTTACCAGGCACAGTATCATCCACTATGATTTGTTCAGAGGATTATGCTTGATGTTAGTTGCACTATTTTCTGGAAAGGCGACATTATTAGCAGTTTTCCGTATAACAGCATTTTGCTCTTCACAATGTTGGTCAATTCCTCTATGAGCCTGGTCTTGTCCACTCACTTGAGAATTGGATGTTGCAGTAATTTGAGATCATATGCTGTTGTGGAACACTCGGAGGGTGATCGTATTGGGGCCTGACCAGTTAGGTCAGCTCTAGTTTTGCTCCGGTAGGATTTCAAGGGTCTAAAGATTAGATACATTTCTTTCGTATTTAGCTCAGTTGGCAAGACGTTGATTGTGGATTTTTTAAAGTTTTTTTATTTATTGTGAGTTTTCCTTAGTCTTTTTCATGCCCTTTTGGTTAGACCATCTGAGTTTATATTAAGAATTGGTTTCTGGTTTGAGGTAATTTGTAGAGCATTAACTTCGTCTACTGATGTTTGATCCATGAATTCATTTCCTTCATTCTAGTCCTGGGATTTCTGTGGCATAGTTAATTTGGTGGTCTAATTATTTAGGGATTGGCTTTCCCTTGCTGCAACATTTCTTTTTGATGGAGCTATATTTTGTTGCTGAGATTTACTTTTATTAGAGCAATATTTATTTTTTGTTGTTGAGTTTCTTCTTATTACAATTTTTGCCTGTGAGTTTAGGTAATGCTTTTGTAACAGAGAGAGAACCATGGCTATGTTCTGTCAAGACTGTTTTGTTTTGTGCAATTCTGTCTGACATCGCCTTTACCTCTTGCACCATGGATCTCACAAGGGTCAGTAGCTCTAAGATGTTAGCAATTAGTTGCACACAGGTACATGTTAACAATTGATCTTCTATGTCTGATTTTACTTTGGCTACCAGGTTTGATAGGTTTAGCAGTTTAGCATCTATTCCAGGTACGCAAGAGAGCCAATGTGTTTAATAAGTCCACTTGAATGTTCAGTTTATCCAAGTGAAAATTAAGCGTTGGTGATGTTATCCATTACCCCATATTCCACAATCTGGGCTGTTTTGTTTATTTTCTGAGGCACAGGTTCTATCCCGAAAGTTTTCATCATATTTGGCTAGCAATGATAGGTCGGCCGAACTAAGCGGATTATTCAAAGAATCGGCTTGCACGGGTTTGCTTTGATCGTTTAAAATAGGCACATTCTCAACTGTGACTTTGCCTGGGACTAGTGTTGACTTGTTGTCTTTATTAATGATACTAGTTTCCAGAATGAAACTTGATAAGTCCATATTTAATAACTTTTTACTGCCATTTGGGCTGGAAGATGCCTCTGGCATCAAGGTTTGGCAGCCCCTGATAGTTCCTGACCTAGGTATAGTGAGGGAGGACATAAAGACCTCGTCACTTCAGTTTTGGTCCGGACCAGAAGATATATTGATTACAAGTTAGTCTTGCTTTGACTAAGACCTTGTGGTATTAGCATAATTGTGTCTTTACACCCATCGGATGTTGCAGTGAAAGAAGTAGAAGCCATAGATGCCATGGAAGCATGAACTTGAGCTTTTACATGAATCGGGCAAATAATTTGTTGGGTTATTGTTGAGATTTTCACAGTAGCTGTAGACAGATAGATCCCAGTGTTGTTGATTACTGATTGAGCATCACTACTGGCTTTCTTTGTCTGTGACTCCGATTCTGGGAAAAGCAGGGCATTATCCAACATATGCTCTGAGTCAGGGCCTAAGCCGTGCAAGAACACTGTGTTAGTCTCAGATGTTTGATACCCATTAGCATAAAGAACGCTGACGATGTTCCATTATCATTAGCCTTGTTTGCAGATTTATGCTGCTTAAAGAATCCTGTGATATATGGTTGGCTACTGCTGGGCCTGTTACGGACTCCAGAGTATCGAACGTCTGCAGGAGAATTTGTCTTTGAAGAAAATACTACTAAGTTGTCTAAGTCTCGGAGTGTGTCTCCTTTAGAGATGCTCTGACCGAGCAGATCATCCCCAATTTCTAAACTCCCCTCATTCTTTCGACGCCATTTTAATTGGGGTCGTGGCAATGTCCCATGCTGACAACCTGACCTCATTGTGAGGCGTAAAATAAACGTACGTCTTGTACAGTCTGATACAGCCACTGGCAGTATTTCTTTGCTTCTCGCTTCTTTTCTTTTGTCACTAGGTTTTTAGTATTGAGATCCTTTGCTGGATGTCGATGGCTAAAGTTGGTTGGGAAATGGGTGCTCGGAGCGAGATTCTGAGGAAAGCAGGTCACAGGAAGCACGGTACAAAGCATGATTAAGGGGAATCACCGCTCTCCTCTACTCAGCACAGCTTCTCTTTTTAACTCAGGTTCTCACCGTTCACCCCATCTTTATCCCTCTGTATCCCTCCTTCTCACTGCACATTTATTGTGTTACTAGTTTCTGTATGCTGTATGCTGGGTGCCGGGCCTTAGGCTACACTTTTACTGCTCACCTCTGTTTCCTCTACGCAGATGCACAGCTCTGCTTCTTCTACACACTGCTGTGCTGTTGCCAGTGTAAGTGTCGATGTCAGTCTATGAGGGCTCTCAGAAGTCCGCTCATTTTAACCTAACTTGTTTTCACATTGGGAATGGGTTTGGGTCTGAGATCCACCGACCGTTGATGGTTATCCTGCACTGTCCTCATGCCTTGCCTGCCAGCCTCGCTGATATTCTTGCTGTACCCCTCCGCTTATCACTGCTCAAACACCTGGGGCCGGGTCACTCTAAGCGGTACACTGCAGGCGCCGCTACCACCTCTACCGCCTCTATCGCCTCTACCGCCACCGGTTGAAAGCCACCGGTTCACAGCAACCCATGGTATTAGATGTGCTATTCTCACTTCAGTCTAAGGAACATTAGGGAAAGTGTTTGACTCAGGAGAGATTTAAGGGCTTATTTATGAGAGCCCTGTGTCACTTTTGCATCAAGTTAAGTGACACATGAGTGACGAGGGGCTCTCATAAAGATGTATAAAGCCTTGCAAAGTCACGCAAAGCTATCCTGCATGGCTTTGAGTTTCATCATAAATTATGAGTAAGGTGACGCACTTCAAATAACTGGGAGGCTTTCCATGGAAATTTTGGTGGGTTTTCCCAAGCAACACCCATGCACTTTGACACTGTCCCAGATTTACAAAAACATGTAAACCAAATATGTACGCCTCTCAAGGTGAGGTATAATGAGGGGAAATAACTTAATTTCTCAAAGTTTTTCCTCTTTCCGTGTGTGCTGCAGAATAGGAATAGGAAAGCACCTCTTAGGATTGTTTTAGTGCATGAAGGTGCCCCTTCATGCCGAAACCTCACCCGCATAGACAGGACAGGAATGCACTGTATTGCTTAACAAATCAATAATATTCCTGCCCTTTCACTTAGGCATAGGGCAGTACAGCCAGATGCCCTGCTGCATTGCCCTACAATAAAATGCCATGAATGAGACCCTTATTTACTGTACCCATTCCAAACAATGCACCAGTAAGGGATGGGTTGGGCTATCAGAGGGTTAGATTTACTATTTCCAGTCCAATCTACGCAACAGCAGGGGTTGGACTCCAGAGGGGTTAAGTTTAGTATTTATACTTCAGTGAAGCCAAAGCTATAGAAATTGTGGGACTTTGGAAGGACTACAAAAAACCTGCTAACCTCTCCTATACAAAATATGTAAGTACCTAAAATAAATACAAATTAAACTCATATTTTAATATGCATTATGTATACTATTTAAAAAAGAATGAATACTTAATAAATAAACAAATACAAAATAATTTTAATAACATTTTCTGCCTTAACAAAAAACAAGTAATCCCAAAAGACAATAACTTACATAATTCCTCTTTTAAATATTACTTTACTAAAAACAAAAATGTGAATAAAAAAAGTAAACACCAATTATTATACAAAACAAATAATGTACATACATTTCTAATAAGTACAAAAATAATTCTCAATAATCAATTAAATATTTAATTTAACATATACTATAATTCCAATACCTAACCACCCTATCACCCTGCAAATCCAACAACTAATTTCTAAAATATCACTAACAAGCACGTAAATATATAAATATACCATAACATTTACAGGAAATTACAACTTAATATAACAAATACAAAATAAAATGGTTTAGATAATCATCCATTACATAGTGAAATGTTTAAAAAAGAATTACTATTAAAATAAAAATATTAATACTTTAATTAACTTCCCACCCTAATCCCCTGCAAACTCAACAACCTGCTAGTAAAACATGAATTGCAAGAAAACAAATTCAATAATTTAAATATACTATACCTCATAAAAAATCCCCAAAAATAAATCATTTATATCAAAATTAAACAATTTTCTACCATCAATATAAAATTATTAGTAATTTACCAAACTTCCCAACCTATTCCCAATCAAAAAGCAACGAAACACTTGTACAAAACGAATATTAATCTACATTTTATAAATAACAAATGAAACTTAAATATATAAAATAAATGTTAGCCACTGTAAATAATTATAAATCAATTTTAATATGCAATTTACATTACAGAAGCTAAGGGCATCATTAGGATAGCGGGCGGACTTTCTACGCCAGCCATCCTCACGGTAAAAGGGACCGCGGGGCGGGGGTCCCGTGGGGGCAATTATAATGCACCCGCCACAGTGGTGGGCGCATCCCATATTTTTAACATTGCGGTAGGCGGTGCTGAAAGCACCGCCCGCCGCAATGCTAAAAATACATGTTGTGCTTTTCAAAGCACAACGTGACTGCAACGTTGTTCTTTGAAAGGCAGGGGGTACCATAGCCCCCCATGTGCACCCCCGGAGTCCATGGAGGCCCGCAATCGGCCGCCAAAGCAGACTCTGCATGCCTTTCTGTGGCGGCAATGCCGCCACGAAAGGGCATTCACAAAAGGACATTCTAATATGGCTGGAGGTGTCTTTCAGACACCGCCACCATATTGAACCCTTTTGCGCCCGGTCGACAGCGGACGGTCTTTTCGACCCCCCCAGCCATTATAATATGGCGGAGGGTCTTTCTACAGGGAAGGGGGGCATATTGCCCCCGCCGGGCCAGCAGTGACTACCACCGGCCCGGCGGGGGCAATCCACCCGCCATCCTAATATGGCCCTAATTATCAATAACATTAGCATAATTATAAACTAAACAACTTCCCTCCCTATACCCCTAGAAACATAACAGAAAATTTGTATTTGTAAAGTGCACTTACACCGCCATGTGTATTTTGGCGCTGAATAACAGATGTTTACCAACAACCCACTACTGCATTATAAATCACTAACAATAAATTAAACATTTTGAATTAGAACTTATACTACACAAAAATGATAATAAAACTACTACTACCAACACCTAAAATTCATATTATAACTAATATATACCAAATTAAGCAAATAATAATTTCACAATCTATTTAGTATGCAATATTAAATGATACAATAATATTTCAAACAAAATTATATACCAAAAACACAGTATATATTTTAAAGCAATATACGGTGATACAATTATTCTGCACTAACAATTTTTTTACATAATCAAAAAGAACCCACCATATAGTGTTTGGAAGTGTTCCTCACTGCGGTGTGGAGCACTTAGTGCTTTTTAAAATACACCGCACACACCAAAAGGACCCTTGGTGTCATGCTTCATCATAGGGTTCCTAGCACCCCTCAGTATGCAATGTGATTGATATAGGGCGGATGTGGACTGTGGAGAATAAATGCAATATTAGATAAAGGGATTGATCTACCACATTCCATAAGTCACTACGAGAGATATGCAGGTTAGTGCTGTTTGGTCAAGTAGCTAGTTGGCCCCACGGTATGTCATCATTGAGGCCATTTTCATGTGTCCCCAAACGGAACACCCAGCGTTGTTCTTTTTGGAAAAGGCCTTCCTCTGACTGCAGTTGCTCGATTACAGTCCATCGAAGGTCATTTACGCAATGTTGTGCATTGATTCAGATGCTCCGTCCAACACCACCCCCTTTTGGACCGCTTTTGGCCGCCATAAGTGTGGCAGGGTATGCTCAGACGTGAGTCCCTTGCTCACTTTGCCACTGGATTCAAGCAAGCCGGGCTGAAGATGGCTGGAAAGCCAGAAACCGGTCCTCAGAAGCTTGTTTCCGGTCCAGGGAAGACATGGCTTGGCAGTTCTGGCTGGACTGTTCCCATGAGGCACAGGGTCAGACTGATTTGCATATAGCCATGTCTGAACTGGGGTGGCAGAGTGGGCTAAAGAACGGTGATGGATTAAACCCAGATCTTTTGACTGGGTGTGAGTGTTTGATTGATTCAGATGCTCCGGGCAAGGGGACTTCCAATCAGTGAACAACTTTGTTAGTTGGCTAAATACATAAAATACCTTTTTGAAATTCACCAGCTCAGTTTAAAACGAATCACTAGTGTTTTTGGACCTAAACATTTACCCAGAACGAGGTGTGTTAAAAACGACCACTGACTTTAAACCGACAGCCAGGAAGTACTTGCTTAGATTTGACAGCTTTCATCCCAGACATTTAAGGGAGAACCTCCCGTATGGCCAATTTTTGCGCCTACGACGTAATTTCACTGACATATCCGAGTACAAAACACAGGCCAATGACCTAAAAAATGAACTTAAACTGAGGCAGTACCCAGACAGGATTATTAACTCTGAAATGAAAAGGGCTAAAAACAACAACAGGGAAGCCCTCCTGGAAGAAAAGATACCAGCAAATTCAGAACAAAGATGACCAATATGTGTCACAACGTACAACACACTTTCCAACGAAGTTTCCGAGTTAGTCAATAAACACTGGGGAATCCTCACATTCAGCAACGGGACTAGTTGGGAGCAGAGAAAAATGACCAACTGCAACAGTAAGAACGTGGTCTATATGATCACATGCCCATGTGTTCTGGAGTACGTGGGCATGACCACCAGGGCAATAAAAACCCGCATGAATGAACACAAAAGCAACGTAAGGTGCAAAAAGAGCACAACCAAGATGGCTACTCATTACCTAAATGCACAACATTGCGTAAATGACCTTCGATGGACTGTAATCGAGCAACTGCAGTCAGAGGAAGGCCTTTTCCAAAAAGAACAACGCTGGGTGTTCCGTTTGGGGACACTTGAAAATGGCCTCAATGATGACATACCGTGGGGCCAACTAGCTACTTGACCAAACAGCACTAACCTGCATATCTCTCGTAGTGACTTATGGAATGTGGTAGATCAATCCCTTTATCTAATATTGCATTTATTCTCCACAGTCCACATCCGCCCTATATCAATCACATTGCATACTGAGGGGTATCAGCTATCTTTTCAGGCACTGCTAACTGAACATTTCCAGGCTACAAGACCCAGTGCGTGATGTATTCCTAATGAACTTAATACCTTTTGGCATTCAAATCGGCATTTGAACAAACTGCACCTCACTAACTAGGAACACCTTCCCCTTTTGTTCGTCTGTAGAGATAAAGCATTACCTAGGAATCGCTTTTACTAAATACACCTCCAATAATAAGCCGATTTATGCTGGCCGAATTAGTGGCTGTGTTTTTTGCACACGCGCGGCACTGACAGGGTGCACCGCGCGTGCGCTACTTTTAGCTTACAAGAGGCTTTAACCAGCGCATGCGCAGTACGCGACCAAGCACAGCGCATGCGCGTCTCTTCATTGTTGCCGGCTACGGAGCTGACACACCTGGCATCCCCCGTAACTCCGGATTTTCCTTATTTGGGTGGACCACATATCCAGTGCAGGCATTTTTTGAGTACCAATTAGTGGCTAATTAACGGCGCCCTGGGTGTATAAATACCACACGGTCCCGGCTCATTCACCATTCCAGCAGAGCCGCGTATGGGGACACATCGATAATGACTCCTATTGAGTACGTGAGTATTGTACTGAGCGTATTTGCTCCTGAAGACCCATAGTAAGTAACCAACCATGCTGACCACAGCTATCACCTTTAGTTTGCAGATTGGCATTTTAACCCCAGACGTTCAAGAGGCTCATGAAGTTAGCTATACTACTGAGACAAGTATGCCTATAAATGCCTTTTCTTTCCCTTTTTCTCCACATTTAGAATTACTCCACCTCTGAAATAGAGTGTGTGTTTTCTGTTACTTGTGTGTCTGTCATGTCTATGTTTTTTTTTACAGGGTTAATTCTTCACTTGTAGTACGACCTCCTCTACTCAGTGAGCAAAACCCGCATGACTTTTTCTAGGTGACTGCACCTGTTAAAATGTCCTAAAGAGGTCTTACTAATGGTTTTTCTCATATTTTCCTCAGGTAATGCAATTTGCATAATACTTGAGATATACCGCTGTAGGTACATTATAGCCTATAGGCCAAACACATATTTTGTTCACTTTTTGTAAATATCAATTACTGCTTTTACATAGTGAAATGTGAGTAAGGTGGGGAAGTTGTGCACCCTGTCCTGAAGAAGGAGTTGATCTCTGAAACATGTTGACGCACACATGAGGTGATGTACATAATCACGACATAAACATCTCGCACTTCACTTTCTTTAATAGTACCAGCCCGGGGACCAAAATAAAGAATTTTTGTTAGTCCAACGAGCCAGGTCCTTTTTAATCTTTCACTCATCCCACCACTCACTCACATTAATATATAAAAATACCCTCACATGCACCATACATAGTCATTAACTCTAAGTGCTCCCGCATAGTCGTAGGTCTCAGCACGCCGCATCCCGTAGAGGGGTGCGAAGACCCTATGATGAAGCATGACGCCAAGGGTCCTTTTGGTGTGAGAGGGGTATTTTAAAAAACACTAAGGGGCCGATTAGGATGGCGGACGGAAATGGGTACTGTCCGCCATGGTGGGGGAAATTTTACTCCCGGCTGCGCCGCGGAGAAACCGCGGTTGGGATTAGGATATTCATGTCACGAAACTCCGACCGCGGCGGACGGAACACAACCAACACCGTCCGCGGTGGACGGAACACAACCAAGTCCGTCCGCGGCGGACGGAGTCCAATGAACAACCACTGCCGCGGACGGAAATGACCGCGGAAAATAAAACATGTACCGCCATCCCTGAGAATACTCCGTGGCCGCAATTAGGATAAATCCGCCCGTACAACGGAACTCACAGCCATCCACGTCCGCGGCGGAAACAATGCAACGAGAACCACAGCATCAGGGCGGAAGGCCAACACGCACAACATCCCTAGCGCCTAACAAATGTATGAAAGTGCACCGCAAGTCCTAAGCAAACATACGAACATTGACAAGGCCCCCCCCCCAGCACAAGCCACCATGACACGTCCCAATTATCCAATAATGCACACAAGTCAACACGCCCACCTACCACCTGACTGCCAACAACCATCGAGACACGACTATAAAAAGACACCCCCACACAACCACAATCCCTTGCACCACAGCATTGCTGCCAGCAAGAGGGCCATTCGAGACACTGCGAACTCACATAAAATCACATAGAAGACACCCACCCACCACCCTACCACACAAACACCCACCACACAAATCCTACACATCACACACCACACACCTGCACCTCCCAACTCACTCAACTCACACACTGAGCACCACACACCATGGCACCCAAAAAAAAACCCAAATTCACGGAGACAGAGTTGCGGGTAATGGTAGATGAAATTATCCGTGTGGAGCCCAACATCTTCGGGGCCCAAGTCCAGCAGACGACCGTGGCGCAAAAGAACCACATGTGGGACAGGATCGTCACTCGTGTGAATGCGTCGGGGACTGTGCCGAGGACCAAGCACGACATTCAGAGGCGGTGGCATGACCTTAAGACCAGGGTCAAGGGCATCCGAGCGAAAAACCACGCCAGAGCCAATCTTACTGGCGGTGGCACACCCCCGGAGCCCATACCCTACACCGATTGGGAGGAGAAGGTGCTGGTGATACTACACCCAGAGAGCCTAGACGGCCTTGACGAAGGAGAAGAGACTGGTGAGTACAAACCAAGCACCACGATCAGCACGACATGGTCAGGCTCACACAACTGAGAAGAAACATCCCCCACGCCCCAACCCATGCACGTCGGACACCAACACACTAACATGTCCATGGCTCCCAACAGGCCCCCATGTTCACGGGGAGGGTGGTGGTGGTGGTGGCGGTGGTGGAGGGTGGGGTGTGTGAGAGGCCCAAACTACAACTCCCAACAGGCCTCCATGTGCACGGGGAGGGTGGCGGTGGTGGAGGGTGGGGTGTGTGAGAGGCCCAAACTACAACTCCCAACAGGCCCCCATGTTCACGGGGAGGGTGGTGGTGGTGGTGGCGGTGGTGGAGGGTGGGGTGTGTGAGAGGCCCAAACTACAACTCCCAACAGGCCCCCATGTTCACGGGGAGGGTGGTGGTGGTGGTGGCGGTGGTGGAGGGTGGGGTGTGTGAGAGGCACAAACTACAACTCCCAACAGGCCCCCATGTTCACGGGGAGGGTGGTGGTGGTGGTGGCGGTGGTGGAGGGTGGGTTGTGTGAGAGGCCCAAACTACAACTCCCAACAGGCCCCCATGTGCACGGGGAGGGTGGCGGTGGTGGAGGGTGGGGTGTGTGAGAGGCCCAAACTACAACTCCCAACAGGCCCCCATGTGCACGGGGAGGGTGGCGGTGGTGGAGGGTGGGGTGTGTGAGAGGCCCAAACTACAACTCCCAACAGGCCCCCATGTGCACGGGGAGGGTGGCGGTGGTGGAGGGTGGGGTGTGTGAGAGGCCCAAACTACAACTCCCAACAGGCCCCCATGTTCACGGGGAGGGTGGTGGTGGTGGTGGCGGTGGTGGAGGGTGGGGTGTGTGAGAGGCCCAAACTACAACTCCCAACAGGCCCCCATGTTCACGGGGAGGGTGGTGGTGGTGGTGGCGGTGGTGGAGGGTGGGGTGTGTGAGAGGCCCAAACTACAACTCCCAACAGGCCCCCATGTGCACGGGGAGGGTGGCGGTGGTGGAGGGTGGGGTGTGTGAGAGGCCCAAACTACAACTCCCAACAGGCCCCCATGTGCACGGGGAGGGTGGCGGTGGTGGAGGGTGGGGTGTGTGAGAGGCCCAAACTACAACTCCCAACAGGCCCCCATGTGCACGGGGAGGGTGGCGGTGGTGGAGGGTGGTGTGTGTGAGAGGCCCAAACTACAACTCCCAACAGGCCCCCATGTGCACGGGGAGGGTGGCGGTGGTGGTGGAGGGTGGGGTGTGTGCGACAGGAAACAGAAATGTCTACAAATCAATGTAACCATGTACTGTCCACATTACTGACCTGCTCGATCTTGTCCCTCAGGTGATCGTCAACTGACTGGGGAAAGCAGTACCCGGCCGCCAGCCTCGCCTCCCACACCTACAGGACTCTCTGCCGACGACGACACAGGCAGCTCCGGGGCGGAGGATGGAGCGGGACCAAGCACGCAGCCAGGGCCATCTGGCTCACAGGGACTCCCGGGACCGACCAACGTCGCATGTGTGACTCCCGCGGCACCCGTCTCTGTGATCTGCACAGTCCCCACCACCACCAGTACCACCAGTACCACCAGTACCACCACTACCACCACTACCACGAGCACCACGACTCCTGCCGGTGCCACCCAGCATGACCCAGCGCGCAACGCTGGTCCAACGGCCCCACACACAAGCAGGGTGAGTGGGCCACAAACACAGGCAACGGGACAACTGCCAATCAGGCGACCCACACACCGCCGGTCAGAGGAGGGACAGCTACCCGAGCCAGTGGCACAGTCCCTACAAGCTCTTGCCAGGTGCCAGGCCTCATACGACCGGTCCCAGGCAAACGCTGATCGTGTTCACGAGGACTCAGTGGACAACACCAACAGCCTGCGCGAGATCTCTGGCATCCTTGGCCAGATGTTGGTGATCATGGGCCAGCAGGCAACGATGTGGAGGGAATGGGTTGCCCGGAACAACCCCCCCCCCCTCCACCATGTGTGTCAGCGCCACCGCCACCGTCACCTCCGCCTCCCCCGTCGCCTCCGCCTCCGCCTCCACCGCCGCCACCACCACCTGAGCCCCTGGCGACGGATGTGGCCCATCACCAACCTGCCCTCCCAGCTGCCTCTGTACCACCTCCGAGACGGAGGGGGCGGCCGAGGCAGGAAGTTGCTGAGAGCAGTGTTGGAGCGCCAGGCACACGCTCCAAGAGGGGACGACCTTGACAATGCCACTGCCTGTGCCAGACATTCACCCTGCAAACCATCCTGTCCCACATAGACAATCATTGCCACTGGTCTGCTGGACTAGCCTGACACCCCCCAATGTGGTGTCAGCACGGACATTTCATCTGCCATTACCTACAACTCCAACTCCCTCCCTCCCACTTACTTGTATATATTCACCAGCACAAAAGCACAACCTGTCAATAAATTGCATTTACTCACACAATGATGTTTTGCCTCCATGTTTATTCACATGATTGCCATCAGATACAGACGTAAACAGGTACAGGGATCATAGTCGCACATGATCATGGCGCTGCGGGAGTGACCTAGAGAAAACCAGAGACAGCAAACACACGTCAGTAAAGAGATTCACACACATCACAACACAATGCACAGCAACATTACACAAACGACAACCATCACACAAGCATGGGATGGGAGCACACACATCATGGACACTCCTATGTCCAAAGACATGAAGACACACATGTGCAACCATCACAAACCACACCCAGCTGAATAACCCCATATCCACACAACACCAGAAAACATACATGAGGCATTGTCAACCGCCACTAGAGGTAGATACTCACATTCAAGGGAAGTAGCGATCAATGAGCTGGCGCCTCTGGTCCACACCTTCCTCCTCACCACTATCCTCATCAGTCGACATGGGTGGGATGGGAGGCCGAGGAACTCCTTCGTCTTCAGGGTCCAACAGCAGTTCAATGTCATTGCGTACTGCCAGGTTGTGGAGCATGCAGCAGGCAATCACGATCTTGCATACTTTTCCTGGTGAGTAAGGCAGTGCCCCTCCGGTCTTATCGAGGCACCGAAACCTAGACTTCAGCAGTCCAAAGGTACGTTCGATGACTCTCCGTGTCCTTCCATGTGCCTCATTGTACCGCATTTCACCCGCCGTCCTCGGATTACGTAGGGGACTGAGGAGCCAGGGCCGGTTTGGGTAAGCCGAGTCGCCTATGTAGGGGGATGACAGAGACAAACATCAGAACAAGATATGGTGGGTACCCCATGCAACACAGAGATCACAAGAGTCCCCACTGCACACTCACCAACAAGCCACGCTTGACCGGGTGGCAGATTTGCCATGAGTCGTGGGACATTGCTGGTTCGCATGATGTGGGCGTCATGTGCGGATCCAGGAAATCTTGCACACACATGGGAGATGATGTTGCTCGCCAGGCACACCACCTGCACGTTCAGCGAATGAAAGTGTTTCCGATTCCTGAACACTTGTTCGCGTGCCCGTGGTGGAATGAGCGCGATGTGCGTGCCATCAATTGAGCCCACAACGTGAGGTATGTGGCCCAGTGCATAGAAACCAGCTTTGACAGCTGGCAACTCTTCCGGACGTGGGAAATGTATGTACTCATCCTTGTACAGCATCATAGCTGTTAACACATCCCGAAGAACCGTGCTGAACATTGCCTGTGACATACCCCCGGCACCTCCAACTGTATACTGAAATGTGCCAGTAGCGAAGAAATGTAGTACCGCCATGACCTTTGCAGTGGGTGTAAACGAGCCAGGATACGTTCTACGTGGCTGCAGATGAGGAGCCAATTGAGCCACAAGCTCCAGCAACCGACGTCGATCCAGCCTGAATTTCCGAATCACCTCCTCGTCTACCATATCCTCCAGCTGAGTGTATGGGCGATGCACATTTGGAGCCCTCCTGTGTGGGAGAGAGATGTAACTTAGGTCAACGTACAAACGACGCATACGTGTACAACTCCATCACATGTGTACCTTACTGACATAACTCCAGTCGTCACCCTAATGTATCGTAGACACATCACAGACACTCATGCAACTGCATGCACACAAACGATAAGTTTACACACGCCATGTCATCAAGCACAAATGCCACCACCAATGATGATGTGCATACGGTAATGACATGCATGGTGACAGAACGTATAAATCACATACACGGAATGCATGTGTACCACCACCACTGTAGTCACCTCGACACAACAATAAACCGACAACAGATGCATGAATTGGCCACACAGCCGTGATGTACTGTGTAGTTGTGAAGATGTAACAACGTCTGTAGGGTCAAACCCGACGTCAACACGTACGAATGCACATCTGTTGGCCATTGTGTGCCGACCGATGTCCATTGTATGGACACACATGCTATATTGTATGACATATGACCTTTCACAATCACGCTCACATCCCTCATGACGCAACTGCACACAACACATCACGGTGCAGCGTCTGACAAGATCACATATTTGGCGCCGCCATGGCGGTGCTCAACTTCCGCTACTTCCCAAAGGCAGAATGCGGCCTGCGTCCCTCTTCCCATTGGCTGCATGTGCAGGGACCGTGACGGGCACACATCGGCAACCGCACGTGCAAGCTTCAGGCACGGATGCTTCAGTTGCAACAATGTACTATCACTGGCGCCTCCATGGCGGGGCACGTACACAGCGGGGGAGGTGCAGGCCTATACACCCTGCAGATGTACTCAATGGACATGCCAGTTCATGACCCCCCTTACAGTCACCTTGCATCATCCACCGTACACCGGCCGGAGCGGCCGGCCCATGAACAACCGCCGTGCCCGGCCATGAACACAACCGCCATGGCCGTGCCCGGCCATGAACAACCGCCGTGCCCGGCCATGAACACAACCGCCATGGCCGTGCCCGGCCATGAACAACCGCCGTGCCCGGCCATGAACACAACCGCCATGGCCGTGCCCGGCCATGAACAACCGCCGTGCCCGGCCATGAACACAACCGCCATGGCCGTGCCCGGCCATGAACAACCGCCGGTCCCGGCCATGGCGGTTGTGTTCATGGCCGGGCACGGCGGATGTTCATGGCCGGGCACGGCCATGGCGGTTGTGTTCATGGCCGGGCACGGCGGTTGTTCATGGCCGGGCACGGCCATGGCGGTTGTGTTCATGGCCGGGCACGGCGGTTGTTCATGGCCGGGCACGGCCATGGCGGTTGTGTTCATGGCCGGGCACGGCGGTTGTTCATGGCCGGGCACGGCCATGGCGGTTGTGTTCATGGCCGGGCACGGCGGATGTTCATGGGCCGGCCGCTCCGGCCGGTGTACGGTGGATGATGCAAGGTGACTGTAAGGGGGGTCATGAACTGGCATGTCCATTGAGTACATCTGCAGGGTGTATAGGCCTGCACCTCCCCCGCTGTGTACGTGCCCCGCCATGGAGGCGCCAGTGATAGTACATTGTTGCAACTGAAGCATCCGTGCCTGAAGCTTGCACGTGCGGTTGCCGATGTGTGCCCGTCACGGTCCCTGCACATGCAGCCAATGGGAAGAGGGACGCTGGCCGCATACGGCCAATCGCAAGTAGCGGAAGCTGTGCACCGCAACAACAGGGCCAGTCATTGGCCCATTTCACGATCACGCTCCCAGGGCTGACCAATTGCTGGCGACGTATGCCACTGACACGTGCTGAGGGCCCTATATATGTGTCTTGGCCAACATGAAACTTCCTACCCTGGGGACCAGTGCTGCCTGTGACCATCACCTCGACCTGCTGCTGCTGCTGAGCTGACCACCGACTGCTGCCTGTGACCATCACCTCGACCTGCTGCTGCTGCTGAGCTGACCACCGACTGCTGCCTGTGACCATCACCTCGACCTGCTGCTGCTGCTGAGCTGACCACCGACTGCTGCCTGTGACCATCGCCTCGACCTGCTGCTGCTGCTGAGCTGACCACCGACTGCTGCTCTAGTGCCATACTCCGTGATCTTGCCATGTCGAGAGGCAAAGAGATCCGGTCTCGACCCTTCACCGAAGCGGAGCTTGATGTCCTCGTGGACGGTGTACTCCGCAACTATGGACGCCTCTACGGCGCACCGGGACGGGTGGTAAGTGCAGTGTGGGACATGTTGGTGTGCATGAGGGGGCCAAATGATCAGGCCTATTTATATCTTAGCTGTGTAGTGTGGGCTAGACATATGTTCCTGATTGTGCATGGCTGCTGACAGTAACGTCTTGCCCCTATGTGTGTGACAGGCCACCTGTCCACTGACTTAAACCCTTTTGTCTCCCATCATGGTAGGTCAAGCTGCACCTTCGCAAGGACCTGTGGAGGACCATAGCACGGGAAGTACGGGCATTGGGGGTGTGCAACAGACGACATACACACTGCCACAAACGCTGGGACGACATTTCCAGGCTGAGCAAGAATGTAGCGGAAGTAACACTGGGCCTGATTCCAAGGACGCCCCGTCTGGCCCGACGCTCCATGACCCCTCTCATGCACCGTATCATTGCAGTGACGCATCCTGAACTGGCCGAACGTCTGAGTGCCGATCAACAGCAAACTAGCGGTGAGCATACTGTCTGTGTAGGAAACTTGTGAGTGCTATGCATGTATTGGTGCACAGACACACCATTGAGTTCCGTGTTGCGTATGTATGCCTGTGATGGCATTTTGGTCCCATTGGGTGGTACTCATTTGACATCCAGGTCCGCCATGTTGACACGCCACTTGCTTAGTAGTTGAGTGTTAAAGCACATCCCCTAGTGGTCCATGTCCCCATGGCAGAAAATGTGAGGATGACTGGTAGGGGTGGGCCATGTGCAGGCTGAGGGCTCATGAACCTTTGTCTGCTATGTGATTTGGCTATCCTGTTCCTTCTGTACGTGAGTGTGCCCATGACTCACACATCTTTTCTGTGCATTTCAGCTTTGACAGAGGACACTCAGCCACAGACGGTGGAGAGTAGCCGAGGAAATGAGTCCGGCTCAGACTTCGCACACACGCAGACTGACACGGAGGAGGCCAGCGCCGGAGAGGGGGACAGGACCGTCCCTGAGGACTCGCATGTGGAGACACCATCGTCCTCCTCGTCGGACACTCTTGGTGAGCCTGCACTGTTGTCACAGACTGGGAGTGGGCACTCATCACCTTCTGTCGGAAGACAGCACACAGGGCCCACACTTCCGCCAACTGCACCATGTATTGTTCGTGGCCGAAGGAGTAGGGGGAGCAGAGTGGCGTTCGGTGCAGGCACCGCTGCCCCTGCCACGGTGAGCCAAAATGCACTGTGTGCTGAGGCCGTTGATCTGCTGCGACAGCTGTGTGTGGGTCAGACCAATATGACAAATGCTTTCCAGGATCATGATAGGAAGTTGGGGCAGGTGGTGGCATTCATGGAAGGGATGCATGGCGATCTTGCAGGTCTACACAGGACAGTGCAGTCATTGGCAAGCAGTGTGTCGTCTGCAATAGTACAGTCGAATGAACAGGGTGCTACTTCTGTTTCCCCATCTACACCGCTGGATGTCTCAGGGGGTAGTGATTATTCAGAGCAGGACTCAAATACAGGTTATTGCACTAGAAGCAGCGTCAGACAGCACGTCAGGGCACGCAGGGCACAGACCCCATCCCCTAGATCAGCTAAATCTGTTCACGTAGACGACGTCAGATGCACTGGAGTACACACACAGGATCCACAAGTGTTGTTGGGGGACATGCCTTCCGGAGCTACACAGGCATTCAACACGAAAGGTACTCCGAAGGCAAGGGATACTCACATGTCCATGGACTGTTCCTTGGACAAGGCCAGTCAGAAGACAAAGGCACCTACTGAGAGCAGGGAGACTCCCAAGAGCAGGCCCACAGCAGAGGTAAGGGACACTCCCATGGACAGTGAGAAGACTAAGGCACCTACTAAGAGCAGGGAGACTCCCAAGAGCAGGCCCACAGCAGAGGTAAGGGACACTCCCAAGGACAGTGAGAAGACTAAGGCACCTACTAAGAGCAGGGAGACTCCCAAGAGCAGGCCCACAGCAGAGGTAAGGGACACTCCCAAGGACAGTGAGAAGACTAAGGCACCTACTAAGAGCAGGGAGACTCCCAAGAGCAGGCCCACAGCAGAGGTAAGGGACACTCCCAAGGACAGTGAGAAGACTAAGGCACCTACTAAGAGCAGGGAGACTCCCAAGAGCAGGCCGACAGCAGAGGTAAGGGACACTCCCAAGGACAGTGAGAAGACTAAGGCACCTACTAAGAGCAGGGAGACTCCCAAGAGCAGGCCCACAGCAGAGGTAAGGGACACTCCCAAGGACAGTGAGAAGACTAAGGCACCTACTAAGAGCAGGGAGACTCCCAAGAGCAGGCCCACAGCAGTGGATAGGAACACTCCCAAGGGCAGCGACACACACAGGGAGCAGGTGTCTGCTGGAGGCAGGTGCACCACAGACGACAAGTCTGCTGGCAGGAACAGGGCGGCGAGCAGGGCACAGGCTACATCCAGAGACAACACTCCACCTAAGGATAAGGCACATCCTACGGACAAGGCATCTAGCATGGACAATGGCGCAATCAAGGACAGGCATACTTCACCCCTGGCTGCACTGAGGCTGATGTTTTCTACTAAACGCCAAACTGATGTCTCCGCGGCGGAGTCCCCCCATACCTCCACTCCCATCCAGGCCAGTCAGAAGCAGAGGAGGGTGTCCCCTGTTGTTGCATCCCCCATTACACATCATTCCGAGTCCAGGCGGCAGGCACAGAGCAAACGACAAGCAGGCTCCAGCACGTCCCCCGAAACCAGATCCCCGGCAGCAGTTGCTCCACCTATACTGGGTGGTGATTCTTTGGAGTCCCCACCACTTGGCAGTCCTGTCCTGTCCAGGGTGCACTCACACCTCCCTAAGAAACGCAGACACACACCATTGACACCTGCAAACCCCGATTTGGCTCTAGGTGAGCTATCCCCAGCTCCCAGGCCCACCCTGCCTCCTGGCCCATACAGCCCTGTGGCTCATCATTTCAGTTGTCCCAGTGGCGCCGGTGCAGTTGACTCTCATGTATCAGATGGTGGCACAGTGTCAGTTGTGCCCTCTCCTGTTGCAGGTCCTGGCAGTGTATCTGGGTCTATGGCTCACGTGTCAGTTAGAAGATCTGTGGCTGTGTTGCACACTCCTGTTTCTGGTGCTGGCAGTCTGTCTGGGTCAGTGGCTCACGTGTCAGTGACTACATCTGTGGCTGTGTCTCACACTCCTGTTGCTGGTGCTGCCAGTGTGTCTGGGTCCGTGGCCCATGTGTGTGTCACTCGGGCTGTGGCTGTGTCTCACACTCCTGTTGCTGGTGCTGCCAGTGTGTCTGGGTCCGTGGCACATGTGTGTGTCACTCGGGCTGTGGCTGTGTCTCACACTCCTGTTGCTGGTGCTGCCAGTGTGTCTGGGTCCGTGGCCCATGTGTGTGTCACTCGGGCTGTGGCTGTGTCTCACACTCCTGTTGCTGGTGCTGCCAGTGTGTCCGAGGCAGGTAGTTCACGCAGTCCCCCCTGATTCTGTGATGTGACGTGCTGTACACTTCACTCAAATGTTAATTCACATGGTGTGTCCATTGAGAACTGCGTGGCACTCTTGTGGTCCCTGTGACGGGTTGGTAGGGACACGTAGTTGTGCTGCCTCTGATGTACCTGCTCTGTACTCTACAATGCCCTGTTGATGCTCTGATACTGCATGCTGCCCTCTCGTTACCTGCCTCTGATGTACCTGCTCTGTAATGCACAATGCCCTGTTGATGCTCTGATACTGCATGCTGCCCTCTCGTTACCTGCCTCTGATGTACCTGCTCTGTAATGCACAATGCCCTGTTGATGCTCTGATACTGGCCTCTCGTTACCTGCCTCTGATGTACCTGCTCTGTAATGCACAATGCCCTGTTGATGCTCTGATACTGCATACTGGCCTCTCGTTACCTGCCTCTGATGTACCTGCTCTGTAATGCACAATGCCCTGTTGGTGCTCTGATACTGCATTCTGCCCTCTCGTTACCTGCCTCTGATGTACCTGCTCTGTAATGCACAATGCCCTGTTGATGCTCTGATACTGCATTCTGCCCCTCTCACGTGCTGCCTCTGATGGAGCTGTTCTGTGCAATGGACTGTTGATGCACTTGGCCCCTCTCACGTGCTGCCAGTGATGTGACTGTTCTGTGCAATGGACTGTTGATGCACTTGGCCCCTCTCACGTGCTGCCTCTGATGGAGCTGTTCTGTGCAATGGACTGTTGATGCACTTGGCCCCTCTCACGTGCTGCCAGTGATGTGACTGTTCTGTGCAATGGACTGTTGATGCACTTGGCCCCTCTCACGTGCTGCCTCTGATGGAGCTGTTCTGTGCAATGGACTGTTGATGCACTTGGCCCCTCTCACGTGCTGCCTCTGATGGAGCTGTTCTGTGCAATGGACTGTTGATGCACTTGGCCCCTCTCACGTGCTGCCAGTGATGTGACTGTTCTGTGCAATGGACTGTTGATGCACTTGGCCCCTCTCACGTGCTGCCTCTGATGGAGCTGTTCTGTGCAATGGACTGTTGATGCACTTGGCCCCTCTCACGTGCTGCCTCTGATGGAGCTGTTCTGTGCAATGGACTGTTGATGCACTTGGCCCCTCTCACGTGCTGCCTCTGATGGAGCTGTTCTGTGCAATGGACTGTTGATGCACTTGGCCCCTCTCACGTGCTGCCTCTGATGGAGCTGTTCTGTGCAATGGACTGTTGATGCACTTAGCCCCTCTCACGTGCTGCCTCTGATGTACCTGCTCTGTACTCTACAATGCCCTGTTGATGCTCTGATACTGCATTCTGCCCTCTCGTTACCTGCCTATGATGTACCTGCTCTGTACTGCGCATTGCCCTGTTGATGCTCTGATACTGCATACTGCCCTCTCGTTACCTGCCTATGATGTACCTGCTCTGTACTCTACAATGCCCTGTTGATGCTCTGATACTGCATTCTGCCCTCTCGTTACCTGCCTATGATGTACCTGCTCTGTACTGCGCATTGCCCTGTTGATGCTCTGATACTGCATACTGCCCTCTCGTTACCTGCCTATGATGTACCTGCTCTGTACTCTACAATGCCCTGTTGATGCTCTGATACTGCATGCTGCCCTCTCGTTACCTGCTATGTTGTACCTGCTCTGGTGCCCACTTTGCCCATGTTCACGCATACACTGTGATTTGACCCCTATTATTTGACAATAAAGGTAGTCTATCAAGTCTCGTGGTCTGTCGTTGTCATTCCTGCTTGCGTCCTGCTAATGTGTATTCGTATATGCTTCTCATCAGTGGTTTCGGTAACATGACACTCCCCCTCCCTACGTCACGTCCCTTGCTGGTATTCCCCTCCAGACAGCCAATGGTTTGTACCTTACCTGCGTCGTCGTCCATAGTAGGCCATGACTAGGACGTGGTGGATCGCGAAGAGCATCGGGAAAGCGTGTAGCGCCGGGTCCATGGTGGTGGTCAGCTTGCGGTGGGTATCTCGGCTGTGTCACCTATGTTCGCTGTGGGGATTCCGCCGTGTTAAGACAGGTTGTTTTTCCGCAGCGGTTTTATGTGTGTTTTCCGCCATCTTGATTTGGGGGACGGTCTTCGACGTCAGTGCGTACGGCGGAGCGTTTGGATGTGTTCCGTCCGCCGCGTGGTCGTGTGTAGTTGGCCGGCGGAGCGTGTTTTTCCGTCGCGGACGGAAATTTGACACGTTTTCCTATCCTGATATGGCGGACGGAGTATCCGCGGCAGGCGGACACGGAAAAGGCTTTTTCCGCCTACTCCAGGGCCGCGGTGGCTCTTCCGTCCGCCATCCTGATCGACCCCTAAATATTTTATCCAAACACCAACAAAGCAATTTCAGATGCAGATACATGTACATCAAAGACCATTTGTACAGGGACATATGCATATTTAGGTGCATGGTGGGTACAAGAACCTGTCTGTGGGGGATCAGCTGATGCATAAATACAACAGGCTACATGGATAAATGGATGTTTAGCAGATGGTATAGAATCATCGAGGGAAGGACAGATTGATGAGTGAATGGGTTGACTGAGGGATGGATGTTTGTGAGTGAGTTGGTGAACTGCCAGATTGGGAGAGGCTGTATAGTTTAGTGTAGCTGGATACAACATTCATCCATTCACTCAATCGCCTATGTACTCACACATGATTGTACTTATTCATCCATTGGTTACTTACGTATTCACCAGTTCATGCACTTAACCTTCCATTCAGCCTTTGGCCAACACACTCATTCCCCTCTTGATCCATTCATGAACTTGCTCACCAATTTATCCATTTACCTGCCCATTTACTAATTCATCCATTAAGGCCCACAATCACTCACCCATTCATTTATAAATGCACCTGCTTATTGAATTCACCCAAATACTGATTCATTAAACCCACACATCCACCCCCACAACCAGACAAAAAACCTGGCTAAGTAATGAAGATACATCTTCACTTATAAAAAAGCAAGACTCGTAGACGTTGTCAATGCTAATTGCAGTAGTAGTGAGTGAGAGTGGGTAGTCTTTTACTACAGTAAGAGATCTCATGATTCATTAGTAGTCAGTGCATTATTATTTCTAAAGTGGGAAGTATGTAGAAACAGATATCTCTGTTTTTATTACATTCTTACCACCTGCTCATTTCATCACTCATTGCTAAAAACAAAAAAAATACATTGGCTACATTTAGCTGTGCTCTCTGAAATCTGATCTCCTGTAAGTGCAATATTAATTGGCTTACTATATGAAGAACTGTATTGATGCACGCTGCTTCCTCAATTGAAAAACAGTGGTGGAGGAATAGCACCCTTTTCTGTGGAAACAGCTGGACACAATGGCTGCATTCACAGTGTGTTATAGACACTTATAATGCGTCTCCTTATGAATTCAGCCACTAAAGTGAACATATGAATTCAGCTACTGAAGTGAACCCAGCTACCAATTATAACTTAGGAGCTCTCTCCTCAAAAAGAGAAGAAGTCAAAAAGTCATAAATGTTACTTCGATGTTTAGGTGCTGATTTCAAACACAGCTACTTTGTTGCCAACAATTAAAGCAGGTTGTGGAGAAACAGACAATCAGCTTTGTATACCTAAGTGTAATTAGAGTGAGAGAAGACGTGTTGCCAGTGTTTAATTTGAGCCGGTGATTTCCAGTGCCCAGCACTTAACTCACAACACTGGAGCTTGTGGTAGTCTGCCACAAGGTGGCACTGTCTGGCTAATTTTAAGATGAACACAACAACAGTTCATTATTAATTTAAAATACATTCAAAAGGACTATTACCTGCTGCCCGAGCAATTCCTGTAGGTTTGAGGGCCTGAAATAGTATGAATTTACACACTGGTAGGAGTGTGATGATTAGTAGTTGTGTTGATACTGTCATTAGCAGCTCTGGAAGGGGCAATGGGTGGTGCGAGGTGCAGTGGACACCTGACAAGAGTCCTGGCACTTGTTTTTTTTTTTACAATTAATCTCTGCATGTTTCATGGTTCAAAGTGTGATACTGTCATTAGCAGTTCTGGAAGGAGCAATGTGTGGTGCAAGGTGCAGTGAATTCCTGACAAGAGCCCTGGCACTTGTTTTTTTTACAATTAATTGCTGCATGTTCCATGGTTCAAAGTGTGAACTTTCTCCAGGGCAGGAGTTGTAAGTGACTTGTAATGACGTTTACAAAACAGAGCCTCTGTAGTGACAGTTTAAACTCTACACTGGTATAGGAGAAAACATGTCTCTCACATAAGAGCATCATGTAAGGTTTATGTATCGGGCCATGGTGATGTCCAAAGGTGGACTACTTTGCCATGCTCATCTCTTCATGCGAAGACAAAGAGATGCTCATCTGTCAGTCAAGGGAGATATCCTACATGTGTTGGCTGTGTGTATTGCATTATTCATTCAAATAACTGAGACAAAGTTTAAACTGTCTTTATCAGGACCTAAATATGATCTTCAGCATTCCCACAGATCTCTCCAAAAAGTTAGGGAGGAATTGTCAGAACTGGTGATTTCTGGTCAGATTTTGCTAATTGCAGCATGGCAAGAGTTTTTCACCCATGTATTCAAAAATGCAAGCACAAGTAAGATTTGGTGTCCCCTGGCACCATTTTCAAAAGTGGACAGTCATGAGCACCCATGATCAGATATTTTCTAATCAAGCAGCAGCAAAATCAACTGGAATGGCTATGTGCTCTTGTGCACAGCATGGTGCCATTTGCACTGAATTTTCAGCACTGCTCTAGCTACTGGCACTAAATTGCAGTGGAACATGCATATTTCTGCCTTTTGGTGAAATGCTGCAGACTCCAGTGGAGTTTTTATGTAACCCCAAGGAATTCTGCAGATTGAAACTCTGCGAGTTCTGCCTCCCCCTACTTAGATGCAAAAACAACAATTGATAGACAAATTGCAGAACAATGTCATACATTCACCCCAGTACAGAGATCTGGGACTAAATCCATAGTGTTTTTGCTCACCATGCCATTCCAGTTTTAATCCAACCATATGCAACTGGATTCAAGCTATCCTGGCTGATGAGGGGTGAAACCATCAAACCGGTCCAACGATGCTTGTTTCCAGTCCAGTGAGGACCCGGCTTAGCAATTCGGGCTGGACTGTTCCCATGAGGCACAGAGTGAAGACTGATTTGCACATGGCCAGTTCTAAACTGGGGTAGCATGGTGAGGAAAAGAATGATGGATTTAACCCAGATCTCTTGACTGGGGTGAATGTTTTGAATTGTTCTGCATTCCGTCCATCTATTGTGTGTCTTTTGCTTCCTTGCCCTAAGTGCGCCGGGTATGCCCAGACATAGGTCCCGGGCTCAGTGTGCCACTGGATTCAAGCTAACCTGGCTGATGAGGGGTGAAACCCCGAAACCGGTCCTAGAATGCATGTTTACGGTCCAGGGAGAACGTGGCTTGGTAGTTCAGGCTGGACTGTTCCCATGGGCCACAGGGTCAGAACTAATTTGCATAAGGCCAGGTCATAACTGGGGTGGCATGGTGAGCAAAAGAATTATGGATTTGACCCAGATCTCTTGACTAGGGGTGAATGTTTTGATTTGTTTTGCATTCCGTCCATCAATTGTGTGTCTTTTGCTCCCCCTGCTTAGAAGCACATTGCTAAATAGCAACAACTTTACCAAAAAGGCATCTAAAATCAGTTACTTATTAAAAAAGTGCCAGAACAAATCCACATGAACTATCTCCTAATGTCTAAACTACTGAGGTAAATCTAGAGAAATTGCACAGTTGAAGTGAAATTTCCCCCACATTTGCACTCTAGAGTTTGATATCCATGTATGTGCCTGCACTCTGCTGTGAAAAAAAAAATGTGGTTCACTGCACAATACTGTGATATAGATATAAATGTTGTGCTTATTTTGTGACAATTGCAATTCCAGTTAACTGATTAAACTTGTGAATCTCAACCCTAAATGAAAGATACGTTTTGGGTAGTTGAGCATTTTAGGTGGAGTTTCTTTTGCGGTGTTTGCATTATTTGTATAGTTATTGCCATTTCAATTATATTATGGATCTTCTCAAATGTCTTTTATTTACTTGTGGGTGTTCTTTATTCAATTCATCAAATATGTTGCTCTACTCTTATTAAATCTAGTTTAGAGCTGCAACTAGAGTTTTCAAATATTTTATTGTCCCGGCAGAGGCTTGCATATGACTCCGTGATTGGTTGTTATCAGAATTTCCAACTTTACTATGTTTACAGTTTTATTCCTTCAAAGTGGCAATGTGAGCTACTTAGCTAGGTAAGTTAATGTTCCATTTCCTTGGGTGCTAATTTTAAATTTGTCGTCCGTGCATCATTGAAACTAGACTGCGGAGATTTGTTGTTTCCTACAATATTTTAAAAGAGACATAAAAGTGCAGATGGTGCAGAGAAAACCCACATAGTGTGGGTACTTGCAGTAAGCCCAATATCACAAGAATTACCAGAAGTTCATAAGTGAACAGCTTTGTATCATTTTGATCTGACACGCCATCAAATACAGTTTATTATATATTGATTGACTCGTGTGAATAGAAGAGTGTTAAGGTAGGCAAAGGATACGGGATGCTTTGATATATACACTCTGTGGAGGTTGGACGAAGTTTATTTGTCACTTGTAATTCAGATGACAAAAATTAAACATCTTATGGCACAATGCAATGGGCTACTGAGCTAGTTGTGTTATAATATCTGATATGTATGGTAAAAATAAGATCTTTTTTAGTTCCAAATGTATTTGAAATGTTATTGGATATCATGGTTGGGAATTGTTCTTTCAATGTATTGGGGATGGTATTCTGCATTGCTTGTAGATGGAACAATTTTAGAAAACTAAAGTGTATGATAAAATGAATGCGTATCTATCTGATAGAGCATGTATTTTTTATTGGGTAGTTATATAGTTTGCAACGCATAAAATAACCACATAAAATGTACTCATGTACAGTTCATAAAAGACAATAAAAAAAAAATCACAGACTATTCAGACATTTTAACTCAATACCTGGTGCCAGATTCTTTTCTCTACTTGGTAGCTTGATTTTGTTCATTTTGCAGTATGAATATTGTTAGGTTACTACAAAAGTTAAATTAGTAACTTTGTGTACTTCTAATGAGTGATACTATTTCTAAGATATTATGTGACTGTGTGTGTCCATGCGTGAGTAAGTGTGTGAGTGACTAGGTGTGAGTGGGTGTGTAAGTGGCTGTGTGGGTGAATAAGTGGGTGTGTGAGTAGCTGTATGGGTTTATGAGTGGCTATGTGAGTAGCTATATTGGTAAATGAATGTCTATGTTAGTGGCAGTATGGGTGAGTAAGTGGCTGTGTGTGTGGCTGTATTGGTGAGTGACTGGGTGTATAAGTGGCTGTATGGGTGAGTGAGTGGCAAGTTGAGTGGGTATTTGTTTAACTGAATGGGTATGGGAGTGGCTATATTGGAGAATGACTGTATGAGTGGATATATGGCTGAGTGAGTAGACATGTGGGTGCTTGTATGGCTAAGTGAATGGGTATGTGGTTGTGTGGGTGTGTGAGCTGCTCTCTTGAGAGGCTATATTGATGAGTGACTAGGTGTGTGAGCAGCTATATTGTTGAGTGAATGGGTGTGTGAGTAGCTGTATTAGGAAGTATGTGGCTGTGTGAGTAGGCATATGAGTAAGTGAGAGACTGTGTCTGAGCATGAGTGGGTATGTGAGTGGGTATGTGAGTGTCATTGAGGATGAGTAAGTGGGTGGTTCAGTGATTGTATGGGTGTACCACAGTATGTATGAGAGGCTGTGTGGGGGTTTGAGTGGATGTGTGAATGGTTCTGTGGATGATTTCATCAGTGTTTTTATTTGAGATGTCATCAATGACGTCACTGACCATGTCATGAGTGATTTAATATCTGAAATCATAAGCAGTGCATTGTGGAGGCGTAAGTTATAGTTAGACCAAGCAGCTATACATGCTGATTTTCACTGGTTCTGTAACCTTTTGATTTTCTAGGGAAATACTATGATTTTTTAAATGTTCTTTCCTAACTATAGCATCCATGTAACCTTTAGCGGTTTTTAGCAAATGTTAACTTTTTTAATAAACATGGTATTAGACAGGCTAACTCCCTTACAACTGAAAAGAGTCACCACAAAAGACTCAAAACCCTAATTTGATGGTGGGCTAAATGAAGACAGAAGATCACTAAGAGTAATTGAACGACAATGGAGATCGGCACCATCCTTTGGCCACCTCAAGTTACAAAGAAGCCTGAGAACCTACTATTACAGAAAGATTGGATGATCAAAAGCAGACTTCTTCAGTAAGAAATTAGACCAAGCCAAGAATTTCCGAAAAGGCTATTCGAACTAATCAAACATCAATGTAAGGGTGTCTCCCACGTCCCCCAAATTAATCCAGACACACGGCCCAATTGCAAGGAATTTGCCTCATTCTTCACGACGAAGACAGAAAACATGAAGACCGACCTGCTCAACGATCTATTATCCCATTTAGACCCTCAATTGGCCTCCTCACTGCCCCCGCTAGGGACCCCCTTACTGGTTCTGAAAATTTCAACCTAAAAAGCAGTGCATGCTGGGCCTCCTTCAACACCTAAAGTGAAGAAACTAACTTAAAAACTCTCATGGCCCTGAATCCCTCTAACCACTTCACAGACCCAATCTTAGCAAACTACTTAAAAGACTTCATTCCAATGCTAGTGCCTCTTTGGACTGAGATTATAAACACATCTCTCCTTCAAGGAACCATCCCAGAAATCCTTAAAGCAGGTCAGGTATCCCCCATTTTAAAGAAGCCATCGGCGGATCCGTCAGA
Organism: Lissotriton helveticus; assembly: GCF_964261635.1. Classification (NCBI taxonomy): domain Eukaryota; kingdom Metazoa; phylum Chordata; class Amphibia; order Caudata; family Salamandridae; genus Lissotriton; species Lissotriton helveticus. Next base: position 1,550,608,176 of record NC_136063.1, read on the forward strand.
CCTGAATAACTATCACCCAATATCCAACATCCCCACCTTGGCCAAACTGCTTGAAAAATGTGTTGTCATGCAGCTTAGCAACCACATAGACCAATTTAACCTGCTCAATCAATACCAATCAGGGTTCCGTGCAGGGCACAGTACTGAATCAGTCCAGACCCCCATAATAGTTGATGCATTAAAAATCCTAGACCAAAACGAAGCCTGTCTATTAATCCTGCTTGACCTATCCTCTGCCTTCGACACTGTCAAATACAAAAATTTACTAGATCTCCTGAAACACTGAAATAGGATTATCTAGACCAGTCCTAAATTGGTTCACCTCCTTCCTTCAAAATAGATCACAAAGATTCAAGGTCAATGAATCCTTATCCAAGCCCACCCCAGTCACTTTAGGAGTACCGCAGGGATCATCCCTCTCCCCTACACTCTTCAACCTGTTTATGAAACCACTCACTGAACTTCTCAGCTCCTCAAATGTCCACTTTCACATGTATGCAGATGACACACAACTCTACATAAAGATCCATTTACTTGAGGACATAAGATCTCTGAATTCACTCTCGAAAAAACACAGACCTGAGTTGGCCAAAAACCATTTAAACCTAAACACCCTTACGACCGAATTCCTCCTAATCACTCCCCCCAGACAATCAACCATCATCCTCGAGTGGATGAAGCACCTAACAGCACTCAATGATCAACCTCTCATTATCGACTTAGCAAAATCGCTGGGAATACCTCTGGACAGCAAGCTAAATATGCAGAAACACATTAGTGCTTCAACAAAAGGAGCACATTTTCAGATGAACACCTTGAGAAGACTGAAACCCTTCCTGCCTGCAAATGACTTCAAACAGGCAGTTCAAGCTCTAGTAATTCCAAGAGTGGAGTATGGGAGTGTCACTCTCTGTGGCCTTAACGACGGCCCCTCTAAGAGCCTCAATCAATGCTGCAGCTAGACTCATCACAGGCTCCAAAAGTAACTGCCACATCTCCCCTGACCTTCGTGCCCTCAACTGGCTACCTTTTGAGGCCAGAATTCATTAAGAAAATTGCTTGTATGATGCACAAAGCATTACATCACAAAACTCCAATATACCTATCCGAGAAATTGGTGCTATATATTTTTAACAGAACTACCAGGAGCTCCTATAATCTTCTACTGAAACCACAACGTTTTACCAAGAAAAAAAAAACATATAACCGGACCGACTCAGGAATGGCTCCCATTTGGAATGCCTTGACCCAAGAAACAAGAGAGAACCCTTCTACGGCATTTAAAAAAAAAAAAAGTGAAATCAAGTCTTAAGTGAAATCAATTCTTTTGGCCAAATTCACATGAACTATTTATACTTCCTTGTATATATGTGCTTGTCTGTATTATCTACTACTTTTGTATTAGTTTAACCTATATTATTTCTTATGCGTGTTTCTGTCACCTATATTTGCCCTGTAAAGTGCTCTGATATCCGCAAGGGTCTTGTTCGTGCTATATAAAATACCTTCACAATAAAATTAAATAAAATAGATTATCGACTGTTTGATCCCACAAAGTCACCATCAGTGAACTGTAAGATATAGTGCATCTTTTATGTGTACTTTAAGACGTTTGTTACTTGCCTCATGAGACCAGGTACATACATTTTTGCATGCATTTTTAACCTCTCAAAATGCTTGAATTCTTACCACTTAATCCATATTGACTCCATTTATATCATGTTCGACACAAATTACTAGTTTTATGTTTCTTGAAATTTAAATTATGTTTTGAATGTTGTGCATGACGTATAGGTAGGTGGCTGGGTGAATTTATTGTTGTTAGAGCCTTTATTTTGAAACCACGAAACCTTGGGACTGGTCCATCATAACATTTATTCCTTCTTTCAGTCTTCGTATTCCATGTGTTTTGGATAGACTTTGACCACTCCACGTGAATTGCTTCCTGTGAAGATCCAACTTTCTAAAGTTGCAGTATCTTTCTCACTGACAATTGTGTGGTATCATCTGACTGTTGCCTTCACTCAGTAGTACCACCGTAAAGGAAATACAGATGATGCAGTGTTTAATGAGAAGTCAATTCAAAATACAAAACCGAAAAAATGCTGTAAAGCGCATAGAATGGTTTTTTCTTTAGGGCTTTAAATTATTACTAATTATTCTTATTTATAAAATAGTCAGCTTTTTCTTTTTATTCACCCTTGTCAAACGGTCTTAATGCCCAAGGTATTAAAGATATCAGACAGGAAGATTAGTTTTTAGGTCTGACTTTTTACACCGCTTTAGCTGTCGCGCCAGACTACTATTCCACCCCACAATACATATTAATATACATATTTGGAGAGTGGCAGGCGGTGGGGGCCTCTTGGTTAGAGGGCTTCGTCCGTTGGTCAGTTAAATAGTAATTCACACATTTTTTTCACCCACTTCAGCATTCTGCATGGGTCTGTCCACTTTGCCAATTGACTCTGTTCCCTTTGAGCGAGTTCATAAAGCCTATGCACATTGTTCACATCCTCCAAAATTGTCCCTTTCTCTTCAGTGTGAAAGCTGCTTTAAACTGTGCCTTTTATTTAATTTATTTGTTATTAAATACTTTTTTCTTTCCCTGTACTGTGGGTGGTCAGTTAGATGGTGGTTTGTTTTTCATCCCCTTTTTAAAGTTAAGTAATGTTGTAGCTGCTTGGGATGTGAGTGTTTTATATGTACTCATTTATTGTTTTATTTACAAATAACAATGGTCATAATAAAATGCATGGCACAACTGAAAGGTTTGCTACTTATAATACTTCGCTAGTAACAAAACTGCCATATCTGTGAATGGTTTTTAAAATGTTAACGCAAGCATGTGGCAGTCATGGTTAAGTCATTTTCTTTTTGTGGCATATGCTTACAATAGAAAAATTAATGCTAAGCATGCAAAGTCCAGGCATTGGCTTTCCCAATGCTTGTTATTAGTATTTTAGTGATTTGAAGAATGACATTCATGGTATTAAACTTGAAACGCCTATATTGTGAGAATCATACTTTCTCAGATGACAGTTTCAGTTTTGCCCCCAGCAGCAGAGTAACTATTTTTTCTTCCATTAACACTTCTTTTATTGTTTTTTCAGCAATTTATGATATAAGGAAAGGGGTACGCAAGCTAGTAAGCTAATTAAACTGTTGAATGTTGCCCATCAAGCTAGCTTGCACAATAAGAGGTTAATTTTTGTATAAACAGACATCTGTTTACTAGAATTTTTAGCTTTGAGTTTACTTTTAGAAAAAAAAATGCCATTGCAATATGGTCGCATGTGACATACCAATAAGACATTTTTGCTTTCACTGTGTTTCATAGGACGATTGAGACATCAGACTTCATATTACGTTTTTGTTGAAAATCTGTTAGTAATAATTTAACATAATGTCTATTGTTTTGACTGCTCTAATTTGAGGGCGTGAGTAAGACTGATGCATGCATTTTATGAGGTGACAAATGGCGATCTGACTTGTAAATAATAATTACTATTAAACAGATCACATTTAAAGTACTGTTAAATCAGTGTGGTTAATTATCCTTTCCCTCCACCACTCTCTATTTGCTCAAGTAGTTTATTATTGTATGTACATATAGCAGCCTATCTTTACCTTTTCGCTGCAACAAATCTACCCTGAATCAAAAACACAGTAAACGTGGATAAAACTTGTAGAAAAGTAAAGTAACACTAACATTTTAAACTTTTAGCACTGTCTTCGGGTATAGGTAAACTGTTGCTTAATAGTGCAGAATGGAACTTCAAATAAACTTTAATTTTCTCAGCGATCCACAAGTGTGTCTATATGTGGGCCTAACTCCACATGTTTAGACCAACCTATGCCGTCTGATTAGTCTTGCCCTACTTCCATGACTTTGCCTATTTTTTTCATGATCACATTTTAGATATCTGAATCCTAGCCAGGGTTAGGTTAGTCACCACAGGCATTCATCTCTAAAGGAATTTGTCAGAGGTTTTATGGAAACCGAGGGGCATATTATCAAGGATGGGCGATACATTATCGCCGCTTTTATCGGCAGGAAACTGCCGATAAAGCGGCGATAATGGGCTTGATAATATGCTCTATGGAATTCCTATCGAAGCCCATGTTAAATGTCTTCACATCTAACATGGGCTTCGATAGGAATTCATAGAGCATATTATCAAGCCCATTATCGCTGCTTTATCGGCAGTTTCCTGCCGATAAAAGCGGCGATAATGTATCGCCCGTCCTTGATAATATGCCCCCTAGTTACTACAAGTTATTAATATTTTTTTTTAATTCTTTTGGCAGATGTTGAGTATTTCAGCTGTAGTTCTCTATGTAAACACAATTGTCTTTCCTATCTGCCTAAAGTGAAACTAGTGTAAAACTCTTCTGAGGGAAACACGTTGTGTGTGTGATTTTTTTTTTTTTAACAGTGTTTCTCGTGATTGACTCTATTGCATTATTAGTTCATTCGGCTATGATATAATATGATTTACCACGTAATTCTCTTAAAAGGTTTGACATATTTTAAGAATTACTCTTGTGTATTTAATGTGCAGCTTCTTTTTTTTATAATCCTGAGTGCAAAAAATTATTGCATTGTTGAATGCACTGGAAGTTTGTACTTTGTGTTTGGATATGAAGTGCTTACCCAGTCTGGTTGTTGAGTTGGTGCTTACTTTCTTCCCATTCGCTCAATTTGATTTAGGGCCATAATGGTGCACACTGCTGGGTTTTACAGACTACTTCCTAAGTGTCCTGGCCTTCAGAATCACAGTTATTCTACAGAAGGAAACATAGGAGTTAGCTACAGCGATTCTTATTTCCTTTCTATCTCTGCTGTATTTAGATATTGTTTCTTCCTGCATGTGCTGTCTCTGCCAAACATTTTTTTACACAATAAATCTAAATCAAAACCTGTGGTTATTTAAAACTATTACAGTAACCCATTACATTTTACATAAGTGTTATGAAAATAAGAATAAATATATTATATGACGATTTGACCAGTAAAATCTGTGCAATATTAAAATGAAATAAAGTGTAAACGGGACAAATTTGCCAAGATGTTTCACTGTTCTGTCCAGCTGACAGATACAAAACCTATTTCTGATCATATCTTGTAATGCAGTTCTAGACATGTAAGAGCGTTGGAAGATAAGAATTCCATAGATATCAGCCATGGTATTATAAGTCAGAGGGTGCTACACGTACTGCATCGACAACAGTTTATTGATCGTGCAAAGGAAATGAGCCCCTTTACTTCAAGTTTCTTTCTGCTTGTTCCATAAATTGTATTAAGCTTTTATTTAATTGACCCCACACATGATTTGCAGTAGGTGGCTGTGTAAAACAACAAAGAGCCACATCGACCAATGTCCCCTACTATCATTATTACATTGAAAATAAATCCACAAGAAAACAAGCATTTGTTAGTGACTAGACACCTTTTCAAGCTCTTTAGAAAGGTTGTGGTGGCAGCAACTAAGATTAATTAGAAATACTGGATGTGGAATGAAACCTTCCGGAGAAAGCATCAGACACATTTATTCTCTTGAAATGTACAAATTATTGAGGAATATGTTGGACTCTGTCTAGACTTATTAAGGATCTTTCTAATCTGATTTTTTTTAAAGTTGATGTTTATTGTTTCTAAGCATCTGCCTTTGGATGCATGGGTGGATGAATGAATGAGTTGAATTAATGAATGACATTATTTATTTAGGGCCACCATTTGTGGCGACCTCGTCCTGATGAGGCTCCTGGTTTAAAACAAGACCCAGATACAATCAGAAAGTCAACTCACAGAGAGGATATTCAATGCAATATAATTGCTGAAATAGACAAGAACACGTTTCGTACAAAATCGAATAAAACGTGGCTAAAAGCAAAATAACTATACTCTAGGCATTCTCCACGTTTACAAAAAATTGTCTACAATAGTATCCCTATTTGCTTTGTCGGTATTTTTTTTTCTTAACCAACAACTGTGTTTGACTTGATCCGCTCCCAGCATCTATTCCACGCTTCAGGCGAACAGATTCATCGGCCCATCTTCAAAAAGGCTGCAAATGAACATGTGTTTGATGTCACATCAAGCGCCTCCATCAAGGACCATTTCGCATTTACAATAAAGCTCCCACGCGTGCTTTGCTCACCTCTTATTTCCTGTGTTTCACAGTGATTCTTTTTGCGACCCATCCCGAATGTTGCTGCACAGTTTATATCATTAGTTCCTTCAGTACCTCAATTGAACGCAGTGGGGGTAGAAGATCCAGATTAGCTGAACGGTAGGCCCTTTTTTACCTGAAAGAAAAGGGAAAAAAACGGTAATTGTTAACTCTCTTCCTAACAGACCTGGAAATAGAAATTCTGCTCAGTTTTTAGAAGCTTATATTTATAGATTTTAATGGGCGGCCTGAATGTTCCCTTTATTCACAGAATTGGCAACAGTTTGTGGGTAGTACTCAACAAATTAGAATTAATATTTTCAGTTTGCTCTCAGGTAGGCACGTTTCCCTAGTGCATAGGAAACATTTTGAAATGAATGCCATTGATGATTACGGCAGAAAATGAAAACCATGCACAACCTAATGCATCGTTTTTACAGTTATCTAACTAGTAAGCATAATTTGTTTTACAGCGACTGTTGCAGAAATGTACTCTTTTAAAGCAGTGGGAAAAACATTCTAGGGGATTTTCACAAGGACTGACGATACCTATCGCCAATGCCAGTTAGCTGCATTCTTTTTATCGCCGCCTAACCCTGAAAACTATCGCCATGTTAGCGGTGTATTACCAAGCCGTCTCTACAAGGCGATAGTATCAGAGAACGGCGATGAAAACTGCTGCTAACATTAGCATGATTGCGATAGGAATTCCGGTGTTAGCAGCCGAAAACAAGCAATTGGCCCATTAGCGGCCAAAAAACTCATATTAGTCAGCCCAATGTGAGCTTCCTTGCCTCTAATGCAAACAATAGCCTATCAGTCAACCCCTAATAGAATATAGGCATGAAACAATAACATGCAGAATGGAGCAGCCAGGGCCAAGTGCAGCACACATCAACAACCCCTGCAAGCCAGCCAACATCCAGGAGGACCAAGATGTGAGCCTTGATGCCTCGCTGGACCTGCATCTGGAGCCTGGATGCCTCGCTGGATCTGCGTCTGGAGCCTGGATGCCTCGCTGGACCTGCATCTGGAGCCTGGATGCCTTGCTGGACCTGCGTCTGGTGGCTGGATGCCTTATTGGACCTGCGTCTGGAGCCTGGAGTGGGATGTGGAGGAGCTGTGGAGTCGATGAGCCATGGCGGTAGACATCGAGGTGCGACGATCGCCCGTACCTGGTGGAGAAGTCTGGCAGGTTGCATGGAGACATGTTGCTGACCTTTGTGAGAAGACCGCCTTGCGCCCCTTGGAGCTGTTAATGGTAGATGCGCTCCTGCGCACCTACGTAGTGAGGTCCGCATCGCATACTACGATCCACCACTACACCGGGGTGCATGGAGGGGATTACCAAAGGTGGGTGCTGTCTCCCTGCATCACTGTCCGGTTGATGTTGGGCTGGCCGTATGCTGTGGAGGGTGAGGCCCCTTTTGGTATGCCAAACGTGTGTGGCGTGAGTGCTGCAACTTCACGCCTAAGGGGGCCCTGCTGCATAAACTGCATTGGGACGTCCACCAGCAGAGTAGGCGGCGACTGCTGTACTCGGCCTAGTGAAATCACACCTTGCTGAGGCTCCTGCTGGATGAGTCACAGATTTGGGGAGGGTGCAGTGGATTGTGCCACGGTGTCAATGTCCATCACTCAATCAATCAATCAGGGGTTTACAGCACGCGCTACTCAACCGCGAGGGTCTCAAGGCGGTGGGAAGGGGTTGGGTGCAGCTCCGGATCATTCGAAGACCCAGGTTTTGAGGTTCATCCTGAAGGTGTGCAGGGTAGGGGAGCATCTGATGGTGACTGGGAGCTCTTTCCAGGTCTTAGCTGTGAGGTAGAAGAAGGCTCTTCTACCTGCTCTTGTTCTGAGGATGTGTGGGGTCTCTGCCAGGGCCAGGTCGGCGGAGCAGAGGTTCCTTTTGGGTACGTGGAAGGAGACTCTTGCATTGAGCTATTGGGTCCAATGTTGTTGAGGAACTTTTAGGCATGGGTGAGTAGATTGAATTTTACTCTCTTCTTGAAGGGGAGCCAGTGTAGGTCTCGTAGGTGCTAGGTCATATGCTCGTGCCATGGGGTTCCAAGGATAAGACTGGCTGCGGTGTTCTGGATTCTTTGGAGCTTGTGTAGCAGAGTTTTGTTGATTCCTGTGTAGATGGCATTACCGTAGTCCAGTCTGCTGGTTATGAGTGCATGGGTGACGGTCTATCTGCATTTGGGGGGATCCACTTGAAGGTCTTGCGGAGGATGTGGAGGGAGTTGAAGCAGGTGGAGGTGGCAGCATTGACCTGTCAGGTCATGGTGAGGGAGGGGTCTAGAATGATGCTGAGGTTCTGGGCATGGTCCCTCAAGGTGGGTGGGTTGCCGAGTGCAGGGGGCTACCAGGCGCTGTCCAATGCAGTGAGGGAGGGTCGGAGGACCCCAGTCTTCTCCGAGTTCAGTTTTAGGAAGCTGTCGTTCATCCATGCTGCAACTGCTTTCCTTTCTTCTTGGAAACTGTGTCTGGTGTGTTCAGGGTTCTTCGTGGGAGAGAGGATGAGTTGGGTTTCGTTGGCGTAAGATACTATGCTGAGCCCATGGTGTTTGATGATGGTGGAGAGGGGGGCCATGTAGAGCATGGGGCTGAGCGAGGATCCTTGGGGTACTCTACAGTTGTTCCTGGTATGTTCAGAGAGGAAGGGAGGAGTCTAATCCTTTGGGTTTTGCCAGAGAGAAAAGGGCAAATTCATTTGAGGGTGGTTCCTCGTATAACGGCGTTGTGGAGTCTGGCTGTGAGAGTGTGGTGTGAGATGGTGTCGAAGGCTGCGGAGAGGTCCAGTAGAATAAAGGCCGCAGTGTGGCCCTGGTCGAGTAGCATGTGGAAGACTTCGGTGGTGGCGAGGAGGGCTGTACCGGTGCTGTGATTGCTGTGAAATCTGGACTGGGTGGAGTCGAGGATGGAGTACTCTTAGATGAAGGTGGTCATCTGGGTGATGATGAATTACTCATTGACTTTGTCTGCAAAGGGAAGGAGAGAGATGGGCCGGTAGTGTTTCAGGTCCATTGGGTTGGCTGAGGGTTTCTTGAGGAGGGGCTTGACCTCTGACCCCTTCCAGTCATCAGGGAAGATGCTGGCATTGAGGGACGCGTTAATGGTCCGGACTAGTTCAGATGCTATGGAGGTGGTGGCTCTCTGGTAGATGTGTGGCCTGCAGGGGTCCGTGGGGGCTCCTGAGTGCGTGTTCTTCATGGTCGAGGAGGTGTCTGTGGTAGTACCTGTTTTCCAGGTGGTGATGGTCGGTTGGTTGTCGAGGATGGCGTACTCTTAGATGAAGGTGGTTGTCTGGGTGTTGATGAATTACTCAGTGACTTTGTCTGCAAAGGGAAGTAGAGAGATGGGCTGGTAGTGTTTCAGGTCCATTGGGCTGGCTGAGGGTTTCTTAAGGAGGGGCTTGACCTCTGACCGCTTCCAGTCATCTGGGAAGATGCCGGATTTGAGGGACGCGTTGATGGTCCGGACTAGTTCGGATGCTATGGCTGTGGTGGCTCTGTGGTAGATGTGCGGCCGGCAGGGGTCCGTGGGGGCTCCTGAGTGGGTGTTCTTCATGGTCATGGAGGTGTCTGTGGTAGTTATTGTTTTCCAGGTGGTGATGGTCGGTGGTGGGGAGGGGGCTGTTGACCAGAGTATGTTCACTGAAGTTTTCATAGAGGGCCCTGATTTTTAGGTGGAAGTAGGAGCTGAGCCTGTTGTAGTTGTCCTGGGAAGGTGTGACGTCTGTCGCTTCACTGGGGGGTTTGGTGAACAGTTGTATGATGTTGAAGAGTTATTTGGCATTACTAGCGTTTGGTGTGGATTTTGTTTTTGATGAAGGTCCACTTGTTGTCTCTTATGTGCTGGTGGTATTCATTCATGGTGTTACTGTAGTTGTTCTGGTCTTCGGTAGTTTTCCTGTTCCTCTATAGTTTATCGAGGCGTCTGCAGGAGCGCCTGGCTTCGTGGAGTTCAGTGGTGAACCAGGCGGCCTTCAAGGGGTGTTGTTTGACAGGTGGCGGAGGGGTGTGAGCTTGTCAGCATAGCTGGAGAAGCAGCAGTGTACTTCTTTGGCTGCAGAGTTGGCATTGGCCTTGGAGGAGGGGGGTTCATGGAGGAGGGTGGTGTTGAGATGTTACTCTGTGATCTTGCTCCAGTTCCTTCGAGGTGGGCGTGAGGCAGGTTTGGGTGCGGTGGTGTCATTGAAGGTGAAGTGTCCACAGTGGTGGTCACTTCTGTCCAGAAGGACTCTGTTGTGTGGCTGAAGTGGATGTTTGTCCCTCTGCGAAGATGTGGTCGAGGGTGTGTCCGGCTCTGTGGGTAGGGGTGGTGATGAACTGCTAAAGTCCGAGGTTGGCGAGGTTGTCAAGGAGGGTGGTGTTCTAAGTCCATCTTTGGCAGTTGTTGTTTCTTCCGGGGTAGAGTGAGAGGAGGGTAGTGGTGTTGTAGTGGGTGAAGGTCATAGATCCAGGGTTCCTGGCGCTGGGCACTGTTGGCTCGCAGAGGGGTGCCAATGGGCTTACCTTTCACGTGCCTTTGGCATGCCAGCTGCGCAGCAGACAGCATTAAATAGGGGTGGGGGAGGGAGGCACAGCTGGGAGGCAGGAGCGGGTATGGGTGAGGGGGAGGGGCCAAGGGGGCAGCAGGTGGGGAAGCAGGAAAAATGGGCAGAGAGGGCAGAACAGCACTATAATAAACAAGGGCACAATAAATAAAAAAAGAATATAAAGCACAAAAGAAAAAAAGCACAATGAGGAAAGGCAGTTAGAGAGATAATGGGGCAAAACCAAGAAGGGCGTAACCTAGGCAGGAGCCGAGGCTCCAACCCCTACCTGCACTGAGTCCTGCCTAGGGAGGGTGTACAGTACAGCAGCGGAGCCATGGAGGTAGGGAGCAGGTCCCTGGCCGAGGTCATAGGTCCTGTCCAGGTAAGGAAAAGGTGGGACGCGTAGCGCAGGAGGGTCAGGGGGTGAGTCACTCAGGTCTATCACACGTAGATGACGCACACCCTCTGGCGGCTCATCCACTATGGCGGAAGAGCATTGCTCCACTGCCTTCAAGCAGTGCAGAAGAGGGACAATCATCACATGATGATAACCTTACTGATGTAATCATGCTATGTATCCTTAGGGGTGGGAGGGTGGGTAGGACTACTCTAAGCACAGAGCAGGGCATGGGCAGATTGGCATGCCCTCTCAAGTGCGCAATGACTGTTTGGTCGTCCCACTCAGGCTGCACAAAGCAGACATGCCCATCCCCCCAGCCCCTGGCTGCATGCCTTGTCCAAATGCCCATTACTAATCCCACCTCTGCATCGCTGCGTTGTGATTGACTCAGAGGAGGGAGCCTGGCTGTACTTCCTGCCCCTGGAAGCAGACGCAGGAGAGCAGGAGCTATGGAGACATGGGGCCCGGCTTCGAGGTAAGACTTCCCTCATTAAAATAACACCCGCTCACACACACATCACCGCGTACACGTCCCATACAGTATTCTTTCTGGCATTTTCCACCTCACAGCTGTCCAGCCCCCTCTGCACTTTTCAATGGCGGTTTGTGCACCATGCACAGTGGGCGTACCAATTGTGTGCCAAAGGCACATACGTAGTTGCGACGCAAGACATAACATCGCATTCCAATCCAATGCATACTATTACTATGCACATTGCAACAGTAGGGTAGGTGTTGCATAGCGGAGGCATAAATATCACTATTCTCACTTCAGTGAGTGCAACCCTAAACTAACCTTTGCACCCCAAACCCAACTGTGAACCCTGGAATTCCATTCTGAGTCCCCAAAACACACCCCAAATGTCATATTGTACCCCAAATGCACACCCCAATTTTCATATTGTACCCCAAATGCACATCCCAATTTTCATATTTAACCCCAAATGCACACCCCAATTTTCTTATTGTAGAAAAAAATACCCCCAATTTCCTAAACCCATACCCACCCAAAAAACTTAAATTTACCTGATTACCTACCTCTCAATGCGTTGTAATCAAATGCAATGTAGAGGCACCTGTGTTGTTGGAGATGCGTTGTTAACAATGTATTGCCTGCATTGTAATGGACGTCTCCTGTGCAACCCATAGGCAACCCATAGGCAAGCCAGTCTGCGTCCGTCTGCCCCTGGACCGTGCTCAGCACCAAGGAGCCTTCCTCTTGGACACTCCACCACTACAACACCAGCACCCTCCTCGCCATCAACCCTGGATGCCACCTCACCTCCCAGGACCAACCTATGCTCCGGACCAGACATTGCCATCGCCATCACTGATGGCTGCAGTATCACCTGCTAGGAACACCCCGACCTTCAAGGAGGGGGCATTGCCATCACCTACAGAAGCAGACTCCGACTGACCGCGCACTCTAATGACCCAAGGGTGACCATGGAGGTGACCATGGACCACCTCAACTCCCAGATCCGGACAAGGCCCAAGCACATCCTCTGTGACACCCTCATGTGCAGGCCCCCGGGCCATGGTTCCCCATTCTCTAATACCATTGTAGACCTCATTGCACCCCAGGGTCTCCCATTCACCGATGACATCCTACTCGGTGAACTCAAGTTCCGCCTGGACAACTCCAGTGACCAGAACACCACCCCCTCCTGGGGAAGGTCCCCAACATCAGACACAAGCAGCAAGTCACCTCAACAAACACATATCAGGACACACGGTCGAGCACATCACCTCCATCAGCATGAACTTAAACTACAGCCACAACACCGGACTCTCCTGGACCGACCATCATTGAATACATCATGTCTTCATCTTGCCCACCGGACTACTCCGCCATCATCGCACCCCCTTGCAGCTGGATCAAGGCCTGTCCGTGCGATCGTTGTGAATAACTCTAAGTGGGGTTAGCGTGCTTTTTTGCATGGGAACGCCTACATTGCATATCATTTGCGATAGTATTTGCTAAGTAAAGTAAAGTAAGTATACTTGTAAAGCGCACTGTTACTCCATCTCGGAGTGTCCTGGCGTTGTATACCGCTGGGGAACCCGTCCTGGCTTTCCCTGTGAGATGGTCCCTCCTGGGCACCTCCAAGGTGAAACCAGGCATCCCCGGCGCTGATGGGGCCGTTGTGGGGATTAAGCAAGCTATTGCCCAGAGTTGCAGAGTGGGACCCATGGTTAGAGTAGGCACCTTGGCGAGACATCGTATAAGATGCTGGATGCAGCTGCTATTGTCGGAAAGCTGTCACTAACGGCTCTTTCCTACAGCTTGGTAATACGGCGATAAAAATATTGCCGCATTAGCAGCAGAAAAGTGCCGCTAACATGGCGATAACTCCTTGTGAATATGCCCCTCTGTCTTTGGAATCCACAGTAAAATCTATTCCATTTACCAGGATCGGAGGGGAGGATTATGCTGCCATTTTGAAGAAACACTATAAAATACTTCCTTTCTCATAACCCTTAGGGGAAAAGTCAACAGCTCAACAATATGCACTGGCCAGATGAGGTGAGGACCCCTTGATAGTACCTTTTTGTTTTGCCTCTTCCTCTTTCTTCTCTACCTCAACAGCTAAGTTAAGTGTCTCTGGCCTCTCAGCTTTCTTTCTGATGTTATTAAGCTTTATTTTGGTATTTCTTTGTGCCTGTACAATAGTATTGCTTATAATTGCTTAATATCGCTGTGAGGCCTTGGGAATGCTAGTCGCTCCTATGTGGCTGTCGTCCTTTCATTTTCCACTCTTTGGTGCCTGGGGCCAGTGCAGCACTGCCACCAGCAGCTAGAGGGAGCTGCATCTCATACGCATAGTGATTCTTGTTGACCTGGGCCGACGAGCAATCTCATCAATCAGTACAGTGTGGCCGGCCGGGTCCTGAGCCTGGTGCCCCTTCACTTGGAGCATTACACCCTCACGTATTGTATTTTGAAGTGCCAATTATATCCAGAAGTGATCAGACACCTGACCAGGTGTGTCCAGTGCCCAATAAGTGTGTCTGCGTGGGTCGTGTCCTGCAGGGTTCTTGCCCTTGTCATTGGTCCTTTGGGTCACAATACTCGGTTGGGAATTCCCCACCTTCTGCTGGACTCAGAAAGCATGATACACCCCCCAATCTTCAGAATGGGTCAATGCAGGCAAGGTTGCTATGTTTGTTGCACGGCAGCTTCGCAAGCAGCTGGTTAAGGAAATCCACAATTGCCTGTGTGAGGAGTGCCCTTTTCTTTCCCTGGGGGACAAGGTGGCATGTACCCCCAACATGGATGAGCACATGGCCGCCTTCCAGGATAAATACATGCGCAACCCCAAAAAGGGAATCAACCGATCCTGGTGAGCTTGCCAGGACAAGCTCCTGGATCTTTCAGGTTCCTAGACCCATATCCTGCATATGGCACAAGATGCCAAGGTGTCTCAGTCTCTGATTTCCCCCGAGGACCTGTCTGGCTGGGCCCAACAGGCCATTATAATCTTAGGTAATGCGAATAGTTTTGGCTCCACATAACTGTGCCATTCACTCCTCATCAAGATTGACCACATGCTGGGGGATCCATGCACCTTTGAAGCGGGCCCGATTGTTCAAGGGTGGTGGTTTGGGTAGCTTGGAAAATTAGTGCAGACCTTTAACTCACTAGATAAAGCAAAGGCCTTAATAACATGCGTCTTTGCCCCCAAGGTTTTCACAAGACTGGCTGAAGCAGGGAGCATTCTGACAGCTGCGCACAGCATCCAGCCTGCAAAAGAGGATACGGCCTCAAGAGGGGTCAGTATCAGGACGCTCCCAAGTTTGGAAAGCTTTTATCCCACTAGAGGCTTCCCCAATCAAAGAGGTGCGAGGAGAGGACACTGAGGCAGTAGCAACCATGGAGCCAATCAAAGTTAGCATTTAATGTTTTCCTTATCAACGTCTGACTGCAGGCTTCAGGATTTTGTCCAGAATTGGGGGCTCCTACCTCCAATGCTTGGGTCCTTCTGACAGTCTGGGGTTTCCACATAGAGTTCTATGGCTCACTGGTTCAGGAAAGGCCCTCTTTTCCTTTGGTCTTTTCTCATGCTCAAGCTGAGCTTGTGGATGTGGAGGTATAGGAACTGCTCCTCAAAGTAAAAATAGAACAAACATCCCCTCATCCATGGGGTTTTTAAGCAATTTCTTCGTTGTGGACAAAAAAGATGATGGCCATCGGCCGGTGATCAACCTGAAGGAGTTAAACATGTAGCTGGTTTACAGCCACTTCAAGATGGCGTGAATACACCTGGATTTCAAGGACACTTACTTAACCATCCCAAACTTCCCCCCACACTGTTGCTTCCTCCAATTTTAATGGCAGGGTTATATGTTTGAATTCCCAACTCTCCCCTTTGGTCTTTCCTCCACCACTTGGTGCTTCACCAAGGTAGTACACTCGGTAGTGAAATTTCTGAGGGTTCAGGGCATTCATCTAATCATCCTTACAACATCATCCTTATGGATCATTGCCCTTAGAATCTCTTGATGCAACTCCGGATGGCCATCTCTCCTGGAATCCCTCGGTTTCATCATTACAGCAAAAATCAGCTCTGACACATGCTCAATCCCTGGTGTTTCTGGAGTTCATTGTGGACTCGGTCCAAGCCACCCTCGGACTTCACTCATGGAAATTGATCAAGATCAATCACGATCTGTGATGCCTGGTGATCAGATCCTCCATCGCCCTACGCCAACTAGCAAGGGTGATAGGGCTTCTGTCCTCCTCAATCCAAGCTATTTTGGGTCCTTTCATTAGTGGGCCTTAAATCAGTTGAACGCATTTCATCTCAAGCGGGTCTCACTTACTCGCAAATGGTTCCCCTCTCGGAAGGTGCGTGAGAGGAGATCCAATGGTGGCTGGCCCATATGGAGGCCTGGAATTGCTGAGTGATCTTCAACTCATTTCTAAACCCGGGCGTAGTGGGCGTAGTGGGCGTAGTGGGCGTAGCAGAGGTCCAAACTCCATGGAACTCCCCTACGCCACCCACCTCCACCCTCCCTATATTAGCAAATAATTTACATGACTTCAAATTAAATTAAAACCACTTACCTGGCATGCAGTGTCCCCGGGCTGTCCTCCTCCTCTTCCACGCCATCTGGGTAATTCTTTGGGAAAACTGCGCATGCGCGCGCCCACGCATGCACATTTATTTCGAGAACTTTATGACTCTTTTGAACCAAGAAGACTGCCAAGAAGAAGAGCTGGAGAAGCTGTGAGGAGGGACTACCACTTTGCTGCATGCTTTGCCTTGTTTGAATGCAGTGGCTGCTTCTTTTTTGGGCAGTGAAAGGACTCAACTAAACTTTTTGTAGTGTCCTTTAGATGAGTTTTTCAAAGGGCTTGAGGTTGAGCTTGCCTCTGTTAAAGAAGTTTCAGGAACAGCAAAGACTTCAAGTTCATCTATTACCAGCACTGTGGACTATGTGATTTGTGCTGCAACAGAAGGAAAATCAACCTGACGCCATCAACGAAGCAGCTGCAACTTCGTGTCCTGAAGGCACCACAGAGGGCACCACCTCACTTTGCACCGCAACCCTGGTATCACCGACGATGCCACTCAACACTGCCACTGACCTGCTGCTTGCACCATGACCTGTGGGCACCGCACTCTGCACCGCCTCGCTTCACACCACACTCTGGTATCACTGACGATGACGCTCCACGCTGACATCAATGCAGCTGCTTGCACCGTGGTTCGAGGGCACTGCGCATAAGTTACACGACACACCATCCTCATTCCGCACTGCAGCCTTGGCCTACCGGCACCACCGACTGCAGTTCGTCAGCCGACGACAGTGCACCAGCAACAATGACACTGCTGCTTGCACTGTGACTTGCCAGCACTGTGACAAACACTGCCTGCTTCGCACCACAGCCCAGGTCTCACCAATGCTGCTGGACGACCATCACCAAGCCGCTGCCTACACCACAACCTGAGGGCACCTGAGGTACCTCTGCACTTCGCACCGCAGCCCTGACATCTTCCGCGCCAGCGCTCCTGACTCCAGCCACGAGGAGTTTGATCTACAATGCGTGTGACTTCACAGGCCTGATGACTCCTGCACTGACCTCCGGAACCGATGCCTATGGACGCTGGCTCTTCGAGGCTCATCGTGAGGTTGCAGACACCCTGCATTTCTAAAGGTACTGTTTTGCGGGTCTTCCCGACTCCCTAGCTGGCCTGCGACTCTGCGGTCAGCCAGAACTGTTTGGATTTGTTGTTCATGATGCCGTGATAGCCCCAGAAGGAGCTATCGACTTAATGGAACTGTATTTCAAGAGTTTTGTTGACTATTGAGATTTCTGAGAACTGTATGGTGGATTCTTTATCATTTTTGGTCTTGTTTTGGATATGTAAAATTAATGGATATTTTTCTGAACTGGTGTAGTTTCCTTTTGTAGTGCTTTCATTGTATTGCTGTTGGTTATGTTCAAATGCTTTACAGACTGCCTCTGAGATAAGCCTGACTGCTAGTGCCAAGATAACAAGGGGTTAGCAGCAGTTATTTTAGGAGTGTACCCCCCTTAGCCTGACTAGGAATAAGTGTCCCTACTTGGACAAAGGTGCAAACCATTGCCAAATAGAGACCCCCATTTCTAACACTGGTGCATTGCATGAGTGTTCAGTGAGTTAAGCAATCAATACTAAGTTATGACTGCAACTAGCCTGTCAATGTTTTGAATCCTGGGATGAGCAACACATGATAATATGTAATAATAGTGACATCTGTCATTCACAGAGCACTGAAATGGCAAAAACTACACTACCGATGACTATATAAAAACTCAGGGGCATATTATCAAGGGGGTTTATCTCCGCTTTTTTGGCTTTAAAAGCCAAGAAAGCGGAGATAAAATTATCTCCCTATTACCAAGCTGTCGCTAACACCAGTTAGTGACAGCTAATAGGAGATAGCGACCATCTTGGGCCCCACTTTGCATGTCAGTGATATTTATCACTAATGACATGCAAAGTGGGCGTGCCAAGATGTTAGCGACTGGAAACAGTCGCTAACATCGCTATCTCCTATTACCAACTTTTGGAGATATTCGCGCTAAGCGCGAATATCTCCAAAAGCTAACACCTGCCCTGAGCAGTTCTTCACCATGTTATCCAATGGGAGGTGGATAACATGGCTACGAGCATTTGCTCGAAAATGCATGAATATCGCTGACTTTTCAGCGATATTCATGCATTGCGGCCGTTTTTTATCGCATTTGCGATAAACCTTGCTAATAGCAAGGTTTATCTGCGATAAAAATCGCCGATGTGCGGCGATAATTTTTGTCTCTAAACAAGTTAGAGACAAAAATTATCCCTAGTTGTTGGTAATATGCCCCTCAATTTGTTATTACTGCCTAAATTCTAGGGGGTATATTACCAACAACTAGCGATAATTTTTGTCTCTAACTTGTTTAGAGACAAAAATTATCGCCGCACATCGGCGATTTTTATCGCAGATAAACCTTGCTATTAGCAAGGTTTATCGCAAATGCGATAAAAAACGGCCGCAATGCATGAATATCGCTGAAAAGTCAGCGATATTCATGCATTATCGAGCAAATGCTCTTAGCCATGTTATCCACCTCCCATTGAATAACATGGTGAAGAACTGCTCAGGGCAGGTGTTAGCTTTTGGAGATATTCGCGCTTAGCGCGAATATCTCCAAAAGTTGGTAATAGGAGATAGCGATGTTAGCGACTGTTTCCAGTCGCTAACATCTTGGCACGCCCACTTTGCATGTCATTAGTGATAAATATCACTGACATGCAAAGCGGGGCCCAAGATGGTCGCTATCTCCTATTAGCTGTCACTAACTGGTGTTAGCGACAGCTTGGTAATAGGGAGATAATTTTATCTCCGCTTTCTTGGCTTTTAAAGCCAAAAAAGCGGAGATAAACCCCTTGATAATATACCCCTAGATTTCTTGTGCTCACTGATCTTGCAGAATCAGGATCCACGTACTGTTCTCCCTATGTTCTCCCATTCTTTCTGCACCAACCCAAATAGTTAAGTATTCCAGAACTGATATTAGAAGTGTTGTACAAATTCAATAGGACTGCCCATTTGGGCAACATAAGTGTCAAACTATGGGGACAGAGTCCTCGTATACCATCAGAATATGTTGACCTAGTTCCTGGCTAGCTCACACTGTGCCATCTAGACCCATATACCTTACGGGGTACCTGATGGTATCTGCAACCTCAGAACATGACAACCCTAATTCCCCCAAGGAAAATTGCAGTCATAACTTAGTAATGATTGCTTAGCTCACTGAACACTCATGCAATGCACCAGTGTTAGAAATGGGGGTCTCTATTTTGCAATGGTTTGCACCTTTGTCCTAGTAGGGACACTTATTTGGAAACAGATCTACCCTTTCATTGTTAACTCAGGCATGCTCAAAGGAAGACACAAAAAATACACAAATTGACATTTCAAACATTTATTGAAGCAATTGGATTCTTGTGTAAAACACATGTGCTGCAATTATGAGTAGAAGAAAGCAAAGCATAGGAACCAGCATTGCAAGGATGGTGACGAAGATGAATAATTCAACCATTATAATTGTTTTATTGATTATATAGATACATGCAATTGTACTCCTACCTAGCACTGCCTATCCTAGAGAGCATAAGGTGGAAGCTATTTTGCAAGATACCTTAGAGTGGTCTAACCCCCAATTTGCTGACATGCAGCAGTTACCTGGTTGCCAAACTTGGTGTACAGAAGGCTGCCATCTCTCTCAGGATAGTGATGGAATTCAGCGGGACTAGAATTCAGGCATGGGAGACCGTGACAATCCATGGAAATGCTCCTCTGCCAATGTGTGCTAAGAGTCACAGTTTAAAAAGATGTCAACTTTAAAAGTGAACATGAAAAAGGGAAGTGGTTTGTGTCCTAGGCCAATTAACTTTATGGCGCAAGTATTTCACAAATACCGTTTGCGGCATTACAAAACCTTTCTTTTTTCCAAGGGCATATTTTGCAGGTGCAGACTCATGGAATTTGTTCATGGAAAATTACCCACAGTTCAGAAATCATCCGAGGACTTTGTTGCAGTAACTGTTATTTTCACAGGAATTATCTATTCCATAGAGTAAATGCTAGACGTTCACCTAATGTTGGAAAGGTGTATATGGGTATTTTAAGTGATAATGATGAGTCAAATTATCATGAAAAGCAATGATGTAGTAATATCGTTCATGCATTTACACCTCGTGTATGCTCTGTGAACAAAGGGTGAAGGTGGGCCTCAGCATTCAAATAAGCTCCACCCATTACTAGAAATTAAGAAGACAATCAAAAAAGTGTAGAGATTCAATCATTAAATGTAAAAAAATCCGATTTTTGTGCTAAAATCTCATTAATTTGTTTTTTGTTACTTAAATTGATTCCATAAATTCCTTCAAGTGAACTTGTAACCAATTGTCAAGGGGGAAATTAACTAACTCTTGCCACAGTGCACAGCAACCAAACCATGGAATGTAATACTATCAGGGAGATTGTAAACCTAAAATGACATGTTTTGAGAACTGATAACATATTAATATTATTAATGGAAATAAATGTGAAGTAACATAAAGACATGGGAATACTTTGAAAGATTATTTGGTGCATAGGGTTATGATGCAGAGGTAGATTTAACACAGAGAATGAAGCCATTAAGATGTCTCCCATATTAAAGGTTCAAAGCTTGCTATATCAGTAAATAAGTAAAACAGTACAAGCCACCGTTTCAGAAAGAGAGAAACAATTCAATTGGTTTATCACTTGCACAGTGCATTATAAAGTTTACCTCATCGAATGTCCCTGCAAAGTACAATATGTGGGACGTACCACTGATCAAGTAAAAGAGGGAACTTTGCAACATAACGGCGCTAAAAGAAATAGGTATTTCACATTTCCTGCTGCAATACATTTCCACAAGTGACACCAGGGAAATGCAGAGTGAATCATAATTATTAGCTAAATGCAGTGACGAAAATGTCAGAGGAGAAAACAGAACACACACACTCACTCAGAAAGTGGATTTAAGATACATAACATCCTTTGAAACAAAGTTTTTGTCATGGCTAGACAACGACGAATAACTGATTGCACATCTGGATGAGTGATAATGTCAATCAGAAAAAAACAATTGTCAGGTATAAAGTGTTACAGTCTAAAAGAAATACTGAATGAATTATCCTCACTGCTTTTATTGATTTTATATGTACTTTATTTTAGAACCATTTACCTTATTTTCTTGAGGTGATAGTTGGCCCAATTGAAAACTATGGGAGAATGCAAAATTAATTTGCAATCTCCCAAAAGTAGAAGTGAAGCCAATCGCGCATAAAGTAAGAGCCCACTGGTGGCATAAGTAATTCCTTATGCAAAACATAAAAACAAGCACCTAAATATGTTAGTTAAATAAAATACATGTAATTAAAATTCATCCAAAACAAAAAGAGGAAGCATAGAGGTACTGATAGAATCACCCTCCTTGCAGTATCATATAAACAATGAGATTCTATCAATGTGACGAGGTGTTAACAATTTTTAAGTGTTTTATTATTCTGTGATGATTCTGTGAGATACTAGGCGCTCTCTTAGGTTTGGAAAGACAAGAGCACTATGTGTTTTTTAAAATACCCCTCACACACTAAAAAAATCCCTTAGTGTCATGCTTCATCATAGGGGTCTTCCCGTCCCTATAACGGGGTGGGGCGTGCTACGACCAAACGAACTACGCGGGAGCACTAATGTTGTGACAAAGGCTATGTGTAGGTGTAGGGGTGTCAGTGAAGTGTAGGGACCTTACTAGTGAGTGCAAAGAGTACAAAAATTACAAAAAATTAAAAATTCCCTGGCCTAGTAGAAAAATATACTTTATTAACTTCTCTAGCTGGGAACATTAAGAAGGGGAATGTGAGGTAGAGCATTAGCTTGCTACCTAGTCGACATGTTTCGTAAGCAGTCCCCTACTGCTGTAAAAGGGGTGGACGCTACCAACCAGAATATAAGGTTCTTAAGTATTGCCCGGCGGTGTCGCCTCTTGAACCCACAAGATATTTAACAAATGAAGAGGCAGGCGCTGGAGACTGGAAGGCAGGAAACAAGGTTTTATTTTCTCTGGAGGAGAAACACATCAGTTGGACAGCAGGTATCGTTCTGAGGTGCTCTACCCGCATCTCTGAGGCCTGGCCTCTTATACACAAGTTAATCACTTTATTGCATGAAACACATTCTCGTTAATACTTTGATGTACGAAAAGACAACCTCGGAATCTCCCCTTCAGGTCCGTTCCCACACATAGTTACAGTTGAAGTCCCCACCCCGGTCACAACAGGTGATGATTATCGCGCAGTTGGATATTCCGCCGATTTACGGAATGTGTGGGGCTCGATCGGATCTCGTAGGGTGGGGGCTTTGATCGACCCGAGGGTCCTTTAATGGGAGGAAGCTTCCTACTGTACTGGGGGTAATAAACAGTATCCGCAGAGCCAGGTGGTGGCCTGGGAACGAGGAAGACAAACGGGCACACAGGAAAAAGGGGGTTTGTATCAAAAAGGACCTGGAACCATGAAAGGAATGAAGGGAGGTGTCGTGCTGGGAACAGGATGGGATTCCGAGGCAGAGCTGCGCTGAAGAGGGGTTTATGACCCGAGACATGTGAGGGCGAGGGGGTTGTCAGCATGCGGGGGATGCCTGCGAGGCTAGGAGAGGGAGAGAGACACGCTGGCTATCAGAAAAGAAAAGGGAAGCCATGGTGTTCAAAATGGCGGCTGTTTACGTGCACGAGAGGGTTCGAGAAGAGCAAGAGGGCGCCGATAATGTTGACGGTTTCAGCCTAACTTTCAACAATCCTCCCTTTTCAACATATCTAGCCAACTTGCTTACTCAATGTCAATTTTCATCAAATTCCTAACCTCGGTATCATACAATGCCCTCACGCGTTCGCTTCCAAAGTCCATAGTTTTGGGGAAAATACAACTTGCACATAAAGAACACAGAGGTGACAGACATTGAATTCCTAAGCATAGACCACATATTACAACTACAGGAATCAGGATAATGGTGAGCAGTCTCCAGCCCCAGTTCTTAACGGTGTCCCAGAACCAACCACCAAGCGACCATTCTTCTTGTTCTTGGTGGACTTCTGAAGAGAGTCTGTGAAGATGTTCGATGGCTTTGTACACTGAGGGTGAGTTGTCCGGTATGTATGTACAACAGCTGGACCCAATAATGCGGCATGCTCCTCCACGGTCCGCCAGAACCACATCTAGAACAAGGCGGTTCTGAAGAGCCACCAGCCGGACCGCTTGGAGCTCGGCAGTGTTGTTAGCAAAGATACCAGCTGTGATGTTCATGGTTGTTTCAACTGCCTGAGTCAGATGTCGGATGGCACGGCTGTTTGCCATCGGGCCCCAGAGGGGGACGAGTCCTTTCATAGCATCGAGGAACTGCGCTCCTGTTGAGTCGGCTTGCTCAATGTCTTTGGCTCGTTTCTGTCTATGGTGATTCGTTGGGGCCACATAAGTCGGGGGAAGGACGAAGGAGATGAAACAAGTGCCCCCCCAGCCTTTGGGGAGCCAGGTGTAGGCCTTTGTGCCGCAGACGAAGTACATGTTTGGGGATGACACAAAGGATGGTGGATCCGTGGAATCCAAAGTTCTGGTAAAGCGGCAAGCGCTGCGGCCCACCAGCTGTGTCCCAAGTCCTTCTACACACATGTGGCCTGTGACGTTGATGACCGACAGGGCCACAGTCAGAGTGGCAGCCGTTCGTTTCCGCAGATAGGAGAAGGTGGGTCTGGTTGGATTGTTAAACACCTGCATTTCGATTCGTTCCTTTTCAGGGATGTCCACGTGGATTGAGTCGCTGGGGGTCAGCGGGCAGAAGTGTGTCTTTGTTTTGTTCCGCCCGACCCCGTGAGAAAAATGCGCTGCGGTTCTGCTGGAGGTGGCATTGTCCTTATAGCTTTCTTGCAGGAGGATCAGCCAAGCAAGGCAGGAGCCGTGAACAGAGAAAGGTGAAGGGATGAATGGTATTGAATGTCCAGTGGCATGGGGTAGCAACCCACAGATCCAGCAGTTGGTGGCATTGGTAGCAAGATTGTGTTGGTGAAGTAGCTGCACGAAAGAGTTATTCCAAAACTCCTTTCGCCTCTCTCTTAGTTGAGGAGAGAGCGAAATCAGATAATGTTCCTTCATGGTGGTAGGCTGAGCGGTGGTTAGGAATGTTTCGTGAGCAGGTGCATGTTCTTCCATAATCCAGAGCGTGGTCATGAGGAGAAAGCAGAAGAGGATGGTGATGAAGAGTACAATTGTCTTTGAGCTGTGGAGTTTGTCTGTTCTTGGGTTTCTGTAGTGGGTATTTCCTGTTGCTTCCATCATCTTCTTTATCTGGCGCTTCCATCATCTTCAAGGTGCTCGGTAGCGGGCAGAACCACAGACTTCGTTTAGTTCTCTCCCGGTGACCCTTGGTTGTGTCTAGGTAACCTTTCTGAGATTTCAACTCGGTCCGTGGCCTACTTAGCCGAAGCTCCCTCCTTTCGACGCAGGAAATACCCTTCTCTGGATGGCACAGTGGGATCAGAGAATTTTGAAAGTTCAAGCGCTTCAGTATCCGGATAGCAGGCCAGTGACGGTCGGTCCTTGTTCAGGAGCTCTTCTTGGTTGTCGATGTTTTCTGTCGTGGCTAGGGTCGAGGAGACCTTCTTGCAGTGGTGTGCATGCAGCCAGTGCCGCTTCCCCTCCACACGAAGAGCCGTCCGGGTGGTGATTAACACTTGCCAGGGGCCCGTCCACCGGGGTTCCAAACTCTTCGATCGCTGAAAATTTCGGATCAGCACGAAATCCCCAGGCTGGATGGTGTGGCCCGGACCCCTGGAAGCATCGGGGATGGCCTGCTGCACCTGCTGATGAATGACAGACAGAGTTTCAGTCAATTTATACAGATAATCAGACATTAGGACGTCCGGGACGTCATGAATGGAGGTTGGTTTTGGGGCAGACCAGACACTCATGGGTCGACCGAAGACAACTTCATAAGGAGTTAAGTGATGTCGGGTGGGGGTAGAGCGCATCGATAGTAATGCCAGTGGGAGGGCGTCTGGCCATTTCAGACCCGTGGTAGCCACTATCTTGGCCAGTTTAAGCTTTAGTGTGGCATTGTGTCGCTCAACAAGTCCGGCAGATTGGGGGTGGAAGACTGCATGAAATTTCTGTTTTATGCCCAATCCCTTTAAGATGAGCTGGATAACTTCGGCTATGAAGTGGGGGCCATTATCACTCCATAAAATACGACAGAGGCCGTAACGGGGGAAAAATTCCTTTAACAGTACCTTTGCAGTGGCCATAGCGGTGTTGTCACGGGTTGGATATGCTTCCACCCACTTGCTAAATGCGCACACCACAACAAGTACATATTTTAGGCCTTGGCATCTGTCCAGCTGGATGTAGTCCATCTGCAGGACTTCAAATGGGTGGTTTGGGACCCCAAATCCCCCCCGGGGTACTACAGTTCCTTTCCCGGGGTTGTGTTGCAGGCATATTAAGCATTGTTGGACCAGGCGTTTGGCGGAATCTGGGATTTTATCATTGTGCCAAACTCTGGAGACAAGTTCGATCATGGGGGCTGACCCTATGTGGGCAGGGGAGTTTGCCATTGTCAGTATGGGAATCAGGTATGAGTCAGGTAGCAACCATTTGTTTGTGGCTTTTGTCCGCCAGCAGCCTTCGTCATCTTTCACTCCCACCCGTGTCCATTCGGTCAGTTCGTGTTGTGTGCTAGCCGTTTGAATGTCTCTAATAGTGTCCTTAGCGTCAGTCCAGTTTTCTGCTTGTGACCTGGTCACGTACATACGTGTTGTCGTTCTATTTTCAGCTGTCGTTCGGGCAGTGATGTCGGCTAGCGCGTTTCCCTGTCCAATAATGTCCGTCACCCTTTTGTGTGCCTGGCATTTGATGACCGCAAGCTTTTTGGGGAGAAGGACAGCTTCGATCAAGGCGGAGACTAGATCCCCGTGTAAAATGGGTGTGCCGTGTGAGGTCAAGAATCCCCTTTTCCTCCAAAGGAGCCCAAAATGGTGAACCACCCCGAAGGCATACTGGCTGTCGGTGTAGATGTTCGCTGTGGTTCCTGCTGCTAGGATGCAAGCTCGCGTTAGGGCAATTAGTTCCGCTGCCTGGGCAGATCGTTGCGTGATGCGGGCTGTCTCGATTACAGCTCGAGCCGTGGTGACTGCATAGGCAGCGGAAGTGGTGCCATCGGGAAGTTTGATGCAAGAACCGTCCACCCACAGCTCCCCGTCGGGGTCAGGGAAAGCCGTGTCTCTGAGGTCAACCCTACTTCTAGTCTGTTCGTCTGTGAGAGTCACGCAGTCATGTATAGGGTGTACATTGGGATCGTTCTCTGGTAAGGGTAACAGAGTTGCCGGGTTCAGTGTGGTGCATCTTTTCAGGGTGATATGGGGTGCAAGCAAAGTCAGTTCGTATCCGGTCAGTCGTGCGCTCGTTAGATGTTGCGTCTTGGTTTGGTTCAGGAGGGTGTCGACTGCATGGGGTACCAGTACCGTGAGGGAATTCGAGAGTACAATCCCCTCACTCTGTCGGAACGAGATTGCAGCAGCAGCTACAGCTCGAAGGCAGGCAGGCAAGGCTCTGGCGACAGGGTCAAGAGTGGCAGAGAAGTAAGCGCACGGTCGTTGCCTAGGGCCGATGGCTTGGGTCAGGACAGATAAAGCGCACCCCTCCCTTTCGTGAGTGTAAAGGGAGAAGGGCTTTTTGTAATCAGGGGTACCTAGGACGGGGGCTGAACAAAGGGCATCTCGTAGTTCCATGAAGGAAGTTTGACACTCAGGGGTCCAAGGGAGTGGGAAAGGGGCGTCTTTACTTAGCAGAGAAAGCAGTGGTTTCACAACGAGGCTAAAGTTTGGTAACCACTGTCGGCAGAAGGAGGTGAGGCCTAATAGGGAGCGAACCTGCTTCTGGGTCTTAGGGACAGGAGTATCTAGAATGGTTTGGATTCGATCAGGAGTGAGTTTTCTTCCTTCCTTGGACAAAAGGTGGCCTAGGGAAGTGACCTGGGGTTGGCAGAATTGCAACTTTTTCTTGGAGACCTTGTGGCCATTTTCCGCAAGGAAGCGCAGGAGTTGAACGGTGGCTGTGACTGCTAATGGAGTGGTGTCGGCTGCTAAGAGGATGTCATCGACATATTGCACTAACACCACTCCATCGGGTAACTGGACTTGATCTAGTTGTCTCTTGAGGGCCTGGCTGTAGATGCTAGGGCTTTCTGTGTAGCCCTGGGGTGCTCGGCAGAATCTATATGAGCGGTGTCTTAGGGTGAAGCCGAAGAGGTATCGGCTGTCTGGGTGGATGGGGATGGAAAAGAATGCGTTTTTGAGGTCAATGACAGTGAAGGTGGTGGCGGTGGAAGGAATCAAAGTCAGGATGGTGGTGATGTCCGAGACCACAGGGTACTGGGGTACTACCACTTTGTTGATCTCTCGAAGGTCAATGATAAAACGGTATGCTTTCTCATCTCCCTCTCCCTGTTTCTTGATGATGGGCAAGATAGGGCTGTTGCAAATGTTACTAATCACTTCCTCTACCACTCCTGCGTCTATCAGTGACTGAATAATCTTTACCAATGCCTTCTCGCCCTCGGGCGATATCCGATATTGTGGGAGTTTTGGGAGTGTGGCGTCTGATCGGACAGTAATGTGCACTGGGTCAATCAACATGCGCCCTACGTCTGAGTCCGTCTTAGCCCACAGATACGGGGGCAGAGTGTCGAGCAGGGATGTGTCAGCGTCGGTGATGGAAAACATGCGTCGGGGAGGGCAATGTCTAAGCAGGACGGGATTGTCGTAAAGGAGAACTCGAACTCCGTCTTGGGAGCATCTGATCGTTGCTCGGAAGTGTTTCAATAAGTCAAGTCCCATAATGGCGTCAGGGCTATTAGAGGAAAGCAAAAACGTGGTGTCAGTGGTGTTATTTTCTACGTCAAAGAGAATCGGGGCAGACAAAGGGTTAGTGGAGGGCGTTCCATCGAAACCTGTCGATGTTATGAGTGAGCCAGACAAGGGTGCCCTTGGAATCAGTCGTTTAGATAACGCACTACGTGTTGCGCCAGTGTCTACCAGAAATGGAGACTTGGTACCCAGGACCTTAGCAGTGACGTAAGGGCCCTGCTGGTCAACATAGAGCTCGACTGGATCCCTCCCTTGCCCTTGGCTGTCCTATGCGAAGTCGTGGGCGTCCTCATAGTCGGATTGCTGATATTGGTTCTGCCTGGGTCGATCAAACGTATTTGGTCTGCCTGATCTGTCGTTAGTCGTGTCATTTGGGGGCCCTCGCTGTTGTCCCTTATTTCTCAGTCCATTTGCTATGTCCCTGGGGTCTCTGTTTTTGATTATTTCCAGAAGAACTGGGCACTGGGATTTCCAATGGCCAGTTCCTTTGCAGAAAGCACACTGGTTCTCTCTAAGGTCTGTGCGTCCACTGTAGGAAGTCAGAGTGCGGTCCTGGGGAAATGTAGTCTTAGGGACGTTCGTCTGGTAGTTTCCCCGATATTGGTCTCGTCCTATAGTCACCCCTTGCAGTTTGGCGATCATCACCCTCTCTTTCAGGTCCTTTTTCTTTTTCTCTGTTGCCCTATCGTTTTCATTTTTCTGATGTTCATAATATTGGGCCATTTGGAGAATAGCTGTAGGTTTGGAGGCTGCCCAACTACTCTCGCTGGCCTGTAGTTTCTGGGAGATCTCCGATGACAGGCCCTTAACATAATTCTGGACAAACAGATGGTGTCCGGTTGCAGTGGTCATGTCCTGGCCGCTGTAATCGGAGAACACCGTTTCAAACCGGGAGAAGTATTCCGATACATCCTCCTGGGGTTTCTGGCGACAGGCTGTTACTATCGACCAGTCCACTTTCTTTTCTGGAATCAGGGTTTTTAATTTCTCTACAATTTTATCTGGAAGGTCTAGAATGGGTTTTAAAGGCTTTTGTCCAGGTCCTCGTTGTTTATCGAAGGTATCGAGTTGTGACCAGGTATGTCCGAACAGCTCAAGGTGGTCGACTTTCCGGATTTGCTTCCACACATCAGCTGGTAGACATAACCCGAAAAACAAGTCGATGTCAGCCAAGGTCATGATTGTTGAACCTAGGGCTGTACCTAATTCAGTATAGAAGGCAGTGGGGTTTTTGGGGTCAGGCAGAGATTTCCGGAATGTCAGAATCTCTTGCCGGTCCCATGGCTGGTAGACCCAGTTGTACACTACCCTTCCCTTTGCATCTTGGTTGTTTGCATCATCGTGAGTCCCTGTTCCTCGGGGAGGAACCCAGTAAGGGGCAGCCTCTCGTATCGGCATCATGGTGTTAGATTGCTCAGTTTGTGGTCCGGTCGCCACGGATGTCGGGGATTTAGTTCCTGATTCTCGTTCAGTGAGGTGGCGGAGAACCTCAAGCGTACGCGTAAGGAGGTCCGTCACATCATTCTCGCCCTCCTCCCCGATATCGACCTTCCGGTACAGAGTCGTTAGGCTCTCGGGACCATTGTCTTGGTATCGGTCCTCGTATGCATTCAAGAGATGGTAACACAGTCGTGCAGTAAAGTGTCGTCTGTAACTCCCTGTATACGATTTAAACATATCCGTGATGTACTCTTCACCTTCCTTCCTTTCTACCAGTGTCCTTGCTATCTTGTCGATCCCTATTAGCTCATCTTTGCTTAGTCTGTTTGTTCTCGCGGAACCGGTCCTTCGGGTCTCAGGGTGACCTAACGTTGTCGTTTGTGGAGTATTTGGTGCAAGAGGTTCGGCCGGCACAGAGACCATGGGGGCCGAAGCTGTGATACTACCTTCGTTTGTACCGGGGGGTGGTGAGTGTTGTGCTAAGGGTTGGGAGGGGGCATATGGAGGGGGCATGTAGATGATCGGAGGACCTAACAGCAGATCATCGTTGGTTCGTTGTTTTGAGGGTAGATCAGGGTAAAGCGTGGAGGAAGTTCTAACCGGACACTGGCTCGATGTTTCCATTTCTAGTTTCTGTTTAGCTTTCTCTCTTTCCTTTATCTCTTTTTCTAGTTTCTGGGCGGCTAGGTGGGCTGCTTTTCGCAGCTCTTTTCCCAACCTACTCTCAGTTTTCTTTTTACGTTGTTCAGTTTCTTTGCGCCACATGCCGAAACTATCAAGCATAGTGGGTGTTGTCTTGTTTTTACCAAGGGCTGTTTCTAGCGCTTTTATTTTATCATCATCGAAGGATCCTATCAGTGGCCACTGACTTTCTCGATCCTTTTTCGTATATTTATGCCATAGTTTGCTATAGGCTATAGCGGTCAATCCATGCTTCATGAACATGTCCTTATTAGGGGTGCCTTCCAGTGGGGCTGGATGGTCCATCTCTAATAAGCGGTCCGGGCTAAACAGGCTACTAATCAGTGGGGAGAAGACAGACATGACGGCTCGTAACGAGGGACAAAAAGTCAGCACTGCCTATCTTATCACTGTGTGCAAAGACTAGACAGAATATTTCTATTCTACGTTGTTTGCAGGCAGTGAATACCTCATGAATCAAATAACAAAAGACCAATAAATATTCAATGGGGAGAATGAGTAGGTCCGCAAAGATCTGCGTTACCTACCCTTTTCACTATCTGCAAAAAGGGAGGTCTCTTCCCTGTTTGCAGACAGAGAATCTCCAGAAAACAATAGTTTTGCGAACAACAGTTCAGTTTCAAGTAATTATTCAGTGGGGGAGAAAAAAACTAGGCACGACGGCTGCCTTACCTATCCTCCACTGTTTGCAAAGAGAGAGCCTGTTGTTTCTCCGTTTGCAGACAGCGAATCTCTAAAAAAATAAAAAGAGCAATACTAGTATTTCCTAAACAATCAAGCAATTATTTCGCAACTTGTCGTGTTTACACGACCTTACCCGGACCGCATGGACAGTTTCTTGTCTTCCGAATCCAGCGCCCGATCGTCCTCTCTTCTCCGTTATCCTCGCGGCACTCCTGATGGTTCCCAGTCAGGACCGTAGATCACTCGAGAGAGGTCTGTTCGGAACCAGTGAAGTTCGTATGATCGGCTGTCAGACGAGGGTCTATCGGACAGGCGCGCTCCCGATCGTTGCAGTCGTTCACTCTGTCGTCAGGACCTCTCCCACTGGATCCACGAGTCGCTGATGGGCCCCACGCTTGGGACGCCAATTGTAAAAGGGGTGGACGCTACCAACCAGAATATAAGGTTCTTAAGTATTGCCCGGCGGTGTCGCCTCTTGAACCCACAAGATATTTAACAAATGAAGAGGCAGGCGCTGGAGACTGGAAGGCAGGAAACAAGGTTTTATTTTCTCCGGAGGAGAAACACATCAGTTGGACAGCAGGTATCGTTCTGAGGTGCTCTACCCGCATCTCTGAGGCCTGGCCTCTTATACACAAGTTAATCACTTTATTGCATGAAACACATTCTCGTTAATACTTTGATGTACGAAAAGACATCCTCGGAATCTCCCCTTCAGGTCCGTTCCCACACATAGTTACAGTTGAAGTCCCCACCCCGGTCACAACAGGTGATGATTATCGCGCAGTTGGATATTCCGCCGATTCACGGAATGTGTGGGGCTCGATCGGATCTCGTAGGGTGGGGGCTTTGATCGACCTGAGGGTCCTTTAATGGGAGGAAGCTTCCTACTGTACTGGGGGTAATAAACAGTATCCGCAGAGCCAGGTGGTGGCCTGGGAACGAGGAAGACAAACGGGCACACAGGAAAAAGGGGGTTTGTATCAAAAAGGACCTGGGACCATGAAAGGAATGAAGGGAGGTGTCGTGCTGGGAACAGGATGGGATTCCGAGGCAGAGCTGCGCTGAAGAGGGGTTTATGACCCGAGACATGTGAGGGCGAGGGGGTTGTCAGCATGCGGGGGATGCCTGCGAGGCTAGGAGAGGGAGAGAGACACGCTGGCTATCAGAAAAGAAAAGGGAAGCCATGGTGTTCAAAATGGCGGCTGTTTACGTGCACGAGAGGGTTCGAGAAGAGCAAGAGGGCGCCGATAATGTTGACGGTTTCAGCCTAACTTTCAACACTGCTTACTCATCAGGACCATAAAGTGATCCCTACTGATAATAGCTCAGTTCTACAATAATAAGCCTACTGTCCTACAAACAATACAGCAAAAATAAGCTGACTGTTTGAGCTTCAGAGCATGAGCTGGCCCTAGTGAAGCATGGTAATTTTCAATGAATACCAAAAATATTGACCTATTGCGGTCTTCTCTTTGTGAGTGTTCAATGCCCCATGAGCTTGCAGGCGAAGCGTATTCAGCGCGGTCGAATCACCGGCATAAGAGCTTGTCCTTATTCCTACCCCCGTGCTGCTCCGAAGAATTAAAATTCATCTCCAATAGGGTGAACCGAAAGAAGATAGTGGAGCCTTCCTAATCACAGCACTTAACCTAAATAACTCATCATTGTCTAATTCCCCTTAATATTAGTTGAGGGATTTGTGTGCACACTGATTGGCACCCACCATCACAATGCTAGTTCACAAGAGAACTTGGTGCTGTACGGGACCCGATGTCGCTGCCCGTCGCCAGAGGAGGCTTTGTCAGGCTGTGACGATTCTATCACAAGCTGCCCCCCTTTTCCATATGGATGGGAATTGTGCCGTCCTTTTATGAGCCAAGATGCACTCTTCAACATTTGAGGGCTCATACCTATCTTTGGCCTGAAATTATATGCACTTCATCAAGAATCATTTATAATTGACTAGTTTCTTGTTTGAACTATACTTCTTGTCTGTTGGCCCTTTTAAAACATCGGCCACAACTAATTGCTTGACATATCAATTCTTTGGCATTAACCTCCGCACGGCTATCTTCGACCTCCAGTTTTGGAAGATTCTTACTCCGGATTTACATTGAACAGTAGTATCTCAGACCGAGCTTCATCTCTACTTATGGTCTTCATGTTCTCCTGGTGAAGGCCTCCTACTGTATACATCTAATAGATATCCATCACCTGACTCCAGCAATTACCAAACACGACTACATTCAGAAATTAGGACCTACCAGCACGACTATACAAATTAGAATAAATTGCCCTGAAGAAGTCCCTAGTGGACGAAACGCGTCGGCTGTACAAATCGTTTTTCTTCAGATGCTTTGGAACAAAAAAGATTCAAAACTAAGGAACACTATTCCTGTGTTTATTAGACTTAGAACCATTTTTTACTGTTTAAATCTGTGTTGTGGCCCTGTGCATTTATGTATACATCTCCAATAGGGCATAATAATAGGAATATGAATAAAAAAGTTTACAACACACAGAAAGTAGAATATAATTCACAGCTGCCTGGTACATGAGGTGAGGATTAGTTAAAGGAGATTATAGTTATGCGTTCCCTGGAATGACTTCAGAATTTGGAGTTGGACTAAATGAAAGCAGATACCCTTTTTTTGTGGTTACGTATGACATGTAACTGCTTACAAGAATCATTTACAGGTCATTTCACTTTTTCAAAAGCATTGCCTATATTGATATTTTACCAGTTCAAATATGTGATGTTGATATTGGTAAACTTATTTTTTTATATTTATTTACTTATTCTTAATTAGCAAACTCAACCCGGTGGCACAACTTGTCATCTAAGCTAATTGGAATTATCTGAATAAGGTATAGAAAGTGGGGGTTCTATTGACTTTGAAAAATTCTTTAAAACACATTTGGAATACATTCAAGTGTGGCCTGTACCCCCATAACATTTAAAATATCTTAGGACTGTGTTTTTGACTCGTTCAACAGTATTACACCTTATTATCAATTACGCTGCTTTGGTTTTAGCTGAATGTGTTTTAGGAGACGAACTCTACCCTCAAAATCCCCAGTTTGATTAGCTATTTAGATCTCTAAGTTATGACCTCTGCCGTAGGATCAAGACTTTTAAACCTGCCCCTAAAACTGCTTTACCAAATCTGGCATGCCATTACCTCCCAGTGTGGCCACTGATATTGATAGTCTGAGAGGAGATCAAAGCACCACATAACCTCTGAATGTGAGTAATATTAAATACATGCATAGTACAAAGAACTTGAAGTATACACCAGTTGTACATTTAAAAGAATGGATTTGTGATTGCTGATGAAGAATGTCTTTAATATACACAAACAAAAATTAATCAAGATTGTCAAATCTTGGTAATCTCTCGAAACAAGGTGGTTTTATGTCAAAAATACTTAAAATCCTTAAACCATACTTTTTAACAGAGGTTGTGGCCAATCAGATTTTCTCTACCCAAGTGTAATTTGGTTTCAAACAGATTTCACATATTAAGTTTCTGACTTAAAAGTGTTTATATAATACTCCGGTATTTAACCCAGGAATTAACTTCAGAGATTAAAGCATCTCCTGGGCTGGAAGTAAATCCAAATGAATGTTGTGAACGTGTCTCCCTGGCATTTAATCTTTCTGTTACTAGCTCAAACTGTCTACTTACCTTTTGGCAACCCCTGCTCCTTGAAGCTGGGCCTTGCTGGCAGGCTTCATTATTCTATAACGGGCTTCTGACTAGTGTGGGATTTCTAGATAAGTGAAATTAATGCAACTTGTGGTGCCAGGTTTTGATAAGTAAAATTAATCAATTTTCTGAATGTCCAGGACCCCTGAGGGTATGCTTTAAAGAGTTAAAGTAGATTTGGTAAATGGTAAATTAATTACCTATTTTGAAATTCTGACCTGCTACCTTCCACAGCAGTGGAGTTTGTTTGGCGCTATTAGAGCATGGAAATTCTCCAAGCATGTTTCAGTGAAACATTGAGCAGAGTGTACCTTCCTTTAAAATATCTCTCCAGATATATTTGTAAAAGTGCAATCTACTCTTGTGAGTCACGCAACTGAAAATATTCAGAATTCCAACATGGATCCTCCAAATAAAGGGAAACATGAAACGTGTAACTCTTCAAGTGCATTTGCATTCTGGCATGACTTTTGAGGAAGAGCTCAAAGATTGTTTATAAGCTGCATATTGTTGTCCAAGAGCTCCTGCGACATAGATCCGGCAACTGTAAGAACCCTTCCCTGATACAGCTACATTTTTTATCAAAGTGTGAAGACAAGGCCTTATTTATATCCGGTGCATACGTTATCCTGTCATAATCGTCACGGATATCCCATCTGCTGTATTACAAGTTTGCTATATTCGAACTTGAGTGTGAGACTTGTACATTTGGCTACTACGTTTCTAGCTTTGTACCATTTCCTTTTATTGTTGGCATTTTTTAATTATTTTTGATTTTGCAAAAATGTTCAATGTCCTACATTTTCCCACTTGAATTTTAGGGCTATAGTTTTTGTTTTCCTATTGGCAAAGCTTCTGAACCCCTCATATATTTACCTTTGTTTTCATTTATACTTTATTGTAAGACTTAACATTTTTATTTACAATTGGAGTGGACATGGAAGTTTTGTATTTTTCCCTGTATGGTGGCTGAGTTTAGTTTCTTTGAGGATAACCTTGAACCTATGGCTAAGCAACCAAAAGTAATCCACGGTCCCTCATTAAAAACCTTTAGCAACTTGTTAACTGGCTTGCACAAATAGGCTAGTGTGTTATATTAACATTGAAGGAGATTCTCCGGTGGCATTCTTGAATCAAAAAAATCACACTTTGTACTGCTTATCCACAGTAGTAGAGAAACGTCCTTTTTCTGATGGGGCATTTGAAAATCCGGCCATGTGACATGCTTTAAGCACGAAATATAACTGAGCAACAATATTGTAAAAGAACAACAAAAATATATTCAAGCTAGTGATGAGCAATTTGTTTTTATTAACACCTTCTCACTTTGGTGAATTCATTGAATTTGAGTAGTTAGTATAACACTATTAAGTTCTCTGAATTTTCTCAAGGAGGCAAGTTAAAATTACTCCATTCATTGCAGACTGATGTTGCCTTCTATTTGGATTGGATATCGGGATGCAGGGATTTAGGACATGAATTACGAAATTTCCATTTAAAACAAGTGGTCACATCCTGTGCCAAGTTTTTGTCAATGAAAAAGTAATTTACTCACCAACCATTATATTAATCTGTTGGTTCACAAAATTCTGAATTGCAGTGCATTGTAGTTCCAACAAGCTCATCAGTATTCCTGAGGCACATTACAAATTGTGACTCACTATGATTGGATGTTATCACAAGGATGGTAATCTGCTGGGGTCAGCAGACCACCATGTCTGTGATAGCATTTCGATAAAATGAACTTTTTTCAGTGAAGCAGGAAACAGGGCTGAATTTAAAAGAACATGTTTGTGCTTTATTTAGTTTGTGTTAGAGTTGGTAATGGTACTTTGCACCATTAACTACTCCCCAACAAAACGTTTACAGTCACAAAGGGGATGTCCCTTTGTGTTTGCAAAAAGTTTACCACTACATCTTGGGAGTCTTTAACTTTTCAATGTTTTGCAATAAGATTTTGGTTGCAAAAACATTGATATACATCATAAAAAATTGCTATTTAGGAGCAGCGCCCTAAATATTAAGATATTTTGCAGCACAAGCCCTGGGATTATGTGAGTCATAGACTGCAATCACATCATGGCTTTGTACACGAGGCCCTATGATTGTTAATGCTGGTTTTCTTCTCCATTCCCCAATCACAGAAGTCCTTAGGGCAGTTCTTCGGGCATCAGGGAAAGGGGATGACATTGCTGTTGAGAGTGTAGCTACTGAAAGTGGGGGAAACAGTGAGATCATCTCCTTTCCCTGATCCCATTAAAAAAACTGAGCAGAGTAGAAAGTTATCAAAGTTTGCAACTTCATGATACAGTTCGACTCAAAATATCTGGTTAGAAATGGGTGAAAAGTCCTTACGGAAATATGATGGGTTTAAAATTATTTTCATTGCTCCTTTGACACGACCATGTATGGTCTTAATTTGAGCCGGTCGATGCCAGTGGGAGCCAGTGGCACTTATTTTTGGGGACCAACACTTTTTTTCTGCATTAGATAGCAAGAGAGAGAAAAACAAAAAAAAGCGGAAAGACGGAGGAATAGAAGATCTGAAAAACGGTGCCAAAGGGAGGAAACAGGAACCCGCAAGATTGAGATTAGTGGGCATGGGTGGTCTGGTAGTCGATTTAAGAGGCGCAAGGTGGAATAAAGACTACACAGTTTTGATATTGGGAACGTTAACATTTGATTGCACTTCTGAGCAGAGCAGCAGCACTCTTGATTTAACTAATTAAGCACTGGTATGTCTATATCGAAATTTTGAATTTCTCATGAAGATTATTATGGTAGTTACAGACATTCTACCATTGAAAGGCAACTGTGAATATTTAGGAGTCATATTTGGTTTCTTTTTATTACAGGAAAACCACTGCAGGAGAATTAAAATCCTTGGAGACTGTTACTATTGTGTATCAGGGCTGACGCAGCCGAAAACAGACCACGCTCATTGCTGTGTGGAAATGGGGCTAGATATGATTGACACCATTACGTAAGTGACTTTATGTGATGTTACAGTCCAACTGTTTCCCTTTAGTTTTCTAGTGAGAGCAACAATTGCAGGCTCAAATTTGCACTTCAGGCGTTACGATTCTACAGACGGGTTTAGAAATAACATCACTGTTTATTTAGTAGCATAACGATTTTAAACTATGACTTGCAAATCACTGTGAGAGTATGCATGCACATATGTGTGTATTTATGGTTTCGTAACTTTTGCATGTAGACTTTTCAAGTTAGTGCTTAATTTGTTCCAGTGCTTGCATGTGGTGGGCCCCATCACTCAAATATGGGACTGGAATTTATTTGTGAACAGGCTTTGACCCAGAGCAAGAGAGAGAAAGGAGGAAGAGAAAAATAAGAAAACTGTGAAAAAAGGGTAACAAAAGGACCTGTGAGAAGGAGATACATAGCTAGAAGTGAAGTAAGGTAGAAGAAAGAGGTATGAGGTTGGATGAAGACAAAGGCATATGTGAACATACCCTTGCATCAAAACATAAGAGTCACCACGTTTAATGGGGCATTTTTTTTCATTTCATCCCACACTAACAACCCTATAGGTTTGTTTTGAAGACTCTCACCCACTGAGTTTTAATTCAGTGGCATGCTTCATCATCCAGTCCTCAATACACATACCAAAATTATATCTGGATGGGCTCAACCTTGTTAGTTTAAGGGAGAATTTTGAGAGGTAGTTTATGGAAAAGGATTAGAGATCTTAATTTTTAAAATTGTCTCATGGTGACTACAGCCCCTCGTATTGTAGGTAAGGTTGAAAATAAAGAATCAATGTTCCTAGGGCTCTATTATGTACACTGCATCAAGAATTTGGTCAACATGTTTCAGCCTTGATGTGCCCAGAATGGGTGACTTGGCTTTCGTCAGGACTGAACTCCTGAGACCTCCAGCTATCGTTTTCTCAGAATAAAGATTTTACATTGAATTTTTGTACCTGTTTGGTATGTCAATGCCTTCATTTATCCATATATCGAGGTATGCCACTCACATACAAAACCATCTTCCCAGTCTGGTTTCAGTGGGTAAAAAATGATATTGTCATTTGGCGCCAAAGTAGTTGCTATTCGTATTTACTGAAAAGCTCTTTGCAAATGGATTTCACCTATGTGATTGACTGGACGTGCAGAAAAACATGCAAACACACAATCATGCATCATAGCAAATGGTGGTAGAATACTATAAAGGTGGGGCGATGATCTTTCCAGAAGCATGTCTTTCATGTGTTATTTCTCATATAACATGGCATTGCATATTGATCTGTAAATGTGGTAACTAATACCAAATCTTGCCCATGCTTGTCATACATGTCGTGGAAACATACTTCTTAGATTTCTGCTGTTTGCATCAGAGGTAGCAGGGGACGTCAGCTTTGTTGTCAAACACTGTAAAAATGCAATGTCGCAGGAACCCAAAGGCCCACGTTAAGGCTTATCCACAAAGAGGATATTTTTACTCCAAGCAGGAGTCATTTACATGTTCAAAGGTCCTGATCGGCTTCATCACCTATTGTTTCCCCTGGTACCTGCATATTACTGGTGAGACTGCCATTGCACCTTTTAACACTGATTGTCTTGGTTTCCAGGTCATATGATAGTGGTCACATGACCTGCATGTGTGAGACAATGTGTCTACAACAAACTTGCTTTAAAAGAAAATATTATTCCGTCTGCATAGTTGTGTGTCTTTATTTTCTTAGGCCTGCCTCTGGCCCATTCCTCACTATTTGCCCTGATTCATGGGCATATTTTTATGTAGCATGGTCTAATCTGTATGTGTAATGAGGAGGGTGATAGCCTGAAACCGGCCCCAGGATGTTTGTTTCCAGTCCACGGAGTACCTGGCCTGGTTGTTCAGGCTGGGCTGTTCCCATGGTGAGCATGGTCAAAACTAATTTGCATATGGCTGGGTGCAAACTGGGGTGGCCTGGTGAGCTAAAGAATGATGGATTTAACCCAGCTTTCTTGACTGGGGGCCAGTTTTTGAAACGTTTCTGCACTTCATCCATCATCTTGTGTTTGCTATGAACTCCCCATCAATGAACCATGGATTTGCCTGTATAGATGACACTCAAACTCGAAAAAACATTACTGTGAGGGTAA
Source organism: Lissotriton helveticus (assembly GCF_964261635.1). Classification (NCBI taxonomy): domain Eukaryota; kingdom Metazoa; phylum Chordata; class Amphibia; order Caudata; family Salamandridae; genus Lissotriton; species Lissotriton helveticus. The sequence goes on from NC_136063.1 coordinate 1,550,647,928, forward strand.
GTCCCGCATATTCCAATATGAAATGCGAGATCTGTTGTATGCCCAAGTCTCTTGGAACAGTATGTGTTCCAAAACTTGTAGGCTTTAATTTTTCAATATTATACAGCACAATCTTGACCCGAAGATATCAGAGTGCTTTATAGATGGACACATTCATTTTTAAGCATGGGGAGATTAAGTGATTTGCCCTGACTCACAGGATATTTGAGCCTCCCGCCAGACTCAAGACTGGCACCCCAGCTTCAAAGTCGGCCTCTCTAGCCGTTAAGACATATCTTCTCTTTTCCTAGGACGGGCTGTTACATGTCAAGATACACCAATAGGTTGTTGTCTGGGTTGCAGTGGACATCCCTCCGCAGATCCAAGAGACCCGTAGTTCAGGCACGTTGGTGATTTTTAATTCTAGGGTCGATCCTTTCCCTGAGACTATTGGCCGACCTGGAGGTGGTCTTCTATTCTTATGGCTCTTGGCGAGAGTGTAAAGATATGGTGTGACTATATCTATGTTCCTCAAAAACTCTCCTTCCCTGCATTATCCAGTCCAACATTTCACCCTCCTCTACCATATTTATAATATTCAGTAATGATTCTGGGTGTTGGGTCGATACCTATCTTCTGGTAGTTCCATTGACCTGTACATACATGTCTAAGTGTTTCTCTAGTTTGTAGGACAAAGCCCTCCCTTATCTTCGAGCTTTATCACCATGTCCTTATCTACACTCAATTCTTTTAGAGCAATTTTTTCTTTTTGTATCATGTTGGGGAAGATTATCCGAGTGTTCTGGTCAATTGAGTCCACCTCCTTGAACACTGCCTGCTCAAAGACTAGTATCTCAACTAGGAAGGCTGGTGTGGGAAGGGAACAAAATAATGATTTTTTTCTTGGATCCTGTATAACCCGTCTCTAGCCTGTCTTCTAATTAGTGGAAAAAAGAGCGTAGTTGTATCTTTCTAAAAAATTCCATGAGTACACAGTGTAGCTTAAACTTGTCGAGATTTGAGGTTGGTAAAAACCCAAATTCCTTTATTCAGAACTTGTAACTGTGTCTGATTGAGCTGTTTGTCAGACAATGCGGGCACCTCAGGGTGAGAGTGCACCAGATGGAGATCTAGGATTCCGATTTTGGAAAGTTGGTTGGCAGAAGAGGGAGGGAAGGACCCATGCAAGAAGCAAGGGGCAAGGAGGAGAAAGAGCATCCCCCGACACAACAAAAGATGCATTAGAAGAATGGGCAGCTGCTAGGCAAGAGGGTTATGTCACTGGACATGGGAAAAGTCAGATGGCCCGCTATGAGCATTCTCACGGTCTTGGTGGATAGGCATTAGGGAGAAGAGCAGAAAACAATAGGGACAGTAGGCCTGCAGTAGGCTGTCCAGGATGTAGAGTGAGGAAAGGTTGAAAAGCCTTGGAGAAAGAAAGCCTGCAGTAGTTGTTAGGTTCATCTTCAGATTTTGGCAGTGGAAGAAAGAGATCAGAGATTCCGGTCATTAGGTTGTCTGGTGAGGGAATAACAAAAAGGATGGCATCAGTGGTGACATGCAAGAGAAGGATGATTGGCCCAAGAAGACTTGCAAGAGGTAAAAAAAAAAGTTGGAACAGAGACAGAGAGAGCTGCAGCCCAGGGCACCTTGGGACAGTCTTTGGCAAGTCTAAATGGCAGCATGAAGAAAAGAGAGGAAGACAGTACCTCCACAGCAGAAGTTCAAGACTCACTGAGTGAGCATGAAGATGGGAGGGTGGTCAGTCTTGGAAGAAGAGGAAGGCTACAGTGGGAATGGTGAGTCGAGCCATAGGAGATCATAAGTAGGCACAGAGGGGTGAGCTACAGGGAGGTGAATATTTAATGAGAAGTTATAGTTGATCTGAGAGAGATTTTTGGAGAAAGAAAGAGTGGAGTGGAAGGAGGTGAACAATATACAGGGCTCGGGCACACAGGAAAGAGAAAGAGAGTGAGTGGAGTCAGAAAGGGAGGGAGCGGAAGTGATGCAGAGTTGTGAGAGTGAGAGAGGAGGGACAAATTGTTGTAACAATGAAATGGACGGGCGGCTGGTGCAGATGACAGGTGAAATGGACAAAAGCAAAGTTGAAGGGGTGGATACTCAAAATTCAGGAGGGAATGAATGCACTATGATGATGCTTTGCGCCTAAGCAGCTTGCTAATGGCCAACGGCAAGAGAGAAGATAGTATCCAGTGAGGTTTTGGGCAAATTGCTACATAGGGAAATGCATAGTGGAGAGGGATCAAAGAAGGCCTGTTCAGAATATAAATTATACTGGATTAATTCACATAATTTGGGGAAAGTCCCATTATGTTTGATACATGTAATTCTCAAAATGATGACATTAACTTACCTCACATAATTACATGCAATTGGCGGTAAAAAATTACGCCATATCACAGCATTCATAATAAAAATGTACCACAAATGCACAGGAACAGAAGAACCCAAGCAGCTGTTGTTTGCTGTGCTTTGTTGTGTCCTTGCACCAAAAAGTGATGTGAGGATGCATTTCACCCTCAAATATAGCGCAAAAATGAACAATTTACATTTTCATGATCACACATATTTTTGGAACAGTTGTGTGCAATTACACAAAATAAAATTGTGTGAATTTTGTACACCCCTGGTTCAAAGTTGGAAGCAATGAGTTGGCAAAAATGTGCAAGCTACATACTACCAATGACACATGGATAACAGTGCTCATAACGTACGCTAGCATCATGTGTTGGAAATACCCTGAATGAAGTGTTGCACTATTTAAATATATGAACTTAAGAGGGACGACATATATACGTTTTAGGGATATGTCTCCGCTTCATTTTGAGTAAGAGTTCAGGGCAAGGAGGAGATTGGTCCCAACAAAATCATGGCATCATAAGGAGACCTATAGTATCAGCTCCCACTGCAAGTGGTTTTCTTCTGCCGCACATCCCTTTTCAGGAGAGAGCCAGCCTGGGGCAGGTGGGGACGTGTGCAAAAAGGAGCAGTTTGGAACTACTACAAGGGTGCCTGCTATTGATCCACATCCAGATGCACACATAAGGCTCTGGATGCAGCAGGAGACATCCTTTGCTGCACTGTTTTACTTTTCAGGAGCCACAAGATTAGGGTAAGGGAGAGGAGTCAGAAAATGGTTCTGGGAAATGGGCAAAATGCCAATGAAGATGGACGCAATGGCCTATGGGTGAAGAAATACCCAAAGAGGACAGTCGTAGCATGTTAAAAGGATAGTTTCACTGAAGGTTTCTGGATTCCGTACCATGGGCAATGAGTATGAGGATGGGCTTACAACTTGAGAGTGAAAAGAGGCTTAGAGGAGGTGGTGCAGGCCAAGCTGAGGAAGGAGATTTAAGTGGATCACATGGTGGTCCTTTCAAAGTCCTGCCAATACCAAATTTGAGGATCTCTCTCCTAAGTGTAGAAGCAAAATAGACTGCTGGTGAATTCAGACTTATACAACATTGATCCTAACCCAGGGGGAAAGCTGATGTATGATTACAATAGCACTGAATACTACTGCACAATTAAGTATGTGGGGTTGAATGAGGCAGTGTCTCTGATACAGATCTTTGGCAGGGGAGCGGTGATGGGGACGACCGACATCTAGTCAGCATGCTTTTCTCCTGTTGCTGGTGCAACCAGTGGACTTTTCCTATTGTGGATGCTGTTCAGATGACTATGGGGGCTGAGTCGCATGTGCAGCCTTTAAATACCTTAGCACTATCCTGAAATGAGTGGTGAAGTTAGTGAATGATATAATAACAACAAAGGAGTGACTGGGATTTAAATCATATCAAAGAATAAAAATTACATTAGTGTGATATTATCCCGCTTGGTGTCGCAAATGTGATCAATACTCACACACGTGCTAGCACCTGGCAAGGAAAGAAAAATCTGTCTCCCTGTGTACGCCCGATGGGTCCTACTTTAAGAAGAAACCTAAAGGGCCTAATAATCACCCTGTGCTAAAAAGAGGGAAGAACCTTATTTGTTAGAAGGACCCTCACTCACCACTAATTGGTGACATGCTTCATCATTGGGTCCCCGCTGGGGTGACCGAGTGTCCCCCCAGCGTGCTACGACGCCTGGTTACAGCGGAGCAGGATGTGGTGAGTGCAACAGTGCTGAAATTAGGAGGTGACTAATAGTGAAAGTGTAAGTGTATTAAAACATGCAAGGTTGTGCCTTTACAAAAATCTTTAATAATGGCCAGCCTGCATTAAATAAAAACAAGGTGGACGGACTCCTCAGGTTCTGAATTAAGGAACCGGAGTCCTAATCAGAATCAAACAATGGTCAACATGTTTCTGCTGTAAGTTGCCTTTTGCTCAGCATTCGTCAGGACCTTAGCCAAAGTCCTCCGGTGGTGTGCGCGCGCTAAAGGCGCACCCTCCCAGGAGGCTCGTAGTGTGAAAAATATGTACAGTGTTGAAAATCAGGACATTTTCGTGATTTGATCACTACAGATTCAGTAGCGATGCATAAAAAACCTGTAAAGGAAAAGGAGACAGACAAACAAACACACATGGAAAGAAATTAGCCAACTAATTTCTTCTATCAGATGCCAAACATAATGTGTTACCCCAGATCAAGGGGTTAGTTGTACCTAGATCAACTTGATTACCCGTCCAAATAATGTAACGGGTGTCAGTCACTTGCTCGGCTGAATAAATCGTAGCGAGCAGTGTATTGTTCGTTTCACCATTATAAAACGATGTGGTAAAAAATGCAGTGTTTAGAAAGGTATGTATGTTAATAGAACTCACAGATAGTGAGAATCGATAACAGAGGGTTGACAAGGGCACCCCCTTCTAAGAAGAGGAAATGGGAGAATGAACCAACCTCATTGCAGGCAAAATCATGCCCCGTCGGAACAGACAGTGCGGGACATCTTCACGCGGGGTAAATCTTTTGGAAACCAAGCCCGCACGGAGTTAGCCAGAATAGGACCCTCGGAAAACTTAAATTTGGGAAAGGTCGGTGTTCAGAAGAACTTACTTCAACCTCCGCGGCTCCCCGCAATGTACCTACTCACTCGGCTCCTGTCTTCCGGGAGTACCGTGAGAGGCGGGGGAGGGTTGCTTAAACCACACGCTCCGTGGTAGGTTCTGAGGCACACGTGGGTAGGTCACATGTTATGCTTAGTGACGCGCCCTCCGGGTTAAAGGGAAATAGACCCGGAAAGGAGAGTGCACGGGATAGGGTTCGAATCCCGATTCAGATGCAAATGCATTTCGGGATGGTCCAACCCGATTATTAGAATATCAAAAAGGCCAAAACTATTTGAACACACAAATGTCCGTAAGTTATATTTGGACTCCAGTTGTACGGTCAGGTGTAGTACCCATCTTATCAGTTGGCACCAGGCCCACCTGCCCTCCCATCCAAAAGCCCTGTACGCCCGGTGAGTAAAGGCGCCCCTCTGAACGCGCATTTAAGAAGGCACAGATTGATGTATACTGCAAACAACAAATTAATTGACTGAGGTGTGAGTGTTATCTTCAGGTTCTGCGGGAGCAACGTAACCAGGTTCCTCATCCCTGTTAAGCAAATATGTTGTATAAAGCCCCCAGATGTTTTTATGTCTACTCCGGGGCGGAATCAATTCGCTGAAATTCTCGGACTGTGTACACCAATAAAGCATATCGTGTGACCACTGTGTCATTGTTGGGATAGGTCCCCGCAACCAGTACATTGCAACCCCCCGCCTCACCATGAGAAGACCCATGTCCACCATTCTGCGTATCGCCTTAGGCAGCTTTTTAGAATATCCCACAAGAGGTAATGCAGGATCGGGAGAGAGCTCTCTGTCAACAATTTTCCCCAAGTCCAGAAAGATATTTCCCAGTATTTAAATACCCCCGGACAATGCAAAGCTAGATGCATAAAATCTGCAGTTTGTGCGTGATATCTGTTGAAAACCAAGTTTTCCCTCAGACCGTACCTGTATAATCTCTCTGGGGTCTAGACTATGGTACACTCTATTCACAAACTTGAAGTGTATTAGTCTATGACTGCCATGTAAAGAAATACGTTGTGTGTTAGTGCAGCAATAGGTCCACATAGAGTCATCTATGGTGAGTGGCAAATCTTGCTGGCAGGCAAGCCTGGCTTTAGTATAATGATTTGCTCTTTGAGAAATAGCTAACTTATATATAATAGAGACCAGCCTGCGAGGGGTCTTAGTTTTAATGATATATAACAGTTCCAGCACCTCAGGGGGTTCCTGCAGGTCATCTCCCAGCAAGTCTTGCAGAGCCCTCCTCACCCTATAAAAATGAAAACGTTGCAGCAAATTGCCAACAACTATCGAGCCCGCAGCCTCTTCCCACGTTTTAACCATGCCATCTTGAAATAGGTCTTCCATCGTCAATATGTTCATTGTTTGTGAGAGAGCGCAAACAGACCTAAATGTATGAGTGCATCACACTTACCTGTAGTAAGCACAAATCATGAGGAGAAATGCCATGAGTGCTAGTAGTATCTGCAATTATATTCTGAATGTATAGCTAATGTAGAGATTTAAGTAGAAGTGGAACTAATACAGAAATGTGTGACACTATATGATTTTATTAGATGTGATTATTCCTGAATTCATGTCGTGTAGCTGCTAAAATGTAAGATGGCATGTGGTTAAACGCAGAATGTGGTAGGCCTCAGGGCCAGAGCTAGAAGGGAAGGGGAAGGTGTTTCTTTTCACGACATAGATTGAAATAATGTTTTGGCCATTGCATTTATGGGCCATGATTTATAGATGTGTTTACTGAATAATAGAATAAGAGTATTAACATGCTTTAATTAATGAAGAAGTTGAATGCTATAATCATTATGAGAAATATTGTAGGCCTGAAATGTTTTAACATTGATTTACACGTACATGTCTGGGCCGAGAAATGTTGCGAAATCTTTTTGGAAGTCTATGAGAGTTGGGTTCTTGGCTGCAGATGTCTGTCTGCAAGAGAAAAGGGGGAATCCAATTATAAATGAATGAATAGAGGTCTGTTCAGTAGACGGCCCAGACATGGAGGAGGGTTCTGGAATGTTTAAGGGGTATCAGCGGGCCGGAGAAGAGTCTGAGAAGCAAGGTCAACTCTAACGTATGAGGCCCAATACAAAGCAGCATGGAAAAAGCCAGAAGCTACACCACGTGAGGGGCGTCTCATGAGGGGCGTCTCAAATGTTGTTGACTGTTTTGTATTAGGGACAGCACCCCTGGGTGGAGTTAGAGCAGATACCTGAGGACCCTTTAGAGAGCGGATGGGTAGGCAGAGAGGGGTCATGACTGGAGAACTATAGGTTTTCACCAAGAGACTTAGAGTGAGTGACTTCCCTTGGGGGTCATTCACTGCTGACACCTTTGTTAGGTTGGGATTTGGTTAAGTAGGGATACCATCTAGAGCAGGGTAGGGACAGCCTAACCTGTGTGTTTTCCTCCAACTTAAATGAAGGAGAGATATGCGTCAATGCTGATAGCTTTATTATTCTTAGAACTTGTGTTAGTAATTTCCGTTGCTCGTCTGAGGGCTTTCAGAGAGCACATGTATGTAGTTGGACCTGTGTATCTCGTGAATCTCATTCTGAGATGCCTGTATTTGCAGCTTATCATATCTTTACAATAAACTTTTGAAAGCTAGAAGTTGTTTGTGATCTTTTGGAGCGGGGTCCTTTATTGGGTGAACTAACTTGGGGAGAGAGGCACTTTCTTCCTTCAATGACAGGCAACAAAGGTTCAGTCGACCAGATCGGGGTTTAGATCAATAGTGATAAGGTATCGATCAAAATCCCGCCCTTCCAGTTGGTAGCTATAGAGGATGGTTGCCTTCTTGAGGACGGTGACCTAGGCCAGGTTAGCTTACCCCAAGGCCCCTAGAAATCGATGATCGGAAGAACCGCCCGCTGAAGAAGATCCGGATGACGTGAGACAGAAAAAGCAGCAGTATCGGTCGAGAGTGAGTATAAAGGGTCATGCGTGTTAGATTGCGGTGTTTTTGTATTGTATCTATGTTGTAATGTCTGGCGGAGTTGAATGTCTGTAGAGTGACTGTGGAACAGGTTGTGAGCGCGCGCAACCGGTGGAAATCTTAAGTTCAAGGAGAGCTTAAGTGGTTCGGGTGTATCGGACACCCAGAGTAATTGTCAAATAGTGTGAAGGGGGTCATGAGGTACCATTGATCACCCGAAAGACCGAGATAGGGGGAACGTAAGAGTGAGTGCGTGAGTAACGGACGCTGGTCGGAGGTTACTGTGTGTGTGTAAGCAACCTATCAGAGAGACGATAGACATTTCGTCAGTTGTGTTGACAATTACATATAGACTGTGGACGTACAGTCGAGGGAAGTGACCGCTTGGTCGGAAGTAGTCATTTTTCGGTGTATGAATGGGACGCATGCATGACCGGGAGACGAGTTGAGAAAGGAGGGGTGCTGCTGCGAAGCGGAGAAAAGTGACGTCAGGAAGTGTCGCGACGTGATTGGCCGACAGGAGAAAGACCGCGCTGTGATAGGCCAGCTAGCAAAGACGTCAGAAAGTGTCGCGACGTGATTGGCCGACCGGAGAAAGACCGCGCTGCGATAGGCCAAGTTAGCAAAGCCGCGACAGGATTGGTGGATTGTCATCAGGAAGTAAACAGAGTAGCGAGGCTGGATATTGTGCGTATAATTATGAAGTGTTTTAAATGGCTGAGAGCGGTGTTCAAAAAAGAGAAGCGGGGATCGTATGAGGGGGAAGAAGCCCCGCCGGAGGGTACGCCAGCTCGTTACATGGCAGTGAATGTTGGGTTGCATACGATCCTTTGGATATCAGAGTGGAGTAAGATTACGGAAGGAAATGAGGAACTGACGTTCCCGAAGTACGGGACGTTCAGATTAGAGGTGTTACATCGATTAAAATCAGTCATGACCTCAATGAGACCCTTGCCTAGACCGACCCAGTTTGAAGCTCTTGATGCATGGATTAGGGCAGCGCATGAAAAGAATATGAACAGACGACAAGAAAGGGTGAAACGATCGGTAAGGGCAGTGCAGGATGCCAGGTGGGATGCGGATGCTAAAAGATGGAGAGTGCATAACATGGAAGTAAATAAACTGTACCCGGTGTTAGAGGTGCCTGGAAATAAAAGCCCCCTAGAAGAAGATGATGAGAGCGAAACAGAGGACAGCCTGATAAACAGATTATTGACAGACAGGCCACCCCCGTATAATAGAGCAGGGGGAGAGGTCGAGCATAGTGAAGGAGAAAAGGGGGGCAATGCAGGAGAGCATAGACCGCTTCCCAGTTCAGAGTGGGATCCTGAGGCAAAGAAAGAGCTGTCCCAGCCTAGTCAGGTGCAACAGGTAGTCGGGAGGTTTGTGGTACAAAGAGCGCCGGAAACGGAGTGCGCCACATCCTACGGATTACCAGATGCACTACAGGTACCTGTTACCATAGGTCCTATAATATCGATATATGACCAAGAGAGAGCAAGAGGGGAAGAACGGGTACGGAAGGACAGAGAAAGAGCAGGGACGGCAAGGAGGAACGATACGATCAATTCCCCAAGTCAGATGCCGATACCCAGAGAGTGGAGCACCCCGATGCACACAGCAGGGGACCCAGGAGGGGATCCTGGGGGCCCTAGATGGCCAGCGGATCTGAGGGGAACCGGACGAAAATCCTTTCAAGAGCTAAATGAGTACATGAAGAAGTGGGATGAGGCAGTGGAGGCTCACAAGAGCATCATAGCTGCAGAAGCTGAAAGGGAAAGTCAGGACAGCAGAGCTCGGACTCACTGCGGGGCTGGGGAGAGCAGCCCGGAGTGGGACTGTAGAGAGAGAGATAGTAGGGGAGTCACCCATTGGGCCCGGAGTGGGGATAGAACAGACCTGGAAAACGGGGGCCCCGAGAGTGGAGGGGTGGCGTGCCCAATACTCAGTGAAGGGGAGAGGAGAGCGCAAGAGTACAGAAACAGCTTTAAGTGTCCACACTGTGTGCCCGGCACCAGAGAACAGAATGGGAGTTGTGAGAGGTCGCACCATAGTCCCTGTGATGACGGAAATGAGCGCAGCCCAGGGAATATGGGGAACCAGGAAGGATCGTATCGGATACTGAGCGATACTAGGCAAAGGGAGAGTAGCGACCAGAGGGAAAATAACAGAGAGGCGTACGGCGAAAGGAGAGAAGCAGGAGAGAGTGGGCAGAGCAAGAGTGGGGGTAACAGGCCCGTGTTCCATCATCTTCCAAGATCGGATGGCCGAGCATGGGACCTGGAGAGATGGGAGCAAGGGAGAGCACTCATTAACTCTCCCGAGCCCAAACGTAGAGCTCGGAGTTGGGATGGTAGGGAGACCAGTGAGCCCCCTTCGAAAGACATATTGCGAGCTGAGATAAAAGCTAAGAGACTCGATGTCGCCAGTTTAAGGTCAGACCTGGATGACATGATAGATGGTACCCTGCCTTTAGAAAGAATGGAAATGTATGAGCAGGATGAAATACTGTATATGGCAAAGGACATCACTCGAAAAGCGAGAGCAATCCATGAGAAGTTAGTCGAACTAGCAGGCAAATATATGGTGGACCTGTCAAGAACCAAAGCATTACAGGGTAACCACAGGCTACATTACACAGATCGAGACCTAGATGAGAGGAGAACGATTGGGCTGAAAACGCACATAAGGGAACTGATCACTGGAATAAGGACATGGAGGGCACTAGATAAGTGGGAAGAGAGGTGGTCCAAGAAAGGGACCGTCAGGAGAAGCACGCTTGGTATGACACCAGGAGGGCTGCAGGGAATAGAAGCATACCCTTTGCGTGAAGTCGCCAATGGGAACTATGTGCATGTCCCTTGGAGTAGGGGAGATTTAGCTGCTTTTACCACCTCCTTCCCCAAATTGCGGGAAAACCCAGTGGAGTGGTACAAGCAAGTTGAGAGATTTGTAAAAATCTCAAAGGTCCTATGGATAGATCTGAACACGCTGTTTGACATTGTAGTACCAGGAGATCTGTGGACAGCATGCAAGGTTAGCGCTGAGTGGCCCACAACGGAGCCGGAGAGAGATGCTAAGACTAATGGGCCGTCCGAGATTGTGATGGCAAAATTCGAGAGAGTGATGACTTGGCTGAAAGAGAAAGTGCCAATGCAAGACATAGATTGGGTCAGAATAGACCGAACCAGACAGGAACCCAAAGAGACCGTCCACGAATATTACGAGAGATTGCTGAAGGCGTTTAAACAGTATAGCGGCCTGGATGTAATGGATCCAAAAGACATAGGGCAATTCGTGTCCAAGTTCGTCCTGGGACTGAGACCGGATATTAGTTTAATGATTCAGCAACACTCGATTTGTTGGCAAAGTAAACCCCTAGACGAAATACTGAGGTATGCCAGGTACTGCTGTGATGAGATAGACTCCAAGGCTAAGAAACTAAAAGAAAAGTTGATGGTGGTACAGATGCAGGCAGCAGGGAAGGGGGGACAGCAGCAACAGCAGCTAGGAACAGGTACAGGGGGAAAGAAGCAGTACAGTCAGAACAAGGGCAATGAGGAGAGTTCCACCTTTAGACCCAGATTAGACATAGCTGCCTTGAAGAAAACGACTAGGTGCCACCAGTGTAACGAGGTGGGGCATTGGAAACGCGAGTGTCCCTACAATGTAGAGATAGGAGAGCAAGAGATAGAGGAGGAAGAGGTCCAGAGCGCGCCTACAAGAGGGGTGACGCCATACCAGGGAAAGGTGCTAAAAGGGGGGGGGCCCCTCCCCGAGCCCAGTTCCCGCAACCTCCCCGAGTAGGGAATATGGGTAAGACCTATAGACAGATGCCCCTGTTTGTAGAAGGAGAAGAGTGCTATTATGTGGACCCATTAACCGGACAGAGAGTGGAAAGAGAAGACTGCACCCTCGGGGCAGCCTTGGAGGTGGACCAGAGGGGACCCTATGTCGAAGCAGAAGTAGCAGGGTGCCCTACGACATTTCTGGTGGACACAGGAGCCACTAGATCCACGATCAGATCAGCTGCAGTTCCAGACCTGCCCATGTCTGGAGAGACCATACAAGTGGTGGGGGTCGCAAACAGGAGAATAACCAGCCAATTGACAGAACCGGTACAGGTGAAAATAGGGAAGTACAGCGATGAGCACCAGTTTGTGGTTTGCGATTCAAGTCCTGTGTGTCTGCTAGGCAGAGACCTGTTGTGTAAATTGAATTGTACAATATACTGTACACCTCAGGGAGTGGAGGTATTGACCAATGATGATGACGCAGACTTCAAAGTTGCAAACTCAAGAATATGCGTGGAGCTGTACCCTACTTTAACAGTAGATGAGCTCCCCTGGGACTTGAGAGAGACAGTGGCACCAGAAGTATGGGATTTCACTGGGGAAGAGATAGGACTGGTCAAAGGGGTGGACCCAGTGAAAATTGTAGTGAAACCGCATGCTGAGTTCCCAAGAACACCCCAATATAAATTGACTCCAGAAACGATTGCAGGCATAAAACCCGTGATCGAGTCCATGATTAAACAGGGAATACTGAAAGAAATCGTGGGTAGTCCATGCAACTCCCCGATTATGGGTCTGCAGAAACCAAATGGGAAATTTCGGATAGTACAGGACCTTCGAAAGATTAATAACATAGTCGTTTCGTGTTGTCCAGTGGTACCGAATCCATCAGTGATACTGTTTCAGATTCCATTCCAAACTGAGTGGTTCACTGTGATTGATCTTTGTCAGGCTTTCTTTTCGATCCCTCTGGACGAAGAAAGCCATTTTCTTTTCGCATTTAAGCTGGAAGGTCGCGTCCTAACATGGTGTCGCATTCCTCAGGGGTATACAGAGAGCCCATCGATCTTTAACCAGCTTTTGAAGAAAAATCTTGAAAGTCTAGTGCTGCCCCAGAAGTCAGTTCTGGTCCAGTACATAGACGACCTCCTCGTGGCGTCAGAAACAGAAGAAGCTTGCAGGGAGGACTCCATTGCTTTGTTAAATCACCTAGCTGCCAATGGGCACAAGGTGTCCCCGGGAAAGTTGCAGTACTGCCTGACAGAAGTGCAGTACTTGGGACACAGAATAGAGAAAGGCAAGCGAAAGGTGTCACCAGACAGGATAGAGGCGATCATGAAAATGAATGCGCCTAAGACACAGAGAGAGGTCAGGATGTTCCTAGGGATGGTGGGTTATTGCCGACAGTGGATCGCGAACTTTTCACTGAAAGCAAAGCCCTTGCAAAAACTGACGCACAAGGAGGTGAGCGATCCGGTACCATGGGACAAAGACTGTTTGATGGCATTCTTACAGCTGCGAGAGGACCTGTGTCGTGCTCCGGCATTGGGAATGCCTGATTACAATAAACCATTTTTTCTTTACTGTTGTGAGAGAGAAGGTTGCGCGTTGTCTGTGTTAGTCCAAATCCATGGGAATGCCCGTAGACCAGTTGCTTATTTCTCGGCTACTTTAGACCCAGTAGCCGCAGCGTTGCCCGGATGTCTCAAATCCGTTGCTGCAACGGGTGTCAGCATTGAGAGATGTGAAAATATCGTCATGGGGCACCCGTTAGAGGTGTGCGTGCCCCATTCTGTTGAACTGTTGATGACCAGGACCAAAACACAGCATCTGACCAACAGCAGGCTCACGCGCTATGAGCAAGTTATACTTGCTGCAGAGAATGTGACCCTCAAGAGATGCTCTGTTTTGAACCCTGCCACCTTGATGCCACTCCCAAATGATATCGAGGATGATGATGAATGTACAGACCATGACTGTCTCGATGTGACTGAACTATGCACCAAACCCAGACCCGACATCGTAGATGAGCCACTGACCGACCCAGACGAAATTTTTTTTGTCGATGGCTCATGTGTAAGAGACGAAGTTGGGCAGTTGAGAGCAGCTTACGCTGTTTGTACAATTACCGGAGTTGTGGAAGCTGGGTGCCTGGAAGGAGTACACTCCGCTCAGGTAGCCGAGATTATTGCCTTGACACGTGCTTGCTTGGCAAGCAATCAAATTCGAGTCACCATATACACCGACAGCCAATATGGTTATGGGGTGGTTCATGATTACGGGCAGTTATGGTCTCAAAGAGGGTTCATGACCTCTTCAGGCTCTCCCATTCGCAATGGAGAGTTTGTGCGCCTGTTGTTAGAGGCGTTGCAATGCCCAGCAGGTATCGCAGTTGTAAAGTGCACCGCACATACCAGAAATGAGGACTTCGTTTCGAAAGGCAATAGATATGCTGATGAAGTTGCGCGGTATTGCGCGGAGCAAGGGTACTCTTTCACAGAGGTGGAAGTGGGTGGAATAAATGTAAGAACTGAATTAGCCATGATATTGGAAACTGTTGATACTTGGGATGAATTGGCAAACATGCAAGAAAATGCTCCTGATTTTGAAAAAGAAACATGGGAAAAGGCAGGATGTGTAGTGGGTGAGTCCCATTTTTGGGTCTCAGCAGATGGCAGAGCAGTGTTGCCCAATGAGATGGTGAGTCCAATGGCCAGACTCATACATGGTCCCGTACACTTAGGGAGAGACGCTATGCTGAGAGTGTTTAGACAGACCTGGTACAATCCTAAGTTTAGAATAGCAGCGGAAGCAGTGTGCCAGCGTTGTGTGACCTGTCAGCAGCTGAACGTAGGGAAAAGAACACCAGTTGCACTGAGTCACATAGGAAGGTCTGGAGGTCCATTCAATCGAATGCAGATAGATTTCATTGAAATGCCGAGATGCAACCGCCTCCGCTATGTCCTGGTGGTTGTTTGTGTGTTCTCCAGATGGGTTGAGGCATACCCTACACGTAGGTGCGACACCCTCACAGTGGCTAAGTTACTGCTTAGGGAACTCATTCCGCGCTTCGGGGTGCCGGCCTCTTTGGAATCAGATAGGGGAACGCATTTCAATAGCGAGCTTGTGAAGATGATTTGTGCAGCTCTGAATATCGATCAGAAGTTGCATTGTAGTTACCGACCAGAAGCCTCAGGAATTGTGGAGCAGATCAATGGCACGATCAAAGCCCGAATTGCAAAGGTGTGCTCCTCAACGACCCTGAGTTGGCCTGACGCCCTGCCATTGGTCCTCATGAGCCTTCGTAGTACCCCAGACAGAAGAACGGGGTTGTCACCACATGAGGTGTTAATGGGGAGAGCAATGAGGCTGCCATCTGTCCCAACTACTGCACTGTTAAATATCACAGACGATATGATCCTGGACTATTGTAAGGGGCTGTCTGACGCCATTCATTCTGTGTCCCTTCAGGTGCAGGCTGCCGAGGTTCCATCGTGCCAGGGCCCGTGCCATGACCTGTATCCTGGGGACTGGGTCCTGGTGAAAAAACATGTGAGAAGAAGCTGCTTGGATGTTCGTTGGCGTGGGCCCTTCCAGATCATCTTGATTGCGAATACGGCTGTGAAGGTGGGAGGCCTGCCCAATTGGATGCACGCGTCACATACGCGAAGGGTTCCAGCACCTCGGGAAGAAACAGCTCCTCTCTCGGATAGACGTCCAGCAGAGGACCGAGAAGCCATAGAGGGGGCTAGCCAAGCTGAAGAGGTGCCAGCGGAAGCAGGGAACGAGTCTGACCAAGCTGAGGACGGTCAGTACAACAGCGAAACAGACGACGCTACAGAAGGAGAAAGTAGCTGGGAGTACGAGTCAGACACTGACAGGTCTGACAGAGAGCGAGAACAGACAAGAAGGAGAAGGAGTAGAAGGGCACGTGGAGAAGCTAATTGGCCGCAAAGAAGGAGCTCTAGCCTGAGGTCAACTCCAGAGGTAACCCTTCCTCCGATATCAGAAGACTCAGACCCGGAAGAAGGTGCTCAGGGCGCTGAAGCACCGGACCGAAGAAGGTCAAGAAGAGTGCGTGTGCCTAACAGAAGATACTCCACACCTGAGTGGACATATCTGGCGACAAATGTCTTTGAAACAGGAGACAGGGAGGATTCGAGCGGTGGTGGTGTCCAGTTCTGAGCCCATCGTCACCGTGGAAATACGACTGTTGGTACCCGGAGTCGAACAAGAAGGGTCACTGACATTCATGCTTCCCAGACCTCCCCGCCTCAGCAAGTTAAAACATATGTTTCTTTCAGAATTGCAATTCCCCGACTTTGGTACAACGATAACAGCCCATGAAGAGCACAATCTTCGTTTGGAAATACTGAACTTTGCTATCGAAGCTGCAGGTACAAACCTGATAGTAGATGCTTAAAGGACTTTTGTAAATAAAGCGAGCAGAAAAAAAGAAGATTACCTAGCGCCCAGGAAGCAGAGAATATTAGGGAACTTCCCTTGAGTTGATGGAGAAGGGCTAGGGTTGTCTTTATTGAACTGTTAAAGGACTTTTGCGAAGAAGGTTGTCAGCTTCCAGTTGTGTGGATTCTAAAGACAAAAGGATTAAAAAGAGACTGTAAAGGAACGAGAAGAAAAGAACTTTGTGCCAAGATAAGAGAGAGCCATATTGTCTGACGAAATGGAAGCCGGCACCCAGAACCGCAGAGCTAAATGTATAATAGGTACACTAATAGTAGGAGTGATAATATTAATAGCTTTAGTGGTAACAATTTCTTATGTACAGGGACATGAGGAAGAGGCGAAGGTAACTGATGTGAAATCTGTAGAAACGCTTACACCCATTGTTGCTGGTGAGAAAAGGGAAAACACTCAAGAGAAAGCGTTATTAGCTGCAGAAGCCCGCAGATTACACGTAGATGAGTCCCAAGGAGACTTTAGGTCAAATGCTTATGCTAAACTCTTATATGAATACGTGGATGCCATGGAGGTTAAGGACTGTTACGTCTGCATGCAGTTGCCGGCGTCTGTAGATGAAGGCATTAGATATCATCACCTCCCGCTGACATATGGCATTACATGTAGCTTATTGCTTAGTATATTTTATGAGAGAGATAGTTTTGAATACTATTTCTCCAACTATGATTCAGTGTTGCCAGAAGTCCCAAATTATAAGCAGATGAACAAATGGGACTACTGGAAGAGTGAAGACAGACTGGCTAAGTTCTTCATTCCTTGGATTACCTTAGATACTTCACATGCCCGTAGAAATAACCTGACATGCAAAGTGTCAGAAGTCGAGAAGAAGTTCATAGGGCAGGTGGATGATCGTTACAGGAGACAAAAGATTTTGAAAAAATCAGGACAATGGAAAACAGATTGGACCGAGGAAGAAAAGGCACACAAGAGAAAGGGTAGTAGTGGTCCAATAGCTTTAGATAAGACGCAGAGAGGAAAGCTATGTCTTCACCGAGCCAAAACGTATTATGAAAATGTATACGTGGGAGAAGTCGACTGTGAACATGCTTTCAATATAGAGTACTATACTAAAGATTTCTTGAAGGGAATGCAAGTGATTCCAAATGTGTATTTTGTATGTGGAAGAAATGCCTACGTGAGACTACCTGACAACTGGTATGGATCATGTTACCTAGCAATTGTCTTCCCCAAAATATATCATGCACAAGACTTAGTGATCATCGAGGGCAAGACATCATCGAGGGGAAGGAGAGATATAGGAGATGCAGAAATGGTTGGAGATGTCTTTGGAGCTATGTTCCCTCTTTTAGGAGTAATCCTTAATGATGTTAAAATTAGACGACTGGCAACCGTTGTCGACAGGTTGTCTGCCAGCACTGCTCAGTCCTTAATGCTGGTAGAAGGAGAGATGCAATCGATAAGGGCTATGGTTCTTCAGAACCGTCTTGCGTTAGATGTCCTACTAGCAAAAGAGGGCGGAGTCTGTAAGGCTTTGAAGGTCCAGGAATGTTGTACTTACATTCCAGACAATTCAAAGCCCCTTGAGAAAGTTATTAGGAACATAACTGATATTCACAAGGAGATCGAAGACTTGAGTAGAGAAAATGTCTGGGAAAAGGTGGGCCACGGAATGAGTGAAGTTGGAGGGTGGATCTCCACCTTAGGCAAAAGCTTTGTGTGGTATATACTAAAACCTATCATCATAATATTGATCTGTGGGATTATATTGTGGGGATTGGTGAGGGTATTCAAATGGTACAGAGCAAGAAGGTCAGAAAGGGCCCAAAGAGAGCAGCTGCAGAGATTGGCTGCCATACAAGATAATCAGTACAGGAGTCTGAGGGCTCTGGAAGCGCAGAGACAAGTTATGCCAGCAATAACTGCAGTTTAAATGTTAGTGATGACCCCGAGAGGTCATCAAAGGGGGGAACTGAGAGAGCGCAAACAGACCTAAATGTATGAGTGCATCACACTTACCTGTAGTAAGCACAAATCATGAGGAGAAATGCCATGAGTGCTAGTAGTATCTGCAATTATATTCTGAATGTATAGCTAATGTAGAGATTTAAGTAGAAGTGGAACTAATACAGAAATGTGTGACACTATATGATTTTATTAGATGTGATTATTCCTGAATTCATGTCGTGTAGCTGCTAAAATGTAAGATGGCATGTGGTTAAACGCAGAATGTGGTAGGCCTCAGGGCCAGAGCTAGAAGGGAAGGGGAAGGTGTTTCTTTTCACGACATAGATTGAAATAATGTTTTGGCCATTGCATTTATGGGCCATGATTTATAGATGTGTTTACTGAATAATAGAATAAGAGTATTAACATGCTTTAATTAATGAAGAAGTTGAATGCTATAATCATTATGAGAAATATTGTAGGCCTGAAATGTTTTAACATTGATTTACACGTACATGTCTGGGCCGAGAAATGTTGCGAAATCTTTTTGGAAGTCTATGAGAGTTGGGTTCTTGGCTGCAGATGTCTGTCTGCAAGAGAAAAGGGGGAATCCAATTATAAATGAATGAATAGAGGTCTGTTCAGTAGACGGCCCAGACATGGAGGAGGGTTCTGGAATGTTTAAGGGGTATCAGCGGGCCGGAGAAGAGTCTGAGAAGCAAGGTCAACTCTAACGTATGAGGCCCAATACAAAGCAGCATGGAAAAAGCCAGAAGCTACACCACGTGAGGGGCGTCTCATGAGGGGCGTCTCAAATGTTGTTGACTGTTTTGTATTAGGGACAGCACCCCTGGGTGGAGTTAGAGCAGATACCTGAGGACCCTTTAGAGAGCGGATGGGTAGGCAGAGAGGGGTCATGACTGGAGAACTATAGGTTTTCACCAAGAGACTTAGAGTGAGTGACTTCCCTTGGGGGTCATTCACTGCTGACACCTTTGTTAGGTTGGGATTTGGTTAAGTAGGGATACCATCTAGAGCAGGGTAGGGACAGCCTAACCTGTGTGTTTTCCTCCAACTTAAATGAAGGAGAGATATGCGTCAATGCTGATAGCTTTATTATTCTTAGAACTTGTGTTAGTAATTTCCGTTGCTCGTCTGAGGGCTTTCAGAGAGCACATGTATGTAGTTGGACCTGTGTATCTCGTGAATCTCATTCTGAGATGCCTGTATTTGCAGCTTATCATATCTTTACAATAAACTTTTGAAAGCTAGAAGTTGTTTGTGATCTTTTGGAGCGGGGTCCTTTATTGGGTGAACTAACTTGGGGAGAGAGGCACTTTCTTCCTTCAATGACAGGCAACAAAGGTTCAGTCGACCAGATCGGGGTTTAGATCAATAGTGATAAGGTATCGATCAAAATCCCGCCCTTCCAGTTGCAATGCTTGCGTAACCCCTCTATCGCTACATGGGGACAACCAAAGAGTTCACTCAATCGGCATAGCCGATGAGTACAGCAGTGCCCCTGTCTGCATTTGTAATAAATTAATGGAATCCAGGATCCCAGTCCTGCGATCTGTGGGTTCAAATATCGTGGCCGGAAGGGGGAGCGGATCTGCAAAGAGTTTTTCCATGCGGAGAAACAGAATGTCTGGCACCCTATGTATCCAGTAATAAGCATGAGCACCTTTTGCTGCTCAGTAATAGAGATTTAAATCTGGCACAGCCAATCCCCCCATGCAATATGGTAGAGTGAGTATCTACACGCTTGTTTACCCGCCCAGGCCTGTTTTAGCAGTGATTTGTTGACTCTTTGAAAGAAAGAGCAGGGCAAAAGGAACAGGAATCGGGGCAGAATCACCATCTTCATAATGGAGACCCGGCCAAGTAAAGACAACGGCAACCTGATCCAGGCCTCAATGTCATCCTCTGGTTTATTGACTGCAGTGTTATAGTTTTCTCTAAACACGATCTATGAATCCATATGCAGTCGTATGCCCAGGTAGCGAATCACATCAGTGGAACAGAGTAGTGGGTAATCCATCTCGAAGTTTGTAGTAACAGGGGTGAGCTGGAAAACATGGATTTAGACCAATTAACCGGCAAACCCAACAACGCCCCAAAATGTACCTCCTCCCTGAGGGCAGAGGAGAGGTTGTTTTCTGGGTAGTGAACGTATAATAATGTGTCATTCGCATAGGTAGACACTACAATCCTATAATTCGGGAAACATATACCTTTATGACTATGGTACTCCCTTAATGCGCACGCTAGTGGCTCGGCGACCAAGGCATATAAGATAGGAGACAGGGGGCAGCCCTGCCTCGTCCCTCTGGATATGGCAATAGAATCCGTAACCAAGTTACCTATTCTTATTCGCGCCGTGGGTGCATTGTACAACACCCCAATCAGTTGGGGGAAGACTGAGCTCAGTCCCATCCTAGACAGTACCTGTCACATGAAGGGCCACTCAACTGAATCAAAGGCCTTCTCCATGTCGAGGAAGACCATAACCGCCTTAGATTCCTGTTTAACATGTATAGTTCCAAACACAGTTCGGAGATTGTAAGTAGGGTTCCTATCACAAACGAACCCCGCCTGCTCAGGGGCTACCAATACTGGCGCCAGGGGAGCTAAACGATTAGCAAATATCTTAGCGAATAACTTGGTGTCTACATTGAGCAGAGAGAGTGGACGATAAGACCCACACTCTTCTAGAGGTTTTCCCAGGTTTAGGAATGGCGACAATAACCGCTTCCCCATCGTAAGTGGCATTGTGCCTGTTACACATATCCTCAAAAAGCATTGAGAGATGTGGAAGTAACAAATCAGTAAAAGCTTTATAAAAGCCAGCAGTAAGGCCATCCGACCCTGGAGCGCTAGTTGCTTTCATTCCCGCCAAGGCCAATAAATGTTAGTCTTTTTCTATGGGCCACATAAGGAACCCCCGGTGAGTATTGGTGAGAAATGGTAATTTGATATGCTCTAGATAATCAAGGATTTCTTCCTCCGAGCCAGAAGAGCGGGAAGTGTATAGTCCGAATAAAATTGCTTGAACCTATCTGCAATGTCCGCCTCTTCAGTTAGCATCCCACCCTCTGCTGACCTAAGCTCACTGATCAGTGTTTTTCTGCACTTAGCTTTCAATATCAGAGCTAATACCGAACCAGGCCTGCCACCTTCCCCATAGACTCGAGCTGTGGTGTATTTGCCTAAATGCTTGATTTCGCTATGTGCGGCTTCCTGATATTTTCCCAGCAATTCTTTTATTTCACGCTTGATTGCCTCGTCCTCACTAGCTAATTGACGTTTTTCCAAGGCACTCAACTTCTGTTCCAGGTCAGACAGTCTCTGACGTATAGTGCGAAGAACCCCCGAGTGTTTGGCCATAGCCATACCCCGAATATAGACTTTAAAGGCTTCCCATACAGTCTGAAAACTTTCCACCGACCCCACAATAATAGTGAAAAATATGTCTATGGCTTCAGCTAGTGCTTTTTTAAAGAGGGGGGTCCAACAATGAGTGAGGGGGAAACTGCCACGTAAATGGCTGTATAGCCTTCCTAGGTGTAGCAAGAACCAGCAGAAGTGGTGAATGATACGAGAGAGTAAGTGGGCATATCAAACATTCCCGAATGAGCGCCATGAGTGAGGAAGAGGCTAAACAGTAGTCTATACAAGTGTGCAAAGTAAAATAGGCAGAGTAGTGCGTGTAACCTCCCTTGTCCGGGTGACGCGCTCGCCATACATCGCAAAGATCCATGCACACTGTAGCGCTCGCTAGTGCTCTAGCCGCTGTTGTTGGTTGCCTCATCAGGCCCCCCGACCTATCCAAATTAGGGTTTCTGACAAGATTAAAGTCCCCTCCCCAGAGGAACCGTGCGCCCGGATACCTATTAGCCTTATCTGCTAGTGTTGTGGAAAACTCCAGGCAATCATAGTTTCGGCCGTAGACATTCACTATAATTAGGTCAGTGCCCCTACCACGGCATTTGGAAATCACGAAGCGACCGTCCCTATCTGAGTCTAATTGCACCATTGTGTAGGCTGTGCTAGGATTAACCAAGGTCAGCACGCCTCGGGCATGTGTAGTGAAACCTGAGACCTTGATATTACCCAGAAGTCCTCTAGTACGCAGCAAGTCAGTGGGAGATGTGTCTCCTGAATTAGGGCTATGTAAATGTTCTGTCCATTCAAATAATTCAACACCTTGCGTAATTTACGGTGATCGTTAAGCCCCTGAACATTCCACATCAGTGCCCGGAGGGAGTCTATTGTCTTCGGAGTGTTAACCCCGCTGGGTCCCGCCATCGCGTGTTTCAAAGCTCATAATGCATCCTGACCAATGCAACATAAAATTAGTATGTACACCATATAATGACCAATTAAAAACAACAAACAACCAAAACAGCAATGCTGCACTCTCCCCCATCCTACCCCCACCCACGGCAGATCACCCCCAACTCAGTCGCGTAGCATCCCAAAGAACTCCCAATCAGCCTCCCTCTACCCCCAATCAAAAATACCACCCTTGTGTGTGTCACTGGTGGGCAGAGGTCGCTCGTCTAACAAGGAGAACAATGGAAGCATTTACCAGCCTCACCGCTCATACATCTTCCTATATAGGTATACAGCATCCCAATCCCATTAGTCTCAGGCCACGATAACTTGTACAGAGCAGAGGGAGGCATCTCCTCCCCCAGGATCAAGGCCCAGTGCCCCAAGTTCCATAGCGGTCCTCTTCGAGAGTGCTGCTGTATTCACTATATGTCCCTTGCCTAGTCGCCCACCAAACTCCTCTCCCAATCAGTCCAACCAGTTATCAACAACTTTTCGGGAGTCCCCCCTCTTTTGAGATCCGAGTTAAATCCCAAGATGAACCAGGAAAATTCCCCATACAATCAGTAGGTAATAAGCTGCAACTGGGAACATCAGGCAGTATCCAGATGACCCAAAGGTCCACCCACTCCCCTCCTGTTCAAAACCCCTCGTCCATACTTATCGTCTAGGAGCAGCTCGCCATTTTCAGTCTTTTTCCTCTAGAGTACCCCCAGCCACTTCATCAAGCAGGTGCCGCTCCGGGCTGTGACGTTGCTCCTTGGACCAACCCTTCAGGCCCTTCTGTAGGGACTTTGGGTCTGTAAAGATGTGAGAACAGCCCTGTCTGTTGACCCGGAGTTTAGCAGAATACAACATGGCGTAGTCTATTCCCAAATCACATAGCTGCTTTGTCATAGGAACAAATTGTCGACGCTCCTCCTGCACACGTATAGTGAAGTCTGGAAATAGCGATATTGTGGATCCTTTGTATGCCAATGACTGTTTTTCCCTTGCCAGATGCAGGGCAGTGTCTCTGTCATGATAGTTGAGCAGTTTTGCGATAATCGGTCGTGGTGGTGTCCCTGGGGTGGGCAAGGCCCCAGGGAGCGATGTGCTCTCTCCACCACAAACATAGTGGAGAAGACCCCCTCTCCCAGCAGCATTATCAACATCCTCTTGATAAATTATTCCATATTACCAACCATGGGCGCGCAGGCCAAGATAGAATTCACGACTCACACGGGGGTCCCAAACCCCCGCGGTCACGTAGCAGCTAACGTCCCAGTCTGCACTCTCCGGCGATCTTTTTCGCTGTCCCAATCTCCCCGAACTCAGGCCTGGTGAACACTGTCCTCTGCCGCAGCGTGTTACCCCAGAGAGGGGCAAATTACGCTCAGTACGTTGTGCAGCAAGATGGCGGACTCCGGGGGAAGGGGGCCCCACTAGGTGTTCCGGCCCTCGCGTCTTCTCTGCGAGGGTAACTCTTGGAAATGGCCCTTTTTGCAGGGTTATCCCCAAACTTTTTGCTTCTTCCTCCCTTGTTTTTTCTGACCTGTGGTTGTTAGCAATAGGACTCTGAGCACTTTACCACTGCTGATCTGTGCTGAAGTGCATATGCTCTCCCTGTAAATTATTACTGTGATTGGTTATCCATAATTGGCATATTTGTTTTACCTGTAAAGTCCCTAGTAAAGGGCACTGAGTGTGCCAGGGCTGGTAATTCAAATGCTACTAGTGGGCCTGCAGCACTGATAGTGCCCCCCACATGAGTAGCCCTAAAATGGTGTCTCAGGCCTGTGTGCAGTCTGTGAACTTCCATGTTGTCCTGGCCAGTGTACACACAGACCAGACATGACCCTTCCCTTTTCTTACACATTGGACACCCCTATGTAGGCCCTAGGTATCCCCCTGAGCAGGGTGCAGTGTATGTGAAAGGTTGGACATGTACTAGTGTGGGTGACATGTCCTGATAGTGAAATACTGCCAATTTCATTTTTCCCTATGGAACGGACATCTTGCCCATAGGATAGAATGGGGAATGCTGTGTCCCATGTGTACCTGCATATCTCCCCATAGGAGCAAGATGGGAAGCTGAAGTCTGATATCCCTGAGCTCAGAATTTGATAATGCATCTTTTAGGAAAGATGGTTTTTAAATTCCGTGTTTGAAAATAGCACTTTTAGAAAGGGACTATTTTCCTGTTCAACCTTTCTGTGTGCCTCTGCCTGCTTGTGTATTGACTGTCTGCTTTGTGAGTGACATGGGCTGGGTGTGGCTGCAGGAGGCTGGGGAGTCAGCACTAGGCTGAATAGACCTATCTACACTTAGAGTGGTGGGAGGAGTTGCACCTGGGCCTGAATAGGACTGTGCCTGCCTTCCACAATGCTGGCTCCACCTCCTGCGGTGCGTCTAATAGCCCTGGCCCACATTCACAAAGGAAGAAGACCTGCCCTGGCAGAGGGCACCCAGAACTGTTTGGGACTGGATCCTGGACCCCTCACACATGGAGAACAAAGACTTATGGGGTATAAAAGTAGGACTGGAACGCCAGTAAAATCAGATTAGGAAACTTTGTGATAAAGAAGGAATCCCTGCCAAAAGAAGAATAGCCAGGAAGACAAGACCGAGGAACAGTGCTGCCATTGCTGAGTGTCTGGGAGCTGACCTGCCGATGCTGTAATTTCTAAGGACAAGGACCAAGGGACTGTCTGCTGTGTCCCCTTTTCTTGAAGAGGAACTGTGCTGTGTGCTTTGCCCCCTCTGAAGACCACCCATCTCCAAGGGCCAGGAAAGAGCTGTCCTCCTGTTCTCAAACACAGGGACACAAACGTTTGCAGAAGGAATCCTCATGTTGGAGCTGAGTGTGTAAGGCTGCGCACTATCTGTGGCCTCATGAACCCTGCCTGTGATCAACTCGGTGTGCTATCGGCACACAACGGTGCTCTGTGGGAGGCCTGGCGCTGAGCGTGTGTTGCTGCACACTGCCTATGGCCCCGTGAACTCTGCCTGCGTGTAGTTGACTTGGGGTGCTTTGAGCCCACAGCAGGGCTCTGTAGGAGATCTGCTGTGTCTTCTGATCCACTAATTCGGTGCTCAAGATCACCACCACTGGCCCGGTCTGAGGAAGAAGAGGCGCGCTGTGCAAGTAAAATCACCGCCGTTGGCCCGGGAGCGTCATCTGCATCGATTCCCTGAAGTCAGCCTAGGTCAGGGCAAGCCGTGCTGGGATAGGTCCAAGCGCTACGGGTTGCCTAGCAGTGAGGGGCTCGTCCGTGATGGGTGCTCTGTGAAAGAACAGGAAGCAGAGTGCCCCGGCAATCAGCTGTGCAAGAAGAGGAGGCAGCTGACACAGGTAACGGCTCCGATCAGCTGACAGAGCAAGCTTGGGTCACGGCTGGGGGCGGAGAGTGCGAGTCTCCGGGAGAGTTCTCTTGGCCTCCCGCTTCCTGAGGAGAGTGAGGGGCAACCTTCCACGAGCGTGTCCTTGGCAATATTGGCGCGCGCTTGTGCTTTTTTAAACCAGTGAGGGAAGCCCATTCCGACCTGTGACAGCAACCGTGTAGGGATTGAGAGAGCATTTTATTAGAACGAGGGCCCCTTTGATTCCGAGTGCAGCGGGCACGACCTTTATGCCCCGAAGTGCGGTTTGGGTTAATTTTAAACCGTTTTGACTGATCTCGCTTATTGGTAGAAGGAGATTGACTGGTGCGCACTTGCGCATTGATGGGGACAATTTTTTGATACAAAGCGGAGCAGAGAAGTGTAGTACAGTCCGTACTACAGCAGGGAGCATTGTTGAGGAGTGCCATTAAGAAGGAGCATCTTATTGGCCTGTTGTGAGTTTCCACACACCAGCGAGAGGGACTCACAGCCCTACTGAGCACCAGTATTGTGGCTATTTGCCATACGTTTCTTGAAGTGAACTTTTCTCCAAAAGAACAGCACTTTTTATTAACAAATCAATATTGGTCAAGAATCTAATTTTGTATGTGGGTTTTCTGTAGTTGTGACTCTTCCTAATCCAGATAAAGTGAGGTATATTTTTATAAATCACTTGTGCAGTGTCCTTTTGTGGTGTTGCATTAGATTACAGTGAGTGTTGGTACAAATACTTTACACATTGCCCCCGGGATACGCCTGATTGCTCGTGCCAAGCTACCAAGGGGGTGAGCAGGGGTTATCTTTGGCGTGTAACTCTTCAGCCCTGACTAGAATGGTGGTCTCTGCCTGACTTTGGCGCAAGCCTCAGCCAACCAGAGATCCCCTTTCTAACAGTAACACTCTGCCAGGATATCGCCCTGCTTTTCCTTCCAACTTGCCCAAGATCTGGTGGGCGTCCGCACAGCTGGATCTGTGTGCATACATAGTCCCGTCGTTGTACGTACTGGTTCAATCCCCCGGCACCAAGTACCTTCTGGTGGTGAGCATTCTTCTGCTCTACTCCCCCTGTTGTGCCTGTCCCTCAAGCAACCAGACCATCAGCATCGGTCATGTCCCGGGCGTCTTCGCGTCACGTAGTTGGACATTGTCTACCACTCCATGCTACTCGAGCCTGGGGATTCAGGCCCTGCTGGGTGGGCAGCTTCAGGGGATCGTATCATGGTGAATCCCAGTTACAGAAGTGTTCATCCCCTGTCTTCCCAGTGTGCTCCGGTAAGCAAACTTTGTCAGTGCAGAAGGTGTAGTAGTACGATGCTGTCGGATATATGCCAGATATTTGAACGATGTTACGGAGCTAAGGGCTCAAGAGGCAATCTTGTTCGTGAGCAAGCTCCGCACCCCTGATTTTTATTTGTGAGAAGACAGGAGGCAGGGAGGGTGTGGCACATTGATAGTAGTCACACAGCATGTGGCCAGAGAGTTGCGGATGAAACTGGCAATGTAGAAACCTGATGACCTAGCTAAAGCACCTTTCCAGGGACCGAGTTATACTCAGAATCAATGGTGTTCAGACTAACCTAGGAAAAGTTGGTGAATATGTATAGAGTTGCTGAGGGAGATAGTGGCAAGAAAAACATGTAACCTCTGCTAGATGCAGCATGTTTTTGACAATCTAAAATTCACCTGCAGGGTTGTGGTCCAGTGGTGAGATTTCTGCCGTCACAGGGCACTCTAAGCGAGAGCTGCATTCTAGCTGCACCACAAACTATGGATCACCAAAGGGGACCTGAGAGTTTGGATGAGATTATTAGAGGATTATAATAGAGGGTGTGTGTCATTTGAGGAATTTGCTTTTGTATAAAGTACGTGAAACTTTGTGTAATACTATACACAGTTCCACACGGGAACAAGGGTCCAAGGTAAAATATTTACTGACCCACTACAGATTCAATCCCCAATTCCTTACTAGTACAAACACAACTGGAATCTGGTAGTCAATAGACTATAGTAAGAAAAAATGCAAATGCTGAACATACAGTCACCAGAACTTGTGTTGCATCCAATAACTACTCATTCATATAAACACCTTGCAACTAAGGAAAGTGGCTATAGGATTTCCATCAACTGCCCTTCGTGGCCAGGACATCATCTGGAATTCCTGCTTTCCTACCACAACACCTCATCATCAAAAAGGGTGCCTCTGTGAATTGAATGACATACTCGTCAAAAGCAGTAACCAAATTTTTCTTCAAATTAGTCAGAAACAGCCTACGATCATATGTTCAAAGCATTCAATGGGAAGAAAGGAGTGCAGTGCAAAGAATGTGAAAATATAAAAAGGATATGGCAGCAAACAAACACTTTTATTCCAGTATTGCTTTCAAACCTATTAAAAATAGTGCAGGAGCGGCTTGTATCAAATATGCCGCTGTTCTAATTGGTCTACTAGCTTCAGCCTAATAGGGCCTCTCGCCCTGGCTTTATTCAGGCCCTTTTCATGTTAAAGCTACGGCAAATAGTGAATGGACAATTAATGATTAAACAAATACCTCCATACAGGCAGGGTGATCTTTACACCTGTGGGAGAAGATGACACACAAAGAATAAAGTAAATAATAAAAAACAGCAATTGCATTCCTCTATTTCATCTATAAAATACTGAGACAGATCCACTCACATGTCCTGTACGAGGTAATGGCCTCACCTCACCTGGCAACCACTCAGGTATTAAGAGACCCCCCCTGTAAGAGAAATAATATCCTCAGTCAGAGCCCCCCAATCGCATTGCTGGGATAATTTTAGTCATTCCCCCAGGCTTTGCACGTCTTCTTGAGACTGTCATATTACACAGCAACCTCTGGACCTTTAAGTCCCGCCCTACGCATATAGTAACCAAACTTAGATGTACACATTGCTCTGTTACTGTTTCCTGCGCTAGTTGTGCACCATGAAATCAGGAAAACATAACATACCACACTGTAAATATGTGTGTAATCAGACACTAAATAGCTAAATCTGAGCAAATCATCAATGGCTGTGTACATGAATCCAACCATATCTTCCTGCCAACGCAGTGAATACTAGGCTTGTCAGTAAAAACAGGTATGTCAACTCGAACCGGTTTTGTTGAACCTATCGACTCCTTAACAAAGCGACCTCCAGACACGGAGCATTCTCTGTAGCTCTAAAGCTTTTTAGCATGTAGTACCCCGTACTATCTACTAACGGAAAGGCCGCCAGTGTTAGGTTTAATGTATACAGTATCCAGTATCATTTAGTATCTGCAAACATTGTGCACCGGATAGTTAACTACATCCACGAATCCTATCTAGATATTGCTTAATTACAGCTTAGGAAACTAACGGAAACAGGTATGCAAGACGGAGCTTAATAACTAAGCTGTGATGTGAACAACCCACACCATATCTTGTGTGCGGTAATCTTACCTCTCCGTCGATGCCTCGGTCCCGAGTCAAGTTAGGTACTACGGCACGGGAAGGGGCTGTATTTACAGGGTGGTCATTCAATGCACACAAATTGCAAATCTGCCATTTTGCACTATATTTTAGAGAGAAATCCCTTCTCACATCCATTTTTGGCATGAGTATACATTTAAGGAAAATCGCAATGAACAACAGCTGATCCTGTTCTGTTCCTTTGTATTTGTGGTAAATTTTAATCGCAAAAGGTTTAAAGCAAATGGCACTTAATTGCTCTAAGAAGAGTAATGACATTGTTTTCCATAACCAAATGTAAAGTGAAATTGCGCTAATTAGGCTGGAGTTGTTTTAATTTTGCACTGCCTAGTTACCTCGGTGTGTCAATGTGTATGGCAGTGAACGGTATGAGTGGAATGAGAAAATATTTTCAAACACTTCAGGGCAGAAGGATTTTGCTTGTTATGGAATGGCAGATGGTGTGCAGAGAGATGGCCAGATGACTGGAGGAGCTGGAAACATAGCATCACATTCCTGGAATTCTTTCTGGTGTTGCTGCCAATTTAACTGTGGAGAAAAGAGTAAATGAACATGGTGGTGCCTTTCATGATTGATAATTGGGCGGTGGTGAGTGTTATCAACGTCTGACTGATGGATATATTGACTGTTGAGAGAGCTGATGCTGTAATGCGTGTGGTATTTTGAGTGCAGTACATATCTGGGCTAGAAAAAGAGAGATAGCTGATGCTTTGTCTCAATTCTACTTGTAGAGGTTCAGTGGGTTGTCGCGTGTGGCGGATCAGAAATTGGGAGCAGGTGGGAAGGGCTTTTGGGGTTATAAGCCACAAATTAGTAAGGAGAATAGTTGAAGGGTGTGCTCACAAAAGGGGACCATAGAGAGATGGCCTCTCTTCTCTCAGTGGTCCCTACTTTTTTGTAGGCTGATATAATCTCTATTTATGAGTTTATCTGGAAGCCAACAACAAGCTCCAAGTCAAACAATTGTGCATTTTATCCCCATATTGGTATAGAGTCAAGTTGCTATGGGGCAAGTTACGACTCTGGCGGTCCTCCGCCAGACCCGTGGAGTTGGATCGGTGGTGCTCCAGCCACCACCCCACCGATGGTCTGACCACCCCATTATGAGCTGGACAGTTGGACTGCCCTGGAACCACTGCCACCGCCATACCCTGGAGGTGGTGCTGCTGTCAGAGCCCGCAATATGCTTGGCGAGACCACTGTGGTCCAGCCAGGCATATTACAAGATTCCTCTCCGCCTGCAGTGACATGGAGGATTCTATTCCATGTCAACCCTAGCGGAGAGGAAACAAAGGGGGCCCTAGAGGGCTTCCTGTGCATCCTCCGCTTGCGCATGCACACAGGGGGGCATAACATGTGCCCCCCTGTGTGCATGCACAAGAGTTCCTGCATGACACTGAAGTTTCAGTCCATGCCCTACAGGAACCTTGTTAGGTGCTTCCATTCCAGTGCCTTTTGTAAGGCACTGCGGCCTCTGAAAAAGGCACTACACTGAGACTACCACATCACCCACCAGACTACAAATAACTTGTAATCTGGCGGGCAGGTGGCGAGTCTCAGTGGTGCAGGGGCGCAGTGGTGGGGTACCGGCCGCCCCTGCACCACTGAAACTCCTAAACGGCCCTTATGTCAGTCTTGAATGATTGTTATATATTAGCATATGTAGGCAGTGATTTCAATGTGGTCATTTCAAACGATTTGGTAGTGTTGATCACCTTAGACAATATATTTATCTTGTATAGATTTCAAGATATGGGTAGTTGTAATGTGGTCATTGCGTGGTTTCGGTCATTTTGAGGACACCTGTCCCTTTCCCTTATCATTGAGGCAGCACAGCTTACATTGTGGAATCCCACAGGGTTACCTGCTATTCTCTTATATGTTTAACAGGTGCATGGAGCATTGGCTACAGTATAAAATCCCAAGGATTTCTTTTTTTGCATACACTTTTATTGCCACAGTTAAACTGGTGGATTGAGGATGATCTTGAGAAATTACAAATATATTATGCAAATTGTTAGACATTGCCTTTTTACAGGTGCTTATCCTCAAAGCGTTAGGACTTTGAATGCTTTGACATTGTCATTCAGTGTGAAAGTGCTGTGTTTGTCATTTAGATACTGGTGATTGGTGTATACATGGTTGACGGATTTGAGTTAACTATAAGCCCCTTTTCCAGTGGTTAGACATATACTTAGGGCATGCAACTCAAATGCTCCTCCATGGCCCTGCAGCACTGGTTTTGCCATCTAGGGAGGTAGCGCCTCAAACGTACCACAGGATTGCCAGTGTGTGCAGGTTACTCTGCTTGGCATTTAAAAGCTACTTGACAAAGTTCTACATGTCTCTTGCTACATCTGAGCATTTCCTGGTGGCAGGATGGGGTGTAGGGAAGAGGGAGGGCATGTGTATGTGTGCGCTATACACCCTAGGAGTGAATAACACCGGATGGTGTGTTCAGTATGAGGCCTGCTTCTTGTATTGATTAACATGGGGGATCTATCAAAAGGCTATTGAGCTGTATTTCCTATGTGCAGAACAGTAGCAGTTTGGTGTTTGGGATAGATGGATTAGTAATGACAAATCCTCTCCAGTAGTGAGAGTGGATTTGACATTAGTAATGTGGAAATGCCATTTTGGAGAAGTGGGTATTTCAATGCTCGTGGATGTCTGTGTGCCTGTTCATCGACATCTGGTTGCTGGAGGGACGCTACATCTTTGTATTTCTGATATATGGATATAAACTAGGGGCACTCAAGTAAAAGAAACTCCAGACCTCTGACTCTGAGGGACCATCCTGGGACAGAAAAGAAGGGGTGGAATCGACACATGCAGTCCAAGGGTCAGGGTCCTGGCCCCACTAAAGATATTGATCAAGCCTCCCAGTGTAGAATGCTGACAGGACTAAATTTAGAGGTGACCTGTGCATTTCAAAGTGGCCTTTTTCACTGATGTCATCTTCAAATGCCATTGTGGGTATATCTACTTGTGCTCCATCTCAGGAGTTTAGAGACGCTTTTAGGATTGGAACCATATTATGCTGGTTTGACATTGAGACATAGACAAGAGGAACCATTGAGGCAGGAGGGACTGCAACTGGATTATCCGCAGACTTGTGATGGACTAGGAGGGGAATATCACTTGGTGGATTTTGCCTGGATGCTGCTCGCCTAAAGCTAATTGCCAACTGTCATGGCCCGGGTCCCTGAGCACTCTCTAAGGTCTGGTTGACTGGCCTCCTGTCCACAAAATCCCAGGGACAGAAATGATCTTTCCATTTTCTTGGGATTGTAAGGACCACCCAGGGTGCAGCAGAAACTGGGGGAAGTTATTGTCGCTTGGAACAAGGACCGTCCTGTTGTATGTAGTAATCACACTGTGCAGAGGAGAGTGCTCATAAAGATCATAAGGGTGCTGTAACGTGAGTAGTTCGAGGAGTACTGAGGAAGTTTGCCGAATCTGAGAGACCCAAGCTTGCAACCAAAAACCTGTGCTAGCACGTACTTCATAGTGTGTTCTGTCAGAGGGGTGTTGGGGGAGGTTTGCAGTGTCTGTAGGTCGAAAGCCAGAGCCGGTAGCCTGGACTGTCTCCAACCGCCAGATCGGGAGGTCAACAGTGCCTGACATTGTGGCCTCAGTCCAAGGACATCAGCTCTCTCTCCCTGACCCGCGTCACAAGGTACTCTTTTGTTGGGAACATCGTGACTGGACCCAAAGAGTCTCTTTGTACCTTGTGTGCACCCACAGATAGAGGCCTAGAGCACCTGTGGGGGAACATTTCTCCAAGTTGGAATTGCACCATCTTCCGAGGTCTTTTGCCTATGGGTGGATAGTGATCTGCACTCAAGAAGGTGCTGCTGGGCGCCTTTACAGCCTAATCTGGAGGGACGAAGCCAAGTATCTGTTTACTTCCACTTTAGGTGGTCCCAACAATCTTATCAAGTGTCACCAGCAGGTGCAATGTGTATTGTTAGCAGGTGTACTTTGAGTGGCTGAGGGGCAGGGTCATGAAGCGTAGTCAAATCCTGTGCTTTCTTGACCATTACAACTATACAGCGCATGCAATATTTGGGAATGTAATGGTTTATGCTAATGTGATAATAGGAAAGTGAAATACCTCTGCACAACCTGCATATATGTTTCTGTCGTTTTTGATTGGGGAAGGGTCACTTGGATCGGGAATACCTCGGGGAAAGGATGCACCTGAGTTTAAGTCACCTTCCAGGCTGAGGGAATAAAAGAGCAAGTGGATTCCCATGAACGGTACATGTACGTTGATGCCATTCTGCTGCTGATGGGAGAGTTTGGAAATTGCATATTACTGTAAAGCACATATCCAATTTGTATGCCCTTTGGATTTCAATGAGTGTGCATGTTGGACTTGGCCCTTAGGGCAGGTTCACCCCTAATCTTTTTGCTTTTATTTGTGACCCTGTGTTAGTGATTTTTGGGTCTCTGCGCACTTTTTCCCTGTGTCCCAGAGGAAAGTGCGTGCGTGTAGTATGGCTGGCCTGTCCTCCCATAGGAATGCATGTGGAATGTGTGTGTCTCTGGTAGTTCCTGATGTGTGGGGAGTGCAGGCTCGAGTTTGGTATGTGTGAACTCGTGAGAATGAATGCTGCGCGATGGTATGTGCGGCTTGTTTGTGTCTAGTTGGGAAGTACTACTTCTGGACATTGATGTGTATGTGCAGTGAGGGTGCTGGAGCGTGATTGGCTGGAGCTGGCTGGCATGCCAGGCTCTAGGAAGTCTGGATGGGTCTGCCCGGTGGTGAGTGTGAGATTAGCATGAGTGATGTGTGGGAGGAGTGCACCTGTGTCCTGAATGGGGCTGGGTTTTTCCCCACACAATGCTGGCTCCGCCCCCCTGTGGTGTGTCTAACGACCCTAGCCTCCCCAGTGAATGAAAGGGGAGGTTGGGCCATCAAGGGTACTCCCAAACCAGCTGCAACTGGTTTCCCCCCATCCTGCACCCTGAGACAAAGGATTTAGCTGTATAAAAATGGGGCTGTGTCCCCACAGAATCTGTTCTCTTTCAGGATCTTGCCAGAGGGGGCTGCTGCTGTTGCTGGGGCCAGGAGGACCGCCACTTGGACTGTCTCCCTGCCTGGAGACCCAGTGAGCTGGCCCTGGGCCCAGCCTTGCCCCCCTGCCTGCCTCCAGACCTTTGCTGGAGCTATACTTTTGCCATAGCGCCTGGAAGCGCTTTCATTTGACTTACAGCGCTTGGGAGCGCTTTGCTTGCTGTGCCTGCTCTTGGTTGCCAAGCCGGTGCCCACCCGGTATTTGCCGAATTCGCTGTGCCCAAGAACAGGTGCCCACCCTGTTTTATTTAATTATTTAGCGGCTGCCCACGCCGCATCCTTACTCCTACTTGGATATTTCACGGGAGCCCACCCCGTGTAAACCACTGCGCCGCCATTCTCCAGCGTGTCCCAAAGTCAGGGGCCTCTCCCCAGGGCCGCGCTGCCATAGGCGGCGCGAGGAAGAATTACCGCGCTGTGATTGGTCCCGACCTCAGGGACTCCCGTCGCGTCATCCCGGGGCCGCACCGGGATTGGCCAAGCCTCGAGGGCTTCCCCGCGTGCATCCAGGAGACAGCCAAGCCGCCCAGGAGAGCAGAGCCCGGCCGCGAGAGCCGCAGAGGGCCCGCTGCCCAAGAGAGAGAGGAGCCTCCGCCTGAGAGCCCGGTGAGTGTACACAGGCAGGGGGAGAGCTCCGGTCACATTTCCATGGTGTTCGAGCCCCGAGCGGCTCAAAGGGCATGGTTGTCTTGAGTCCCCAGAGGACTCCAACGCTCCGGGAAGTGTGTTTCTTGCCCACAAGGGCTCTGGCGGCATTTTGTGTTTGCTCCTGAGTCCCCCGTGAGGGACTTCAACGAGTGGGGCATTGTGGATGGTGGAGCGGCACCGGCTGGCAGCGGGTCGCTCCCACGTGTCCCGAAGGTCTTGGTTTCGTGCTTCTGGCGGCATTCATGATTGCAGAGCCACAAGGCTCCAGGACCCCGCAGTTGCTTGACGAGCCGCAGAGGCTCAGGCGGCCTCATCGATTTACGAGCCTGCGAGGCTCAGACCCGGCCCCATTGTTCTTCGAGCCCTGAAAGGCTCTTGGGCCCCAGCTGTTCTCAGAGCCCCGAGGTTCCCACGCAGTACTTGCCCTCACCTGTGTTCTTGAGCCCACGAGGCTCCAACGTTGATCATCTGTATTTACGACTGTCCAGCACTTAGTGGACAGTTGCTACGTTTAGGCTTTGTGTTCTTGGCTGCCTGCGCAGCCTTCCCTGACATTGGATTCAGGGCATTTCAGCCCTTGTGAGGCCAGTTGGCCTGAGGGACAATTCTAGTGTTGTGCCATGTGCACCCTGCGCATTGTGATTTACTGCTTATTTGATTTCTGCGCAAATGTTCTACCTGCACCTCTGAATGTGTTTTAATGCCTCATGTGCCATGTTCTTTATGTTTTATCCCCTTTGCTAAAAGTGACCTGCTTAGAGGATTGTTTATGTTATTACCTTTGCTAAAAGTGACCTGCTTAGGTGATTCCTTATGCTTTTGTTCCCCTTTGCTAAAAGTGACCTGCTTAGAGGAATGTTGATGTTTTATTGCCTTTTCTAAATGTGACTTGCTTAGGTGATTATTTTAGGTTTCCTTCCCTTTGCTAAATGTGACTTGCTTAGGTGATGGTTTTCCTTCCGTAAGTCATGATGATAAGGTCCTAGTTCCCTGCGTGACTTTCCTACAGTGTTTAGGGTTGCGTAGGAGGTATTTACCCTTTACCAGTAGTTACTGGTTGTGTGCTACATTTACTATTTTTGTGCTACAGTCATTATATGTTTATGTGCTAAGTGTTATACCTACAAGTGCTATTTCTAAAAAGTGCATACCCCTGACAGTGGTCCAGGTGGCCCTGTCCTGTACATAATCCCTTGTAAATTCTGCCCTTGCCTGTTGGCACATTGTAAAGTGTGTGTCTTATCTAATGTGTTTTTATTATAATACAAAGGCTATTTTTGATATAACCTTGTGTGGAGTTTCCTTTGTGGTGGGCCTAGGGTGTTGTCGCTGGGGTGCGCGCGCAAACGCTTTACACATCGCCTCCGAGATTAGCCTTGCTGCTCGCGTCACGTTACCTAGAGGGTGAGCAGGGGTTATCTTGGTGTGTAACTCCCTTGCCCTGACTTAGAAATGGTGATCCCTGACTGACTTTGGCGTGAGCATTGGCCGGCCGGGGGCCCCGTTTCTAACAGTGCACTACAAAGACTAGTGTTTTATTCATAAGGTGTAAAGTCTGTTTGTAGTGTACTCCGTGTGTTGTGAGGGTGGTACTGTGCCAATACTTTACACTTTGACCATCAAAATAAGAATCATAAAACAAGGTACCTGTGGAGCAGATACAAGAGTAAAAGACAGGAACAAAAGAAACTAGCAATGGGATGTTATAGCAGATACGGACAGAACAAACTAGGACCACATTATAAAGGGAGCTGCCAAACAGCTGCCCCTGAGTGTAGACTAAGGCAGATTTGAGAGTAAAGCGAAAAGCAATGCAGGGCTAGAAACATTTGCAACAAGATGAATTGGAACAGGACACAGGCTCACACTGAAATAAGGAAGGAATTAGGCAGGAAAACAGGCAACAATATTTCCGCTACACAAAGGTTCAAACATCAATGCACAAACCAGGAGCTGGAGACAAGGCAAATTATAAGCAGTTTTAGGCTGCAGCAAACCCAGAGTGTAGTCATATATGCAATTCAATACTCTTACAAATTCTGTAAGAGCGAATCCAATGTTGAGGAATAGCAGGACTTGTCCCATTAGAAGCATTGCACAGTGAATACTGGATCTTTGTGAATTCTTGGCAGTACATTATGGGATCTGTAGTCCTTCAAAAGTAAACATAGTTATTTCTCTATGTCGACGTTTGAAACAGCATGCAGGCAGTAGTCATATTGGGACTTCACATGAGATCTGATGGTGATTTCCTGCCTGCAGTTTGTCCATATGCAGTGCCCCAAAGAGCAGTTTGTCCTTGTACAGTACCCCATAGAGAGAGAACAATGAAACTTTATCGGGAAGAAGGAGTGGAGTCAGAGAGAAAATTATGGGGAAGACCCCCTCCCCCTGCCAGAGCAGGGGGAGGGGGTCATAAACAATAATATTCGATAAAAGGAGGAGACAGGCAGGAGATGCCAGTTTCATTTACACCCCTACTTTTGAACCTAGCTAGATGGCAGGATTAAGGAAGAAATGAGCAGGTGCAAGGGGGATGGAAAATATGGAGGTGAACCATCCTGAAGGTTTGCTTAGCCAGCTCTTGTCTGGCTGCTGAAAAATCAGCCATGTTGAATTTTGCAAAAATGGTGCTCTCTAGGAGACTATAGTGCCACACTTTGGACGATGTGGTCATACTCTGGAGTGGTGTCCAGCACCTGATTGAACAAGAGTGCCTTCCTATTTGACTCAGAGAATTTGGAATATGTATCTCAAAGGGATAGAGGCTCTCAGATCTACTGCTTGAAACAAGAAGAACAAGAAGGGTCCATGCTCAGAAGTTTGATTTGCACCAACCAGGCCATGCACTTTGATCGACTGCGCCTGCTGCACAATCTAAAACTACAGCCCTGTGGACCTAACTAGCTTCAAATGGATTAAAGAGTGGACTCTTTGCAAGCTACAGGTTAACAGAGCTCACCTGGACCATCACCACTATGAATCCCCATCCTGGAGAACAACCAGTGGATTTGTAAGGGTTTTGTCCAAGTGGATTGTGGGAATTGAATTCCCAAAACCTTTAAGTACCATCTTGGAGCTTTCAGACCATTGGAGTATGTTTTGGACACTCTGGGACCCTGAAAGGTACTTCAGGAAGAAGTTCCAGAAGTTTGGAGCAACTTTGGAAAAAAGCTTGATAAGTGGACCGAGTCTACCTGGCCCACCAAGCCAGCAACCCTCAACCACGAACTGGACTGCTTCCAGATTCATCCAGCTGAAAAGCTCCGGAGGTTCTACTTCCAAAGTTTGACCAAGAGTTGGCTGAAACCCAAGCCGGTGAACCGTCACTGAAGCCAGCCTGGTGAAGAGCAGTGAGTGACCCCCGATGAAAAAGCTCTATAAAAGTTTCTAAGTCTGAACGTAGGAGAGGTGACCGGGACCAACAGCGAGAGTTAAGCTGCCCACCTTAAACTGCGAGCTGGCCTGAATCCCTGGTTTATCCCGCTGGAAAGCTCCGGAGGTTAGACTTCCATAATTTTGACGGAAGCTCGTCGCAATGCAAGCAGGTGAACCCTCAACTAATCTGTACTGGCTGAGAGCTTTGAGGGACCCTGGGAAGAGAAGCTCAAGAAAAGTTTCTAAATCAGAACGTAAAAACTTTGACCGAGACCTGCGGCAAGGGGTGGCCGCGCTGGGCTCCATCACGGTTGGCCTGAAACTTTGACCTTGTCCTGGTCTAGCGCACCCAGATGGCCCAATAGGCAATGGTTCTATGTGCTAGATAGTGCTAAATGTTTAAAAACTCATATCTCTGGTTCCCTGCTTTGGATTTTATTTTGCTTTGGTGTCATTTTAAAGATACAATTATTTCCTATTTTTACAAATTGGTGTTAGACTTTTTTTGTGTGTTGTGTCTTAATTATTTACTGATTTGTGTTTTTAAATGCTTTACATACCTGTCTTTGAAGTTAAGCATGCCTGCTCACAGCCAAGCTACTAAGGGATGTGCATGGTAATACTTTTCTAAGACCTATTCTGAGCCCTATATAGTGTTTAGGGCCTTATTGACAGTGATATGTGCATATTAACCACTACCAAAAAAACACTTTCCAACAATGAGTTTTTGCATTTTTGCTAGAGCTGTCCTGGCAGGGAGGATGGTAACATTCTTTCATGAATCTGGATTACCCTTGAGGATGCCAAAAAGATTAGCTATGAGTCAGACACAATCCATGGGATGAGGAAGTGTACACAGTATGGTAACAGAGCATGAAGGGATACTTTGCGACTTTTTTATTGTGAGGTGAGTTAAGCTGGATGATGGGAGTTCACAGGAAGATTTATGTTTCTCCTATGCTGCCTGGTGGGAGTTAAAAAGGAATACCATGCTGCATACCACATGTGATTTAAATGCATCCATAACTTGCCATATTACCTTTTTAATGTATGATTGGGATATGCCACAGTTGACTCCGATGAATCCTAGTGGCAAAGAATCAAAGAGTAGATAACAGTTTGATCTCATATAATGTAATGGGTGGCACCTTCACCATGAGACGAATGTGGGGTATGAGGGCAGGGTTTTTAGGTTTCGACTTGGCGAGGGGCGAAGCCCCTCCCAGATCGAAATCTTTTGTTTTTAGTAGTGAGGTTCGGACCGCCTCTGTTTCCAATTGGCTAGCTCCATAAATGGAGGCTAGCCATTGGGAGACAGAGGCTGTCAATCGCGCTTTCTCTCGAAAACGCGATTCGGGGGCGTTTCTGGTGCTTTTTTTAAGCCCCGCCCCTTTGTCCCGGGCCGCGCTGCGATTGGCTGCCGGCCCGGGACACCCCCGTGACGTCATTCCTGGGCCGCGCTGTGATTGGCTGCCGGCCCGGGACACCCCCGTGACGTCGGGCCGGCAGCCAATCACAGCGCGGCCCGGGACCTGACTTGTTTAGTTTGGCGAGCCAGGCCGTTTGGGACCAAGTAGGTTTACGGCGGTTTCAGGACCTTGGAAACGTGAGTACAGAACTTTGGTCCCCATGTAGCCATTGTGGAACGTTTACCTCGTACACAGCCCTCTAGGTCAGCAGTTGAGAGCGGCAATTTTTAACTGCTTATTATCATGTGTCTTTGTCTTCTGATCGAGAGAAACATCGGCAATAGCCTATCAACGCAGCACTCCAGACTAGCAGCTCAGAGTGGTTTCTTTAACAGAATGTGTGTGTTTGACTTCTCATATGCTACGGACATATGCGCTCTGTCAGTGACATCTGGAGTTTATTAGCGCTGCAAGGGTTTCCCCCTCCTTCAAGCAGCGCCGGATAGTGCTGCGGCAGCAGAGCTCGGACGTCAGGGTCGGTGTTTGCCTTTCTACACACTGCGTGCCGTGTGATAACAGCCCGCGGGGCTCAAGTGCTGGCGAGGCGCTTTGTCTTTACAGTTGTAGCGCTGCGGGGCGCCCGCTGTGCAGGCGCTTTCTCTTCCGGGTCCACCGAGTCCTGTCCTCTTGGTCACACGGCCTTGCCGGGTGCGTTTCAAGCCCGCCCAAGCTTATCGGCGCTGGGATTTCCTTCTGTCAGGGAGCCATGTTGAAAACAGCGCCTCCTGTTGAGTAACCCATGGTGCGCCATCTGCAGGCTTCATTATGTTTGCAACTCACTGAAGCTGTTCGCTGTCCGGGGCTCATATGGCCCCTCGGTCAGAAGCTAATTTTTAGGTTGACGGACATATCCGCTCTGTCAGTGACATCTGGAGTTTATTAGCGCTGTGAGGGTTTCCCCCTCCTTCAAGCAGCGCCGGATAGTGCTGCGCGCAGCAGAGCCCGGAGGCCAAGGCCGGTGTTTGCCTCTCTACACACGGCGTGCCGTGTGATAACAGCCGGCGGGGCTAAAGTGCTGACTAGGCGCTTTGTGTTTACAATTGTAGCGCTGCGAGGATTTCCACCACATCTCGCAAGCTGATTGGTCCCTCGCTGAAGTACACAATCCCGTCGGAAAAACAAACGGTTTTACCGTATTCACTGGATGCAAAGAGCAGAGACTGACTGTTTGCGATGCTGTTACTGTAGCCAATGTCCACCGCTCAGTGAACACACAGGGAATTCTTGATGGGCAAAAAAGAACAGGGTTGATATATAACTAAAGAATAAAACATTTGTAGTAGGGTTTTGTGCCAGCTTCCTGGTACTCAGCCGACAAAAATTGAGGGACTTGTTTCCACACAGTTTATGAAATTGTCTAAGGAAAAACCTGCAGGAACAAAAGTTTAACAGATTTGTACACAGATGCGGCTTCGGTTTCAAGGCAGTCCTAGGCAAGCAGTAGTGCAGGAAGAATTGGATGACACCCTGCTATTCTAGCTACCACCGCATT
Organism: Lissotriton helveticus; assembly: GCF_964261635.1. NCBI lineage: Eukaryota > Metazoa > Chordata > Amphibia > Caudata > Salamandridae > Lissotriton > Lissotriton helveticus. Next base: position 1,550,689,317 of record NC_136063.1, read on the forward strand.
GAAGTCCGTGGTTTTCTTTTTCAGGTCAAGGTTTTCAAGTTTGTTAATGTTCCCGGTCCCAGTGTTGCTGCACGCTCGGCCGTTCCTCAGTTCGGGGGTGCTCGGTCTGTACACTATTTGTGTCCATTGAGTGGCTCATGTCCTTGTGGGATTCTTTGTCTAATTTCTGGTCAACGTGGGTTGTAGTCACTTTTCCACACATCGCTTTCTGGCCGTGTTTGTTTGTTGGCGGTGTCTTGCACGCATGCGCGCTCCATTCTATCTCGCGCTACAACACAAAGTGCTTTACAGCTGTGTGTGTGTTTGGTGATCTCTGCTCTTCTGCTGCCTGTCACTTTTTCGACTCTGCCATCTCGTCGTGCTGTCCCACGGGACCTGCGTCCTCTGGGTGAGTGTTATGTTTCTGTACATATTTCCATTCCTGGTGGGGTTTCAGGCACCTGTTGCTCTGGTATTTGCCTGGCAGCTTTCATTGGTTGATTTCCCCCATTTTGCCCTATTGTTTTCGGTCCTGGCGGATTGCGTGTTTATGCTTTCTGCTTGTTGGGCTTCTGCGTACTGCTTTTGTTGCAGTTCTTACCTGCTGGTTGCTTTGTCTATTTTTGGTGTGCATGTTGGTGTTTTGGTGAGCGGCGACGTAATACCGGTTCTGGTTGCTTTGTGTGCTAATGCTCCCACTGTAAGACCCTGTGTTTGCACTTATGGTTACGTGTTAGAGCTCCCAGCGGGTCCATTCCGCCTTTCATCCTTCTGAGGTTGATAGCGTGGACAGTGGAGGAAAAGGGTTTAAAACCGTGTTATCACATATAGCAGAATGACGTAGGGTATGTAGAGGCAAGTAAAAAAAATAGAAGTCCCACAAAAATACTCATAAGCAGTGGTTGGTAATATCAATTTGTATTGTAATTAATCCATACATGACTAGCAAACCTTTCTTACTTATTGTAAACTTGGTTTGCACAGCATAAATCATGTTGCACTGCTCTTGTGTAAGTTCTTACCAAGTGTCACTTGTAGCGTGATGTGCACAGTATTGGACAATGTTTTGGGAATTATTTTAGATTTCCTTATGTTATCAAGCTGCTCCCAAAAATTGTGAGATTTGGGGACAAATTACTACTATGGAATTGCACTTTTCATGCGAAGAAAATACTATTGGATTCAGTAATTTAGTGTTTGTGTAGAAACGCATACAGAATTGAAAACCTAAGTCAACTAGTGTTAGGTTATGTTCTTGGTTGAATTTACCAAAGCGGTCTCGGGAATACTCTGTCGTGAGAAATAGTGCAGAGTGACTGCAGAGTGCTAGGGAGTGCAGAGTGACTGCAGAGTGCTAGGGAGTGCAAGGGAGTGCATAGTGACTAGGGAGTGCATAGTGTCTAGGGAGTGCAGAGTGACTAGGGAGTGGAGAGTGACTGCAGAGTGCTAGGAGTGCTAGGGAGTGCTAGGGAGTCGAGAGTGACTGCAGAATGTCAGGGAGTGCTAGGGAGTGCAGAGTGACTAGGGAGTGCAGAGTGACTAGGGAGTGCGAGGGAGTGCAAGGGAGTGCGAGGGAGTGCAAGGGAGTGCTAGGGAGTGCAGAGTGACTAGGGAGTGCTAGGGAGTGCAGAGTGGCTAGGGAGTGCAGAGTGGCTAGGGAGTGCAGAGTGGCTAGGGGGTGCAGAGTGGCTAGGGAGTGCAGAGTGGCTAGGGAGTGCAGAGTGCTAGGGAGTGCAGAGTGACTAGGGAGGGCTAGGGAGTGCAGAGTGCTATGCCATTTATTTATCTGTTTTCAAAACCAACACATAAATACAAATGTTTTCATTTACAATGCCAATAGCTCTAACTTTTGCAAAGGCGAAACCGTTGCATTGTAAATGCTTGTTAATTATGTGTTTGCCTCGACATTCCTACTAGGTGAACTTAAGGAATGTGACAATTTGCAGGAACCTTCTTTTCAGTGTGCTCTCATCCTTCTCCAGAGATTTCCCTTGATCATGTATGCCAGTAGGAGATGCATGTTGATGTAGTCTGGCTCTGTTTGCAAGTTCTCATCTTCTGTGTAGTTTTTGTCATTTGCAATCTTAGGGGAGCTAGATTTGGGTTGCTGATAATTGTGCCTATACTCTTGTGTGATCTGCAAATTGATTAGAGCAGGTTTGTGTATGTATGTGCATTCAATAGTGATAGTTTTGATATTTTAATTGGCAGACATTGAGGGAAGCACCAAAATACAGGAAAAGTCTCCACCCGAATTGAATCAAAAGGCGCAAATAAAAGCACCAAGAATTAAATCTCCCTCCCAGCACGCACTGGCCTAAGAACAAGGAAAAAACGTGTTCATGGGTTCATTTTAGTCAGCATTTATTCCAAAAATCAGTTAGTTGATATTCATTAATACAATGTAGCAAAAATTGAGAGAAATGAAAAAAGCATATCCCCACAAATCAATCATGCAACCATTCAAAACAAAACACACTCATCACACAATCATTCTCATTCGTCCTGATCTTAGAGTATCCTAGCATTACAGAAATTTGCAGTGACTTATCGGTGGATTACTCCAGGTTTACGTCAGAATTTGAAGTTTTAACCAGGAGTATGCCTGGAGTACTTGTGGCTTAACCCTTACATTTAGAAGTGAGCCAGGAATATTACAAGAGTAGGTCACCAATCTTTGTGAATCTGGCCCTATCAGTTTTGTTTCTACAGGACCAGATTAAAAACAATGAATGTAATATATATTCCTAGTCCCTCATTTACAGTCGGCCACAATGGGATGCGATAGTTAGTGCACCCAATATAAACCAACATCAATGTTTTTGGTTTTTGTCAGATGCAAGAATTTTTGCCTATCTTCCGTTTTGGGGGAATAACATACAATCTGCATGTTCGTTATTTACCTGATATTTCACCCTAGATAAATAGCTGCAGGTTTGACCTACCAATATTTACCACAAAACTCCCAATTCCGGTATGTGCAGTAGCAGAATTTGGCTCAATGGTTAGAGCGTCAGACTCTGATGCAGAGGTCTAGCCCGGACCAGGGTTCAATTCCCCGCCTCGGCGGGTCTTGAGCTCAAAAAATTCCACGGACCTGATAATTCTTGCCTATTCCAATCATGGAGTCCCATATTGCAACTCTGGGCAATAGCTTGCTTAATCTCCACAACGGCCCCCACAACGCTAAGGATGCCTGGCCTCCACCTTGGGGGTGCCCAGGAGTGGACACCTCACAGGGAAAGCCAGGATGGGTTCCACAGCGGTATTCGTACAAGCGCCTTGAGACCCTTGCGGGTGAGTAGTGCGCTATACAAGTATCAATTTACAATTATTTACAATTACCACACATATCAGAACCTATTGGCCCACTCGTATTGAAGACCCTGGTTCATTGTTCCACATGTGCATCTAAAGAATCTGACCACAAACCTCAATGTGGAACGTGGTAGTTAGAGGTAATGTATATGTACTCTATAGCTCCACCAGTTATTATTTACATTTAAGTTTATTCTTCATATAGAGTGGACAACTGAACTATCAAAACTGTGGAAAAATTAGGACATAGTACTTCTATTCAAATTGGCACTATTGTTAATTTTGATTACCTGAATATGAGTTGCAAGCTACTGGCAAGATGGTAAATCTGTTCCCATGATAACAGTTTAGTGCAGTAACAACCCCTCCAGTACTGTGCAATTAGGAGTTTATCCTCATGGATCAGGGAATAGTCATGCGGACACGTTTTTATTCATTTTATCTGCACGGTATTTGACAAGATATAGGAGACTGTATGTGTATTTATGCTTGCCACAGGTAATGTTTCTGGTAATGCCTGGTAAATATCCGTGGGGGTTGCTGCAGGGAGGGGAGTGATAATGCGGAGCAGGGTGGGTCAGGGTAGGAGAGAATGTAGTATGGCACAGGATGCTCCCTCTCTGTCATGGCAGAGGGTTAAAAGGGTACATAACAGCTGGTCCAGGAACACCACTCCACAGTTTAATAATGCACCAACATAGAAATATTACATGGGGAGAGCAGAGGTAGAAAGAATTGTCAAATAACTCCAATAACATCCAAGCCTGGTCAAAAGATAGCGTTTGATCAAAAACTTTTGTATTATATATTGTATTTTATAGCTATTACTGATGGTAATCTTCATGCGACCTCTTTTAGCCTAAGGGACTTAAATAAACCTATAAAGCAGATTTTCTGCTATTAAGCTTAAACAACGACAACGAATCTATATATGTTCCAACCAGCTTTTCTGTCAGTGGCCATGAGCCACATACCACCCAAATAACTCTAAATCTCTTAGAACGTGTACCCGTATTTACAATTATGTAACGTGTAAATTATGCTCCAAAGCATGTCGTGTATTTGTATTCGAACACACTGAAAACTTCCTCCCCGTTTGCCTCTTGAGAATCAGAGGCGATTAGCATTACTCTAAATATTCATAAGCAGTTGAATTCTGGAGACTCTCGGTATTTGGTTCTGCTATATTATAAACTCCTGGGAGCTAAACGTGCTTTTTTGGGCTGACACACTGTCATTTACAATCCCGTGAGCTCGCTGACTAAGTTGGATGTGCTTACTGGGGCATAATATTTATTGCCAACAGGCTTGCCAACAATGATTAGAGAACACTGGAATTAATCGCCTTCTCTTCACTAGAGAATAAAAAACTGAATTTTATTAGGGAACTTCAGGATGATTCACAAAGTGGGAATCCTGCAATTGGAGCACCTTCGGTCCTTCTTGAAGTGCTGCATCGATCGATCATCTTTCGAGCTTGGAATGTACCATTGGCACACTGAGAGCTCGAGCAAGATTATTTAGACATTTTGGCAAGAATACCTGGGAAATATGACATTAAATGCAGCGTGACTGCTGTACTGGCTTTAGCAACATCCCTTGGTAGCCAAACTTCGTTAATTCTTTTACCTAGTGAATTTTGGTACATATTTTTGGTAAGCTTTAGGAGGGAACAGTACAATCTGTGATTTAAAAAAAAATATGAGAGCATGCCCTGTTCAGTGGGATTGAGTTGCTCTAAACAGTAATAAATAATGCTCCTTTAAATGATGAGAACATGTTTAATGCAGTGATTAATTTACCCAGCTAGTTCTAGGTTGGTGAGACCTGGCATCATGTAACGTACTGTCCCTGTTTTCACCAAGGGACACATTTCAGCAGGTGCACTGGTCGCAAAGAGGACAGTGTACCCTGTTACAAATAATGCACTGCTGCCAGGGCAGATGTGAACTTGCGCTGCCTGGGGAGCAGCATATTGTTGAAAGACTGACCAGTTGATTAAAGCAGCCAGTGTGTTTCTACCTGTGCAGCCAGCAACTGCCTGCACTTCAAAGAGGGGAGAGAGAACCCCTTGTAGGTGAATGAAGTGAGTTAATGAACCCGTATGCAGGGGAATGTCTAGGGGGTCCATGGGATTTACTGAGGACCCGTGCAGGGGTTGCTATCAGGGGGCAAACTGAAGGTGCCCCACCATTTCATGGCACTCAGTTAATGCACCTTCTGATGGCCTATGTGCCCACATCCATGAAAGGTCATGAACACAGTTCTTAAGTGTTTCCTTCATTAGCATTGGGTCATACCCCCACATTAATTTTAATGAGAGAACAACCCCTGAAGATAGTGCTGGCTTTCTATGTGCACCAGTGCTGTCTGTTGCGCACTGGGGGCCTCATTTATGAAAAGTGACGCATCGCTGTGTGAAAACAGCGATGCGTCACTTTTCACTGCGCTCTCCCTGCGACATGATTGATGCGTCATATTTATAATATGACGCATCATGTCGCAAGGAGTTACAGATACGTCAGTATTTCTGACATATCTGTAGGCGCAAAAGTGACGCATTGCTGGAGTGTGTCACAAAAGTGACGCAACTCCAGCAATGCTTCCTTTCACATGGGGAAAGCCCCATGTGAAAGGGCTTGCGTCAGTCTTACGCCTGCTGTGAGGCAAGATTTTGACGCAACAGCGTCCTAAAAGTGATGCAGTGAAATCTCATAGATTTCACTGCGTCACTATTACGAGGCTTTTTGCGGGTGAACGCCCCCTCTGCATAGATTATACCTGACGCAGGTATAATGTAGCGCAGGGGTTTACAAAGTGACGCATCTGCTTAGATGCGTCACTTTGTAAATAGTGGGCATCAGGAGGCATGTTTTACGCCGCCGATGCGTCACAAAAAGTGACGCATCGGAAGCACAAAACTCACGCAAGGCCTCATAAATGAGGCCTTGGATATCCTGTAAGAGGGCCCCACATCTCATTGTTCACCATCAGACTTTGACCTTGCGCAAAAAAAGGAAAGACAGAAAATGGAGAAGGAATGAGAAAGAAGAAATAGAATTGAGGTAAATCTAAACTGTTACTATGGAAGAAAGCAGGGATCTAAAAGGCCGAACTATTGTATTTGGTATTCACATTGAATAGGTGCGTAAGGCAAATATGTTTGCTTCCGTCAAGATGCACGTGGCTGTTTGGCAGGCCATTTTGCAAAGTGTTTTCACAGATGGCTACTGATGTGTTCACCTTCGTCGAGGAGCACGCCTAGGTGCATCCCGACCCATACACTTTTATGCAATGTGATGCTTGCCCACCCATGCGACTTTATGCACTGCAGCCATTTTTAAGTTACCATTCCACTTGGAAGATGGCCATGTTAAAACACCAAATTAAAACCAAAGGGAAAAACTGAAACACAGAGTGCACACATGTATAAAGAAAGGGGTGAGCAGCTTCCTACTGCTTTCCAGCTGCCTGGCCCTCATAAAAAAAATAGAAAAAATAAAGACATTTATTTAAAACGGGGAGCGGGATGAGGGAAGGAAGGGGAGCACAAAAAGGGAGGATTGGGAAGTGAGCAATTGTAGGAAAAGAGAGAGCATGAGTATTCAGCGCCAAGAAACCGTCCGGTGAACGCAGCGCTCTACAAATCCTTTTTACATTACATTACATTACATACAAGAACAAGTGGGGAGAGAGCAACAAAATACATGCACTCCTGCACAAAAGAATAAGTGCTCTTTGAAGTCAGCAGTGAAAGAATACAACTCATCCAATCAGAGCACTGGGAGACTGAAAATGTTCATCGGTGGAGCAAATACGAAGAAAGAGGAAAGTCATTCAGTCAAGCATAGACACCTGAGATACACAATAAACCATCCACTCATCAACAAGTGATTAACCTGATGTAGTGGAAACGTGGGGTAAACTTATTTACCACATAACCAAATTTAATAACCACCTGTCTTTTCCTTCTGTGAACTAAATGTGGCCCATACCTATAATAACTTGTCCTCCAAAGAAACGTTTTGAGAATTGTGAGGCACTGACTATTGTCAAGAGGGATAATACCACCTTTATGAGGACCTGCAACAAAGGGAATATGCTACAAACCAACTAAACATTACAATGTACATATCACATTAATGATAATCATCAATAATGACAGACTCTGTTTTACTTATCACTTAGATTTTATCTATTTCTTTGAAGTATATGATTTGGTCAATGAAAGACACAGTATGGAACTACAGATCATCACACAGGAGAAAGTAAGCAATTCACAACAGCATCTCATTTAACAAGCATGAGTGAGTGTATAGGGAAAGGGAAAAGAGCATTGTAACAAGATCAATGCAATTACAGAGTATCATACAAACCTAGAGAAAACTATAGCATAGCATGCTAATAGTCTGAAGAGTTAACCCTCCAGCAGGGCTGGAAAGCTGGGACAACCTCACAAAGGTATGAGGAGCAAAGTTAAAGAGTCAGGATCAGACAGCAGCAGCCAAAGAAGGAGCCTAAGGAAACAGTCCCACTCTCGCCTCACTGCATAAGACGCTTGCTCTCATAAAGATGCTCACCCCCCTAGATTCTATCACCAATAGTTATACCCTAAATGTTAAAGTCCATCCCTAATTTGTATCAAAGTCCAGGCATTTCACAGTTCTCATTGGTTCAGGAACATAGGGTGTTTAGTCACACAACTTCCGCCGTGCCCAACTCTCAAAAGTTCTTTGTTTAGAGCCATGCTGTCATCATCATCCTTCAGCAGAGGAAATCACGATATTCTCCTTCCTAGGCTTGTGCACATTTTCGAAACATTTGCTAAAACAGTTGTCCACAAAACTAAACCGGCCGTGTCTGGTGTCTCAGTGGACTAATGCGTCCATTGCAGGAGCCTGTGTTCGACCTCTTGATCACAGGTTCAAATCCCGGTGAGTCCACTCAGCCTTTCATCCATCTGAGGTCAATAAAATGAGTACCATTGAGTTGGGTAATATTAAAGCTTCTGTTATTCAGCGCCAAGACACCTACGGGTAATCGTGTGCTTTACAAATACACCTGTTATGTTATGTTAAACATTTCCTCCGACCGCAAGGAAGTTTCATTGATATCGCTTCCACGTTGACAAGAAAAGAACACAATAATCATAGCGAAGGACAAAATACAAATCTTTGCTGTCTACCTTTTAAAAGCAAATTAATCCCAACAGTGGTTTGAGGCCTTGTCTGTAATGCATGCCATTTTCTCAAGGAGAAATAAAAACTCAGTTATTTGTTCACATAAAAAGCTCCATTTCATTATTCATTTTAGTCTTCTATTATTCTTATATAAACGCAAATATTCTCAACCAGTATTCTATAGAATTAATATCACTCGCGTCAAACTCTTTTGTTAGCGCATTTCATTTAAGTTGCACATGAAAACTCAAACCTCTCAACATTGTTTCTCTGCTGCCTTTTGTGCAGAAATCATTTGCGGCATACCAAAACCATTTGTTATTTTCTCCTGCACATTTCTCATTTTCCTTTCTATATACCCCATTTTAATATTTTCTCAGTTAATTTCATGACTTTGTTAATTTCCACATTTTGCAATATTCCTGCTCCATCGAACCTAAAACCCACTTTAAGTATGTAACATATATTGCGAACAGTAGGTCTGCCAACATACAGCTAAAGGTGTCTGAAGCCAAGAACTAAAGAATCTACAAGAGGGATCAAAAGAATCAGGAAGTGTAGGGTGGTGTAAGAAAGAGGACTGTGGTAGTTTTCATAAAAAGGCACTCTTGACATGCCATAAAACAGCACCAATGACGAGCTCTGAAGAAAAACGCTGGATCGCTGTATTTATGTATTTTCCAGTGATTAAGCATTGCTTTAACAGGCAAAAAAACCAGAAATGAGTTGTGTGGAATATAAGGCAGGCACAAGCCTCCTCCCTGCCTCAATGATTTACTTAATCACCCACTACCAGGCCACAATTATCCACCTTGTGATAGTAAAATCAGTATACCTTCAATGCTGCTCTTTCGATAAAATGTGTGATAATTTCATTACTCCTAATTTAAATTCAAGTCACTTCCAACTACCGTCCTACACTTTTCAGTAGTGGTACATGATTCATTTTTATGCCTCCTTCGAACCTCTCTCAGAGGCAACTGTAGTGTGCCCTATCATCTGTTATCTTTCATTATTGGTGGCATGTGTTTTGGCTAATGTCTTCTCTGTCCCCAGTGTCTCTTGCCTTTTGTGTGTGCGTGTTCCCTTGCGCTATCCTAGGATGTCATGAACGCTCCAAGTTTGTAGGACTCGCTGTTTCCTGTCTGTTATGTTGACACCATTTATGTAGACACATCTGCTTACCTCTCTCTGCACTCTAGTCACTACACTATGCCCAACATTTGTTGCCATACATAATGATTGCATTAAACATTTCACGTATTGAGACAGTTTTTTTTTTTTTTTTTTTTTTTCAGTTTAGTAAAGTTTTATTGAACGTAAAAGAAATGATACACCATAATATAACAACATGAGATATAGCAAAATCAATAGGAGATAATCATGAGAGCTAAGTGGAAATCGAAGAGAAAAAGAAAGAAGAGAAAAGGGAAGAGAAAAAGAGGAAAAGAGAAAGAGAAAGGAAGGAAGGGGGGTTAAGGGGGGGGAGAAGAGGATAAGAAGTTTGAGAAAGGTAGCCAGGTAAGATCAGACTTAATTTTTAAGGTGACAGATGAAGAAGAAGCAATTGCAATTCTGTGCTCATCACAAACAAAATTCCACCATGTCTGCACAGACAATTTAGAGTTATCCTTCCAACAAGACAAGATTACTTTGAATGCAGTTGCAATGAATAGATCAAACAATTTAGCGTTATATGAATGTAAGTCCAAAACATCAGATAGAGAACCTAAAAAAATATGCAACGGTGAAAATGGTTCAGAAAAATGAAAAATACGCATGCAATATTTCCAAACTGAGGACCAAAAAGTAAGAACTGGTGGGCAATCAAATAGGAGATGTATGAGTGTGCCTGGATTAGAGGAACATGGCCAACAAAGGGGTGAGGAGGAAGGGGAGAATCTAGTAATGCTTACAGGGGTAAAAAGAGCTCTATGGTAAAGAAAAAAAAGTGACTGAGTAATACGGGCCGAAACTGAAGTCTGAAACAGTTTGGACCATAATCGATCCCAAATATCAACAGATAGCGAGAAAGATAAATCATTTTCCCAAGCAACTTCAGTAACAGTTTTAGGTCTAAGACCAACATTCTCTAATAGCATTTTATAAATCAGAGCAGCTTTGGGTATTTGTTGAGTGAACATAGGGTATAGAGGGGTGGAAGGAGTGAGGGAAGGAAGGAGATCAAACGTAGGGAAGGTAGATAGGTGAGACACAATGGCAGCGGTAATAATATCAAATTCTTTGCGATACTGTGCAGGTAAATCAAACTTAGTTTGCATTTCATCAAATGAAAGAATGGTTGAATCAGAAAAAAATTGGTAGACAAACAAAATATCCTTTTCTTTCCAATACTTGAAGTAGAAAGATTTACCCTTGTACTTAAGATATTTATTATACCATAAACTGGAGGAAAGAAAAGTTTGTAAGGGGGATGAGTCTTTTGAAAAGATATGATGTAGCAGTGTATGAGAGTATTTCAAAACAGGGTGATTTGTCAAGAATGAACAGTTTGACATAAAAAGGGATTGTTGAAAAGTAAAATCCTTTAACAAAGATCGTTCAACTGCGATCCATCTGGGTAAAGGGATATCAGTAAAATCGAACGCTAATGAAAAGGCTTGTTTTATTAAAAAGGCAGAATGGTACGATTGGAAATCAGGGAAGCGAACCCCCCCTTCAGATTTAGGGCGTATAAGTTTTTGTAGGGAAATGCGGGGTCGCTTATTGTTCCACAAAAATTTAGAGCATATGGAGTTTAGCCTATGAAAATACAATTTAGGGAGTTTGACAGGAAGCATGGAAACAGTGTATAAAATATGAGGGGAAATCATCATTTTGATGGTGTCTAAGCGACCCCACCATGAAAGGAAAAGAGGAGACCATATCTGAAGGAGTGATTGAATTTTTTGAGTGAGGGAGGTAAAGGTCAGTTTGAGTGTGTCACGCAGGGTAGAGGAGAACCAAATACCCAGGTATTTGATCTTGGAGGGACACCATGCAAAGTCGGTTGAAGCAAACATATATTGGTAACAGGATGAGTTAAGGGGTAGGACCTCCGTTTTGGAAAGATTAAGTTTATAACCAGAAACAGATGAATATAAGTGGACTTCTTCTAAAAATGGGGGAAGGGAGGAGACAGGGTTAGCCATGTAGACCAGAACATCATCGGCATAGGCCGAGATTTTTGTCTCAATCGAGGACTGTTTGAATCCCTGAATGAGGGGGTTAGAGCGGATTTTAATAAGGAAGGGTTCAAGGCAAAGAATAAAGAGTAAGGGGGAGAGAGGACAGCCTTGTCTTGTCCCTCTGGATAAGGGGAAAAACTTGGAGAATTGATTATTAACAAAAACACTAGCGCGGGGAGCAGAGTAAAGGAGTCTAATCAGGGAAATGAAGTGGGGACCAAACCCAAACCAATGCAATGCCTTAAACATGAATTTCCAATTAATTCGATCAAACGCTTTCTCAGCGTCTAGTGAAAGGGCAGCTAGAGGGGCCTTGAATCGGTTACTGTGGGAAATAATATTGGCAAAAACACGGGCATTGTCTGCTGCAAGTCTACCTTTCACAAAGCCAACTTGATCGGTTGTTATTAACAGAGGAATAAGGGTGTCGAGGCGGGCTGCTAAAATTTTGGCAAAAATTTTACAGTCATAATTAATAAGGGATATGGGACGATAATTTTTGCACAGGGAGTGGTCTTTGTCAGGTTTGGGAATTATGATTATGAGGGCGTCCAAAAATGAGCCAGATGCTTTAGCATTTGCAATAAAGGAATTAAAAAGTTGTAAAAGGTGCGGAACAAAAATGGAATGCATGTTGGCGTAAAATTCAATTGGGAGACCATCTGGACCAGGGGCTTTCGCTTTCTTAAGGGAGGTAATAGCCTTGAGTATTTCCTGAGGGGTAATGTCAGATTCTAATTGATGGAATTCTGTAGGAAGAGAAGGGGGAGGAGGAAGGTCTTCGAAGAAACGGGAAAGATCATCATCACCAGGGTGTGTATCGTCAGTATACAGGAGTTTATAATAATTATGAAAAACCTGTGCAATATCCTCATCAGAGGAAACTTTTGTATTGGTGTCTTCATTGAGAATAGAGCCAATGGATTTACGTTCAGATTTAATTTTAAGATAATTAGCTAACATTTTTCCCGCTTTATTCTGACCTCCATGAAATTTAGATTTCACCTTCAAGAGGGTGTTGCAAGCTTCAACTGTAGCAATTTGATTAAGTTCAGATTTGGCTTTAATAAGTTGGAGGAGAGCGTCAGGATTCTTGGACGAGAAGTAAGAGTGTTCTAGGGTCTTAATGTTGGAGAGTTGGGCGGTGTATTTGTCCTTGTTGAGTTTCTTTTTCCTGGATACATAAGAGATTGTGAAACCTCGCAAAGCAGCTTTAAAAGCATCCCAATTATTTGAAACTGACGTGTCTTGGGGTAAATTAAGGGAAAAATATTCAGAGATGAAACTTTTAACATTAGACATATATACAGAATCAGAGAGAAGAAATGTGTTGAATTTCCAACGATTGAAAGAGGAGGAGGTGTGGGACAGGTCAAAAGTGGCATATACAGGTGCATGATCCGAAAGGAAAATGGAACCAATGTCAGATTGCTGAATCGTAGGGAGAAGGGATTTGCTGACTAGAATATAATCAATTCTGGACCTGGTGTGGTGAACATTAGAGTAGAATGTATATTCGAGTGAGTTCGGATTACATGTTTTCCACACGTCGAAGAGGGGGCGGGAAGCAATGGCTGATTGGAAGGATTTATGTGTCTTATCAGGCTGGAATTTGGAGGAAGATAGTCTATCCGAAAATGGATCTAACCATTGGTTAAGGTCACCAGCTAGGACAACGTTAGGGCAGGCAATAGATGAAATGAGGATTTTAATATCAGACCAAAATTTTGGGTCTGGTCGGACAGGACCATAAATATTTAGGAGCACCATAATTTTGTTTTGTATAGACACTTTTGACATAACCCAACGACCTTCAGCATCCGATTGAGAAGATAAAATTTGAACATCCAAGCCTTTGCGAAACAATATAGCAACCCCCCCTTTTTTATCAATTGCAGGAGAAAATACAACCTGACCCACCCAAGCCCTCTTAAGTTTCAGCGATTCGACATCTGTACAATGCGTTTCTTGGAGAAAAGCAATCTGAGCATTTAACTTGGATAAGTGGGACAATACCTTTTGACGTTTAACTGGGTTGCCAAGACCACGAACATTCCACGTTACAAAGTTACACATGATGGAGGGTAAGGGAGTAGGGTAACAACTGGGTCCAATACACTGCAGGTAAGGAACTAAAAGGAGAGACAATGGAGACATACATGTTAGCAATACAAATCTGGTAAATATAGGGAAACAATATACGAAGGAGCATCACAATCAATAAGAAGAGTAAGGGGAAACAATGAGGAGTACTAGAGAGCGCAAAAAGGATGAGGACAAGGGACACAAAGAAGATAACAGAACATAGATGAGCAAGGGATAAACAAAAATGGCCTGTGAAAAGGAGAGGAAAAAGAAAGGAAAGAAAAAGAGGGAAATAGATAAGAAACAAATCAAGGCAAAGATGCCAGACCTGAGAAAAAAGAGAAGATCTAAGTAATAGGAGCATGGAGACGCCAACGCGGGCGCCTGCCCAACAAAGCGAGGAAAACGCGGGAATATAGATAGGATATAGTCAAGAAGAAGTAAAGTCGTAATACAACATGACAAGATAGAGACCGGGACAAGGCCACAACAGTCGTCAAGACATTAGAAAAATGATTGCAAAAAATAGAAGAGAGTTAGTTTCAGTCATTGGTGTCCATCGTGGGTGACGAGACAGTGAGAAGATACTCTCGAAGCTTCTGTGGGTCATCAAAGGTACGAGAACGACCATTGTGGGTTATTTTGCAGAAACAAGGATGAAGGATTCCATATTGAATGTTTAGTTCCCTCATGCGTGGACGTAGATTGAGGAACTCCTTGCGACGTGCATTCGTAGCATTCGATAAATCCTGGGCTATGAAGATGGTATGACCCGACCAAATGAGACGACGTTTTGCTCTTGCAGCTTTAAGAACAGTCATCAATTCGGTGAATTCCAGAAAAAGCAGGATGATACCTCTGGGTTTGGTCGGGTTAGACGTTGGTCGTCCCAGACGGTGAGCACGCTGTATGTTTAGAGGGATAGATTGTGGTTGGAGATCCAGAAGTTCGTAGAGGAGTTTGCGGACAAAGGTCACCATGTCGCCCTCCCCAAGGGCCTCCGGAACACCATAAATACGGAGGTTATTCCGCCTGTTACGGTTCTCAAGGTCCTCAGTGTGAAGTTTCAACTGCTGTATCTCCTTTTCAAGAGTAGGAATTTTTGTAGAGACATCCTGGACATCACTGATGCGTTGTTCTAGTTGTAGAACTTTGTTTTCCATGACTACCCATCTGTCTTCTATCTGCTTGAGCTTCTCATTAGTAGCCACCATGAAAGGTTGTAGGCCACGAACCTCTTCTAAAATGGAATCCAGCACCGGGTTCTGAGAGGTGCGAATTGGGGAAGGAGGGTCATTTTTATGGCGTTTCGGTGTGGTACCGGTGGCAGACGATCTCGCATGGCCTGCGTTCTGAGACATGATGTCGACAGAGGGGCAAACTAAGAGGACCGCAGGAGTGGAAGCCACACCGCAATAATAAAAGTTTTGAGACCCTAAATATAGAGGCGTAGAAAATACTGGAAAAGAGAGGTCCTAGACGAGGTGACAGGTAGCAGTAGAGAAGCAATAATTCAAACCTATAAGACAGGTGTCGATAGGCAGCAAAAATCAGTTTTACAGCCAAAAAACCATCCAGGAATAAAGTGGTGAATAAAACAGCAGAGCGTCCATGGATACTGGGACCCAAGTGATTTATTCGGTTTGCCACGAAGGGTTAATGGTGAAAGAAAGATAGGTATGTAGCATTGCGCAGAGAACACCTTAAAATGGCCGCCGAGAAGTATTGCTAGCAGAAATGAAGAAGCTGAGGAGAACTCTGGCGCCAACAGTCACAAAAATGCCTTGGGAGCATGGTGCGCAATATTTATGACATACCTTGTCAGAAAATAAGCTATGGAGGCAGCAGACGAGCAGATACGATGTTGTAGCAGCCAAGAAAAGAAAAAAACGGGACGCGAGCGCGGCGACACAAAATGGCGGCCGCTCGCGTCCCGGTGCCTGGAACAGAAGTTGCGACGAAAGCTGTCAAAGCGGCAATTACAGACGCCGCTGCTGCTCGAGAAACACGGGGACCATGTTCCGCCGTGCGAAAACTTCTTTTGCCGGTGTCCGTAGAAGGAGATAACAGCAAAAACAAAGGAAGAACTCCCGCGTCGTCACGGAGCTCAGCCGGGCAGCGCCATCACACGCCGGCGCGTAAGCCACGCCCCCCCACGTATTGAGACAGTGATACTGAATTGTGTGGTGGTAAAGATCTTTCATAAACAAGAAGACGAAGTCCATAAATTATTTTCTTTTATTAGTATTACAAATTCCTTATTTGCATATAGAGCAACATTGACAAGTTCCAATCCTAATATACTTATGCACCCTTTGTCATTATGGCAGAACAATCAGTCATCGGTTTGAAAGACACGGACAGTTTTTTTTAAAGTGCATTCTTGTGTACATACTCGCCCATGCTTTCACTTTCATTGCAGGGTATTTTTTTAAAACTTTGAAATACGAAATTTTCGCATGAAGGGACCCTCTTAAATTCGGGCACACAAACCACTTCTATTATACCTACAGTTACTTTTGTTTTTAGAAAAGCAAGCATGTAGTGCCATTGACCATTATAAGGTAACACACACCTTGCCAGAGCATGGTCTAAATGGAATGATATGCACAAAAAAATGTTTCTTATACTCCAAAGGCATCTTCAATGTTCAAATACTTTTGTCAAATTACCCAAATAAGGTGCTTTATTCTTAAAAAAAACCATGATATTTTCAAATACTGCAAACATATATTACCAAGACACTGCGCCTGACTCATAAAGATAAACGTACACTTTTGTGTAAGTTTACTATTTTTTGTTATTCCCAAAGTACAATTTAATAGTAACATTGGGCCTTATTACAATGGCAGTTGTACGACCATCCAGCTACCATCGCAGCAGTAGAGGGACCCCCAACATGTAGTCGGAGGTTCACCCAGAGAATAAAATGTGACTGCTGTGTAGGCGGTAGGAAACATCACTTTTTAGGTCTCGCTCTCGAGACCTATTGTCACCAAGTTGCCTCTCAAGGGAGACAGTCCGGTGCACGAGCCGACCAGGGTCTGTGGACGTGCTTACGCAGGCCGGCCGGCCGAAGGCATGCACACACACACGCGCAGACACACACATGCGCAGACACACACACACTCACACACGCGCAGACACACACACACACACGCGCGCAGACACACACACACGTGCCAAGCCCCCCAAGCCCCACTTACCGCATCAGCGGCCTCAGCCGCCACTCCTGACGCCTCCGGTCCTCTGGGCCATCCACTCCGTGGGCACGGGCTTCTCGCAAAGACGGAAGTCCCGCCCCTCGACAGCCGTGAGCGTGCACATCCCGAAACCGGAAGTTCGGGAGCGTGCACGCTCACGGCTTGTTATGAGTGGCATGAACACTGGCACTTGCTGCAATTTGTTTACTCTGTTTACTTAACACTTTAAATGATACGAGCTAACCCTAAGAATGCTCTTTCGTCTGCCCCGGCTTGTATGTCCGGACGCCAGATGACTGTGGTGCGCGGTGCCGAGATCAACAGCGACAGCATGGCGGGGGAGAGAAGGCGTTTCCGTCTGTCTTGTTCTATATCCTGTTGCTTTTACCACGGAAAAAAAAATGCTGCTCTTTCACTAAATACTTTAACTTTAGGGGCAGCAGTGTGTCTGTAGCGGTGTAAAAACAAGCTTCCGAAACACATCCTTGTTGTTATGAAGACTTGTTTTGTGTTTGTTTTAATTTTGTAGAGGGTGTCTATCCGCGAGTACGGTGTGTGTGTCTCCAGTCATCGTGTATGGTCGGGAAACTATCACACGGGTGCAGCCGTGTGAAGGCTGCATCTGACCGTGTTCCCGTGGCGTAGACAGGCTGATACCTTGGGGGTTTGCAGTGCCCAGCTGCCGCACGCCCGGGTTTAGGTGGGTGCGGTCAGCAGTGAGGGGGACCCATCCCTGGTGTCTGTGGGTTGTGGGAGGATGTATCTAGCGCTTTAAATGAGCAGGTGCTTGCCGGTACTGAGTACCTGCACTGCTTTCCTTTGAAAGGGAGAGAACCTGCTCTATGGTATTTCCATTTAAAGCACCGAGTGTGCCTCTTTGGGGTCTTCTGGGCACCCCTGATCAGGTGTGTGTCGACAGCGGTGGGGTTAGTCGCTTGCTCGGTAGGTGCACACAGTGCACCTGCCGAGCAAGTGTGAAGGGCTGCTCTCTGCTCCTTTGGTGCGGTTAAGGTTACATATGTGGTTTGCAGACACCCCATGCATGTCGTGATCTTCGTTTGAGCAGGATGTGCGAAGTGTGTCTATTTCTGGGCATATATCTGTCAGTCGATGCCGGGTTCATTCTTATCATCTGTGTTTTGATGGGTGCTTCCTGAACGGCGATTTTCTCCGTTGAAGGGTGGAGAGTGCAGACCGTTTGTTGGGCTTTTGTAGAGTTTGATTGTTGTTCATGTGTTCCTGTAAGGGCAGTTTCCTGGTCTGCGTTGTGGACGAGGACACATTATTTCTTGGGTTTTTGACAAGGACCCCCTACTTCTCAGCATAGTGTGCTATGGGCCTGCTTTTCTTCCAGAGGGTCCAAAAGCACTACCACCTAGTATGTTATTTATTCGTATGCTGGAAGAGTGGGTTCCCTATCGTTGCTCTGAGTTCAGTAGGACATCATGTTGTATTTGAAATGTTTATATGGACCCAGGCCCAGATGGTAATTTGTGTCTCACCACGTGCAACAGGAAGGATGTATTTCTGTTCGTTTTATGTGATTTCGAGGCATTTCATTCTAGTACAGTTTTGTGTACGACCACAGGCTAATTAATGCCTGTGTTGGCTGTTTATTCAGCACTATTTATGGGTACTGGTTAGGTCTGAGAGCTGGGCACCTTGGTTGTGCTGCCTTGAGGTATGAGCAGCAGAAAGGCTTCTTTGCTCCTTCGTGGTCCTGTAGGCTCAGGTTTGGCTGTTGCTGGAACCTTTTTTGTGTTTGATGTGCTGCCCTAAGTGGCAAAGGTATGTCCAGACGTGGGTCCTGTGCTCTCTGTGCCACTGGAACAAAGCTATACCTGGCTAGTGAGCCCTTATCGGGACGAAACCGGTCCTAGGTTGCTAGTGTTCTGGTTCAGTGAAGACCTGGCCTGGCTGTTCGGGCTGGACGGTTCCCATGAGGAGCAGGGGCAAGACTAATTTGCATATGTCTGGGTCCAAACTGAGGCAGTATGGTGAGCAAAATTCCGTGGCGTTGGGATGCTACCCTGAGCGACTGACAGTGGCTAGACAAATTGCAACCATTCTTCCCATCACCTTCTGTGTCTTTATTGGGGCGCCTGCTTACATATTTGTCCAGTACAGCTCCTTCAGTGCAGGTTGTGCTTAATGCAACCCAGTGGTTTTTTAATGAATGCTTGGCAGCCGGGTTGTAGTCTGTGTTTTGGCAGGTGATGCTGAAAATCTTTGCTGTTTCTTCTTGGTCTGGGTACAACGTTGTGTTTGTGTGATGCTGGGATGCCTGGTGTGGTCTGCTTTGGGATAGGTGCGGCAGAAGGCATCTTTCTTGCCGTTGTAGGCACACGTTTGTGTTTGCTTGCTGTTGGGACACCTGGCTGCGGGCTCTGTTGATATGAATGCAGCGGGAACGCTTTTTCGATATTTCTTTGTGTTGTGGACACAGGTTTTTTTTGTGTGTGATACTGTGACACACGGTTTTGGTTACGGTTTTGTGTACAGCAGGACCGAAGAATCTGCTATACTTTTGAGCTGTCGATATCAGCGTATATTTGGTAATTTCTAATGGATCTCTGGTTACAGTTTGCATTAACCATATTGTCCTCCCATTTGGCCAGGTTTGTGGCCATTTTAACACGGAAACCCGATAGTCCCACTTGAGTTACGTCACGTGCAATGAAAAGCCATCTTCTCTATTATGTTTGCGCATGTGTGTGCGCCTGTGTGAGTTTTGCAGGGGTCTAACGCGGGTCCCTGCAGCTCCTGGGGCACAGGGGGGCCCTCAAGCATTTAGGGGCACCCCAACCTCTAAGGGGGAGGGGGGGCATTCGGTCCAGGGCCAATGTATATGTGTAATATGTGAAAGACTCATGGTCCCATTTCACATTCTGGGAGGTGTGGGGCAGTTACGCTGTGGGTGTGCACTTGCGCGCATATCTGTGTGCCCGTGATGTGTGTGGCTGCGCCTGTGTGTGCCTGCGCGTGTCTGTCTGTGTGCGTTAGTGTGTGTGTATGCCTGTGTCCCTCGGTGTGTGTGTGACTGCGTCTTTCGCCCTTGGCTCGTTGGAACCCCTGCCTGCCTGTGCGCGGTAGGACACATTCTGGCTGCAGCCTTCGGCGGCTGTGGATGGAGGCTCTGCCCGGACATTTGCTCTCGAAGCACATCTGCACACCTCTGTGAATGGCTTTGCTCTGCAGCTTGAAGCAGAGCTGCACGGCCACGGGTTGGTTCTTACAATCTCGAGGCAGAGGAGACAGACTACACACTGGGCCGGCACTACATCCGCCCCAGGTTCATACCATCCCCACTCCGGGGGCCTGAGGGGATGTTCAATGCAGCGGGAGGGGGCTACGTGCCTGTCCGTCCAATATGGGAGCAGAGCGGGCGCCCGCCTCTAGGGATGAAGGCTTTCGGCCCAGAGACGGCAGGGTGGGCCAGACATGGTACCCGCTATTATGTCACACACTAGGTGGAAGGACCGACTCCCTCCAAATGAACATACCACGAATATTCCATCACCATCTGCTTACATCTTTGGGGTAGCAGGGGACATTGCTCAGGAATTGGGGATACAGCAGAGTGAGGAAGAACAAGGGAGGGCAGAGGTTAGGTGATGACGCCTGCGCAGCAACTGCTGACCTATGACACGGGGTGCCCTCCCTTTAGTAAGAAATAAAGGAGTTTCAAAGGGCAGCGAGGAAAGATGGCCTAGGGATGAGACTACAGGTTTTGCTTAAAGGGCATCCAGGGGCTGGCGGCAAAGAGTGTCCAGTGGAAGATGTCACATGGTGCCCAGTGATGTAGAAGGACCCACTGCACAACAACATATGTCTAGCAGATGATAGCAGAGGTGGCCAGTTGAAAGCAGCATAAGGTATCCATCAGTTGCTAAAAATATTGGATTTCCAGTGGATGGTATAAGGCGTCCAGTACGGGATAACAGCGTGGCCATTGGATAATAAATCTCAGGTGCCCAGTGGGTGTAAAGATAGCATTTCCAGTGGATGATAACAAAGAGGGGGCATTTGCTAGCAGAATATGGTATTCAGCTGCTGAGAACATAGGATGTACAGTGCAGGATAGCATTAGATGATACACCTAGGGTGCCCAGTGGGTGTAAAGATAGCATTTCCAGTGGATTTCCAGTGGATGGCAGCAGGGCGTGTGCAGTTGGTAATAGTATAGGGTGTCAAGTGGATAATCAAATAAAGAGTCGAAGGGACGATAAAACAGGATGCCCAGTGGATGATAAAATTACGTGTCCAGTGGATAATAACCAAGGCTACAGTGAATGATAACATGGGTGCCACGTGGATAACATAGGGAGTCGGGTGGATATCATGTGGCGTACAGTGTATGATAGGTTGTCCTGTGGATGATAACATGGATATTGAGTGGATAATAACATAGTGAGTCCTGTGGATTTCATGTGGCGTACAGTGTATGATACCATAGGTTGCCCAGTGGATGATAACATGGTTATTGCATGGATGATAACATAGCTAGTCTTGCGGATTTCATGTGTCGTAGTGCATGATGTGATAGGTTTTGCAGTGGATGATAACATGGATATTGAGTAAATGATAATTATATCTAGTCCTGTGGATATCATGTGGCATACAGTGTATGGTATCAAAGCTTGTCCACTGGATGATAACATAGTGTGTCCTGTGAATTAGAAGGTGGGTGCCTAGCGGATGACAGATAGCATGTGCGTAGGACGCTATCATAGCATGTGCAGCAGATAACACAGGATGTACAAATGATGATAACATACAGAGTCTGGTACATGATAACACGGAGGGTACAAATGATGATAACATAAGATCGCCAAAGGATAATAGCATTTTGTGTGTCCAGTAAAAGATAAATCAGAATGTACTCTGGGTAATTCCATAGAGGGTATCCTGTGCATTCTACATTGGTTTCCAATCGAGTAAGGCTAATGGTTTCACGGGGATCCGTTTCATACAGTGTCAGTGGTTTATGGATCAATGACAGAATGTCTTTTTAAATTACACAAGATGTCCATCCTGTAAGGCTAGTTGATGTCCAGGGATTAATGACAGAGCAACCAAGGTTTGAATCTGTAGGATATTCAGGGGTTAATGAAGTGTTGTTTCCAGGGTTAGTGGCACAGGGCGCCCATGTGTTAAAGCCCACGGGGTCTCTAGAGTAATTTGCACTGGGTGTGCAGGTCCTAAGGCACAGATTGTCTAGACTTCAATGATGCCAGGTGTATTTGTTAAAGAAGAGGGTTCTAAGTGGGCCAGTGACACGGTGTCTCCAATGTGGAATGAAGCAGGGTGTCTGCAAACAACTGACACAGTGTCTCAATTAGTTAATGATTCTGGGTCTCTGTGGGCTACAGACACTGTCTCCATTGGTTAAAAATACAAGCTGTGTGGCCATTGACACAGTGTCTCCATTGGTTAATGACAATGGGTCTCTGTGAGCCATTGACACAGTGTCTCACTGGTTAATGACTCAGGTTATCTGTGGGCCAATGACACAGTATCTCACTGGTTAATGACTCAGGATGTCTGTGGGCCAGTGACACAGTGTCTCTAATGGTGAATGAAGCAGGGCCTCTGTGCTGTGTCCGGTTGAAAAATGAAGAAGGACCTCTGTGAGGAATTGACAGGGTCTCGATTAGTTATTGACTCAGGGTCTCTGTGGGCTACAGACACAGTGTCTCCATCGGTTAACAATACAATCTGTGTGGCCATTGACGGAATGTCTCCATCAGTTAAAAAATATAGGATCTCTGTGGCCATTGACATAGTGTCTCCATTGGTTAATGACAAAGGGTCTCTGTGGGCCAATGACAGCGTGTATTTGTCGGTGAATGACTCAGGGTATCTGTGGACCAGTGACACAGTGTCTCCATTGGTTAGTAATATTCGGTCTCTGTGGTCATTGAGACAGTGTCTTCATTGGTTAATGACCCAGGGTCCACATGGGCCACTGACACAGTGTCTCCATTGGTTAATGACGTATGGGCTCTGTGGGCCAGTGACACAATGTCTCAATTGGTTAATAATACAGGGTCTCTCTGGCCATTGAGACAATGTCTCCATTGGTTACTGACGTACGGGCTTTGTGGGTCAGTGACACAATTCCCCCATTGGCTAATGACTCAGGGTCCATGTGGGCCATTTACACGCTGTCTCTATTGGTTCATGACACAGCGTCTCCATGGGCAATTGACACAGTGTCTTTATTGGTTAATGAAGGAGGCTCTCCATGGGCCATTAAAACAGTGTCACCTATTGAAAACAGGCATTTGCTATGCAATAGGTCTCACATTGACGCAAGTTTGAGCTATTGCCATTGCAAACAACAATACCTTTTATATTTGTTTTCTTTTTAAAAACAGAAATAAAAGGCATTGTTATTTACAATGCCAATATCTTAAGCTCTCGTAACTGCGAGACCAGTTGCATTGCAAATGCTTGTTCTATTCTGGCTTGTGCTGCTGCCTGGAAAAGGGCCACCCCGCAAGCTGGAATAGAAAAAGCAATGTTTTTAAACATCCTTGCACAATGTACCTGGCAGCATGTGGTGCCTGGCACACGGTGCATGGATGTTTGGCGGCACCACATGTGCCCCCAAGGCCACATAGTGGAGGCCCACAGGCGATGCCGCCCACATGGAGGCCCACAAAGTCACTTTGCGACAGCCTTTCCATGGCAGTGAGACCGCCAAAGAATGGCTGTGGGAAATGGACATCATCATCCCTATAGTGGTGCCTGCACAGTCACTACCTTCATTGTAAGGATTACGGTCCGACCGATACCCCGACGGGCTCTTGAGGCTGTCAGAGGTGTCGGTCTGTCCCTTCGACTGCTGCGGTCTGACCAACTGCATCGTAATGCAGCGGTCATATCACTATACCCAAACGTCGATGGGAACGCCACAGACGGTCTGTCACTGGCAGTCTAATCAACATCATAATAAAGCCCTTTATGACTGTTGCGACTCCATAGTAGGACAGAGAGATCCATACATAAAAAGATAGGGCAGGCCTTAATTATTTGTGTGTGGAGTTCTCCACCACGACTGTGGAGTCCCCACAGTCATAAATGTCCTATTAAATCGTAGTTTGTGAATATAAAAAAAGAGTAAACTTACACAAAAATGTATGTTTATCTTTGGGAACCAGGCCTTCCGTTAGCAAAATACAATCTTCCATGTTATTGTAATGATTAAACTGATAGAACTGAGCAGTTCTATCATTAATAATAATGTTCATAATTTAATTAGTAACATTTCTTTTTCTCTACATATAAATAACTTTGACAGTGTGTATTCTCTGCCATGTCAGTAGCTTCATCATCTTTATTCCCATCATCAAATTGCAACAAGAACAACTAGCAGTGGCAGGTGTTACAGAAGCCTTAAGCTCCATGTCATATTATAGGACAGGCCTTTCTATTTGCATACAGAACTCTTCGTCCCGACTGCAGAGTCCCTGCCCTTTCAATAACTTTGTCATCTTTGTTCAAATTGCAAAAAGATAAACTAGCAAGGGAACGTGTTATGGAAGTCTTATATATCCATGCCATAATATATATAATAGTTCAAAAACTACATCATCTATGAGGCTCTTGGCTATTTCCTATGTGATGTCACCTGTGATTTTATTGAGGTTGTCATTTGTGATGATAAGCGTGATGAGCAGCAGTGCACTGGGTAGGCAATACTTTCATATATCAGGTTAACTGGTAAGCTTCAATGTTTTTCTTCACTATAATTATCATTTAGAATGTTTCTACTTTTTATTTGTAATGAGACAACACTGAACATATGACTATATCTTATTACATGGCTTTAACGCTTTTTGCTCTTGATATGGTTATATACCTTTGTTTATAAATGCAGCACTTTAGAAACCATACATGAAGATGTGCAGACTGTAACATGGTATTTAAATTTATATGTGAGGGAGGTGAGGTGCATAATGACACACTCAGGGCTTCGCCTCTCATGAGTCATGAATTCTAACCTCACTCAACAACTCTGCACACATGTGTGTGCATACACACTGAAGTGATGTAATATGTGAGGTCATAAGCAGTGGATGATGGGCGCACAGGTTGCAGTTAGTTCACTAAACTAAAACTGGTGAATTTCAGTGATTTTTAATTTTTATAATGTTAGTTTGGATTAAATTCAAACACCTAACTATAATGTTGCTTTAACAAAATATCCTGAGCATTAATAGGTATGTGATGAAAGTATATCCAGTTCTTCTTCTTTTCAATGTGGTTTTATTTCCAAAAAACTTTCTTCAGAAAACACAGTCCCTCGTCTTCTGAAACCACAAAGCGTTCTTCATATAGCCAACCATGTTTTGTCAGAGTTGATGCATATACATTACTGACTTCATTAGGGCTATAGGTAAATAAACAACATGAGTCTAAGCCTCATTTGGAATACCATATAAGACTCCATCACCTCAAACACCCTGGTGCATGGCAATCTCCAGACAATTTCTCAATTTGTGATAGTTTTTAACCATATGTCGCAAAGAATATAAATACATGAAAGTGGGATATTACAAGTGCAAAACAGAAACCAGGAAACATCTAGTACGGAAGGTATATCTCAATTAATCCCAGGAGTCTATTCGCAATCTATGTACATTTTAAAATTATGTCACATGCAGCAAACCAAGAGTGAGATAAATGCTATGCATAATTACCTACACAACCCGGTGAATAGCCAAAATGCTCTATTTTATTGTTGATTATTGAGCTCACCTTTCACAAACTCAGTAGGTCCAAGCATCAAATTATTGTCTTCTTAACAATAAAAGAAGAGAAAAAATGCAGCAACTTGCTAAAACACAAGTCAAAATAACGTACTATACTGCTTATGTGGATGGTAAACTTCTTAACCCCGTTCCTCTCTGTCTTCTCATCCAAAACGGTAGGAATCCAAAATAATGCTATTTTACCTGCAAACAATAGGTGTATATTATAGCAACATGAGAATTCTTCCTACGTCCAGGCCATAATACTACCCTCACTATCCAAAATTGTATTGAGTTACATACAACAGAAAGAGACTGTAGGCACCCTTCCATTGGTTACTTGCACCACACAGTACAAGCCTGGGCTGAGAAAAAAGGGGGTCTCTAAACACCTTTTCAACAGGCAATTTCCATTGGGATTTTTTTTAAATGATACAGAAAGTTACCTGAACAGAAGTACAGCAATACTGGCAGAAAACTAGATGTTTACTCAGAAAGTGTACTTTTTGTGATTTGGTGTGAATCTGTTCAGCATATTCGAGAAATGACATTTTAAAATGTAGAGATATCTTGACAGTTGATGCCCAGATATGAGGAAAAACAGCCCAAATTACAACCGATGTGCAGGCTGCTGGCACAAGACGCCTCTCAGTTCCCATCTTGAACAGTTACCAAATAAAGAGACGGGCGCTGGAAGCGGGAGTGCAAGAACAGATTTTTATTTCTCATGAGGAGAGCCTGTCATTTCGGACACGCGCACAATGTCTTCAAGAGGTGCTCTAAAAGTTTCTCTGAGGCTCCGTCTTTTATACACAGGTTTATGATGTACAAACATTCCTTATTGCAATAAAGGCACTTTGAAGTACGAAAAGGCGTGTTTGGAATGCCAGCTTCAGGCCTATTCCCATACCAGTCGTTCGGATGTCGTTTCCCCTCCCAAATGTAACATGTGATTGTAATCTTGCAGCCGGACATTCCAACAGGACACGAGGGCAAGGGGGGTGGTCAGATCTAAGGTTGGGCAGGCGATAAGATCGGGCACTTCGGTTGGTGTATCACGCTTTGCTATGCGGGGCCAGGGGGGGGTACATCCATGAGGCTTTGTTTTATGACTTGGGACCGGGTCGGGAGGCCAGGCGTAGCCGGGGGGTCATCAGAAGAGGGGAAGGGTGTTCCTGGGAGGAATGCAGGGGGTGTCGGTCAGGCGGGGTGTCACTTTTAGAGTAGGGGCGCGCAGAGGGAGAGGGTTTTATGGCCTATGCATGAGAGACCGGGTGCTGTCGGGGATGCTTGCGAGGCTGGGGAGTGAGGGGGGAGAGAGAGACGCTGGCTATCGGGAGTGGGCAGAGAGGCCTTGGTGTCTAAAATGGCTGTCGTGTACGTGCGTGCATGGGCCTATGCTGGCGGGATGATGCGGTCAATGCTTCGCGGTATTCGTTCTGCTTACTGCGAGGGGTATGGTGAACACAAATGAACGCCGCTTATGTACATATACATTGTCATTTTCCACAGTTATGCTCTGATTGCCCACCTTAAATGGGACTAATCATTCCCGATTGGTGAGCCCCAGCCTGATAATATGTGATTGCAGCCATTACAGGACTTAATGACAGGTCCTTGTGATCTAACAAATAGTTAAAAACATATAAGGAGGCAGGATGAGCAAAACCTGACCCCAAAGGTAATGTGCCCCCATCTTGATTCACTGTCCATAATATTGCCAACATCTTGCGACGCCCATTACCAGACTCGGGGGACATGGTCATCATTGAAATTCATTATTGTTAAAGCCTGCTTTGGAGGGTCACGAAAAGGAGCACAGAGAAAGGGGAATAAAAGATGATGGTCACAATATAAATAATTTGCTTGTGGTACCATACTCATTTGAGGAATTATGGTGTATTCTAAAGTGATTTTACCCTGTTCAAATTTGGTTTGGCGAGGGCAGCACAATGGACCGCAGAACACAAAGAAGAGGGGGCAGGAGCATGCAGGCGGGAAATGCAACAGTGTGGAGGGGGCAGGAGCAGGAATATGACCATGGAGGGCAGACAAGAGGGACGGGATATGCACATGGATAAAAAACGGCAGTCAGGAGCAGGAAGATTCAGAAAGCTAACCTTGTAGGGCAGGAGGTGAAGGCAGGGACAAGCAGATGGAGAACTGTAGGGGAAAAAGGGCTGGAGCAGCACGCTGCACGCTGACCACAGCAGCTACCTGCTGTGGTTCGGCCATCAGTAGTGGATGGGCCTTTGGTGCCGGAGCTGGCTGAATAGGTTCATGATAGTCAGTTATGGTAATATGATCTCCCCTATCATTAACACCCCCCCAAAGATTCACTGAAAAAAACAAAGGTTAAAATTACGTAATAGCTAGGTATGATAATAGGATCTTGGCTATTGTCATAAAACTAGAAATTCATTAAAAAACGAAGGTTAAAGTTATTTTATAGTTAGGTGTTGAAATGAGTTAAAAAATGAATGCTTATTCATAACAGCAGCTATAATTCAGTGACCTAAATATAACTTGCGCCCCCTCCATGCAGTGCTTATGATCTAACATATTACGTCATTCTTGACTTGTTAAATGACATCATTGATGACATCACTGATGACATCTTAAATAACATCATTGATGACTTCTCAAATGACATCATCCAATGATGTGACATTTTGCAAAACACTTTTAATACTGGAAGATATCAGCGAGCTACACTTTGACCTAGACCACAGCGATTGCCCGATTTTCAGAGAGCATTGTTTTGATCATAGAAGAATTATCTGAAAGGTAAGACACAAGTACTCAAGGAAGGTGCAACAGATGGTGACTGGAGTAAGGACACAAGGGAGGGTAGCATGGGGTGGAGAAGGAGATGTCAAAGATGGAGAAGAACACGGGCACAGGGACAGATGAAGTAGAAGTAATAAACAAAACGAATTGTGTTGCGGCACTGCATCGCATTTGGGGATGAAATTTGTTTTATTTATTATATGTTGCTTTACCTGTAATCCTCCGTAATCCATAGATTACTACCCCCCACCCTGCCCCTCCTCCTCCCCACGTCACCGCCCGGCAGCTACTCCCATCACCGACCACTACTGCCAGCAAGACAGGTGAGCAGGATGTCATAAAAAAGGACTAAGAGGACAAAGGGAACACGGAGGAAGGTCACAGAGTAGAAAACTCATGTACATGGGAATACGAGATGCTTGTTGGGTGAATTTTTGGCCAGTAATGTTTCTTTTTTGGCAGTTAGGACGAGTCAATTAACTTTACTTATGCTATTTCTAAAATATTTCGCGAAAGAAGAGATACGACAAATTCACTTTTTTTCCTCCTGTGATTGGTTTAGAGAGGGGATTTCTATTGAAGGCGGCTCTATCAAACGCAAGTCCGTTATTCTCTACTGTTGATTTATACTGTTATAAGTGCAAACCTTATTTATTGGTCACACACTACGCAATTAAAATGCAACCTTCAAAGAGTAAATTAATAACAGCGATTCATGTTTTAAACAGGCCATTCATGTGAAACATGAGACAAAAACAGGACAATTCGTGCTCTTTTAAAACTAAATGAAATCTGATGGTAGCTTACATGCATGATTTTAAGTTTAAAGAAATAGTCAATCAAATTGCTAATGTAGGTATTAATTTTGTAATTTAGTACGTTTGAACTCAATTCACAGTAGCTATTTGGAACTTTCATCACTGCAAAACAAGTAAATGAGCAATTCACAGATCTAACATCAAAAACATGCTAAAAGGTCAATTATTGCATAATAACGATGCATATTTCAGAATTCATATCCCTTTATGCTCTAGTTGGATCTAATCTGCATGAAAAAACTGAATTGACTACAGTGTTGTTCTATGTATGTTGTTTTATAGTGTAGTGTTGCCTTGGAAGTAACTGAGTGTAACCAGAGGTAGTGCCTGCTCACCCTGGGTACCCCTCTCCTGCCCATTGCACTGCTCTTGCTACTATTGGTCTCAGGGGTTATGAAGGCAGTGGCAGGAACAAAACAAAGTGTCATTTTCCCAATTCTAACTGTGGGAGTGAACCACGAGTCTGACAGAGCAGTAACCCAGCAATTTTATTTATACTTCAACCCTGGAATTTAGCATTGCATACAGAATTATTATGTTCTTAAAATGATATAAAGGTGCAGGATCTCTTACATTTGTGAGCAGTTTGGCATCTAGATTTTCTGTGACATACAACATTCACCTTTTCAATTTGTCTCTAATTTTTAGCAGTAATCCTGCAGCATATATTGATCCTATAATAGAAGGGCATTGGGATGCACATGGAGGAATAACACACGTGTGGGTGGTTGGGGGGGGAGACTAGTGAAGAAGCTGTATACAATTAATGAATAGTAAATAATAGAGTATAACAACCTAATAAAAAAATTATAATCTTGGTTGCTGATCACATCTTACAAAATAATTCTGTTGGAATCTGGAACAGTTAGACCTCAAAGGCCAAATATGGTAGATCACAGACCGGTATTTACTGCACCTGGTAAATGCTGACCCCCCACCACTCCTACCTGGAGATTTTACTGGGCGCAGTAAATACCTCATATTACAAGTTCCCCAACAATGAATGAGTCATAATGTGGATTTGGTATTCAATGCATTGAAATTACCATGTTCGACTTCTCACTGATCCTTTTCCCCGGACAAGTAAACAGAGATGTTCAAGTAATTATTGCAAAACCTAGAATACTATTCCCTGCACAAACCAATTTGGGTAGGGATGAGAATATAGCCCCTGCTCAGAATTTGGACCAAGGAAAACCTTTAAGATTTAAGTGGCAAACTTCACAGTGGCCACTGTCCTGGATTTTATACTCGTTGAATTTATAGAGGATTCTGACATTAAAGAAGTACAGAGTTTATTGGCAGTTTTATAAACTCTGTGCATGAAGGCCAGAGAGGTACTTGGATTGCCAATCCAATGAACACAATTTATTAAATAAATCGGGAGCAAACACTACATTCAAGAGTGCAGCCCTGTTTAACAAGGCCCAGATGTTATCAGGTATTACTCCCAACATATTTTACAGTCCCACAACCGCTTATGGGAGAAAAGGAAAATCCCCTTCCATATATAGAAGGTAGTGTGTGATCATGTTGTATACAGTCGTAGGGGCTACATTAATTTAGGACTGCACCATACACTCTTCTAAGGGCAATTACTTAGCACAGGCATAATCCATCTGGCAAATGTCTGAGAGCATCCTCCTCAGGCTTCAGTTTGACTGACCCCATTGACCACAACTCACCAATACGAGCTCCTGAATGATATTAATTACCATATAGCTTTTCAATGGTCACCCAAAGGTGTGAGCCTAAAGGTTCTGGCTTTATACCTAGGAAAACCTTAGCTCACCACTCGCCATAGTTTGCTACCAACAATTAGCCAAAGTCGGCTACCGAAAAGAACTAGGAGGTGTATACATAAAAGTTCGAGCCATTAGACAATGCTTAACCTTTGACCACACCTACAACATACTTGTAACCCTTTGGTGTCATCAAATGTGTTTATTTCAGATATAATCAATAAAATGTTCCATAAACCTTTGATGTCTTTTATCTCAACCCTAAAGCTCAACACTTACACTCTACTATTGGTATGCAAACGGCAAATACATAGGTTTTCTTTTAAGTATAGCCAACAATACCTAATTCTAAATCAAATTGAATAACGATTATAGAGATGGAAAATGTCACAGAATACCTGGACTGCAAGTTCCACAGGATGATAGACACTATTCTGTGCCTGAATGTAGGGGTGGCTCTAGGCTCATGCTGGCCCTGGGCAGGGAGCATAGGTAGGGGGCCCCGGAAGAGGGGGTCTGGGCGGGGCGGAGCGAGGAGGCCAGTGAAGAGGGGGGGGCTCAGGGTGTTTGGAAGTGGAACATTGCCGGAGGCTGTCAAATCCCTGCCAGGGGCCGCCACGCAAATATGTATCCATCCTCAGAGGATTATTATATTAAGGATATATATTGGTGTTGTGGCCCCTGGGGTTGCACATGCCTAAGGCCGCCCCTGCTGAATGGAAGGAAGACAGAAATACTACTGTAAGGAAGAATAGGTAATAGAACGATTCGTTTCGAATACCCTGCAAACCAACTTTCTTTATAGTAACAATGTAAAAGGAACCAGTCTAGGGATCATACTCGAAATGGATTATTTGTACATCTCAACAATGTAATCAAAAGTGTAACTCTTCAGTTCTGTATACTTAACCCAATCATTGCCAGGGTGTTGCAACATCCCTTAACTAAATGGTATTAGGTATTACAAGCGCATATATCTCTTTGGATTATTTGTGCATGCATGTGAACTAAATGTTTATTGTGATATATTCAGGGCTATGTACTGAATCACCTTGTGAGAAGAAGGGAGGGGAAGAACAGTTAGTAAGAGGTGTATTGATCATGGAATAAAGAAAGAAGAGAAGGATCAGTTGAGTATTCTGGGATGAGGGGGGAGAAAGATATACGCAGAATAAAAGTTTTGGGCTGGATGGTTGGTTACAAATTTAGGGCCACAAATTAGATTATGGTGGATGGCCCGTTCTGTCATGGTTACAGAGTAAATTACTCTGGTTACCGGTGGAGCGACCACTTGCCAATTTCATAATGACCACCCAAGCTGGTGGGCATGTATGCAACATTTCCAGAAAACACCATCATGGTGGTTCCTGCCAATGTATTTTCTGTATGGCATAAAACAAGGTCCTTTTTTTATTTTCAAAAATAAAATCCCATTTCAGGGGATTTTCTTTTTGAAAATAGAAAATATAATGCTCTGCCCTTGGGAACCTTTCACATGGTGACAGGAGCATTTAACAGTTTTCACAGCCCCTTACATCCACGGTTTTCCTGACAGTGATGGGCAGTGAAAACTGACCTGTCATTTTGTCCATCATTATTAAATGGGCTGAATGACACCCCTCTAATGACCCTTACTCTGCAGGGCCATTGGTGGGGATTAATCACAGCAGAGACGGAGTAGTCTCTGGTGTGATTAACCTTAAGGTCAACCCACATTTAAATTTGGGTTCTGCGGTAAACTTCACTGGTGGAGTTCGTGGAGTTTTGCCACTCTGCGCTCCGCTTGGAGCATGGAGTTCACCAGAAACGCTGCCAACTGTCGCATGGCAAAGTTTACAGGTGCCCATGATGCCTCATTGACTGCTGATGCACTGTATGCTGGCCCCTGACTGATTGTCCTAGTCGGGTAGGCGAAGTTGCCAGGTTTTAGTGCAGGATGCTTTGCACTGGGATCACTTTTGTGACTTCAGTGCTAAACTCAATCCCATCTTTTGGATGCTGCATGACCACTGCTTGTCATTGAGCTAGCCCAGATGTCTATTGGGGGTCTTACGGTGAGGCTGGCCCTCCTGGGGTGTGGGTCAAACACAGTAGAAAACTCCAGGTGAGTCTTAGATAACATGTCTGTGCCAACATCCCCTCCTCTGAGAGAGGCTTAGGTGCAGGAGGAACCCGGGGGGTCCCTTGGAGGCCCAACCTCCTCATCTTGTGGCTCAGTGCTCAACATTAAAATATTATGTCTGATACTCTGGCTTGTTACGAAACCTCCACTGGTCTTCTGAGCTATAGCTCCAAGGGTAAAACTAATCTACAATTTACGTACATATCTCAGCAGCAGGTGCCTTCACCCGTTATGCTGCCTTGTTAGTGCTGGAGACTATCAGCCTGATTCATGTACGGGCCATTTTGCGTGGCCCTAATAGCGAATCATAGCGACTCGCTATTGAGGACACGCAAAACGGCATTCATGTAGGAATTGCTAAATAAATAGCGATTCCTACATGTTCTCTATTTGCGAGTAGCAATTTGCTACTCGCAAAAAAAGGAATAACTCCCCATTCATTCCTATGGGCCAAAAGGCCCATAGGAATGAATGGGGAGTATCCCTTATTTGCGAGTAGCAATTTACTACTCGCAAATAAGATAGCGATTTTAAGGGTGCCAGGGGTGTCCAAAGGACACCCTGTAGCACCCCTAAAATGCACATTTGAACAGGTGTTGCGCACACACATGTCCAAAGGACATGTGTGTGTGCAACATGCAACTTAGAAAAATGCTTTTAAAAGCATTTTTCTGAGTTTTTGCTATTTACCGAGAGGTCTGACCTCTCGGTAAATAGCGGCCCAAATTAGCAAAATCGCAATTTTTGAAAGTGTCATGAATAGCATTTAAGGAATCTCTAATAGAGATTTCTTAAATGCTAATCCTCGCATATTAGCTAATTTTTCATTAGCGATTTTTGCATTTGGGATTGTGAATCCCAAATGCCAAAATTGCACTCGCAAAAGGCAAGATTCTGAGAATCTTGCCCTTTGCGAGTGCAATTTAGCTTCATGAATCAGGCTGTATGGCCCTAAAGTGACACCCGCAAATACCTCACTTAGCTGTTGCACCAGGAATCAGCTTAAGACCCAGGAAACATCTAATAACATTCTGATGATTCTGCTTTCTGGACAGCGAAGTTTCTTGCACGAGTTAAAGAATTACCTAGTATGCACCAAGAAGAACTGACTAATCGTCCCCAAACTTATTATGAACTACCTACCTGTCCTCTGACAGCCCTTTCCTTCCTACTACACTCAGGCAGTGCTGTCCTCCCAGCGCTGTGTGTGTTCCAAGGTGCTTAAACCTCTGCAGGCCCTAGTGAGATGGAAGCCCGGGCCACCAGGCAGGCTGACCTGCTTTTAAATAAAGCAAACCTCCTTCTCCGCTTTCAATGATCTCCAGAGTACAATGTGTTCTGCAGGAAGACGAGACTGCCAGCCAGAAGTGATGAACCAGGGCATGCACACTAGAACCCTCCGTACCCCAATGTATCCTGAATCTTTCCAGGCAGACATGGCATTTCATAAAAAGTGCTAGCTAGCAGTACCACCTCCTGGAATGAGCTGATGGGTTCTGCAGGTGAGTGCTCCAGCCTGTTGTTTATTGACTGTTTTCAATAGTGAAGCCTTCGTTTTATGAACAGGGTCTTTTACTTTTGTTGTGCAGGCTGTTTTACACCGTAGTTTGAAAGTATTGTGCACTTTCGGCATAGGACGCAGTTCTGAAGGCCACATATTAAGATGGGATTAAAGAATCAGCAGCAGGCACAGTACACCCAGTACACAGCGCATAAAGAAGGTGATTGAGCACACCTTGTCTTACGTGCAGAAAGTGTAAGCAATACCTAAAGCTACCAGTCTAAGATACTTTGTTTTTGTTTTTAAGATCTTTTACAGTTTTTTTGTCTGTCCTTCTGTAGGAAATGTACCAAGTTTAACTTTTTCAAAAATGGACGCCAAAAGCATAGTTCTTTCATTTCAGTGCTCAATGTCATGCTAAATGGAAACCTTGAAGTCTATGACGCTGGGCAGGCTGTTTTCTTGATGAGCTGGGAGGCGGAGATGTTGCATGTACAGAGTTACTCCATGTCGTGCTGCAACTGCAGTGGCCAGTCTCATGGGTAGGCTGAGGTTCCTGTGAGGTTTGTGTGCATGCAGAGAGGCCAAAGCAGGAGAGATCACTCAGTATACCCATTCAGTTACAGCACTCAAGAGATGTGTACAATGCTTGCTGTTTTAATGGATGAAATAAGGTAGTACAGGAGGACCATAAACTTGCATACATGACATCGCACTGCTGCAACTCACTGGCGTTCAGTGCTCTGCCCACTCATGGATCTCACCAGAATCTCACAGAGATTTTCAGGAACTCCATGAAATTCTGCAGAGTGAAACTCCGCTTGCTCCACCTAGGCCTAATTTAAATTCAGCTGGTGGATTACATTCTTTGCAGTGAGGATACTCCATCACCACTGCGACCTAGTATCCTTACCACACAGAATTTTCCCCTAAAATAGATAAGTATGAGACAGAGAGAGCAGGGGGCAGGAAGGTGTTAGAATTAGGAAAGCAATCATCCTTGCTATCTCTTTTACCTTCTTACCTCTTCCTCTCATTCTAGTATAAAATTGAATAGGTTAGACAGGATTCATGTAGTAGGGATTGTAGGAGAGTAGGGTAGGCTTTCCTATGGTCACCCCACTTTTTGCTTTTTGCTTTACTGGTTTTCGACTTAATGTGGCTGTGGGCCTGCTAATCAGACCCCACGCCCAGCTGTTCTCTCTCTAAATTCATACCATGTACTTTAGGTACATCACCAATTGGGAATTGGGTCACCTTGTGAGCCCCTGTATAGTGTAACATAGGTACCCAGGGCATAGGTGTACCCAAGGCCTACCAGGGTCTGCAGCATATATTATGCCACCCCTGGCTGGCCATCCAAACTGACACAACTGGCTGATCACTCAGCTGGGGCAAGGTTGTGTATTCACCCCTTGCTTAGATATAGTATCCCCTGTCTTTAGTGCTGAGATCGTTTGTCGTGCTCTTTTCCCTCTCAGGATTCTAGCCAGTACTGAACTGGGCCTCTCGCCCTCACCATACGTCCTAGCTAATGCATATTTACCTAAGTGTTTAACCTCCCTGTCAGCCTCGTCATCGTAGTAAGCTAGGAGAGACTTGATCTCTTCCCCTACCGTGCTATCCGAGTTCCTGCTCTGTCTCACTTCAAGAGCGGCCAGCTGACGCTCCAAGTCCGCTAGTCTCTGTCTGATGGATTTGAGTACCCCCGAGTGCTTGGACATAGCTATGCCCCTGATATAGACTTTAAATGCTTCCCACACAACTTGGAAGCTGTCCACGGAGCACACATTGGTTTTGAAAAAGAGGAAACACAAGTATTTCGGTGCTCCTGTGGGTATTGACTATCCTAGTGTCTTAGTTTTAAGTAGATTTCTCCTAATCCATCCGGGCCTAGCACACCCTGACTACAACTCCTAGAGAGGTTTAGTCGGAAACACTTAGTGTAGGTAAGTGCACACACCACACCTCACTAGATCATGTATCTGAGTGCAGAACCAAGTGGAACTCTCCCAGTAGAGGCAGATCCCTTAAGGATACCTTCCAGATATGATACCCTAACTTTCCAAGAGCTTTGGCACTTATGCACCTCTAGAAGGTTAAAACAAGGTTATCACCCTACCCTCAGACACCTGATTGAGCTCATGGAGGAACATGATGCTCTGAAGGCCTCTAGCAAAGGCCTGTCAGTCAGTGGAGATGAGGTCCTACCCTCAACAGAAGATGCCCCTGACCCTACAATCAATCAATCAATCAATCAATCAATCAATCAATAAATGTATAGAGCACGCTACTCACCTGTGAGGGTCTCAAGGTGCTGGAGGGAGAGGGGGGATGGTGCGCTACTGCTCCAAGAGCCAGGTCTTGAGGTGTTTCCTGAAGGTGAGATGGTCCTCGGTAAGCATGGGCGGATTTTGCGGATTCGCAATCCGCGAATTTGCGGATTTGCGTATTCGCGGATTGCGAAAATACGCGAAATCCACGAATTCTCGCGGATTAGCGGATTTTTTGGGGGTGTGTATGTTCGCACGGGTTTCTGCAAGTTCGCGAGGGTTTTGTACTATTTCGCAAATTGCGAACTTACTTGTCGGGTCGCCAGTTTAGCGAACTTGTTGTTTCTACGTGCCCAGCCTGTTTGCTAAGCTTTCTTCATCACTGCCACCCTCTGTCACCACTGGCACTCTCTTTGGTCACCCATGCCACCCTCTGGCTCACCCATGTCACCCTCTGTGTCATCACATCACCCTCTAGTTCACCAGTGTACATTATTGGGGCAAAGCAAAGCACTGCCATCCTCTGTCAACACTGGCACTCTGGTTCACCCATGCCACCCTCTGGCTGGCACACCCATGCCACCCTCAGTGTCATCACAACACCCTCTGATTGACCACTGAGTGAACAAACACCTGCTAAGTGCCTTAAGTTTTGCAAACAACAACACCTGCCCTGCCCCAACTGACATTAATGAAGGCTGGCACCTGCTTGTCTGCTCCCTTTCCTTTTTGTTGCAAATGCAAAGTAAATAATTTTTTTTAACAGGATGCAATGGCATACTTGTAACTATTCTGTGACTGTCAGAGCAGGGTCACACAATAGTTGCAAGTAGGCAACCGGATTCTGGAGGGCCCCTTCAGGAAGCACTACAGGTAAATGGTTACAAATGATGAGCTCGAACTTTTGCACCTGCTCGTTCGTTTTGCTTTTGCAAAACTCGTTTTTCGGTAATTTCGCCCTATTCGCGGGGCGCGTCGTAGTGCGAACTGGCCCGTGGAGGCCGCGAACTCGTGCGAGTTACCTCAAGGTTGAGTATGGGCGCCGCCATTTTGTTTGCGTGACGTATTTCCGTTTCCGCCCGCTAAGTGTAATCTCGCCCGACTCGCGCCTTGCGAATACAAGTTCGCACGAGTTCGCGAGAGAAATCGCGTGCGAACTTACTTACGCGCACGTGATCGGGCCGCCATCTTGTTTTTCATTCATTCCTATGTGTCTGGGTATGGTGTTTCTATCCTCTCTATATCTCTGCCATGCTTTGCTTGTTTTACTATTTTTTTGATCTATTTAACTTATTTTCTATCCCTGTATTTTTCTAGATCTATATTTTTGTGTTTTAGGCTATTTTTGTTTACTTTTGAACTACTTTTTTAAACTTTTACTTTCCTTCTTCTCTACTCTTATTCTTTTTCATTTTATCTCCTTACCTGCCCAGAACATGGTGAAGACAGCAGTCAAGCTGCCCAAGACGGGCACCGCAGCCCGTGCCCGGCTCCCGTGTGGTCGATTGAGGGCGGAAATGGTGGTGCCCCGGGAGATTTTCAGCCCTGAGGAGGTGGGCGCACTTGTTTTTTACGTGCAGCGCCGTCTCCCCAGGACCATCGCGGCAGGCGGCAGGATTGCTGCTGGTTACACCAACAGCCAGGAGCGACGGAAGCGGTGGGGGCAGGTGTGCCGGGCCCTTTTTAAGATCACGGGGGTCCAGCGCACCTACAATCAGGTCACCCACCGCTGGACCGACATCCTTGACCGAGAGCGTGACCTGCTAGACGTGCTGGGAGTGGAGGTCCCCGGTCTTGGTGAGTAGTAGTAGCAATTTTTTCATTAATATTTCAAAATCTTCTGTGCATTTCAGGTGCACTGTTCTCCTTCTCTGTGCCGGTGCCACTGCTTATTTGTTATCTATTTTGTGTTCATTTAATTGGGCTGAGTATGAGTGTATTTTACAGAACTGCGTAATGCTAGACACAAAGGGGCAGATTTACAAGCCCCTTGTTCCACGTTTACACTGCCTTACCTGATGCACAGCGACGTAAACGTGGCGCATCCCTGCGAGTCATGTACAACGTGATGCATCTAAGGAGATGCGCCACGTGAATGCCTGGGCCTGCGCCTCAATGGGTGCGTTCCCACGCAGGGGGGGAGTGGGGGGTGGGTGGTGCCGGTCAGGCAGATGTGTGCCTCGCAAAAGTGCCTGCGTAAAATCTACAAGATTTAGCGCAGGCACTTCCGCGACGCTGCTATGTCAATTCTTTATGCCTGCTTGCTTGAAGCAGGCGTAAGGACTGATGCGGTATGTAGAGTATTGGGCAGCCCTGAGCACTGCTATAATTGCATTGCGCCCACGAAGCGACTCTAGAGATGCGCCCCTATTTCGTCACGAGATGCGTTACGCATCTGCCTACCCTTGCGCCAGGGTTTGCCGCATTGTAATAGCGGCGCATCTGCCGTGACGCAAGGTTAGTTTTGCGTTACGTATTTGTTCTGGTGCACATCTGGAGGTGTCCAGCTCAGAACTCGTAAGTATGCCCGTAAGTGTCAGATTAGCAATTACCTGCGCATCCCTGCAAAGTGTGTGGCACGGCAGCACCACCCATGGTGCGCCGTATTTACAATGCGGCACACCATGGTCCCACAACGTCACCGAAGCGTTACGCATCGGTGCCGTAAAGGCGGCTCTTTGATGGAGTTGCGTTGCAACGATGGCGCAGCTCCAGCAATGCTGCGTCAAGCCGTAAGTCTGCTTCATGCAGGCGCAGGGTTTCAGTGACGCATCATTGTCCTAAATGACTGATTGAAATTTTATATATTCCCCATAGCCACTTTTAGCATGCGTTCCTGCGCAGGAACGCCATCCCTTGCGATGGAATGCTCCCTAATGGCGCAGGGTTTTAGAATGGGATGCATCTCCCATATGCGTCACGTTGTTAATATACGCCAGACCATGGCGCCTCTCTTGTGGCGCTGCGTCACAAAATTGACGCAAGAATGGAGCAGAAGAGCTGCAAGGGGCTTGTAAATCTGCCCCTAGAGTAGAGGCTCAGGTGCAGTCCTTCCATTGTAGCCCTCTTTTTGGCTGAAATAGTAGGTTCTTGTTCTTTCTAAATGTTTGATTTGGTTGACAAGGACATCGGCAAGCAGCAATCATCAATGTTTTCTGTTATTTCTTTCATGTTGTACGTCAGGTCCGCCCAGGGGCAAGCGGGCGGAAAAGGAGGATGCAGCAGTGGCTCCAAAGGAGGAGGATGCAGGCCAGGGCGGCGAGTGCTCCTTTGCTGGCCCCAGTAAGTTTTCATTTAAATATAGAGGACCTATTGTTGTCCAAGCATTCCTAATTTAATTGTTTCGAAATAGTGTTTAGATAGGAGCAAAATCCATAATACTACTGTTGCAGGGACACTTCTCCACAAACCGAACTATGGACACCAAAGACCAGAGTAATAATATTTCAGAGTGGCGTGTTTGGCACACTGTATAAATAAACCTGGTAGTGTCAGCAGCACAGATTCCTCCTTCCAAAAATTGCAAAACTTTTCGCTCAGTCACTCTAGTCTGGACTCTCTGGAGGAAAAACTACAGAGTCAATTCAAGTTTAAAAGCTTTATTAAAAGTTTAAGTAAACACATATATTAAAATAAAGTTAGTTGGAAATGGAAAAGTGCTTGGTGCAGAGTTGATGAGTACTGGATTGGTAGAAATTTCTTGTGGTCGAGCCGAGCTTTCACCTGGTTTCAAGTTGATGTTCCTCTTGTCCTTAGAAGTCCAGTTTCTGTCTGTTCAGAGAAAAATAATGTGTGTTAAAATTAAGCAAGCATTCAACAATTGTGACAAAAAAATTAAGCAAGACAACAGCTTTCCCTGGAAGGAGGGACATTTACTTTAGACTAGAGTAGACAGTCAATTACTTTTTCAGTTGTTTTCACATTTTTTCATTCATAGACCAAATACTAGTGGAGTGGTGTAATCTAACATTCTTAAATCTACTTTGTAGGTGGAACATCTGGTGGCGGGGCCAGCTCGGATGTGGTCATCATTGACTCGGAGTCCGAGGGTCAATCTGGGGAGGAGGCGGCGCTAGAGGAGTCGGACCAAGAAGAAGTACAGACTGTGAGGAAGGAGACAGTGGCGGTGGCGAGTACAGGTAAGCTGGATCATGGTACTATCTGACTTTTAGATAGGATATGATGTGTATCCAGTGGTGGCCCAGTGACAAATTACAATATGGTAATTACAGCAGGCTGGGACCGAAAGACAGATAGAGGCAGAGACAGAGAGAGAGGAAGACAGAAGGAGAGAGAGAGAGAGAGGGAGGGAGCCAGAGGGAGGGTGAGGGAGGGAGACAGAGAGAGAGAGACAGCGAGGTAGAGGGAGACAAAGGGAGACAGAAAGAGGGAGACAGAGAGAGAGAGAGAGAGAGAGAGAGAGAGAGAGAGAGAGAGGGAGGGAAACAGACATATCGCCTGGGCCTGGTGCAGATGATACGGTTGCTGGTGTGGTTAACGGCTCAGAGGAAAAATCACTCACTTCTGCCACATCTCTTTCATATGAAAGAGCACCAAACCAAGGATACAAGAGAGTTGTGGGAAGGGAAATGGTGATTCAAGCGCCCCTCCCTGCGGACGCCCATGATACTGGCCTGAATAGTTTTGTACTGCCCTGGCTAGTTGCTAGTTGTACTGTGACACAACTTCCTGCTGAATCATTTTGTGTTAATCATATTCCTAAAGAGCATTGCTTACAGATTATGTCTTTCTTTCTTCATATAGTTGGCAATACTAAAACCTCCAAACCAACGAGGAGTATGCTGGCTGTACTGGCCCGGCAACGGAGGCTGGAAGCAACTGTTGCGGAATATCGGCGACTGGTGGAACTCGAGGGGGATGACACGCACTCCAGTGCATCCAACTTAACATCGTCTACATCCTCCTCTGTTACCCCACGTTCTGCCGGTAAGCACAGTGCTCCAGCGAACCGGAGCCGTGCCGGAAGACGCCACCGCCAAGCAGCAAAAGCTGCACCTCGCAGCACTGTTAAAGGTCGCTTGCGCCGTGCACTCCGCAGAGTGTCAGACCTAGAGGCGGAGGTCCAGAAATGGCACAAATTTCAAAATGTGGTGGAGGGCCTCCGCCTAGAGCAAGCCATCCTCCAAGAAAAATATGATGCCCTGGCCCTAAAGCATGATGCCCTGGAGGCCAAACTTACCAGCTTGCATCCCTAGAGTGTCCCTTGCCCCTTTTTTTGAGACTTTTGGGGGGTGGGAATTGGGAGTTGGGTTTTTTGGGGACTTTTGAGGACTATTTGTTGGGGTTAGGGAGGGTCTTGCGGGAGATTATTTTGTTAGGGATATAAATATACTTTTTCAAACTTTATCTGAGCATACCTGTTTTTTTACTACTTTTGAGCTGGGTGGGTGGTGGTTTTGCAGTAATTTCATTTAACTGAACACTGTCATCGTGTTGGTTCACGTGCAATAGGCCAAATGTTTTCCTAAGTAAATGCCTGTCACAGAGTTTGTTAATTCAAGAGCCCTAGGACTTTGCTGCTAGTACCACTGTCACTCTCTCGCCTCTCCGAATACTCCATTATACTACCTCCCATCCAAAAGCTTATCTTACCTGTAATTTGTGTTTGAGGGCTGGCTCCACCTGGAATTCACAGAGTCCTAACGCGTTCTGCAGCAGGGCCACAACTGGAGTTTCCCGGCGTGGATTTTCTGCAAAACAAAAGCAATCAACATTAGAAATGTGGTAGCGGTGCTGACACAACCCTAAAACCTAGAAGCCCCAGAGACAGCACCCCTGAGACAGGCAAGCGAGCAATATAACGCCTACACGTTCACGTGCAATAGGCCAAATGTTTTCCTAAGTAAATGCCTGTCACAGACTTTGTTAATTCAAGAGCCCTAGGACTTTGCTGCTAGTACCACTGTCACTCTCTCGCCTCTCCGAATACTCCATTATACTACCTCCCATCCAAAAGCTTATCTTACCTGTAATTTGTGTTTGAGGGCTGGCTCCACCTGGAATTCACAGAGTCCTAACGCGTTCTGCAGCAGGGCCACAACTGGAGTTTCCCGGCGTGGATTTTCTGCAAAACAAAAGCAATCAACATTAGAAATGTGGTAGCGGTGCTGACACAACCCTAAAACCTAGAAGCCCCAGAGACAGCACCCCTGAGACAGGCAAGCGAGCAATATAACGCCTACACGTTCACGTGCAATAGGCCAAATGTTTTCCTAAGTAAATGCCTGTCACAGACTTTGTTAATTCAAGAGCCCTAGGACTTTGCTGCTAGTACCACTGTCACTCTCTCGCCTCTCCGAATACTCCATTATACTACCTCCCATCCAAAAGCTTATCTTACCTGTAATTTGTGTTTGAGGGCTGGCTCCTTCATTTCTTCATTGTGCAGAATCCAGGCATCAGCATTATGGGTAATGGATAGGGTGAGTCTGGAGGAGGAGGACTCAGGATAGACGACCAGGACTGAGTTCTTGTCAACTAACTGTTGTGAACCTGAGGAATGCTGCGGCATCAAAATCAAGATAGTTCTGTTGATGGGCTTGTTGTTTTATTGGTTGATTACAGTTTTGTTGGGAATGTGATGAAGCACTTGCTAAAGAAAGGCAGACACACAGGAATAAAAGTGAATAAGGAGGACTATTTACAATTAATGAATGATTGAGTCATTTTCAGAACTCGCTGTCAGGGAAGCAGAACTCGTCCTCATACTCTGCTAACTCATCAGTCGGGGTTACTTCTGGTAACTGAGGAGAACTTTCCTCGGGTAGGGCGGTGTCCTCTTCTTCCTGCGTGCATTCTCGTACTCTGTAATCTGGTGGTATGAAGTGCTGGTTCATCTTTATCAAGGTGAGCCGCTCCACATTTGCGGGCAAGAGGCGGGACCTTTTGGAAGTCACAATGCCACCAGCAGAACTAAAAACACGTTCTGAAGACACGCTTGCGAGTGGGCAAGACAAGTAATTGATAGCCAGGTTGGTGAGCTCTCGCCATATTTTTCTTTTCCCATGCCAATACGCCAATGGGTCCTCAGTAATATTGACCTCTGTTGAGTCATCCAGATAGGCCTGCACCATTGAAAGAATGTCCTCCCGGATTCCTGTACTTTGCACTTCTGTGTCCTTTCTAGGACCAGGAAACCCTAGCTGAGTTAGCCAACTCGCTTCAGACATATCGCATGCGCCTGGTGGAGATGATACGGTTGCTGGTGTGGTTAACGGCTCAGAGGAAAAATCACTCACTTCTGCCACAGGCACAGATGGTGAAGTGCTTTTTTGGGACGCCTGATCGCCTGCTGATTCACTAGTAGTACTGTCTTCTCCTACAGTTTCCTTCCGTTCTATTTCAAAACGAATGGCTGACTGAGCTAGCCAACCTTTGTACTCTGTAACATCCGATGTTTCAAAAGGAATTATTACTTTGCCAAACAATGGCTTTTTGTAACGTGGATCCAGAATAGTAGCACAAATGTAGTGCTGTTGTTTCTTGATATTTACAAGCCGTTCATTGCTAACTAGGCGTTGTAATAATCTCTGCGCCAACTCATGTGCTTCGTTCTTTCCAACGTCCTTTAATTGTGAAGACACCACCTTGACTTGGTGCTCGAGCTTCAGCAACAGTGGGATAGCTTTGCTCAAAGAACAGTCCTCCCTGCTCACGTCACGCGTGAAGACCTCAAAAGGCCGAAGCATGTCTGTCAGGCTT
This sequence comes from Lissotriton helveticus, assembly GCF_964261635.1. Taxonomy (NCBI): domain Eukaryota; kingdom Metazoa; phylum Chordata; class Amphibia; order Caudata; family Salamandridae; genus Lissotriton; species Lissotriton helveticus. The sequence continues at coordinate 1,550,733,997 of NC_136063.1, forward strand.
TTAACTAGCTGCCATTGCTCCACCGCTAGTATCATTCCTGTCGTATCACCACCCAGGTTGTAGAAATACTCATTGACTACTGGAAACAGCTCATGCAGACGCTCAAGCATGTAGAAGGTTGAGTTCCAACGTGTTGCCACCTCCTGGATAAGTGCTTTCACTGGCATTCTACGTTCATTTTGCTTGCGCCTCAGCTCCTTCCGGGCCTTAAAAGAATGGTTGAAATGTGTGCATATTCTTCTGCAGATGGTCAGTGTTTTGTCGACTGCAAGTTCTTTTTTCAAAAAATTTTGCACAACAAGGTTGATACAGTGCGCCAAACACGGCACTCTGAAATAGAAACCGTCCGCCATGGCCCTAACTACATTGCTGCCATTATCTGTAGAAACATAACCAACCTTGCAATGTCTTGGGCGCAGCCATTGCAAGACCTTTTTGTTAAAGTCAGCCAAAATGTTGACTGCAGTATGACTTTTCTCCATGCCAAACATGGCTAATGTTGCATGTTTACGAGCACCCTTAAAAATCTCGACCAAGTCACCACCTGCATTTATCTGTTTAATAACCCCTGAAAAGAGACCCAGTGTGCAGTGATGCACATGTAATCAGTGGCTGCGCAACTGGTCCACATGTCTGTTGTCAGGTGTATAGTGTGAACAGCACTCTTCTGCAAAGCTGCCCCCACCAACTCAAGCACCTCTTTGTGTAGTGCTGGAACAGCAACCCTGGCAAAATAGTACCGGCTAGGAACCTTCCATTTAGGGGCCAATGTTGCCACGAGTTCAAGGAAACCCACACCTTCGACAAACGAAAAAGGGAGAAGGTCCACCGCTAGCATTTTTGCCAGCTTAGTGTTATAGAGGCGTACAGTTGGGTGGTTGCGTTGAAATTGCGCATCTGAGGAGAACATGGCTGAAATGGTGCGCTGGACAAATTTACGGGATGATGCTGATGCCTTCTTCGACCCACTTCTGATCAGTGTTGACATTTTCCGCATTGGTGTGTCTTCCAGACTCTCAGTGTGCCTGCTATGTGTTACGGAGGGTGTGGTGCTGCAAGGGGTACTGGGTGCAACCGGACACATGTCTGACGCTTCTTCTACCTCCCCATCATCTTCAGATGAAACACCTACTATGGGTATATTTTGGCCACTTGCCCTTTGGGATCGCTTTCCCTTGACGTTTGCTAGGTGCGGAAACCATTCGACAGCGTGCTTTCTTTCAAGATGACCTATCTGGCCTCCGGTTCCATAGTTGGTACCAGTCTTACCACGGCTAACGCTAGTCTTACAAATGCAACAAACGGCTATGTTATCATATTTTTCATGGACACTAAAAAAGTTCCAAACTGGGGACTGGAAACTTCTGGTTTTGCCGCACGAGGTGATACTGCTGCCAATGCCAGATGAAGCAGTGGTGGATGAGCCTTGCAGACATCTACTGGGTTGTGCAATTATTGCAGCAACCTTACTTGAGGGAGTCGAGCTGGATGGAGTCCCCCTCCGGGGAGAAAATATGGGAGCTGTAGGTTTTGTTGAACTTGTGGTACTACTTGACTGCGTTGGTGGTGCTACCAGTGGCACGTCGCCAGGGTCACGCTCAGCATGACGTCGGGATAGGGTGTAAATGTCTGTCTGCTGCATGGCCGGTGTGGCTGGACTGACATGTGTGATGACTAGGTCATTGCTGTCATCCTCTTCAACAACATCAGAATGCACCACTTCATCAAGTCCGACGTTCGGATCCATAAGTATGAGCTTTCCGGGGCCCTTCCTTTTAAGATTTGATACCATTCGCAGCTCATGGTGTGCCTCCCTCTCAGACGTCGGAGATGGTTGCCAATCCAGATCCAGATCATCATCTGATGGAGCGGGGCTTGAAGAGGAACTTCTACACACCCTCCTTGATCTTTTCCTTGCTGGGGAGCTGGGAGAAAATGAATCATCAGGAGGAGTGGCTTCGTCTTCCTGACATGATACCCCGGCTCCAAAGTCAATTTCCTCCTGTGCCCCTACTTCTGGAAGAACAACCATTGTGGGCACTTGCACCGCTCCATGGCCATCTTCACTGACCTCTACTTGCAAGTCTCCATGGACCTCTCCTTCTCGGCCTTCTCCTTCTCGGCCTTCTCCTTCTCGGACAGCTCCTTCTCGGCCTTCTCCTTCTCGGACAGCTCCTTCTCGGCCTTCTCCTTCTCGACCTTCTCTTTCTCGGCCTTCTCCTTCTCGGCCTTCTCCTTCTCGGCCTTCTCCTTCTCGGACAGCTCCTTCTCGGCCTTCTCCTTCTCGGCCTTCTCCTTCTCGGCCTTCTCCTTCTCGGCCTTCTCCTTCTCGGACAGCTCCTTCTCGGACAGCTCCTTCTCGGACAGCTCCTTCTCGGCCTTCTCCTTCTCGGACAGCTCCTTCTCGGACAGCTCCTTCTCGGACAGCTCCTTCTCGGACAGCTCCTTCTCGGACAGCTCCTTGCGCATGTACTTCTGCTTGTACTAGTAGCCCATGCAGTTGTTGTTGCGGCTTTGGTTGTTGAATAGTACTTGTGAGATGAGTTAAAACCTGTGTTGATGGCGTGCTGCTACTTTCTTGCGATGATCCAACATCACTGGTCGTTGGTGATTCAACAACTAAACAGGCTACCTGTGCAGCACTCATGGTGGGCCTTTGTTTTTTTGGTTGTTGTTGCCCAAAAAATGTCTTGGTTGAGCAACCAGTCGCCTTGGTAAGTGGTGCCACTTGCTTCTTCTTCTCCTTAGTAGAGACATCTTTCTTGGAAGAGGACCTACGGGCACCTCTTTTTGGAGCCATCTTCTTCAGATGTCGGAACAACAGGCCGCAGCAGCACTTCTTCCTGGCACTGATGCTCAACGATGATGATGCGTAGTTTTGTGCACCTAAACGCAAACGAAGACAGAGGAACATCAGTAAATATAAATGTTGCATATGTAGCGCTTGAATAAACAGTTAGCAAGTAGGCATTTATGAATACACACGTGCACACCACACAATATGGAATTTTCAAAATTAGGATTTGCTAAATTTTTGGGAAACAGGAATTTAACATTGATCCAAGAGAGCACACACACAGAGGGTTGTGCTTTCATGTACCCCTGACTCCGCCTGGGCACAATGGGTGAAAGCAAGGCACACCTATGTCTCAAAGCTCACTGCCTGCCTTCAAAATGGCCGCTTGACCCCCCCATCCACATGGCCAGGACCATGCCTCAAAATGGCCACCACCAACATAGCCAGCACCCAACCCCTACTCCAAAAAGTGAAAACACACAACACAAATCAAATCAGCACAATCCAATGCCATCCATCCATTTTCAGAAGGCTTATGCTGCCTGCTGGTGGTTTTCCGGTGCAAAATTGCATTTTTTACAATTTCGCGAGTGCGAGATTGTTGCTTCACGGCGCGAACGTGGCAAAAACCCACAAAATCCGCGAACAGACCGATTCTGGGCCCCCCTGGGCATAATGGATGACATCAGAGCACAGTGGGTGCAGGCCTATGGCACAAAGCACACAACTTACAAATGGCCCCTAGACCCCCACCCACACGGGACCAGACAATAAAATGGCCCCCACCCCCATAGCAAGCCCCCAACACCACCCCAAAAAGTCCTAAAACACACAAAAATCAGCACAATCCAATGTCATCCATGCCCTGGCCAGAATCATGTTAACAAAAATAATTTCAACAAAACAGTTGTATCATCCATGCACCCATAAATAAGCCTGGTGGTTTTCAATTCATGTGCAGCAGAATTGTAATTTTTACAATTTCGCGAGTGCGAGATTGTTGCTGCGCGGGACACGAGCAGTGCGAACACAAGCAAAAACACATCCTCAGCTCGCGAACTTGCAGATTTTCCCCCCAAAAAAGTCGAAAAAAAACAACACACACAAAAATCACCACAAACAAACAACATCGACTTACTTCTTTGTGAAATCAAAATTCGAATCCAAAAGTAATCCAAAAGGCCTCAAATCCAAATATCCAGCAGCAACCACAAAAAGTAATCCTTCCCAGTCAAGATCGAAATCAAAGTGGCCAGGAAATGGAGGAGCTTGCTGGACAGGAACAGGAAGTTGGAGACTGGGGCACTTCCTTCACCCCACCCCTATGGGAGGAGCTTGCTGGACAGGAACAGGAAGTTGGAGACTGGGCCACTTCCTTTACTAAGTAATTTTTGTACTTTCGCTAGTGCGAGATTGTTCCTGCCCGCGCCGCGGACCGCGAGCAGCGCGAGCAGTGCGAACACAAACAAAAAATCCGCTTCGCGCGGATTTTGCGTATTCTCGCCGCATCCGCGAGAGTTCGCGGATTGCGGATTCTCCGAAAATACGAAAAATCCACGAGCGTAACGGATTTTACGCCCATGCTTAGTCCTCGGTCAGTCGTAGGTGTGTGGGGAGGGAGTTCCATGTTTTGGCTGCCAGGTAGGAGAACTATCTTCCTCCGGTGGTGGTTCTCCAGATCCGTGGGACGGTGGCGAGGGCGAGGCTGGCAGAGCGTAGCTGGCGGGTGGGGGTGTAGAACGAGAGGCGGTTGTTGAGGTATTTGGGGCCATTGTCGTGGAGTGCTTTGTGTGCGTGAGTGAGGAGCCTGAACGTGATCCTCTTGCTGACGGGGAGCCAGTGCAATCAGTACAATCATAGATGATGATGAAGATGTGGAGGCAGAAGATTCTGGGGAGGAAGTAGACAGCCAGACCCAAGTTAGAAGACTTAGCCAGGCTAACCTAAGCCTATTTGGGGCTGAGAATGGGACAGCCCCATTCAGGCCTACAAGTGGACTTAGCCAGAGGTATAGGTGGGAAAGATCCCACTCCAGGGAGTCTCCCCACTCCAATGCTTCAAAGGGTTCTAAGAGGGGAATGACTTCTCCTCAGAGGAGAGAACACCAGGCTAGGCTGAGGGAAGTCCAACTCAGGATTGAGAGGGAAGAACTTGCCCTAGCCAAGGCAAAACTTGCTCTTGCAAGAGAGCAAAAGTTAAGTGGACTAGAGTCCCCTGGTGGCAGCAATATCCCTAAGGATAAAGACAGGTCCTATGACAATAGACACCTGAGTAAGATTGTGCCCCCCTACAAAGTTGGGGATGATATCCACAAATGGATAACTGCTTTGGAGAGGGCCTGCAAAGTACAGTAGGTACCCCAAAGTCAGTATGCAGCAATCTTGTGGCTCTCCTTTTCAGAAAAAGGAAGAAACAAGCTCCTCACAGTTAGTGATGATGATGCTAACAATTGCACTGTCCTGAAGAGTGCTCTGATTGATGGGTTTGGCCTAACCACTGAACAGTACATGTTGATGTTCAGGGATACCCAGAAGACACAGACTCAGGACTGGACTGATTTTGTTGATTGTGGCACTAAGGCTCTGGAAGGCTGGTTGCTGGGAAGTAAAGTTAAGCACTATACAGGATCGTATAATTTGATCATGAGAGAACAAATACTTAACAATTGTCAGAACCAGTTATTGCACCAACACCCGATTGACTCAGATCTGACCTCTCCCCAAAAATTGGGAAAGAAGGCAGACAAATGGGTCAGAACCAGGGTTAAGCAGAAAAAACAGAACCAAGGTGGTGATCAGAAAAAGGCAGACCAAAAAGGTGGGGATCAGAAATCAAAAGACCAGAAGTCTTCTTCAGGCCCCCAACAAACTTCTAATGAGGGGGGTTCCCAAACATCCAAGAAAAAGAAGAAAGATGGCCAAAAGAAACCTTGGTGTAACGTTTGTTAATCTGTCTCTCACTGGTTCTATGAGTGCACCAAGAAAGGGACAGCCCCTACCGCTGTAGCGCCTAAGGCACCTGCACCCCCTTGTACAGTCAACAGTGGTAGTTCCCAACCCAAGGCTATAGTGGGTTAACCATGGGTACTGAGATGGATTCTGGCCTAGTCAAGATTCCAACTCAGGCTGTTCTTGTCTGTAATGTGGACATGGCTATGTCCTCTACTGTGAGTCCCAGTACTCTGGGCAAGTACAGGCAAACACCTTTGATTAATGATAAAGTGGCTCATGCCTACAGGGACACACGTGCCAGTGTCACCATGGTGACGCCTAACTTTGTGGACCCTAGACAGATTGTACTGGGTGATAATTACCTGGTGACCAATGCAAGCAATGTCACTACTACACATAGTGTGGCAGTTGTTAACTTCTCCTGGGGAGGGGTAACTGGCCTCAAAAGAGTTGTGGTAAGTGCAGATCTCCCTGTGGAGTGTTTGTTGGGCAATGATCTTGAATCCTCAGTATGGTCAGAAGTGGAGTATGGGACTCATGCAGAGATGTTAGGCATATTAGCTCATGTCCTTGCTGTGACCAGGTCACAGGGCAAAAAGTGCCAAACTGAACAGGTCTTGGATCCTGTAACTATGGACCAAGTACCACCCAAGAGAAAGAGCAGTAGGGTTAAGGCAGTGCCTCCCCCTGGCCTCAAGTGAAGATCAGCATTCGCAGGAAGCTGATTGTGAGACCCCTGAAGGAACTGTCCTAGAAGAACTTGAACCTGACCAGGTTTAGTTTCTTGGGACAGGGGGACCTTAAAGGGCAGACTTGAGGCAGGCACAGTTAGACTGCCCCTCTCTTGAACCCCTCAGACAGCAAGCTGCTTCTGATGCTGCTGGGAATGCTACAGGTACCCACAGAGTTTACTGGGATGAAGGACTCCGTTATTCAGAGGCTAGAGACCCCAAGCCTGGTGCTTCCATGAGGTTGTTCATACCTCTGGCATTTAGGGGTTTCCTTCTTACCTTAGCCCATGATATTTCCTTAGCAGGACATCTAGGCCAGAACAAGACTTGGGACAGGCTTGTCCCTCACTTTCACTGGTCCCATATGTCAGAAGATACCAAGGAGTTTCGTCGCTCCTGTGTGACCTGCCAAGCCAGTGGCAAATCAGGTGGCACAACAAAGGCCCCCCTTATACCACTACCTGTGGTGGGGGTACCCTTTGAAAGAGTAGGGATTGACATTGTTGGACCAATGGATCCCCAAACAGCCCCTGGGCACAGATTTATACTGGTGGTAGTGGATCATGCCACCAGGTATCCAGAAGGTATTCTCCTAAGGACCACAACAGCACCTGTTGTGGCAAGAGTCCTCCTGGGAGTTCTCTCAAGAGTGAGATTTCCAAAGGAGGTTGTCTCAGATAGAGGTGCAAACTTCATGTCTGGGTATCTAACTGCAATGTGGAAGGAGTGTGGTGTAAATTATGAATTCACTACACCCTACCATCCACAGTGCAATGGCCATGTTGAAAGATTTAACAAGACCTTGAAGGGAATGTATGATTGAACACCTACTGCCTAAACCACGAATTCCTTAACCACGAAGGTTAAACAACGGGCAATGCCAAACAACTACGTCGTTAAGAACGAATTCCTAAACCACAATTTTTTTTTTAATTGCTCTTTCCCCATTTACACCACTATGTTCTTGCCCGTCACATAAACCACCAGCACACATTGGCTAAGCCAGAGCATTCCCTACAAGCTGTGCCCTGACGTGCTGCCAAGCAGGAAGGATGAAGGCAGTCTGCAGCTCCGCGCTCGTCATAGCCTGCCAGCCTGGAGGCTGCAATGTCAAGTAAATCATGCTAGGGGGCGAGAAGCATGTCAGGTCAGGGGTAGCAGAAGGGTGAAACACACGGGCGCCAAACATCTCCAAACTCACGAAACCTCATCTCACATTCTAACCACCATATCATGCTTTCCGTGCGGACACCCTGTACCCAGTCACCAAGCATCCCCCGCATTGTAACTACCTAAGCAATTGTGTGCCACCGGCAGGATGAAGGCAGACTGCAGCCCCGCATTCTACCTAAGCAAGCCTTTGCCACTGGCAGGATGAAGGCAGGCTACAATGTAAATTATTTTTGAGAGTCCTTCCCAAAAATTTTATGCGTGTCACTTCCCCGATGGCTCTGTGCCCTTGGGGGAAATGAGGTATTCAAGGAGAGGCTCGCCTGTCGCCGCGTAACAGAGCTGGAGAAGTCAGGGGTGTAGTTGTGTCAGTCTCCTGCTTCGAAAAAACCCAGCTCCACTGCCAGCAACAATTCTGTCTCTCTCCGTGAGAAAAGAAAAGGAGAGAGGCATGTAAGAGCACCATTTTCTCCCTCTGCGGTGTCCTTGTCAACTATTTCCCATGTCGGAAATTTGATTTGTGACACCTCGGGTGCGGTGGAGGTGCTCTCTCCCAGAGTGCTGTGCGACTGGCTGGTTAGGAGTAGGATGGGCTGGAGTGTCTAATGGACGGGAGACTAGGTCAGTTACATTTTTAGTTGCAGAAAAAACTATTGTGAGTTTATAGTGGCAGTACATTCCGCCCATAGTTTACCTTTGTCAGAGCCAGCAGGCAGACGTGGTTTTCGTGGTTTATGTAAGTCGTTGTTAATGATTTCGTTATTAAGGATGGCGTGGTTAACCGATTGGTCGTTGTTCGGGATTCGTGGTTCCGGTCATTCGTGATTCAAACTTCGTTGTTAAGGATGTTTCCCCTTGAAGGGTATGATCAAGGGTTTACCTGAAAAGCTTAGGCGAAGATGGGACATCCTTCTATACTGCCTTCTGTTTGCTTACAGAGAGGTCCCACAAAAGGGGGTTGGCTACAGCCCTTTTGAACTTTTGTTTGGGCATCCTGTAAGGGGACCCCTATGTCTGGTGAAGGAAGGATGGGAGTTACCTCTCAAAAAGCCTAAACAAGACATAGTGGACTATGTACTTGGTCTCCGCTCCAGGATTGCTGAGTATATGAAAAAGGCTTCTAAAAGCCTTGAGGCTAGCCAAGAACTTGGCATGACCAAAAGGCTGTGCTGACTGTGTACAAGCCAGGACAGAAGGTGTGGGTGTTGGAGCCAGTGGCCCCAGCAGCACTCCAAGACAAATGGTCTGGACCCCACACAATTGTTGAGCAAAAGGGAGAGGTCACCTACCTGGTGGACCTTGGAACTCCCAGGAGCCCCGACAGGGTGCTCCATGTCAACAGACTCAAAGCATATGTTGACAGGGCAGACATGGGCTTGCTCATGGCTACAGATGAGGGGCAGGAGGAAGAGAGTGACCCTCTCCCAGACCTGCTGACTCAGAACCCTGATGATGGTTCAGTTGATGGTGTGGCCTTAGCTGGCAGCCTCACTGGCCAGCAGCAACAGGACTGCAGACAAGTTCTACAGTCCTTCAGACATATGTTTTCTTTGACACCTAGTCAGACTAACTGGTGCACCTATGAGGTGGGCACTGGTGACAGTCTGTCTGTGAAGAGTAAGATCTACAGGCAACCTGACCATGTCAGGGACTGTATACAGACTGAGGTACAGAAAATGTTGAGTTTTGGGAGTAAATGAGCCCTCAGAGAGCCCCTGGGCCAGCCCAGTAGTCCTTGTGCCACAACCTCACACCCAAGATGGTAAGAGAGAGATCAGGTTCTGTGTGGACTTCAGAGGACTCAATGCTGTCACTAGGACAGATGCTCACCCAATTCCAAGAGCAGATGAGCTCATTGACAGGTTGGCTTCTGCCAAGTTTTTGAGCACATTTGACCTGACAGCAGGCTATTGGCAAATCAGGTTAGCTGAGGATGCCAAAGCCAAAACTGTTTTCTCGTTGATCAGCTATCGAGAGGGATGCCTTTGCTGTGGTTTGGGCCCTGAAGAAGCTGAGGCCATAATTGTTTGGCACTCACTTCAAATTCAGACTTGTGGCTAAATCAGATGAAGGGTGAGAATCCCAAAATGCTCAGGTGGTCCATTTCCCTACAGGGGATGGACTTTACAGTAGAACACAGACCAGGGACTGACCATGGCAATGCATATGGTCTCTCCAGGTATTTCCACTTAGAACATGAAGACACAACTGGTCAAGGTTAGTCTAATGTCCCTGCGTTTGGGGGGGGGGGGGTTATGTAGGAGAGTAGGGTCTGCTTTCCTATGGTCACCCCCCTTTTTGCTTTTTGCTTTACTGGTTTTCGACTTAATGTGGCTGTGGGCCTGCTAATCAGACCCACAGCCCAGCTGTTCTCTCTCTAAATTCATACCATGTACTTTAGGTACATCACCAATTGGGAATTGGGTCAACTTGTGAGCCCCTGTATAGTGTACCATAGGTACCCAGGGCATAGGTGCATCCAAGGCCTACCAGGGGCTGAAGCATATATTATGCCACCCCAGGCTGGTCATCCAAACTGACACAACTGGCTGATCGCTCAGCTGGGGCAAGGTCGTGTAATCACCCCTTGCTTAGATATAGTATTCCTATATCTAACCTTATATCTAGACACATGTTAAGTGATGTTATGTTAATAGAGCTTATATAGCACTCAGCTGCCCCAGCCAAGGGGCGTCCGGGCGCTGACCCAAAAGCAAAACAAACAGCGTCTGTCAGCCAAGGTACAGAAAGCAATGGCATAGCCAAGACCATCTACGGAAAGAGGTAGATTTTGATGGCTTTTCTGAAGCTCAGAATACACACATACACCTATAAGTCACTCCTATGGCAGGCCTTAACAATCCTGGAGGCAGAGTGCTTGGTTTTATGTGAGATGGTGCTCTAGCATGAGCTGAGCCTGTCTGCAGCTTTCGGAACCATGTCCTTATAGCTGTTCTAGGATATAGCCATACCATATACTCTTAAGTGCATTATGAACCTCGCGGTTAAATGCTAACTCTGGTGTGGCTTTATCAAAACATGTCATGTAAGGTGCCATAGGCTTTGGAATACTACCCCCTCGCCAGTTCTGGTGACGGGGGTAGCATTCCACCCTTCTAGAGGGAGAAGACATGGTGTTCCTGTTAATCTCGGGTAAAGTTAACCAGAGACTCAGCATCACAAAATGGACGCTGCTGCCACAGACACAAGTGTGACCTTCTGCTGCTGGGAGTCCTTCCAGCGAGGGAGGCTTGGACAATAGGTTTCCTGTCTTGGGAGGTGCTAGCACCACCCCAGACAGGCCATATTGTATTGGGGCAGGGAGGGCTGAATGTAATTCGACACTGCCTGGGGCACACAAGGTGTCCCATGCATAGCCCGGTTCAAACCAGTTGCTGGGGCACTCCAGCCCCAGCTCTGGCGCGAAACTGGACAAAGGGAAAGGGGTGTAACCACCACCTTCCCTGGTCCCACCCATAGGAGGCACCTAGCAGGTAATCCAGCCCCTCAGATTAGTATACAGGTAGGAGCTGAGTCAAGAGACTTTAGATTTATCCTGAACTGAAACTTGTAACAAAACTCCGGACCTTCGACATTCTACTGCAACTAGCATACTGAAGAATCTCACTTGTGGTCAAGGAGTGACCACCCTGTATCTACAGGCACCATCCAGCAATCTGCGGTTTACTTTGTTGACGCTCCCGCCGGAGCCCGAGCACAGAGTCCGACAAGAGCCAGACTTCCAGACCTCTTTCACGCCTATCCACAGTCCCTGCAAAGGTGAGACCCGTGAAGGCGACGAGAGACGTGGGACGGGCCATCTTGAAAAGCCTGCTCCTTGCTACTTGTGCAGCTTCTGAAGCACCCTCAAAGTTGTGCATTGGGGATTGAGAAGCCCCAGCTCCGAGCATCATCTGCACAGAAGATCAGCCCTCCACACTCCACGAGTTCTGCGTGGGGCACTTCTGCATTTTCCTGCTCTACTCGTCTGTCTGGTTACTTGCCCATTGGCTAGTGGCCTCTGTGATGATGAACCTTCAAATGTGATCTGCCTGCCTGGTTGTTCCAGGTGGGCCCCTGCTTCCCTGCAAAGCAGAGGCCCCATAGACCTTGCTGGTCTAACCTGAAGCGAATATTCAATACCTGCATGGGTTGCATTTGCCAAGGCCTGTTGACTCGATCCGGAAGCCGACACCGCCGACAGCGAGAGCCTTTGTGGGACAGTCCGTATCCAGCTCCTGGTTGTCGTCGACACCTCCTGGTCCACGTGGCTGCAGAGTCAAGTTTCTCGACATCACCTGATTGCTTTGCGACATCGCCTGGTTCCTTCCTGTTCACTGGCTAGTGACCCAGACTCTGTCCCCTCTGCTTTCAGGTACTCTTCATCCTCGATTCGCCCTTGGATCCAACCGGACACTTCTCTCCTGGTCGCCTGCAGCATCTTTTTACAGGTCTCCATAGGAATCAGCGACGAAACCCGACACACTTTGACACCTATGCACCCGGCTCTTGTGGGTGAGGTAACGCGAGTACTTCAGTGCTCCTGTGGGTATTGACTATCCTAGTGTCTTAGTTTTAAGTAGCTTTCTCCTAGTCCATCCGGAAGTGTCCTAAAAGAACTAGTATCCAATTCTTCGTTCCCATTATAACTCTATGGTAACTCGTGTGTGTGTGTAGACACTGCACACGCTTCCCGTGGGCCTCCTGCTTCCTAACTCTTGGTAGTACAGCGTAGCCCCAGCGATTCCCTAGGCCCTAGGCCTATTCCTTGTCCGTGACGTGGTTCTTATACCCCTATTTTAGTATATGGTTTTAAGTGCCTCTAGGGCCCAACTGTATTTTGTGCAACCTATTGTATGATAATTAAGTATCTTGTTATGTGCTTGTGCCTCGGACCTCATAAAGAGTTCAGAGGGCTGTGTTAGTAATACATACATATATATATTGTATATATAACCTGTGTGGTGTCCTTTCATTTGGTAATCAAGGAGTTACATATGGTAAAACAGCTTGCTTCACATGCTCTCTGAAGTTTTAGCCTAAGACTGCTTGTCCATGCTACCTCTAGGATAGGTGGTCTATAAGGTTGACTTTACAACCATCACCATAAGGGTTGTTTGGACTGGTGCAAGGTGCTCACTAGAATAGTGAACATCATATACCAAGCCAACTTCTCACAGGGATTATGAAGAGAATAGACTAGCAAGTACTGGAAGAATAAGTGGTGGTAGTTAGCACCAATCCCTGTTTGTGAAGTTTTTCGAAATGACCCTTTCTGTAGGGAAACTCCCAAACTTATTGACTTCCTCCTCCCAATTTTGCTGCATTTATTTTGTTGGCTTTAGGGCATTTTACCACTGCTAACAAGTGCTAAAATGCATTTTCTCTCTGCTTAACACATGGTACCACTGGCTTATCCATAATTGGCAAATTTAGTTTACATTTAAGTCCCTAGTAAAGTGTTCTGTGTAATGTGCCCAGAGACTGGAAGTTAAATGCTTAAGCTGGGTCTGCTGGCTCAGTTGCTTAATGCCTCAAGTACAGGGGCCTGTGTTCGTCCTCATGGTCACAGGCTCAAATCCTGGTGGGTCCACTTTGCCTTTCATCTATCTCAGGTTCAGAAATTGAGTACCATTGAGTTGGGTAACAAGAGACATCTGTCATTCAGTGCCAAGATACCTACGGGTGAACATGCGCTTTACGATTACACCTTATGTTCGCAGGCCTGCAACACTGATTGTGTCAACCAATTCTGTAGCCATTTAAACATGTCTGAAACCTGCCATTGCAGCATGGGTGTGTGCAGTTTCAACCTGCCATTTCAAACTGGAATAATAAACCTTTTGCCCAAACCATCCATTTTTTAATACATATAGGTAACCCCTAAGGTAGGACCTCGACAGCCCAGAGGACACGGTTCAATGTATTGAAAATTAGAACATGTTCTTTTAAGTTTTCCATACCCTGGTCGTGAAAAATTGTGGAATTTGTTTTTGACTACTGCAAGGCCTATTTCTCTGACACATTTTATAAGTGTAATTTCCAAATGATAAGAGATAACAAGTTTATGTCTTCAGAGTCACAATTTAAAAATTCTAACTTATGGTGAAGTCAGATTTTAAACTGCAATTCTGAAAATGGCACTAATCGAAAGTTGGTATTTTCCTGCCTCAGCCATTTAGTGCCTGTAGATTGTCTTTGGTGACATGACTAGGTGTAGCTGGCAATTGGACTTTGTTTATTTCTCCTAGACAGGGACACACAATAGGAAGCTTAGGTGTTCCTAAATGGGCCATCGCTTGCAGGATTCCTAATTAGGCTGTGTTCTTTCTTCACACAAAAGGGCTGCATACCCATTGCAGTTAGTGTGGAGCCAGGACAGGGAAGGCAGGATTCCTGGGGACTTCAAAAGGCAACCTCTAGAAGCTTCTCGACCGCTTCAGAGGCACAAGTGGGTAAAAACACAGGATCTCAGACACCACCACCTCAGTACACTTCTAGACCTGCGGATACTCTGCCAGGAAGAAGGAATGCTGTGTTGCTTCAAGGACTGCCACTCTCCTGAAATGCTGCACTGCAGCAACTGCTGCCCTGCTGTGCTGATCTGCTGCCTGCTGCCCTCTTGCCTGCATGAGAAGGACTAGACCTGCATCTCCTGTACCCAGAGTGAATCCAAGGGCTAGTTGGCTGGCCTCCTAATCTGAATCCTTAGGCTTCCAACAACCTTGTATCAGCATCTGTGAGTCTATCTTGCCAAGTTGTGCCTCCCCAGTCTTGGTCCCTTTAAGTTTGATTAGAGTGCTCTGCCAGTCTCTGTGGATCCAGCAGAACCAATGCATCTCCTCTGCTGCGTGGCACAACCCCGAGCAGAACCAACGCATCTCTGTTGCTGCATAAATCAAAGATGTCATGAGTGCCCACATCACATCACAGCTCTTCAGAATCGCTGCATCGCACCAACTGTGGTGATGCTTCCTTGACACGTTCTCTTATCCCACTTCAACAGCAGCCTCAACAACACCGCCGGGATCTGCAACGCAGCCTCGCAGGTCTACAGATTGCGAGCTGCATCCTTAATGCCAGACTTCACATTACAAGTCCCATCGATGGGATTTTCTATTGCAAACCTAGTTGATGGGATTTTTGACGATGACGCACACCCTCTCATTGCAGCCACACTGGATCTCAGAACCAATGCATCTCTTTGGCTGGGAGACACATCTTTGACTCAGATGCACTCAAGGCTCACCAAACTGGGATTTAAGGTACTTTGTTCATTGGGCCTAACTGAGTCCCTGTAGACAGCTCATGCTCCATCATGGTCAGCCTGAATTTGTGACTTTGTTCTAGTCTGGCGTGACCATATAACTACAGTTGGTTTCCTCTGCTCTCTGGCACTATTTTTACTTAAATCCTTAAAATTGAAAATCTCTGGGTCTACTAATTGGACTTCATTATTTTGGCCCTTGATTTATTTATTAAATTAGGCTCTATTTTTTAATCATGAGTGGGATCTTTTTTTGCAGTGTTTTCTCTTTATTACTGTTTGAAGTGTTGCACAAAAACTGAGCACAGGGTAATTTGGGGTTTGCTTTTGCCTAACCCTGACAAGGATTGTAGAAATGCTTGATCTGGGCTCACATCCCAGTCAACCAATAGCCCAGTTTCTTACAAATACATTTCTAATATTATTGATGAATGAACCACATTATTGTCAATGTTTTTGATTGCTTTTGCGTATTATCATTCCTAGGCAATCTACAATTTAGACATTAATAAGTGGCACCATACCTAATTTTTGAGAAAGTATCTACAATCTACCAATTAAAGTTGAAAAGACAATAATAATAAAAACAATTATCATAGAGAAAGAAGGGAAAGGTTTACAGTTTTTAATTCTTGCATTTAAAGATCCTAAAAAAGGATACATGAAATACATTCATCAATACACATTACATTTAAAAAGAAATATACATATATTTCTAAACAAGATTTAGAATTTAAAAAGTGGCAACAATTAAGTTTTAATATTCTTTCGACGCGCATTTCGGCGTTTTGACACGCCTTCTTCAGGAAAAGCCAGGAAAATGTCTGTTAAACACAAATTACATAGAACACAAATATTAACATTCTGTACAAGATACATAATATTATAGAGACAATTTGCAAAAACTATTCAACTTCTACTTAACATTCCAATCATACATTTATACACAACTAATATTCATCGCAACTTTCTCTATATTTTAATTAAAAAAGAGATTTTTTTCTTTTATATGGTGCTTCTAGATCAAAGAATTCTCCAGATCAGACTTAAAACTACTAAAACTTTCCCATAACATTGATTGGATTATAAACTGTTCCTCTCATCTGATTGCCTTAACAAGTTGTAAGCAATGTTTCTGATGTGATAACCTTACTATGACTAGAAGAATTCATTCATTCATGACGTTGATGCAAAGATAAAGTACCTTTAAAGAGGTTTGAACAGGATCCTCAATTTATAACGGCACACAATAAGTGCTAATAATCCTGGAATGATTGCGAGAATGTAGACTTATTTTCTGATAAAAAGTCCTATTTATAAATAAAAACATATCAGTCATCATATTAAATTCTGGCTATCATTAAAAAAACTTCTAAATCAGAGAATTAAACAGTTACCGATTCTTATTTTTAATGTGGTTTCTTATCTTCTTAAAGTTAAGTTTTGACTGGCGTTTGGAAATCTCAATTTCGATACATTCAGTGTGTATCACTCTTAATGTGAAGATAGAAAAAAAATATATTTTCATTCTCTTCCCTACCTGATTTTTACATATCATATTAATCTAAACTTCTTATTATACCTTTTCGTCGTTTTAATTTTAGACACGCGTAGTTTGATGTATCGCGTGTTCAGAATATATTGTTCAGTATGGCCTTTGAATCTTTTTTACCTCAGTTAGCAAAAAACTGAAACATAGAGAACAGAAAGGCCCGACAGATTAGCACTTACATAAAAGTATATTTGAATGATTCACACTATCAGATTTGGATTCGCTTTATTTAGGCATTGTATAATTTACCTGGGGTTCGCCTTTAGCTGCCGCAAGTAAATGATAACCGGCGGTGGTTTAAGCTCCAACCTCATTAATTTAATGTATGGTAAAACGTCCGGCAATTTCTGTCGATAAATAGGTAAACAGACTCAGTCAGCTATTGCTCAAATTCTAACTTAGCCTAAATTTATCCAATCATTTATTTAGTGACCGGACGGATAAATACCTGATGGGTATGCCGAGTTTCATGGATAACCGCAACATCTATGCCAAAGTTTTTGATTGCTTCTGAAAGCTACAACCACTGGACTAGGTCTGTAGGGCTATTCCCTCTTTTGCAAGTTGGCATCTACTTCACAATCTACATCATTAACTAAAAAATTCTGAATCAGGTAAAGCATTTACTTTTATTCCTACAAAGTAACTTTCAAATTCTTTAGGTGCTCTATTAAAATACAGCAAAAAGATCCGAGGAACCTTTTCACCTCTATTTCTTAATGTTTTCTTGGATGAATTGAGAACTGTTTTCCCACCTTTTGTAGTCAGAGACACAACTTTTGTCCCACGGGCATGCAAAAGTGATTTTGTAATTTCTTTTGGTTTAGCAAAGGGTTACTAAAAGGAAGGAATTAAATGTATAAAAATCTACCAGATGACCCTAAGCTGAGGATTACCACCAACCAATCATGTGTAGAAACTTTAATTTATTTAAGTAGTGATTGTGGCCATTATCACGAAAAATTGGGGTGGGTTGTGTATGCAGTGAGAGAAGCGAGGAGGTGCACCGCCCTATTCTTATGATCAGATGACGCTTTAGACTTGTCCCTTTTATAAACAATTCTTTTGTTTCTCTATCGACTCAATCGCAGCACATCTTCATATCCAATATTTGTCATATATTTTCCCTGAATCTCCCACTACAGTTCGGCAGTTAGCCCTAAGAGGGACTTCCCTAGCTTGTGGTTTGTAGAAGTTATGAATCAGGGCCCCTCATTCCTAAGAGAATAGTCTTAAATATCATCAAGTTGGGAAAATGTTGTAAATCCTCCAAAATCAAAGAAATTAGAAGCATCGAGTAGAATACTCCAGGGGAGTTTCTGAAGCCATAGGACAAGTATTGCAGAGCAAGGTAGGCCTGTAATTTATACTTTGCATATAAAACCTGAATCAGAAATTGGAGGATTTCTAGTTCTCTTAAAATGAAGCAAGGATCATAGCACTTTTTTACTTCGCGGATTCCTTTCATCCATCCTTTATACCTCCTTTGTCTTTCCTTCATTCCTTTTTACCAAAGTTTTGCCATGTCTCCTTTTCTGTATTTCATCCTGTTCTCCTTTGCTAATTTTTTCTTTGTAAAGCGGTGTGGTTGTCATAGAACCAACATGCTATTGGATGCTTTGTATAAGTTTAATAGTTTATAGAATGAAAGATTGTGGTTTATACCACGAAATGGCCATAATGTGTAGTCGCCATAAGCCTAACTGTGCAACAGCTGCTACATCGATGGACTGTACACCTGTGTATCCTGTCTCTTTCACTGTGTGGGTGAACAGAGGAGTTTCCCAGTGGTGAGTGTTGTCTGTAAATTAACGCGTCCTTTACAGTTCGAAATGAAGTGCATTTTGCCTATTTCATCTTTCACACACACATCTTGAAACTGGGGGAATTTATGCTCTTGGGTTTATGCCATTGGTGCTGAAACAATCTTCACAGTGGGGCTGCTTCATTAATATTATAACACTGACAGCGGCGGCTGAAAACCCCGCTGATTGGAGGGCCGGGAAAAAGATTGAATACATAACTACAATGAAATACACAAAAGAAATAAAACTTCCCATGTTTTCCGGCAACACTTCCTCCTCGCTCCGGTCATCTTCTCCTGACATCACGTCACGTCCAGTTGGGCTCAACTAATCCTGGCGCTTCATGAGAGCAGTGCCAGGACTGGAGGGGAGCGGCAAGGGCTCCTGAGGACACTGGTGGCTTGTGTAGATTTTCAACCCAGCTGGGTTGGGAAATTAATAGTGTGCATGTCAGGCTGGCCGTCGCAAGACCATAAGGTTCATGCGCACTATAACCTAGTGCACATCAGGCAGCCTTCCACTGCTGCCAATCAACAGGCCCTGCCCCGTATTGACACTCAGTTCTCGGCGGGTTGACAAAAATAAAATGTTATTGAATTAACTTCATCACCATTTTATTTTTGTTCTCTGTGGCAATTACTTGGGGCAATGCTCCTCCGCTTAAACAGAAGAGCCACCCCTGGACACTGAATTCACAGGAATTATTAAAAACCCAAGCGTCACACCTAAAAAAAAGTGTTGCAAATGTGCCACATTCATTCAGTAGGAGAGTGGTAAGAGAGTAGAATGTAGCTGGTGGAGCATTTCTGAGCACTAGTGTGGTAGTGCACTGTCATTGATTTTCTGTTGAAACGCCCACTAAATTTGCATGGATATACAATTTTACTTAGAAAACTATATGGTGCCCAAACTATAATGTGTGTAAATCTTGTTTCAGCTAATATTTATCATGTGTGTGTCACCAAGTTAAGTGTGTTGATTTGTTTTGATCCTATCAAAATCTTTGTTACCATCACTCTTCAGAATCACCTCAAAGATTTGCTTTATTTGTTATTTCCTAATTGCTGATATATTTTAAAATGTGTATGTGATTCATTTACAGGAATTTAAATGTTGTTGTGTCATAGAAAATAAATTACCTGACGTCTTTAATTCCACTTCCTGTAACCCAGAAAGAGTATCACCCAGGTCCTCTCACTGGCCAGTCAGAGAAAGAAAAAAAAGTTTCCATAATAAGAAGGAATTTGTCAGAAGACATAGCTTGACATTTGACCTCTGTCTTTGAGCGCCAAGGAAATGTGACAAGATAAACACAAATGTTAAAAGCATCTTTAGTGCTCATTCACCTTCTCAACTCATGCATGGTATTTTGGGGGGATGCTGCAGCACCTCCACTTCCAGAGCCTATGGATAATTTCAGGGGATGTGGCAGTTTCAGATCACAATTCATTCTTCATTTACATCTGCAAGACTAAAATGGGGGGGAAATCTTAAATCTAAGCATCGACATATATGTGTCCTTTAACATCAGAAATGTTAATTCTGCCCCAGTGGGTGACTGCTGTATGAGTGAGGGAGCCAGCTGGCCTTCACAAGGATATAGGAGGAGGCTCACTCATATGGCTCAAGACAGCAAATGCAACGAAAAAACATCACGGGTCCTAATCATTTTTGAGAATTGCGGGCTTTGGGATCGTGGGCACATCTCTGTTAATATCTCAACTTGTTGGCCTTTGCTTTACAAATTAGATGCAATTTATTAGCACTGAGCTGGTGTCTGCATTTTATACAACAAGCACTCAGCACAAAATTGTATTTGCATAATGCCCGACGCGCAGCACGTTTTTTTCTGCATCCCAGAGTGTTAGACTCCATTGTAACTTACCCAGCATTGCCCTGGATTCTATAAAAATTTCCCAATTGTGCTTGTGTTCTACATTACCCCCAGGTCCCTCCTGTCCTCGTCCCCTTCATAATAAACAGTTGAGATAACCTATCTTATAGACAGAAAAAAGAAAAGCATGAATGCTGGTACGCCCCTCCCTCTCCCTATAGGGAGTACATAAGGGTACAGTACCCAGCATGCCTCCTATTCTTTTTTCTGTCTTCGACAGTGTTTTCTGCAGTTTCCAGGAGCCGGTGGGCTCCTGGTACCTACCTGTTGCTGGGCTTCGGGTGGGGCTGGTTTCCTCGGGTTTTTCCTCCTGCCGCACTCGAGGAGTTCCCTGGAGTCTTCTTCCGGACTGCCATGGATCGTCATGGCTGGAGGAGGATTTGGCCGCGTCTCTGTCCTGCTGGGCTTGACCGGAGACGCGGCTCTGTTTCCTGTGCCTCCGGTGGTGCGGCGGCCCTCGCGTGGCTGGGGCGCTTCCTGCCGGAGTTTGCCTGACTTCCTTCGTGTGGGGCAGGAAGTCAGGCGTTTCAGTGATCGGCCGGCGGCGGTGTTGTTTGAAAGCTTGCCGGTCCTTCGTGCGTAAGTACCGCGTAGCGTTTTTCTTTCTCATTTCCTCCTATTTAATGAGCTTTTGCCCTACGATGCCTGCATTTCTTGCATGTTTTGGCGTGTTGTGGGTGCTGATTCTCGATTCTCTGTGTTTGGAGGGTCCTGTACGTTTGGAACGCCTTTGCTGGGCTTTCCTTCACGTTTTTCCTGCGGGCCTGTGGCTGTCTTTAGTGGCTGTCGGTTCCTGCTGGCATACTCATGGGGAAGCACGCGAAGAAGAGCAGGCGTGTTGTGGAGTCCTCCTCTTCTTCGTCCTCTTCATCCTCTCCTTCTCCTGCTAGATCCAGGCGTCGTGACCGTGGAGTGGATGCCAGGTTGAAGTCACTGATCAGAGAGACATTGTTGGAGATGGGGAGTCCCCGGTCTAAGGGGTCGCGCTCCCTGGCCAAGTCCGGTGGTGTTCCACGCCCTTCTTCTTCTTCTTCTTCCTCTGGGTCGGACGGTGATGATCTGGAGCAGGATATTGTCAAGGGCAAATATGTGAATAAGGATATGCTGCCCGATTTGTTGGCCCATGTGAAGGAGAATATGGGGTTTCCTGCTGATGATGTCCCGGGTACCTCTGGAGGGTCCTTGCTTCGTCAGTTCCAGTGCGCTGCGCCTGCGGTTTTGCCTGTCCATCCTTGTGTCAGGGAGGTTTTGGATAGGGAGTGGAAGGATCCTGATCGTATTCTTCTGCCTCGCTTTAAGGCAAAGCTCTATCCTCTTCAGGATATGGCGAAGGATTTGCCGGACTCTGTTCCTGTGGATTCTTTCGTGGCCAGTCTGGTGGGTCGCACTTCTTTGGCTGAGGATGCTGTGGTGCGGGATCCGGTCGACAAGAGGGTGGACGCTTCCCTGCGCAAAGCCTATTCTGGTTCGCACCTGGCTCTACAGGCGGGCATCTACGGGACTTATGTTGCTCAATCCCTTCTTTCTGACTTGAAGACTTTGTATGGGTCCATGGATAATGCTACTGACTGTTCTGCTGTCCTGGCCCACATTGAGCGTCAGGTTGAGTTTCTCTCTGACGTGTCCTTCGATGTGGTGCGTGCTTCTGCCCTCTTGGGGGGTGCGTGCGTGGCTTCTCGTCGGAACTTGGTCCTCAAGGATTGGAAGACTGACTCGGCCCAGAAGGCTGCTGCGCTGCGGTTGCCCTTTCAGGGTTCCATGTTGTTTGGGGCTGAATTGGAGGGCAGGCTTCATCGGCTTTTCAAGGAGAAGAAACATTCCTCCTCTTTCAAACAGCCCTCAGCTGCTCCGGCTTTTTCTAAACCTAAGCCTTTCTTTCGCCCATCTTCTCGCAGACAATTTTCCAGGGGTCGTGGTCGTTTTCAGCCTGGACGGGGTCGGGACAAGAAAGCTAAGTCCCCCCCTGCGAAGCCTCGTTCCTGACTATCTGGGGTCCGAGGTCGGATCCTTGGTAGTTGGTCGGCGTTGGGTGTTTCTTCAGGCCTGGATGTCCTCCTGTTCAGACTTGTGGGTCCTGGACGTGATCCGCTTGGGGTACCATGTGGAGTTCTCCAGCCTACCTCCGGTCTCGGGGTCCGTCCGACTCCTTGGCCATCCTGCCCGTCCAAACGTGCGGAACTGTCTCTGGGGGTTCAGTCGCTGTTGGACAAGGGGGCGGGTCAGGTGGTTCCTCCGGGGGAGCGGGGCCAGGGGTTTTACTCCATCATTTTTCTGGTGCCCAAGGTGACTGGGGGGTTTCGCCTTGTTCTGGATCTCAAGGCCCTGAACAAATTTGTGCTGCGGATTCCATTCAAGATGGAGACTCTTCAGAAGGTTATTCCCCTGGTTCTCCGGGGTCATTACATGTGCACTCTGGACCTTCAGGATGCATATTATCACGTGCCTGTCCATCCTCTCTCCAGTCCCTACCTTCGCTTTTGTGTTCTGGGGGTCCATTACCAGTTTATTGTTCTTCCTTTCGGCCTGAGATCGGCTCCGAGGGTGTTTACCAAGGTGGTGGCTCCCTTGGTGGCCTTCTTGCACCTCCAGGGGATGTTGGTTTATCCTTATCTAGACGACTGGCTTCTGTATGCTCCCTCCGCGGAGCAGTTGTTGGTGGATCACAGGTTGGTGTGTGCGGCCTTGCGGGACCATGGGTTCCTGATAAACCTCCCCAAGTGTCAGCTTCTCCCCTCTCAGGACTTGCAGTTCATAGGGGCCCGTTTCCGCACGGATTTGAATCGTGTGTTCCTGCCCGTGGCTCGGGCTGTGACCCTGTGTGCATTGGCTCAGTGGTTCCTGTTGAGTCGGTCCTTTCCGGTCCGTCTTTGGTTGCGCCTTCCGGGGTTGATGGCGGCGACCGTGTTCACGGTGCCCTGGGCGCGTTTCCGTCTTCGTCCTCTTTGGTCCTACCTGTTGGCACGGTGGAATCCCTTGTCGGGGGACTTGTCCCTTTTGGTTCCTGTTTCTCTGTCGGTCATTCCGGCCCTGCGCTGGTGGACTCTGCCGTCCAGTCTGGACAGGGGCTTGCCTCTGCAGTGTCCTCCTCCGGTGGTCCTTACGATGGATGCCAGCGCTTTGGGCTGGGGGGCGACTTTGGGGTCGGAGTGCCTTCAGGGGCGGTGGTCCCCCTGGGAGGGTCGTCAGTCTTCGAACTGGCGGGAGTTGTCTGCTGTGTGTCGGGCTGTCCAGGGGTTTCGACTCCTTCTGTTGGACCAGCATGTGTTGGTTCGGTCGGACAATTCGGTGACGGTAGCCTACTTAAATCACCAGGGAGGTATCCGTTCTCGGTCCCTGAACGCAGTGGTGTCCCCCTTGTTTTGCTGGGCGGAGGGCCATCTTTTGTCCCTGGCGGCTGTTCATGTGCGGGGGGTCCCTCAGTCATTTTTTTCCTGCCTCCCTGGAGTTGGCCTTGACTCCGGCGGCCTTTCTTCTGGTGTGCGGGAGGTTTGGTCTTCACTTTCTGGACCTCTTTGCTTCCCGGCTCAATGCGCAGCTTCCCCGGTTCTTCTCCCGGATTCCTCAGGTGGGGTCTTGGGGGGTGGATGCCCTGTCCCTTCCGTGGCCTGCTCACCTGCTTTACGCATTTCCCCCTCTGGTTCTGATTTCTCAGTTCCTGGCTCGCCTGATGGTGGAGGATCGGGAGGTAGTGGTGGTGGTGCCTTTCTGGCCCCGCAGGTCGTGGTTTCCCACTCTGAAGCTGTTGGCTGTTCGGGGTCCGTGGTTCTTCCCCTTCCCTCCGTCCCCGTTGAGGTCCTCTCCGATGTTGCCCCTACGTCGGCTTCGGCTGTCGGTTTGGCGGTTGAGAGGCGGGGTGGCGTAATAGGGGCCTCCCTGACCATTTAGCCTTGGCTATTCAGCGGTCTCGAAAGCCTTCTACCCTTCAATCTTATGGTAGACATTGGGGTATCTTTGAGCGTTGGTGTCTTGGCCTGGCTTTGTCCCCTTTGGTTTGTCCTTTGCCGGATGTTCTACAGTTCCTTTGGGATGGGTTCGAGAAGCGTTTGTCTGTCTCTACTCTCCGGGCTCAGTGGGCTGCTATCAAGGCTTTTAGGGCGCCTTGGGGTAACCTTCCTGATGTTGACGGGTTGGTTTCTCGCTTGTTGCGTAGTTTTGCAATTTCTCACCCTGTGGTGCGTCCTTCCTTTCCTCTCTGGGATCTTCCCTTGGTTTTGAAGGTTTTGGTGGCTGCTCCCTTTGAGCCTTTGGAGGAGGTGGATATGAAATTTGTCACCCTGAAAGTGGTTTTTCTGGTTGCTATCACCTCGGCTCGTCGCCTGGGGGAGCTGGTTGCCCTGCTGGCTCGGGAGCCTTTTCTGTCCTTTTCTGCTGATGGGGTGGTTCTTCGTTTGGATTCCTCTTTTGTGCCTAAAGTCTCCTCCCAGTTTCATCGTTCTCAGAAGCTGGTCCTTCCGGCTTTGGATTCTGCTCAGGTGGACGCGGATGACCTTCCCTGGTCTTTGCTTGATGTTTGCCGGGCTTTGAGGGTCTATGTTGAGCGGACCCGGGCCTTTCGGCTTTCTGACTCCCTGTTTGTCTCTTTTGGTGCTGTCTCCAGGGTGCACGTGCTTCCTCTTCTTCAATTGGGCGTTGGTTGAAGCAGGTTATTGTGCTTGCCTATTCTCTTTCTGGTGCTCCTCCCCCGGCTGGGGTTCAGGGACGTTCGACTAGGGGGATGGCTGCTTCCTGAGCGGAGGTTTGTGGGGTGTCTCTTTCGGAGATTTGTAGGGCTGCCACTTGGGCGTCTGCTAATACCTTTGTTAGGCATTACCATCTCCAGAATGTTCTGGGGGATGACACTAACTTTGGTTTGGGGGTTCTTCGGGCTGTGTGTTCCTGATTGCCCTTCTTTTTTTCATGTGCTGTTATTTTCAATAAATTGCTGGGTTTTGCTGTACTGCTGTGTCCTGGTGGTTTGTTGTTTGATGATGGCCGGTTGCTGCTTGGGTATTCTCAACTGTTTATTATGAAGGGGACGAGAACAGGAGGGACCTGGGGGTATTGTCCTATTACCTACCGGTAATCTTCATTACTCCTGGTCCCGTTGTCCTCGTCCCCTTCATACCATCTATCCCTCCCTCACGGGCTTTCCGGCCCTCATCTTGGGCTTGGTGGTTCAGGAGGCATGCTGGGTACTGTACCCTTATGTACTCCCTATAGGGAGAGGGAGGGGCGTACCAGCATTCCTGCTTTTCTTTTTTCTGTCTATAAGATAGGTTATCTCAACTGTTTATTATGAAGGGGACGAGGACAACGGGACCAGGAGTAATGAATATTACCGGTAAGTAATAGGACATTATCAGATCACTTTGGAATAGCTAATACATATAGACCAACGTGGCATTTAAATTGCTTTGACTGTGAATCTCTTTAAATAAGGGAATCAAAATATGTGCTAGATTGTAACCGAGAAATAGAATGTTTTTCGTTAACATATTCAGGGAGAGGAAATTTTTGTTTCATTTCTCGGACGGAACGTAAAAATATGTAGAAGATTTAAGCGTAGCTCCTATGATATTTTTGTTTAGAGGTGTTGTAGAACTGGTGCTAGGTCAACAAACAAACGGAAAAGAAAAGACGTACGACTACATAAAGCATGATATGGATAAAATGTTGCTTTCTTCAGTCAATTGTCGATCTAAAATTCAGAAAAGGAAGAGATGCATTTCCATAGTATTTGACCAGGTTGTCTTATGATTAGCAGTCCTGCAGTTCTTGTGTCTGTCTTATCATTTCGTGTTCATTTTCTCTAATTTTCTTTTTCTTTTTTTTTTACTTGTGCCCTAATCCAGATTCAAGCCACGCGTTCTGGACCTGAATGTGTCAGTACCTTAATACATTTCTTCATAAATTCCAATCCCACGTCAGTGTCTTTGTGGCCGCCTTAGTAAAACTCGCACATGTTTTCCTGTGTTTTCATGTGTAGAAATTGTTTGTAGAACATCCCCTAAAACCTGTCATATCCATCTCCAGTGTTTCATTAGCACTGTGTTTCCAACCTCCGAAGTTATGCCACTTAATGAAAAATAGACAAACCATCTTTATGCCTCGTGTTGTGTCGTGTTGTGTTGTGCCACGTTCCTCATGCCTTTTATTTTTTATTAACTGTTTAACAGGACTATTTGTAGAGTGTGTATCTCGATGCTCACAGCAGCACTGGGCTATTGGGGTCACAACATATGTGTAGGACTTTGTTAAATGCATTGTACATGAAACGTTAAATGAAAACGATGGTCCCTACATATTTCCCCAGTTGTCTTCATAATGTGCTCTGTGAAAACATTGCTGACAATGTTTAAATGAAAAAGACGGTAGGTGGTTGTGTTTTTCTTTTGCACATGTGACTAACTGGTTTCGATATGCACATCAATTTATTGGCACATTGAGCTGGACGTCTTATGGTTGCCCTAATGCTTCCAGGTAGGTAAAGGTTGAATGCCTACCTGACTATCGTGATCAGGCATCGCCTATGTTTTTATTGTGTATGTGAATGCATGTATTTTAGGTAAAACATTGGTGCGACCATTATGGGAAATCACATGACGTTACGAAAACAAACTAAGAAGTATGTCATTTATATCTATTATTGTGATATCATGTATATTTTGTTTGACTGATATGTATAGTGTCCACTGCACGTGTGAGCCTTCTGAGAGCACTGTGGATTGCAAAGAAGGTTTATTGGAAGCGTGGTTCTTCAGGAATAACAGTGAACGCTGTGCTCCAGAATGCTCCAGAATGCTGGCAATGCTACTCTGTGACTACAAAGGGGAGGATGTGGTTATTTTAAGTTTAGCGGGTGCCCACCACCCATATTGAGAGGTCCTTCCTGCTTGGTGAGATTGTTGTGCCTAAAGTGCATCTGCTGGCTCCCTGGATGCACTTTAGACACACCTGAATGTCTAGTAGCCTTTCATATTAATCCATCTAGTTCACCATTCAGGTTTTTTGGGAGACTGAAACTCTCGTTTTTTTTGTAGTGATTCTGACCTCTTACAGTCTTTGTAGTGCCCATGTGATCCATTGCCTCTCATAAGTTCCACCATTTCAATGTATGCAGTGGAAATAAGGGGTGTACCAACAAATGAACTTTCTGATGTTGGAGTTTTTTTACATTTAAAGTCATTAGTGACTTTACATTTATGCGAGTTAAGCTTACTGAGTACTTGCTTTCCAGAAGTTTTTTTATTAGTTTTTGTGGGTTTGTGCTAGTGTATCTGTGTTTTTTCCATTTCCTGCATAAGAGCAAAGCAGCCAAGTGTGCTGCCCCTTCTGGCTTTTTGAAGAAAGTTTTGCTTGTCTTTTATGTGTATGTTAATTAAGACCTAATGTGATCAAGAAAGAGACTTCAATTTTGGAAATTTTATGACCCATCTGATGCGTAGAGTCCAGCGTGGTTTCCTCTTGTAATTGGTATATGTGTTTTAGCCAAAACAAATGGCTATAGGACATCAGACCCTTCCCTTGAGAGATATTAATCATCACTTGTATTTAGATTTATATATTTACATTTAGGTATTTATTTTTCTGCCATTTCCGTCTGTATTTATCCATATTTATTTTTTGGGCATTTTATCTGTATTTATCCACATTTATTTTTGCCACAAGCAAAAGTTGACGCTGTTGCTAGTATTTTTCCACATTTATTTAAATTGACAAAGCACACATTCACTCAGTTGTTATTGGCCAACACATCACATTCATCTGATAAATTTGCCATTTGCAGAATGTCCCAAATACACCTAAAAGTGCTATCAAAAGCCATTTGTGTCAGAGCCTTGCAGTGTCTGTCATCGGCAGAGAGTGCCAGATCCTCTCCCTCACTAAACACCATACTGCTCCACTGAGAGAATCACACACCCTTTAGCTACAACCCAATTGTGCCCCGCTATAAACACCTGGAAGCAACTCAATTCAAATTATGCACTAGACTAGAGTAATATGCTGCCTGAAAAAAAGTAATAGTGTACTGGAAAAAAGCAAACACTCACAGGAATAACCCATAATGCTTTCACACTCATCATTCAGAAATCAATGAGTGTATTTGCTTGAAAAGCTAACAACATGAAAATAAAAGTAGCTCTTCACTGGCAACCTCTGAAAGGTGGCGCTAATGTTTTTGGGTGTAAATAAAACCAAACGGGCCACTATGCGACTACTCCTTCTTGTTTTATCCAGTTACGTATTTATTGCTTGCATCTTAAAAGCTTTTTTCTCTCCCCCTGAGGCTGCCTTTTGGTGTAGAAAAATGTCAGACAAAAACATTTGCAGCAAACGTGTTTCTCCTTCCTTGGATCCATTTCACAGAGAAACGAATGACGGAAAGGAGAGGAAAGAACAATCACAGTTTTCTACAAGAGAGGAGGAGCGCAACAGAAAGAGAGGGTAGAGGAGGAAGAAAGAGGGGGGGCAGCAGAAGTGGACACTGTACTTGTCTTGTCCAGTAAAAAGGAAGAAACCACAATGGTTATGGGCTATGCAGTCCAGCCACAAACTCTGCATGCACTCCAGTCTGTGGCAAAGAAAGGCTTTGAGTTTGTGGCCAGATTGTTCTTGCAGCCACACATACACAGTGTACTGCTCTGCAGTCCGGCCACAAACTCGGCAACACTCCACTGACGTAGCTAGACTTTGGCACACCAGGGAGTGCTGGCATTCGATTCCTGTTTTTTGTCGCCCCCCAAACTGCATACGCCACTGGCTCCAGCACCACCAGCCCCACCCGCCTCCCCTCTTCCCCGAGGGCACTTACTTTTGTTTACAAAAGGCTGGTGCAGAGCTCACTCCACGGGACGAGCGGAGACCCGGAAATGGATGGGCCATCTACAAAAACGTTTCATGTTACTGTAGGCAGGCACAGCCCTGGAATCAGGAAGAGGGCTTGGTGAGACAACTCTGCAGGGAGCATGGCAGTAGTATTTTCCCATTTTTACATATAAATGCAGACAAAGTAAAACTTGTTTTCCGTCTGTATTTATATGTAAAAATCAGTTTAAACGGAAAACCGGGAGTCCTATTTACATTTAACTATAAGAGAACACCTTATCATTGCAACTGCCAGTGATTACAGAGCGTGACAAGATGTTGTATCTCTGATTAAATATTTTTACCTTCCTCATGAAGAATAATAGATCCATGCTCAAAGAGGTTTTGGCAGAGTCAAATTAGGTAACTACTATTGAGTTCTACTGGTATTCTGTGAGGATGGAACTCTTTTAAAAAAAAAATTATTGAGCCATAAATATAACACAGTACAGTACAATCAGCAAAGAAAATGACGAAGAAAAAGGAATTAGTAAGATATAGATTGTGTTAGAACTGGGGGTCTCTAGTAGGCAGAGGTAGGTACCACTGTCAAAATAGGGACCCTTGCTTCTAGTCAGGGTAAGAAGGAAGCACTCTTTAGATAACCCCTACTCACCTAGCTTGGCACGAGCAGTCAGGCTTATCAAAGGCAAGTATTTGTACCAACACTCACAGTAACACAGTGAAAACACCACAAACTGACTCCACAACAGTTTAGAAAAATAAAGGTATTTAATCTAAACTACACAAGACCAAAATAACAAAAATCCAACATACACAGTTCAAGAATATGGTTTCAAATGAGTTCTTATGGTTGCGTTAAAATAATCCACAGTTGCGTCACGTTTTAGCCAACAGTACCTTTAGATGCGACAAAAGTTCCAAGTGAAAGCTGTAGCGGTGAAAAGCAATCTACGCGTCACTCCTGAGACCTTGGGGAGGCAATGCGACAATCCTGCTGGATGCAGCGGGCATGTTGCGGTGACTCCGGTCTGTATGGGAAGGGATGCGATACCTTGCGTGGATTCTGGTGCACAGGTTTCGGTGGAAGCGGCTCACAAAAGGTACGATGCTACAAACTTTGGGGCAGTGACTATCTCCCGTGTGGGACGATGCTCCGCTCAGCGTCGATCTTCAACTCCCGCGGCCCCTTGATGCGATAGCTCTGCGACGGCTCTCACAGCAACGTGATGCAGTCCGCAAGCAAGTGGTGCGACGACCTCACCCAGTGACGACAGGCTCTGTTACGATATTCGCACCTTTGGTAATCTTTCCGCACCGGACTGGTGCGTCCCGCAAGCAAAGGATTCAACGACTCTGGCAGCAGCAACAGGCGGTGTGACGATCCCGGCCTTCGCGGCGGCGGGAATTTCCTCGCACTGACAGGGATGCGCTCCGCTTGCGAGTGATGCGTTAAAACTTGCAGAAAGTCTTTAAAATCTTGGTTTCCAGCTTCCCAACACAGGTACAACTTTCAGAGGCACCGCAACTGGCCCAAGCACTCTAGGAAGGACAGAACTCTCTCAGCAGAGTTCAGGGAAGCTGGGGGTGAAGTCCTTTTGTTCCTGGGACTTCTTAACAGGGAGCCAGCTCTTCTCAGGCCCTTGGAGATTCCTTCAAGCAAGAGGACACAGCACAAAGCAAAGTCCTTCCCCTCTCCTTGACAGCAAAGCAACAGCAGGTCAGTCCAGTAGAGCAACAGCAGGACAGTCTTCCTTCTTCAGTTTCAGCTTTCTCCTTGGCAGATGTTCCTTCTTGATTCCAGGATGATCTAATTTTCTGTAGTCAGGGGTTCTATACTTATACCCCTAAAAGTCTTTGTTCCCTTTGTGCATCAGGGCTCTGAGCCCGGTCTGAACCAGTTCTGGGTGTTCCCTGAGCATGTTGTTTTCCTGGCCACTCCTTTCCTTTCAGAGAGCTGGCAGGGTCATAAGCTGCCCAGCAGGAGGTGGAGCCAGCAGTGTGGAAGGTAGGCACAGCCCTAATCAGGCCCAGGTGCTATCCCCTCACGCCACTCAAGATGCAGATGCAATCATTCAGCCTAGGGCTGACTCAGCCAACCTCCTGGGGGCTCCCCAGCCCCTGTCACTCTCAAACCAGACAGTCAATTCACAAACAGGCCAAGGCACACAGAAAGGTCAGACAAGAGAACAGCAACTTTCTAAAAGTGCTGTTCTCAAACACAGGATTTAAAAACCACCTTTCCTAAAAGATGTGTTATTAAATTCTGAGTTTAGAGATACCAGACTTTTATGTCCTACCTTGCTCCTATGGGCAGATATGTTGGTAGACACTGTAGCCAGCATTCCCCATGATAGCCTATGGACAAGGTAGCCTTACAATAGTGAAAAACGAAAATGGCTGTCATTCACTACCAGAGCATGTCACCTGCACTAGTACATGCTCTACCTTTCACATACACAGCACCCTGCCCAAGGGGATACCTTGGGCCTTCCATAGGGGTGACTAATGTGCACAGAAAAGGAAGGGTTAGTCCTGGTCAGTGAAGACACTGACCAGGAGGACATGCCAGTTCACAGACTGCACACAGGCACTGTGGTGGCAGGCCTGAGACACCATTTTAGGGCTACTCATGTGGGTGGCACAATCAGTGCTGCAGGCCCACTAGAAGCATTTGTATCGCCAGCCATTGCATACTCAGTGCACTTTACTAGGGACTTCTTGATGATACTAATATGCCAATCATGGATAACCAATTTACAATAACAATTTACACAGGGAGCACTTGCACTTTGACACTGATCAGCAGTGGCAAAGTGCCCAAAGCATCTATACCAGCAATAAGGTTATCCAGCACAGCGTCAAAAATACAGGAGGCAGAGGCAAAAAGACAGGGGAACCATGCCCAGGCATCACAGGTCTAACAGATTGCACTTAAAATTAAACCTTGGCATTGGAAATGTTAGCTTCACATAATATCGATCCTTGAATGCCTATGGAATGGCTGTAGAAATAGAAGTACACCAGATATCGAAGCAAATATCAAATACTACAGTATAAGAAAGGACAACAATTCTCCATTTTATAGAGTTAACCTTTAGGAGTTGAAATGTAAAGGGAAAAAAGTGTATAAAGTGATAGTACGTCATCAATCCCATTGGAGGCTAGCCCAAATCCTGCTAAATTTAAGCCTAGAGTGAGGCCCGCTGACCTTAGCCAAAGCTAATTCCATCTTAAATACCTGCCAAAGCAGAGCCCAAACTTTGCTACCCTTTGGACCTATCTAGTTAATCCAAACTCTAGCTATGCATAATTGGGCACATACTATAGTGATAGTAGCTAAGATACTCACATACCTTGCCTCATCACATTTGATCCCCAAGAATATTTCTTTGTCAGTAAGCTGAAAGTTTTGTCCGTGAAGGGAAATAAGAATATTAGAGACCTCACTCCAAAACCTTTGAAGCCCCGGGCAGTCAATAAACATGTGCCTTAGGTCTGCAGCAAAGAATTGGCATTTTGGACAGATTTACTTAATAGAGGGTCGGGATGCAGCCCATTTAGCAATGATCACCGGTGTGTAATACAACATATAGATTGTTCAATGTTGTTGTAATTTTAAATTAACAGAAGTAACGGCCCTGTAATGTCCCTTTCCAGTACACAAATTGACTCCTCTATTTTGTCAGCCGTTACATCAACCCTAAGATTTCAATTTAATTTGGTAGCTACCTGTATGCTATCATCATTAGCTACAGCAATACATTTCTGGTAACAATGTCAATTGCGCCTCTGCTGGAGCTCGTATATATTCTTGTCAGTCTTTCCGAAGGATTTGAAATGGCTAATAACTTTTGGCCTCTTACAAAAAAGTCCCTAATTTGTAAATACTTGAAAAAAGTATTCTGTAATAACCCATACTCAGCTTTTAATGAGAGGAAAGATCGAAACCCACATGCATCATACAGTTGTCTAATCTGATTAATGCTGTTATATTGCCAGCTTTTTCCAATAGTATCTTGAAATTATAGAGCAGCATAGGGTTGCCCCAATGCAGTGAATAATAATGCAGCCTGGGTATGGAATATTGTTTACAGATGTCCTGCCAACCCATGGTAATATCTCTAACTATTTTAAACTTAACATGCTTGAAGTAATTAGGATCAGACGTCTTGTATAACATGAACCCAGCCGACAAACTGCAAGCCAACCGGTAGGACAGCAAGGCTGGGCCGACATCTGATCCATGAAGCAAGCCACAGATTCGGCCAAGACAAGTGGCCCAATGGTAGAGCTTGAAGTCAGGGAACTTAAACCCCCCCCCCCCCCCTGCGTATAAGGTAGTTTCACCAGCAGAAGAGATCTCCTGGCGTGCCTATACCCCCAAATAAAGCTACCTATAGCACTGTCTACACACTTAAAAAAGGACCGAGGGACCCGTAAAGGTATTGAGTGGTATGAATTTAGAAATTTAGCAAGATCATTTATTCTAATTATATTGCATCTCTCATAGATGCTGAGAGGAAGACAGTGCCAGCTGCGCAGTATAGCCAAGACTGTTTTGAGTAGTGGTTCATAGTTTAAAGACACAATATCGTTGACCTGACTGCTAAGACATACATCAAGGTAGACAGCTGTTTGTGCAACCCCTAATGCAACAGGCAGATTGTCAGATTGATCATTTACAATTGTATGAGTCTTGGTTAAGTTCAACAAATAGCCA
Source organism: Lissotriton helveticus (assembly GCF_964261635.1). Classification (NCBI taxonomy): domain Eukaryota; kingdom Metazoa; phylum Chordata; class Amphibia; order Caudata; family Salamandridae; genus Lissotriton; species Lissotriton helveticus. Next base: position 1,550,767,692 of record NC_136063.1, read on the forward strand.
GAGAAGGAACCAAATAGCTCAGCCTCTCTTATAATATTGATTATAGATTCTCCAGGGTTGAAAAACTGCAATATCATCTGCATATGCAGTGACCTTGAGTTCAACACCGTTGAAACACACAGGGGGGATACCTCCATTTTGTTGCAGATGCCTTATAAATGGCTCGATATAAAGGACAAACAGTAATCGGGACAATGTGCTAGAGTTCCATCCTTTCAGTGAGGATGGAACTCTAGATTTTTTTCTTTCAAATTGTTGATTGACTAAAAATGAAATACTGATGATTTAAAAATTTGGGTCAACTCTTTTGATGATGTCATTGTATGCACGGAGAATAAACATCGTGGTTTGTTACGGCATTAACTATTTCTTTATTATTTCAAACCAAGAGCATCTGGCAAATCACATTTCTGTCTTCTTACTGCCATTTGTTTGTCTGTGGTGGCCCCAATATCTTTCATGCTTTTCCCAGAAGGTGTCTGTCTGGGATGATATGGTGATGAGGCATTTTTATATTGGGCAGAGATACCCACCATGTACAACGTCTCACCTCCACTATTAAACCCCTGTACAAGGGCAGAAACTAGGAGAGAAGAGAGAAAGGATGGGCTCTGTTCAGAGAACCTCTTCTTGGAAAGAATTTTAGGCATGTACTTTCCTGGATTCTGTGTCTCCAGGACTAGTGGTCCTGGCCTCCCAATTCCCTCTTGGGAACAGTTTTTGCTGGACTTGCTAGGGACCCAGGTAGGGGTGTTCTTTTGGATTTCTCCGGACCAGTTCTGTTCGGAGGTGCCCTAGGATGGGGTACTGGGGGATCAGGTTGTTTCAAAATATACAGGGGCCCTTCCCTGCAAAAGGTCAGGAGTGGCTGGTACCATGGGTGTGCAACAGCAATGAAGTTTGCCTTGAACACACTGCGGAGCAGTTGCTGGTAGACCCGCAGCGAATGATCTTCTGTCATGACCCCGTTTTAAGCCACGTGGATGATGGGAATTCTTATGCTAATCCAAAAATCTTTAGCAAGTGAGAAAGTTAAGTGGAGGAAAAAGAATTGTCCAAATTAGTAGTTCATAATACTGGAAAATAGGGAAAGCCAAGAGAGAGAGAACACACTGCAAGTAATCAAATAAATATTCCACTGGAATAGAGGTTCCATATCACAGGAACGTAAACAATTTACAGCTGAAGCTTACACTCTGGACTTTGGAAATCCAGAAGAAATAACAAGCTCCACCAGTACAGCAAGTCTGACTGATGCTTTTTATGTGAATGTCAATAATGAACCCACAAGACACACAGCAACCTTCCCTGATCTCATGAGCTCCAAGAGACACTGATAAGTAGTGGTCATGTTGAATATCACACAGCTGGTGTCAGCCCATTTGAATGGTAATTTTCAGAGCCATTCAAAGTTGAACAAGGAAGAAGCATGGGAGACCAATATATTCTAATGCATGGGCAAAATGGGCAATTGCCCATGGCCTCCTCCCTCCACGGGGACCCCCCCCCGAGAAAGTGCATTTTCTCTCTGTCTAGCTCACCTATATTTCTGTATCTCTATCATTCTTCTTCTCTTTGCCTAGCTCTACCTTTGTCCCTAACCAGTATCATTTTAGTGATTTGTGGAGCTCCCCAAAATACATATTTCAAATGTTTTTGAAAGTTTGTTTAGCATCAGGTGGGATTCAATAACCAGAAAATAGGTAATAACCTTCAAAGTTTTTATGAACAGGGTCCCCAAAATATGTCTTGCCCGGGTTCACTAAAAATCCTCAGGCAACATTGTGGAGGAAAAGGGTAGAAAAATACAAAGTTATAGGGAAACACCAAAACACTTATCGAACTTAACAAGTGGGAGTCATATATCTAAACTTTTGCAAGGCACACTTCTACTGCAACCATGCTGCTTATATTTTCTTGAATGCAGTCTTACTGAAAGTCTCTGTCTAACCTGGTACTGCTTGCTTATTGGGGACCACCTACACCGAAAGGAGCGCTTATTCATAATGTTCACAAGCTAATTGCTTCAATGTTCATAGAAAAAGTCCATAGGCAGTGTTTAATGAACAACCAACTTGTGTTTTATTTCAAAATCTTCCAATTATTGCATCTAGAAACCATTACAATGAACAATCCAGCCAACGAGTTTCGTCCACATTGGACATCATCAGTGCTGAGATTCGGTGCATTCATGTCTAACGCAGCATCCTTTCTAGCCAGTGCGGTAATTCCCGCCATCAAGGTGGTTTTATATTATTGATGGCCCTGTGGCGTTGGGACCATTGAGAGTAGAGCGTGGTGGAACCAATTAGACTGTTAGCCAGTATTGTACACCAGTGCGCACGCTTCAAAGCCCTCACCGCTGGTCGAGTGGGAGGAAGTATTGTTTAATGGGAAACATTCCTTGAAAATCTTTGATCAGTCAGGTACCACAAGAACAGCGTTGACCTTGGGTAATAACAATTGAAGTTGGTTTAACTCTTTGACTGCATTGAGATGGTTTAATTCTGAAAGTGTGAAATATTGGTTGAATCTCAATTGATCTAGTGATTTGAATTTCACTGCTGAAATACCCGCCAGCTTTAGAATGGGAAAGAGGCTAATATAGCAGGAATAAACTTGGGATACGTTCTAGGAATGTCTAAGTGATGTCCTAATAACCAAACATCTTGTATTTCTGAATATATCACTGCTGTTTCTTTCTACCTGTTTACAAAACTCTTGTATGGTGCCTTGGCCTTTAGAATATGTTGTATTACAGATGTATGTTTAAAGGACAATTATTTTAATAAGGCATTATTACAGATGGTATATAGCAACACAACAAAATGATGTGTGCTGAAAGTTTTGAAACACTCACCCCCTGTCACTGATCTGTGTTAAACCTATCGTTCTTCTGCTCATCATGCCACCCCAGTTTGGACCCAGCCATGTGCATATCAGTTTTGTCCCTCCTCCCCATTGGAACAGTCCAGCCCGAACAGAACCTACCTGGACCGGAAACAAGCATCCTGGGACCTGTTTCGGTGTATCACCCCTCATCAGCCAGGCTAGCTTGAATCCAGTGGCACAGAGAGCAGGTGGCCTACATCTGGGCATACTCTAGTCACTTAGGGCAAACAAAACAACACAACAGCTAGGTGTGAGTGGTTGAAAAATGTCATCACTCCGTCCATCATCTTGTTGTATTTGCTATGTTCTCCCTGTGGTCCTGGTCACGGAGGACCTGGCCTGCTGTTCGGACTGGACTTTTTCCGTGAGGAGCAGGGTCAAGACTGATTTGCATATGGATGGGTCCAATCTTAGTAGGCATAGTGAGTGGTTAAAAACTTTCTGCAGTCCGTCTATCATCTTGTTGTGTTTGCAATTATAGATAGTATCTTATCAAAAAAACAAGATGGCCATAAACAAAAATGGAAACCATATGTACAGAAGAATGGGCAGAATTGTAGAGAGCCATGCAATGAGTTTCTACATGCAAACTCCACTAATTGTACCCAAAAAAACAATCTTCTTGTTATCCCGGTGTAAAACATCTTAAATATTGTTCTAGAGTCGTATTGAGTCTCTCAGTCTGTCCATCCATCTGAGTTGATTTTAAAGTTTACTGTCCCGAGTAGTTTCAACAATGAGTTCCATACGGTGGACGAAAACTGTCTTTGCCTATTAGTTATTATGACTGTGGGTATACCAAGGAACCTCTTTTTGGAAATGTTTAGTTAATTCTACTGATGTAGAAAATGGCACCAGCACCATATGGTCAAGTTTGGAAAAGTAATTATTAAATAATCCATAACACTGTTTCCCCGAGAATCTGGTAGCTCTTCTTTAAAGTCTGTTGATATGTGAGACCAAGTGTTTGTAGTGCAGTGAATGTTTGTAAACATCCCCTGGTAGATATCTTACTTTGGGCACAAACCTCACACCTCTGCATATAGGCCAATACTGTTTTCTTAAAGCTGACCCCCAAAATGTTCAGACTATCATACTGTGAGTTCTTCTAACTCCAGGATGTCCTGTCAATGGGCCTGGGGGCTGTGAAAAATAAGAAAGATTTTCTGTTGCAATTCTTCTTTGGGAACAAAAAGTCAATGTTGATGAAGCAATAGTTTGTAATATTTCTTTATAGATTGTCTCTTCTTTCGTAACCAATTCTCCTGCTCTAAATCCTGCTGTATCAATTTTATCCACCCCAACAATAATTAACAGTTAATGGTAATTCTGTTTGCGAAGCTAGAATTTTGCTGAGTTTCTTCTTCTGAACCTTGTCTGGAGAGAACATCAGCCTTTCCCTTCTGTGAATCATGTTTATAAGTGATGTTATAGCAAACACATGAGAAAAAGAGGGACCATCAAGCATGACTGACTTTAGCACACCTTTAGGAAACTTAGGTTATTATTATCTGTCCAGAACTTGATTGTATGTATGTAGCCTTCTAAATAATGTCTCTGATGTGTAAGTGCTTCCTCAATCACTAATATTCCTCAATTGTATATGGTGTAGATTTCCTCAGGGGTACAAAAGAAATAAAGAAATTTGCCAAGGGTATGCCTTGATGTCGGTCCCTTGCTAGGACCATTTCTATTGGAGCAGGAACAAGACTGATTTGCATATGGCTGGATCTTCTCTGAGGTGGCATGGTGGGCAAAAGAAAAATGTGTTAGAAGGATTCTCCAAGTAAATGCCAGTGGTTAGTCAAATAGCAAATAGTCCTCTCATCAACCTTTGTGTGTTTGATATAACACCCTAAAGGAAAAGGAAATGACAATATATGGGGCCATTGTTCACTAAGGCTCTAGAGCCAAACTGCACTTAAATGACAAGCCCCAATCAGGGTGAAAGAGGTCTTGGATTGCTTGTGTTCCTGTTCAGAGAGGGCATGTTTTGGCATTTATGCTGGACTGTTCCTACTAGATCAAGAACAAGGCTGATTTGCATATAGCTAGGGTGGCATGATGAGCAAAAGAACAATGGGTTGGAAGACATCCTGAGTGAATGCCAGGGGTTAGAGAAATTTCAAGCAATCCTCCCATCACCTTATGTGCACTTAATACAAAAGAAATACGCCACTGGATGAATTTCTTGAGTTTTTAAGGTTTCTGAGACAAGATTGCTCATATTGCAAAGCACTATGTGTTTGGCTCCACATCGAAGGTTTGCATGCAGTGAATATGCCTCAAAATCGCTGCTGCCATGAATTATGAATTTAGGTCTGGAAAGCTTCCAAAGTTCTTCGTGCTCTTTCCCCCACTTGAAAGGTTGATTGCTTTTAGAAATTTCAGTAATGGGCTTATTGAACAGGGAAACATTTTGTTTAAAGTATCTATAAACTTAATAATAAAAATATTGTGTCAAAAATATCAAGCACACAAAATTATCATTTTCAAATACTTATAATGTAAATGACAAACATATCAAAAACAAATGTCATTTTACAATAATATAAAACATATATACAAAAATATCGTTTTTAAAACATATATAGTTAAACATAGCAAACATTAAATATAATAAAACATAACAGTAATATAATGTAAATTAAATATTTGTAAGCAGTATAAAAAAATATAAATTTATACTTATTCAAACAAGCACACACACATATATATTTGTGTGTGTTTATTACACGTATAAAATGTAAAACTATTCTTAAAATAATAATAATAATTTATATTATTGTTTTTTTATTTCGTAATAAAAGCACATATATATGGGTGTGTGTATATATATCTATATATGTATATATGTGTATATATATACATATATATATATATGCATACACACACAATACATTACAAAACCATAGTAAATAAGCTAGAATTTCTTTAAGAGCATACCAACTTAATTACACATAAAAAGAAACATTAAAGAAGAAATATTACTAAAAATATATTATTTATTACAAACATTACTAATTAAAAAATATGATTTTAAAAACACAAAATAATAATAATAATCAAATTTTAAACAATATAAACAAAACTATAACATTCTAGGAATATTTTTTCAATTTTGAAATGGACCTTCATAAAGTAGTTTCGAAAAAAGACGTCTTTCTTCAAGTCAATTTTGTGTCCAGAATTTCCTTTAATCCTCACAAATATCCTTTAAAAAACAGCCAACGTGTTATGTCCACCTCTGTGGACTTCATCAGGGTGTATTTGTTCGTGAGATTCTTTAATGCTTCTGATAGTGATTCCGTAAGTATTGCCATTCACAACACAGCCATAATTATATATCCACATTCCTTTCCTCCAATCATTCCAAAGAGATAGGTGGATGAATATTGCAACCACGCCTTAAAATGCTTCATATGTTCCCTGTGACGCTTGACAATGTTTCTTTGCTCTTTGCAAATGCTCTTGGCAGTAAACCGTGACAAACTTCAGTTCTATCTCGTGGCGGTCCTTGTTGCTTCTGGAAGCAGAAGCATTGTCAAGCGTTACAGGGAACATATGAAGCCCGTTACAGCTTGGTTACAATACCCATCAACCTATCACTTTGGAATCACTATCAGAAGCACTAAAGAATCTCACCAATAAATACACTCTTACGAAGGCCACAGAGGTGGACGAAACGTGTTGGCTGGTTTTTAAAGGATATTTGTGAAGAATAAAGGATATTCTGGACACAAAATTAAGTTGATGGACTACATCTTTTTTGGAAACTACTTTATGGTGGTGCATTTCACAATTGAAACAATTAATTCTGATCAGTTTGATCGCTCTCTGGGAACAGCTGGAGCAGTTGATGTGCACACCAACAAGATGAATATGTTCGGATATGGACTGTATATGGGTTATCATTGAGGGAGGTGCGGATGTATTATAGGCTTGCTATTTTCATATCATTTTGGTGTTTTGAACATTCTTACAATACTACATATACTGTTCCCACTCAAGTCTGTGCAACACTATGGAAACCATGAGACTCAGGAAGGGTAAAATTTACTATTCCCATTCCAGTCTGTGCAACATAGGGAAAGCATTGTACACAGCAGGGGTAAAAATTACCATTCCCACTCTAGTCTGTGCACATTTTATACAAGTGTAAATTTCATAAAATTGTAAAAAATATTAGCGGAAAATTAAATATATACAGATTATACATTTTTTAAATAATTAATATAATTAAAATAAGAAAATCATGTATTTTTAAATTATTTGATTGAATTTCCACATAAATTGAACATCTATCTAAATTAAAATATTATAATAAATAATTAAGTTATATAATTATTTGACAAGTAGATAATTAATAATGAATAAATAATTTATAGTGAATCAGTTATTAAGTTACCTACCCACCCAAAACCCCTACAAACCCAAAAATCTGCACCTAAAATGTAATGTATTTCCTTTTAATAGTTACACAACTTACATATTAACAATTAATTATTAATTTATCAATTGCTAATAATTAATACATTATTATGTATTCAGCTTCCCGCCCCATACCCCAACAACACAACAACCTGCATCTAAAGCGGGGCGCTGTAAGTGAGGCAGGGAAGTTTGTAGCTGAGCAAGGGGACTGCTGACCTTCACGAGCCCCTCCTGCCATTAACAAAGACTGGGGGAGAGATTTTGCTGCTACCGGATTTTGTGTGGGGGCCATTGCTGCACGGACTCACTCTGGTGGGACTTCAAGTCCCAGAGTACTAAGCGTGCTATCACTTTGTGGAAAAGTAAATTTTGCCATGTTCTGTGTCCCTACGTGTTCCCCATGTTATGTTATATGTGCATGATTAATATGCATATGTATTCCCCATGATCGATTAAAGACGCAATTACAGTTGTGTCCATCTCTAGTATGCCAGCTTCCAGTTCTCGTGAAAGCTACGAGTATTAGGCCTATGTAAAGTTATGTTGCCACGTTTCACAGTGTGCACGTTATTTCATTGTAAAATCCCCGTTTCTAGGCCTCAAAAGGGCCCGGACTCAGATTCAGCTCCTGTTTCCTGAACCCTCTCCGAGGAGCGATACAGCCCCCACCTGTATCCCTGACCCTTCACTTACTTCCTGCCTCACAGTGCCCGGCTCGGCCTGGCTCTGCCTGCAGGTCTGCCAAGAGTATGTTATGATTCTAGTTATCAGTCCAGCTCTCCTTCTCTGCATTCCTAAGCTACTGAATCGCATCAATAGTTTCCGTCATGGTCTAGCCTTTACGTCTCCATGTAAGAGAAATACTGTATTAATGGTCATTTAATATTCCTCAACACGCACTACATGTAGAATTATGCATGCACCAGTCTTAGAGTCTGTTAGCCTTTACCCTGATAACTTTTGGATTCTATCAACATGTTCTCTAAAACATCAGATACTAGATAGTGTTTAGGTACATGTCGCTCTGACTCTCCAGACTTCAGTCTCTGCTTCTAGCGCAGAAGTCATAGCCCCCAGCTTCTCCCTAGTAACACGTCATTGCCAGCTTGCGCGCACCACTAGGTTAGAGGTCCCGGCTCCTTAGGTAGCCCCCTCCATGTTTCCGCCCCATTTATGACACATTCTGTTACGTTTACATCACATGTGTATGTATACGCCCTGTTCATGCCTCTTGTTACACCTACTTTCTGCCTTATCTTTCGCGACTGTTACAGGCCCTGCCCACTGCTACGCCTATTGTATTGAACATCATGTATTTTGTTTAAGTATATATATGCTTGTGCACTGTTATTAAGAGCTAGCTAGCTGCCATCCTATTCCCGTGCAGGTTGTCCTGTTCCTGTCCTTTATGCTGTATTAAACCTGCAAACTCCAGCTACCTCGAATCTTGACTCTTATTTATTGAGCTATCTGTTATTGTATATCTAGTCAAAAATAGAGGTATTATTTATTTATTTACCACATAATGGCGCCCGAATAGGGACTTGCCCTTTCCCCACGCGCCGGTGAAGCCACGCAAGCCCCCTGATCCTCTGCAGCCGTGACGGAACCATACCGTGCACGTGCAGATATTTCTGCTTCAAGTATCCCTCAGGCCCACGGAGGAGACGGAGGTTGCGGTCCAGCATCCAGACGAGGCGGTGGAGGAACGCGGCGAGTCCCGACCAGAGCCCAAGCCGAGAGTCCAAGGTCCGAGGTATCCGGAGGCCCACCCGTAACAGAAGTCCGAAGTTCGTCCGTCCGTCGTCGTAGCAGTCCAGTCCAGTCCGAGGCCTTCCGTTCTTGCTGCCCGGTGAGTACCGTTGCTGGGGTAGTATCTAGACAGGGTCAATTGCATTGTCTCTGGTCCGTGGGTTTGGGTACACAGATCCAACACGAAGTGTCCACTTAGGTGGATGCGGGTCCTGACGTGTCTCTTTATGAGACCGGTAAGTTTCGTACTGTTTTAGCAGTGCATCTAGTTTCTGTTCTAGTCCGTTCTGTTCTCGAGAAATTCATGTATTCTGTTTTCAGTATTCCAGGTAGTATTTTGTCCGAACTGTTATTTCAAACGTCATTCATGTATTTCAATGTCGTGGTATGAAAGTGGTGTTCTTAATTATCGTGTTCATTGTGTATTGTATTGTGTCTAGACTACAGTTCAGTCATGCCTCTGTTCTCAAAATTACGTCAGTTAAAAACTAGAAAAGGTCTGTTAGAAGAAGCAGTTCCTGTCCCGCCTAGGGACAGTCCAGGTCATTTTATGTATCAAAAGCATGGCATAAGTGCCATATTATATCTAGATTTATGGGTGGAATACACCAAACAGTTAGAGGAAAAGTATAGATGGCCCGTATCGGGTACATGGGATGCCGAGTGCATCATGCGAGTAGAGGAAGCATTATGGAAAAAGAAAGCCAGACAGTCACAGAAAGACGCCATCGAGTTATGGCGCAAAGAATCTCATAAAAGAACCGAAAAAGAAATCAGAAAGTCAGAATTAAGTAGAGAATCCTCAGAAAGAGCCCAAGAAAGGGAACTAATTGAAATAGGTGAACGAGTTAAAACCGAACAGTCAGACAGACAGAGAAATGCCCTCATTAAGGGTATGTATCCTCTTTCTGCCGAGGGCTTGCCAAAAGCAACCCCGGAGGCACCATGTAATTTTCCGCCACCCTTAGTTCCGACCAAGCTACGTCACAAACCGACCGCAGCTGATATTTTTCTCTCGTCCTATTTGGACGACACAGTCCCAGAATATGCAAATCCTGTTCCACCAGCTCCTGTAAATAATGTAATTCATGGTCCCCCAGTCACCGGGGCACCTGTTGCAGTACATGTTACGGTACCCCCGGTCCAGCCCGTAGTACAAATTCCCGCCACATCAGTCACTCTGCCAGCACGAAGAGCATCAATCGACGATTCCAGTTTAGGGGCCGCGGGAGGAGGTCCTCCTGGTACCCCGCCGCCAAATAGACGTCTAGGGCCAGTCAAGTTACATGAACGTGCGTTACAGCGTACGCCCAAATACCAGTCCATTGCAGATATCAGGCGAGTTCTTACTGAATGCTGTTATGATCCAGTCCCAGGCGAGGATAGTATGGTTCTATATTCCGTACGTATAAGACAGGTGTCCGAGTATTTGGTCACCCTACCGAATATGAAAGAAGATCTAGACAGAATGTATTGTTTCATTCGTACAGGACAAGATCCAGAAAGTATTGGTGAAGTCATGTCTCTCAGGAAATCTGAGATCCAGTTTATGCTATTAAAGTTTCTGATCAATTGTTTAATACGGGAACAAGATTCCCCGACTAAAAATCCGACCGAAATGAAAGTTCTGACAAGGTGGAGTGATAATATAGCCGAGGGTAAGCACAAGACACTCAATAGTATAGAGAGTATGTACAAGAAAATTCGTAAAGAAATAATAAGGTTACACGAACAACGCAAAGAAGCTCTAGGAAACGAGAAAGAAAATGACTCTCCTACTGAAGAGGTAGACGACGAGAATACAGCCAGAATAGCGTATGTAGGTAAATCTAGATTTCCAGACCGACAGTCACGCCTAGAACACAAGAAAGTCTTCCATCTTCCAGCACCAGAACAAGGCTCTCTAGAACAAGTATTTCAAGCTACCGATCACATTCTGAAATCACGAATCGGTTATAGTGAGTTAAGTACCATGCATGAACAAGAACTAGCCCGATCAGCAGTCCGATGGATTACTGATTCTACCACTTTTCCAGACGAAATAGTGGCACAAATGTTTCTGAAACTGCCCCCAGCCGAGCAGCGACTGGTGGGTATGTATATGATCCAGCACCTCATTACACTGTATGAGGGTCAACATTCTGATCCAGGTCCGTTACATGATGTCCTGAACGAGTTACTCCAGTATAGATGGAAAGGTCTAGGTACCGATTTAATTAGTGTCATTCTAGAACAGCGCCACAAATATAGAACGTTTTTAAATCCGCATTTTGTTCATGTCTCACCCCCGGAAAGTAAACCGTTTTACATAGACAGACAGCATCCGTTACGAGAAGTACACCCAGTCAGGACAGCGGGTGGTGAAATGCAACGAGTATTTGTTTACACCCCAGTTACCAAGATGGAACTCTTAGAAATGAAGAAGTTAATTCCCTGTCACGACAAAGATCCAGCAGGGTTCCACCGAGAATTAAAAGACATGCTCCGTATGGGAGAATACACGTATCCAGATATTATTAAAATGCTAAAAGTCCTGTTGCCTGCGGGCATATATGAAAAACTCAAGGAAAAGGATTGGGAGGTGGGAGAGAAAAAGATCGACTGGACAGCTCTAGAAGCTGAAGATAAGATACGAGTACCAGGTACCGGTCTTGGAGACAAATGTAAAGAATTACCAGAATTATTGATACAAGTTTTGCCTAGATTATTAGCCACTAAAAAGGAAGACTGGGATGCAATCTCAGCCTGTAAACAGAAACAAGACGAAGACACTAGTGATTTTTATTCTAGATTTGAGAAATGTTTTATAATTAACAGTGGTTTGAAGACGAGTAGCGAGTCATACCCTCATCTTTTCGTTACTAAATTAGTCGAGAATTCAAGTCCACAAGTTAAGAATCGAGTTTTGAAAGTCGAAAGTACATGGCAAGCTAGTACCCCGTCCCAGATGTTACAGATGCTCCAGTATCACCAGAATAGAATCAGAGAAGAGCAAGAACACGAGAGAAGACGTATGAAAGACACGAAAATGAAAGTACTAGTTGCACAATCTGTTCCCCAAGACAGTCAGAAGAGGGGTCCGAATCAAGCGAATCAAGCCAGTCATCCTGCAGCTCCCGTTAAAGGGACATGCAATTATTGTAAACAGCCAGGTCATTTTATAAACGAGTGTGCAGTTCTGAAACACAATATAGCCACTGGTAAAACTAAAGAAAGACCACGTCCGCCTAGACAAGAACAAGTTTCACAGACTTCTCAGCCACAGAATACACAACAGGCCGTTACAGCACCGCAGCCTATTGCTGCAACACAGCATGTCACACAGCAGATGTACCAGTATGCACAGACAGAGTATCCAGAGTATCAAGCGTATTCATGAAACAGCCTAGAGAGGGAGGTAGGCTTGCCTCTCATCGAGATTCCTGTAGATCAAGAAGGTCCCTATGTACATAGTCAAGTATTAGGGAAAGACAGAAAGTTTTTGATTGACACAGGGGCAAGTAGGACTACTATCAGTCATGATGAGGTTCCAGGGGCTCCGCTCTCAGGCTCTAGAAATGTTTCCCTTGGATTTTCAGGAAAGCCAATAGTTAACGAGATATCAAAGCCAGTTACTCTAGAAGTTGGTCCATTGTCCCGAACTACTGATCTATTGCTTACGAAATCATGTCCAGAAAATTTGTTAGGCATTAAGACATTGAAAGAATTAGGTGCAGTTATTTGTTGTTCCCCAGAGGGAATACGTTTGTTTTTACGTGACTTCAAGGGTCACTATGTTTTACGTGATTTTGATCCGAGATTGTCTAATGTTCCGCAGCATCTATGGGCGCAAGGTCCAACTGATGTTGGTTTTATGCAGATCACACCCCATCGTGTGACTCTCAAGCAAGGTGTAGTCCTGCCACGAATCAGACAGTACAGATTGCCACCTGAGGCTGTAGCAGCCTTATCCAAAATTATTGACGAGCTCATGGCTCAAGGAGTAGTTGTAGAAACTGACTCCAATGTATGTAATTCTCCTATCATTCCAGTCATGAAACGTACTGATCCAAATGCACCCCCAGTATATCGATTAGTGATTGACCTTCGAGAACTCAATAAATGTATCATTCCCCAGTATCCAGTTGTTCCAGATATCTCATCTCTATCGACAGCTATTGATTCTGAGGCAATATTCTTTACCGTAATCGACCTCAAGAATGCATTTTTCAGTGTTCCAATTCATCCAGATAGCCAGTACCTTTTCGGTTTTTGTTTAAATGGAAGGAGCTATAAATTTACACGAGCTCCTCAAGGTTTCACAGAAAGTCCTAGTATTTACAGTCAAGCACTTAAGAGACAACTAGACAACATTCACATGCCAACTGACACTGCCCTGCTCCAGTATGTCGATGATCTACTGATCACAGCCCGTTCTGAACGTGCCTGCGAGCGAGCATCACTTACAGTTCTGTATTTCCTAGCCGAGATGGGGCACAAGGTGTCCCCTTCAAAGCTTCAATTCTGTGTCCAGCAAGTGATCTACTTAGGCCACTTGCTGTCCAAGTGGGGTAGGCAGTTGACACCTGACCGTATCCAGTTAATAGCGAGTCTTCCTCAGCCCAAGACACAGAAGGAGGTACGAGCTTTTATCGGCCTTACTTCTTATTGCAGACAATGGATTCCTCAGTATGCATTTCTAGCCAAGCCACTGATACAGTTAACGACACAGGAGGCAGCCGTATCGACTGTTCTCCCTTGGACATCTGAACATACACTTAGTTTTAATGAGTTGAAGAAAGCCTTATGCCAAGCTCCTGTTCTAGCAACACCGAACTACAGTAAGCCTTTTACACTTTTTGTCACAGAACGTGATGGTACAGCATTATCTGTTCTTACACAAGATCAAGCCGGACAATACAAGCCCTGTGCTTATTTTTCGAGCACACTAGATCCAGTAGCCCAGGCTCTGCCTGCGTGCCTCAAGTCAGTTGCAGCCACAGCACTAGCTATCAGACAAAGTGATTCCATAGTATTAGGACATTCCTTGACAGTACAAGTTCCACACTCCGTGGAAGTTCTTTTAAACCGAACACAGACTCAGCACTTGACAATTGCACGTTTAACAGGTTATGAACTGACACTGTTCCAGCCATACATAGAAATCAGACGCTGCAACGTTCTAAATCCTGCTACACTGTTACCGTCAGTTACTTCAAATCCTACCACACATGACTGTGTGGAAGTAGTTAACACTATGACAAAGCCAAGACAAGATCTGACAGATATTCCATTACCAGATCCCGACCTGACACTTTATGTGGATGGTTCATGTATGAGAACGAGTACAGGAGAACTAGTAGCCGCGTATGCAGTGACTACTGACACTGAAGTTATTGAAACACACCGTATTGACACCCTGTCTGCTCAAGCAGCAGAGCTAGTCGCTCTGACACAAGCCTGCATACACGCCAAGAGCCTGAAAGTTAATATTTACACAGATTCACGCTACGCATTCGGAGTCGTACACGACTTTGGAGTGCTCTGGCAAGAGAGAGGTTTCATGACTTCTCATGGAACCAAGATTCAGCATGGTCTCCTTATTCAAGCTCTGTTAGATGCAATACATTTACCGACATCTATCGCTATCATGAAATGCAAAGCACATACGAAAGTCACTGACATTATTTCTCAAGGTAATGATCTAGCAGATCGAACAGCCAAGCTTACAGCACAGACACCAGACATACCAGTTAACAAGACACCGACATCCACTCTAGAACAGACTACTTGTATGACAGTTAAGGACCCTACTCAAGATGTCATAGATATCCAGTTACATGCTACTCCCGAAGAAATCAAGAAATGGTCCGAACAAGGAGGGGTCCAGACAGATCAGGGATGGGTGACGAAGGGAAAAGCCACATGGTTTCTCCCCGACTCTATGGTTCAAGTCATTATCAATACCGCACATAGTCCAGCACACTTAGGAGAAAAAGCCATGTTAGACAGTATCCAGAACATTTGGTTTAACAAACATTTACGAGCTGCAGCCAAGCAGAAAGTCCGTACCTGTATGATATGTTGCCAGTTCAATCCAGGTAAAAGTGTCCCGGTGGAACAAGGTGGATTCCAGCCCCCTGACCACCCTTTTGAAGTCCTCCAGATGGATTATATTCAGATGGAGCGATGTCGAGGTTTCAAGTATGTCCTTGTAGTTGTATGCGCTTTGTCCAGGTGGACAGAAGCATATCCAGTCCCAGATTACACAGCCGCGACCACTGCCAAGCAGTTGGTTCGTGAATTTTTCCCCCGCTATGGACTCCCTAGGGTCGTGTATTCTGATAACGGCCAGCCATTCTCATCTGAACTAATGAAGCACGTTTCCCTTTTTGTTAGGGTACCAGTGGAAGTTCCATTGTGTACGCCATCCAGAAGCAGCCGGTCTCGTAGAGAGACATAATCAAACCTTGAAAATCCGTATTGCCAAAGTCTGTCAAGAAAAAGGTGTAGACTGGTTAGTTGCCTTGCCAGTTGCTTTGTTCTATATGCGCATGGTCGCACATTCCAGATCAGGTCTGTCCCCTTATGAGGTCGTATTCGGCCGCCCCCCGAACATGTGGGGTACACCCAGACCCCGAAGTATTACAGATGTTTCCAGTAATATGCTGACAGATTACCTAGCTTCCTTGATGTCTGCCCTACACTCTTGTCGTTCACAGGTTGCCGCTGCATTTCCCGACAATACTGAAGTCAAGCCACACGAGGTCCTTCCTGGCACCCTGGTCTTAATCCGAAATTTTGATCGTTCAAGTCCGCTGGAGCCTCGCTGGAAGGAGCCGAAGTTAGTCCTTCTGACCACCCGCACGGCCGTGAAGTTGGAAGGCAGAAAAGGCTGGGTGCATCTGTCTCATGTCAAGAAATTTCACGGACTAAGACCTAAACAGCTCAATGACACTTCTACAGACACTTCCGAGTCCAAACACTGGCCTATTATCAAGGACTGTCCCGGTATTGACTTTGACTCAAAGCCCTCCCTGTTAGAGAAAACTCCGCAGCAGGAGTATAAACAGAAGCTACGGTCTAGTAAAACAAGTCAGCCAGTTTAATTGTCTAAGTCCCTCTCGGGTGAAACGGTTAGACAGGTATCTGACATGTATGAGATAGACCCCCATAGTGAGAGAGTTAGTCAAAACTCAATCCGATGTATCGTTTTTCTAAGTTTTATATTGTTTTTGAGTTTGATGGTTACCTGCACGAGTTATGCATTTCATTTATGTTTTCCAATTTCTCATGTAAATACGTTTTCTAATGCTACAGTAGAGCACACGTTTAGTGATCTACCTCCTCACGAACTATCCTATCGTCTTGCTATGCGCAACAATTCATTTATCCGTATGTTACATTATTCACACCAGACCAGCAATGCCACTAATTGTTGGGTGTGTGGTCGACTCCCCCCTTTCCAGACACCGAAGGGAGTTCTGCCACTGTTTCCTTATCCGTTTTCACATAATGGTTCATGTGGAGCCTGGTCCATGTTAACGTCATCTTCAAATGATATGTCCCTTCTGAATAGTACATGTTTTCCAGACAAGCAAGGTCTTCCCCACAGAACAGGGTTAGATCTAGAAAATGAAGTTTATAATTTGGGTAATTATTCTTCTAATTTCATGGTCCTGAATGTTCAGTCTGATCCTACTCCAGATTTACCTGCTATTTCAGTACTACCAGTCAAAGGCGAATTATGTGTCAGAAATAATGGTTCCGTACCTATAGGACATAGTGATTGTACTACTATTGTCGAGTATAGTGACAGTGGGAAATCTATTTTCAAAGCTTCACGTCATTCTTATTTTGTTTGTGGTCAGACCGCATATGTTCGTCTGCCCCTCGATTGGGATGGAACCTGTTACATTGCCTTCCTACTGCCACCAGTTTTTCTAGCCCCATCCGATTATCATAGAAACACACATCTAGTACACATTAGACATAGAAGGGAGATCGAGTCCCCAATTGTCGATCAAACTGAAACTGCTCTAGAACAGTATACAGATTTCAATAGAGGTTTCTTTTTCTTTATAGGACCTATCCAGAATAGTAAGTTAATACGTAGATTGACCAGAACCCTTGAAGCAGTAGTGAATGAGACTGCCTCTGCCCTAGGTAACTTAACCGAAGAGCAATCTGCTATGAGATTTGTCGTGCTCCAAAATCGTCTCGTTCTTGACGTCATACTGGCCGATAGAGGAGGAGCATGTAGAGTCATCGGATCTAGTTGCTGCATTTTCATTCCTAATAACGCGCCGTCTGTTTATTCAGCTATAACCAGACTTCATAAAATTGCCCATCAGTTACACCAGAATCCAGGCATCTGGACATGGTCCGGTTGGTTTTGGAGTATAATTTCTGCCTGGGGATGGAAAGTACTGTCCTTTCTAGGTATTGCAGTAGCGATTATATTCAGTTGCTGCCTCTGTATACAATGTGGCCCTGCGATTTGCGGCATTTGTGCTACCTCTTGTATTCCTAGTCCCAAGTCCCGTCCTAAATCCCGTTCCAAGACAATTCGAGACGAGCAGATGATACTGTATGAAATGATAGATGGTATCATGAATATTGATGTTTCCTGATGGAAACGTAGTGACAAGGAGGGAATGTGGAAAAGTAAATTTTGCCATGTTCTGTGTCCCTACGTGTTCCCCATGTTATGTTATATGTGCATGATTAATATGCATATGTATTCCCCATGATCGATTAAAGACGCAATTACAGTTGTGTCCATCTCTAGTATGCCAGCTTCCAGTTCTCGTGAAAGCTACGAGTATTAGGCCTATGTAAAGTTATGTTGCCACGTTTCACAGTGTGCACGTTATTTCATTGTAAAATCCCCGTTTCTAGGCCTCAAAAGGGCCCGGACTCAGATTCAGCTCCTGTTTCCTGAACCCTCTCCGAGGAGCGATACAGCCCCCACCTGTATCCCTGACCCTTCACTTACTTCCTGCCTCACAGTGCCCGGCTCGGCCTGGCTCTGCCTGCTGGTCTGCCAAGAGTATGTTATGATTCTAGTTATCAGTCCAGCTCTCCTTCTCTGCATTCCTAAGCTACTGAATCGCATCAATAGTTTCCGTCATGGTCTAGCCTTTACGTCTCCATGTAAGAGAAATACTGTATTAATGGTCATTTAATATTCCTCAACACGCACTACATGTAGAATTATGCATGCACCAGTCTTAGAGTCTGTTAGCCTTTACCCTGATAACTTTTGGATTCTATCAACATGTTCTCTAAAACATCAGATACTAGATAGTGTTTAGGTACATGTCGCTCTGACTCTCCAGACTTCAGTCTCTGCTTCTAGCGCAGAAGTCATAGCCCCCAGCTTCTCCCTAGTAACACGTCATTGCCAGCTTGCGCGCACCACTAGGTTAGAGGTCCCGGCTCCTTAGGTAGCCCCCTCCATGTTTCCGCCCCATTTATGACACATTCTGTTATGTTTACATCACATGTCTATGTATACGCCCTGTTCACGCCCCTTGTTACACCTACTTTCTGCCTTATCTTTCGCGACTGTTACAGGCCCTGCCCACTGCTACGCCTATTGTATT
Organism: Lissotriton helveticus; assembly: GCF_964261635.1. Taxonomy (NCBI): domain Eukaryota; kingdom Metazoa; phylum Chordata; class Amphibia; order Caudata; family Salamandridae; genus Lissotriton; species Lissotriton helveticus. The sequence goes on from NC_136063.1 coordinate 1,550,786,357, forward strand.
GAACATCATGTATTTTGTTTAAGTATATATATGCTTGTGCACTGTTATTAAGAGCTAGCTAGCTGCCATCCTATTCCCGTGCAGGTTGTCCTGTTCCTGTCCTTTATGCTGTATTAAACCTGCAAACTCCAGCTACCTCGAATCTTGACTCTTATTTATTGAGCTATCTGTTATTGTATATCTAGTCAAAAATAGAGGTATTATTTATTTATTTACCACAACTTACTTCTGAATTATTAATTGCTCCATCTATCCAGAGCACTCAGCAAAACCCGGTCCAAATCCAGGTAGATATTCACCCCGCCACCTTCTGAGGCAGTATCCGACAAAAAAGTGATGTGCAAAAGCAAAAACACTCAGAGTATCCCCAAGAACAGAAAGTGCAAACTAAGATCTGAGGCTGAATCTGAAAAAAGGAAATATTGTGAGGATACTACTGTTAGCATAGAGGGGGATGAAGAGTGAGAACTTGGAGCAGGCAGGCTGAACCCAGCTAGCGCAGACAAGACATTCCCGCTGTGGGCACTGAATTTAATGGTAGTCTTGCAGAACAACCTGAGGGCTATTATTAAAAAGAACTGGCACCCCTTGCTAGCCGCCTAGATAATCTGGAGAAAGCATTAGCGTCAGGGGAGGATAGCTCATCTAACCACCTTACCGGCCAGCCTATAAAAGGGACTGATGCAGGTTTCCAGGTCGACAGCAAGCGTCGGCCCCGAGAACAGAATTAACAAGTCCCCACGACCAAGAAACCGATACGCATCTAGCCCCCTAGCCCCAGTCACCAACAGAAAAGAGAGCAAACAAATAGCACAAGGACTGAGCAAAGGCAGAAATGTCTGCCCAAGCTCAAACATTCCAGATATAAACTTCTCTCCTGCCTGCTCCCCGTATGTAGCCGTTTTGACAGGTGTCACGCCCACAGAGTGGTACAAAAGGGGGTGGTGATGGACGGAGCAACTGAACCAATCAAACACTCACACCCAGTCAACAGATCTGGGTTTAATCCATCACCGTTCTTTAGCCCACTCTGCCACCCCAGTTCAGACATGGCCATATGCAAATCAGTCTGACCCTGTGCCTCATGGGAACAGTCCAGCCCGAACTGCCAAGCCATGCCTTCCCTGGACCGGAAACAAGCTTCCGAGGACCGGTTTCTGCCATTTCAGCCGTCTTCATCCCGGCTTGCTTGAATCCAGTGGCAAAGCGAGCAAGGGACTCACGTCTGAGCATACCTTGCCAACTTATGGCCAACAAAGTGGTACAAAAGGGGGTGGTGATGGACGGAGCATCTAACCAAGCAAACACTCACACCCAGTCAACAGCCCACAGAACCCAGCACCAAAGAAAAACACCTTGAGCTGAGGAATAAATGCCTCTTCTGGCTTGTAAAACACAAACACTTTGACTATGCCAGGGCACGAGAGATCATAAAGGTTCGTAGAGTAAGGTGGGTGGGAAACCAGAAAAAAAGTGATATGTGTGAGCGTGTAGTTATTCATTTTAAAAACCCCTACACTGTGACCAATTTATTTAAAACCTCCACTAATTGCCATAAGTCTACACAGCTATGAGTCTTCGACCTCTGAATTTTTTTTTTCACCCACAACCACAGCCATTTTTAAGAAGCTGCGTTCCACCCTCAATATCAGAAGTTGGCATAGGGCCTCCTTCAGAAGGTAGCTGGGATGCCCATAACAGGCATCCTCTTTTTAACATCCCGGTGAACAATAGATATGATGCACTGGAGGAGGTAGATTGACTGAGAGAGGGACTACATAAGGTTGGGCTCACAAAAGTGATAGGACATGACCCCAAGGATGTAGATAGGTGGGGTTCAAAGCAGTCCACTGTGGGCAGCAGTTTACTCCTCCCCCACATGACGACCCAGAAAGGAGGAAGAATTAAATCACCGTTGGTCCTTGATGCTCAATTCAATGCCCCTGTGGGAGAATCAAGTAGAGAAAGTACTGCGAGGGGGGAATCAGGTGAGGGCTGTGTGGTCGACCCTGGTGACTCTTTAATACAAGATGATGTAGCCCCAGGGTTCACTAGAGGGGCGAGCGGGCACGCCAATGGGTTGAGGATCCTCTCATGGAATGTGGCAGGTCTCGAAAACAAACTGCCCTGTACGGAATGGGGCGACTTTGTCGATAAATATGACATTTGTATATTTCAAGAGACTTGGGCGAGGGAAGACCTCCAATGGGTTATGCCTCTTATAACATCTTCCATGGGCGGGGAGACCCTCTGGTGACCTATCCATCTGGGGAGGCACCCACCTGGGTTGCAGGGCGGAGCAGTCATCAACCCCTACAAGTGGCAGTCAGTGCATGATGCTCTCCTTCTCAACAAAGGTGAAAATCGCCCTAACAAATGTGTATTTTCGCCCTGTCAACAATAGCCAAGAATCGCCCACCATTGCCCTGTTGGGAGATTTTATTCCAACCCTGGATCCGGCGATATGGCTGATTGTGGGTGCGCGACTTTAAATGCCACTTTGAACCCCTCACCGATCCTTCACATTTTGCCCCAACGGAAGAAGACCTTTATTGGTCTATTCCCAACCCGCTCACCACACCCATTAAAGCATGGTCCCCACTGGCCATGCAGCTAAACTCACTTACCCTAACTTTTTCATTAAGAGCATGTAACGGTCGGACCCAATCTGCCCAACCAGGGCAGATCACATTTAAGAGAGTAGGCCAGGCTTCCCTCATCAAGTACATTCTGGTGGGAACAAATCTTCCCATATACTCGCCAATCGCCATAGTGCACTAGTAGTGACTAACAACAGAAGAAATGTTAGATGGTGTCACATTCAACAGCATCCTGCGAAGCCAGCTAAAATCTATCAGCTAGCAACGCCATCTTTAGTCAAAATGTGGTAGGCAGTCCATGTGGAGGGTCCCACCACGGAGCTAGACGAGGTAGGGAAAATACATTCTGAGCTATCCTTGAATTTGGGGGAGGTTTTCTTCCCAGCGATCCGTGCTAGAGAAAATAGTCACAATAAATGCCCCTGGTTTAACGACCATTGTCGCAAGGCCAAGCGGGGTCTTTTGGATGCAGTCAAGTCCAACGATGGGCTAGATACAAACGGTCCACCCAGCTGGGGGAAATTAATTGGGAACAAGAAAGGTGGGACATGGTCAGGAGCACCCTGAATGACAAAGATTTGAAAACCTTCTGGGCAATAGTGAGCACGGGCGACAGGCTATCAAGCCCTATATAGCCCCCAAAGCAGGGGAGACCCATTTTGGGTCACTATACTCCCACAGGGATGCTGGCTATGCTAACTTTATTACCATCAGCACGGTACCCAAGTCCCAAATAGAGGAGGAAATGGAGATCACTAGCATTGAATTGAGGAACACCATTAATAAGCTCCACTGCAACAAAGCCCCAGGTTTAGATAAACTGCCAGGGGATCTTTTCCGCGTAGAACCCACAATATGGGTTTAATGTGGTATTGAAGGGTTCAAATCCCCTGACACTTGGTGCGGGGCTAAGATTGTCCCCATATTTAAAAAAGGTTGTCCCCTCACTCCCTCGACTATAGGCCGATCCGTTTAATTAATATTTCCCAAAAACTCTTTGGCCGGGTGCTCTTGGACCGCCTCCAGGGTTGTCTCGAAGAAGAGAAAATATTAAGTCCTTACCAGGCTGGCTTCAGATCAAAAATGTCAACCGTTGACCAGATATTGACATTACAACCACTCTTCGGTAAAACGGTGACTATAGAGGGTGGCAGCCTCTATTTAATATTTGTTGATCTAAGTCGGCCTTCGACCTTGTACCCAGAGAAAAACATTGGAGTGTGCTTAGTGACCTAGGGATTCCTCCATACCTCCTAAATGTTATTAAGAGGTTACACCTTGACAATTTCACACAAGTACGCTCTGGAAGGCATGGGGAACTCACTTCTCATTTCCCTGTTCGAAAGGGGGTACGGCAGGGATGTGTTTTGGCCCCTACTTTATTTGTCTTTTTAATAATAGTCTCATCAACCATCTTAAAACAATTAGGGGACAACGATGCTCCAAAGTTAGCTTCAGGGAAGGTCCCTGCACTGATGTTCACAGACAATACTCTGCTACTTTCAAAATCGCCTATGGGCATCCAGCGCATTTTAGATGGTTTTGAAACTTTTTGCAAGTTGAGAGGGCTGGAGATCAGTTTATCCAAAACAAAATATATGGTCTTCAACCCTCCACACACAACTCGGCCAAACCCTTCTCTACACGGTTTTCCCGTAGAAAGAGTTAGGATATTTGATTACCTGGGAGTTACCTTGGCGGAGAACTTTGAATGGGGTCCACAGTTGGACAAAGCAAAGCTTAGATTAACACAGACAGTGGGTGGTATAATGAAATTGTATAGCTCTTCAGGTTTTGAACCAGCCGCCCCTGTGGTGGAAATGTTTAAAGCCCAAGTGAGGGGTGCCACACTTTATGGGGTAGAGCTGCGGGGGCACTGTCCTACCGGCAATCTGACAAAGGTGGAGAATAACTTCATGCACCAGCTATTAGGCTTACCTCGCAGCACCCCCCTAACTCCCCTTTGCATAGACCTTAGAATGAGGCCGCTTGATGAAGAAATAGCCCTGAGACCTGTATCTTTTTGGCGGAGGATGTGGGTGACTCTAGAGTTGTCTGTATTTAGGTCTGAGCTATCTGCGCTTTTATCCATTTGCACCATAAAGAAAATCCCATGGCTCTGCCACATAAGGGATCACGCCTTCAATCTGGGCAAGCCGGATCTCTAGAGCACGCCCGAGACATTGTGTGCCAAGCTTTCCAAGTTGGACCTAGTTAATTTCTACAGAGCAGCCAAGCTATTGTCCATCCGAGAAAGCACCTCAAGTGGTCGTCTAACTGCAAAATTCCTTATGGTAAAGGATGTATATAGTAGGGAAACCTTTGTAGATTTTGTTCAAATCCCACTGGCTAGTAAACTGTATATGCAACTGAGACTGGGTACTTTTCCATTGGCAGCATACACTAGCAAATAGGTGAGAGACCAAACAGGTGAATATACTGCATGTAAATACTTGGCGGAGTATCAATTACATGTTTTGCTCCTCTGCCCTGCTTATCGGCTCCCGCGCAAGCATTGGTTAATCCAACTATGTAAGAATCTAGGTTTTGTTCGCTCTATAGAGGCTTACAGAGCCCTAAAGTACGACACCCACCCACCAATTGTCGTTGCTGTATCGCGTTTCCTAAACTGTAGGTGGCACACTCGTCAGGCCTACCTAAAGTAGATCCTAGGGGGTTGAAGAATTGTAAGAACCGGCGAAGGGGGATCATGTCCATATCCAGGCCTTACGCCTCGCATCGCTGTCCTATAGTTCTATTTTAGCATAACATTTTTTAAACCTGTTTATTTTTATATGGACGGTTGTTTTTAATAACTTTTTATATGGACAGTTGTATTTTAATTGGCTTATGTCATAGCACACATTTCCACATCACTGTACCTATGTAGTGTGCTCTTCGGGCCTTTCATCTGTGGGTTGACCATTGTACATGAAGATCCTTCTCAGTGTTCACTGTTTTTAAGCCAGATGTGTATATTATTTATTGTATTAATGCACTTTAATGGCCCAAGAGGCCGAAATAAAGTATCAATGATGGTACATAAAAAATTTATAATAATTACAGAATTTACATAAGGTATTAACAATTAATTAATGAATTATTAATGTATCAATTATTAAATATTAACTAATTATTATTGAATTAACTTCGCACCCTATAACACTACAAGCCCAATAACCCACACCTAAAATATACCTTAAAAAATAATTTGCACAATTTACGTACTTCAAATACATAATTAATATTAATTTTAAAAATGTATGAATGAATTATACTTAATTAACTTCTCAACTTGTACCCCGTCAAACCTCCCAACCTGCTACAACACTATAAATGACCATTTAACAATTAAATTTAAAATACAAATAACTTTAAATTACACACTATATTTAAAAACAGCATCAATTACTCAAACAATATAAAACATATAAAATTAAAATATAATTTAAACACATAAGGAAACTCAAAATCAATATTTTTACCTTAAGCAAATCAATACTTTTGTCAACTATATATTAGCATACAATAATTTTGTGTCACAATATTAGAAATTCGATATTTCTGCAACCAATATTTTTTTCTATATATTTTGTCCAAAAACCATGCAGGTGTCTACAGTTATGTGATGAAACGTTGTTCAGTTGCAATGTGTGCAAGATTATGGATTGTTTGATTTCAGTGTGTTTTTCTGAAGACTGAAGAGTTTGGTTGCTTGGACCATCAATGCCATAGCTGGCAAACCCGGAAGTAACAATTAATGAACATCCCATCCACCTACAGGCCATTAGTCAAATTATGGTACAAAGTATGCCGTATTTAGGGCCGTTGTTCTGACATACATTTTCATGTTCAAGCTGCCAAGAAAAGATGGGGGGTCATGAATAGGAAACAAGAGAAATTACCCCAAATCACTGAGAAATTGGCCAGTGTATCAGAGCACTCCCGCTCTCTCGTAACTCCTACTGCCTGCTCTCCACTTCCCCTAGATGCCACTTTTTCTCTAGAAGCTTGGGTTCTCTGTATCACCAGTGTTGCCTGGTGATCCAGGTGATCCTGGTGTGCTCAATCCCCTCCTGAGGCGGAAGCCGGGAGGTAGCTGCTTTAGTTTGTTAGAGTGAATTTTATTTCTTGCAAGTTTTAAAACCCGCTGTACTTTCAGCTTTTAATATTACCTGCATTTTTCGCTTGACTACGAAGCTTTGGAAAACTGTTTGATTATTTTGTGTGATTTCCCCCGCTTGACTTAAAAGTGGTGGTAATATTCCCCTCGACCATCGCTTGATCCAATAAGCGTTACCTCCGAATTCACAGACTCTTCCCCGCACTTTCTCGCCACTTGGACTAAAATCAGCCGACTTTGGCGCTGAGTTAGCTGTGGAGTAAGATCTCTCCTGACAGCTTAGCCGCCCACCTCACCCCTATCAACCCCCCAGTTATAGCCTCTGATCTGGATACCAGATTGACCAACTTCAATGGCTGGATTTCCTCCGCCATTGACCATCTTGCTCCAATAGGCCTATTAAAACCTTCTGTGCTGCCCCTTCTGCCCCCTGGTACTCCAATGTGCTCCGTCAATGCAAGGCGGCATGCAAGCTTCTAGAGAGACGTTGGAGATTATCATACTCCCCCGATTGTAAGATCAAGTACAAATCTGCCCTTAAAGATTATAGGAAAAGGATAACTGAGCACAAATGAAACTATCAGGAAGAGAAAATAAACCGAGCACAGGGGTCGTCCAGGGAAATATTTAACACATTCAGAACTTTCTCATACCCGCTAGCTCTCAAACGACCCCCTCTGGTGTCTCAGACACTTTGTAATCGCCTTTCTGATTTCTTTGAGGACAAAATTGCCACTATATAGAACTCCTTCCCCTGCAATACCAGCCCAGATAGCCATGTAACTAAATGTAAATGTAACTGTTTTTTATATAGCGCGGGTTACACTCCAGGAAGCATCTTAGCGCTTCAGAGTGTACAACAAAACAGGTGGCTATGTTCATGTGGCAGGTCGTGAAACAGGGGTGTTAAATCATGTTTTTACATTGTGTGTCGGATAAGGTGTAGATCCAAGTTTTAAGGGTCTTTCTGAAAATGGTTTCTGTGGAGATTTGCCGGAAAGAGGATGGTAGTATATTCCAGGCTTTGGACCCCAAAACTGCCAGGGCTTTGCCTCCCCTAGTTTTCAGTCTAAACTTGGGGATGGTAAAGAGGTTATCACCTTGGGACCTCAGACATCGGGAGGGGACATACCGTTGGAACATGTTTTCAATATATTTGGGTCCTGTCCTGTTGAAAGCCCTAAAGGTGATTAGCAGAATTTTGAATAGCACCCTTTTATGTATTGGCAGCCAGTGTAGGATGTTCATAGCTATCGTGGCTGAGGTCCTTCTTTTCCATCCCAACACTAATCTGGCCGCTGCATGCTGCACCATTAGTAGTTTGTGGCAAACTGTCCTATTTGTTCCTGCGTATTCGCTGTTGCAGTAATCGATGCGTGAGGTAATGAGGGCTACTGCCACCATCTTCCTTGCTGCAAAAGGGATCAGGTCAAAGAATTTCCTGAGCCCTTTTATTATGCCAAAGCAGGTCCCCGCCACGGCCACTGCTTGTTGTTGGAAACTCAGGGAAGGATCAAATTTTATCCCTAGGTTTTGTACTGCTTTGGCTGTGTTAGGGGGGACAGTAGCATTCTCTGGCCACCACAGTGTTGGATTGAATGAGTTTCCCTTTCCGAAAGGTAGGATCTCGGTCTTTACCGAATTACATTTAAGGTGATTCGTGCTCATCCAGTGGAAAGTGGCTTTTAGACAGTTTTTAAGCCTGGTCTCTGCTTCACTGGTATCATCCTCCATCACTAGGATGAGTTGTGTGTCATCCGCGTATGAGATGGTGGCTATAACTAAAGATTATATAAGGGAAATCAGAGGAGCCATATAAACATTAAAAAGTGTCGAGCTCAGACATGAGCCCTGAGGTACACCTGAGTTTAGTGGTATCTCTTCTGATCTGAACTGGCCCAGGGTGACCACTTGTCATCTGTTTGTTAGAAACGTTTCAGTCAGCTCAGTACCTTTCCGGTTATCCCTGCCGCGGCTAGTCGATCTATCAAGATGGCGTGAGACACCGTATCGAAAGCCGCGGACAGGTCTAGGAGTATAAGGACTGCTTTTTTGCCCTGGTCTAGCGCTATTCTGAGTGTTTCCAAGGAAAAAATGAGTACTGATTCAGTTGAATGCTGTGCTCTAAGGCCAGCTTGGTTGGGGTGCCAGATGATATTGGCTTCTAAAAAGGCAGTTAGCTGTTGATTTACTTCCTTTTCTGTAAGTTTACAGAAGGTAGGGAGCAGGGAGATTGGTCGCAGATTGGTTAGGACGGTGGGATCTGGTAAGGATTTTTTTTGTAGAGGTCTTACTGCTGCTAATTTCCATTCCTCAGGGCCAACTCCTAATGTAAGTGAAGAGTTTATTATGATGTTAATGATGGGATTCACGATCTCCACCAGACTGTGAAGAACATAGGGGGGGCAGGGGTTGAAAGGAGAGCCCGAGTTAATTTTTAAAATTTTTGCCTGGGATTTTTCCCAGCTGACATGCTGGGAGGAGGATAGCTGGTTCGTCATGCTAGTATTGTTTATTCGTGGCTCCTCAACCCTCCAGACACAACTCGGCCAAACCCTTCTCTACACGGTTTTCCCTTAGAAAGAGTTAGGATATTTGATTACCTGGGAGTTACCTTGGCGGAGAACTTTGAATGGGGTCCACAGTTGGACAAAGCAAGGCTTAGATTAACACAGACAGTGGGTGGTATAATGAAATTGTAAAGCTCTTCAACTTTTGAACCAGCCGCCCCTGTGGTGGAAATGTATAAAGCCCAAGTGAGGGTTGCCACACTTTATGGGGTAGAGCTGCGGGGGCACTGTCCTACCGGCAATCTGACAACGATGGAGAATAACTTCATGCACCAGCTATTAGGCTTACCTCGCAGCACCCCCCCTAACTCCCCTTTGCATGGACCTTAGAATGAGGCCGCTTGATGAAGAAATAGCCTTGAGACCTGTATCTTTTTGGCGGAGGATGTGGGTGACTCTAGAGTTGTCTGTATTTAGGTCTGAGCTATCTGAGCTTTTATCCATTTGCACCATAAAGAAAATCCCATGGCTCTGCCACATAAGGGATCACGCTTTCAATCTGGGCAAGCCGGATCTCTAGAGCACGCCCAAGACATTGTGTGCCAAGCTTTCCAAGTTGGACCTAGTTAATTCCTACAGAGCAGCCAAGCTATTGTCCATTCGAGAAAGCACCTCAAGCGGTCGTCTAACTGCAGAATTCCTAATGGTAAAGGATGTATATAGTAGGGAAACCTTTTTAGATTTTGTTCAAATCCCACTGGCTAGGAAACTGTACATGCAACTGAGACTGGGTACTTTTCCATTGGCAGCATACACTAGCAAATAGGTGAGAGACCAAACAGGTGAATATACTGCATGTAAATACTTGTCGGAGTATCAATTACATGTTTTGCTCCTCTGCCCTGCTTATCGGCCCGCGCAAGTATTGGTTAATCCAACTATGTAAGAATCTAGGTTTTGTGCGCTCTATAGAGGCTTACAGAGTCCTAAAGTACGACACCCACCCACCAATTGTCGTTGCTGTATCGCGTTTCCTAAACTGTAGGTGGCACACTCGTTGGGCCTACCTAAAGTAGATCCTAGGGGGTTGAAGAATTGTAAGAACTGGCGAAGGGGGATCATGTCCATATCCAGGCCTTACGCCTCGCATCGCTGTCCTATAGTTCTATTTTAGCATAACATTTTATAACCTGTTTATTTTTATATGGACGGTTGTTTTTAATAACTTTTTATATGGACAGTTGTATTTTAATTGGCTTATGTCATAGCACACATTTCCACAACACTGTACCTATGTAGTGTGCTCTTTGGGCCTTTCATCTGAGGGTTGACCATTGTACATGAAGATCCTTCTCAGTGTTCACTGTTTTTAAGCCAGATGTGTATATTATTTATTGTAGTAATGCACTTTAATGGCCCAAGAGGCCGAAATAAAGTATCAATGATGGTACATAAAAAATGTATAATAATTACAGAATTTACATAAGGTATTACCAAATAATTAATGAATTATTAACGTATCAATTATTAAATATTAACCAATTATTATTGAATTAACTTCGCACCCTATAACACTACAAGCCCAACAACCCACACCTAAAATATTCCTTAAAAAATAATTTACACAATTTACCTACTTGATAATCAAATACATAATTAATATTCATTTTAAAAATGTATGAATGAATTATACTTAATTAACTTCTCAACTTGTACCCCGTCAAACCTCCCAACCTGCTACAACACTATAAATGACCATTTAACAACTAAATTTAAAATACAAATAACTTTAAATTACACACTACATTTAAAAACAGCATCAATTACTCAAACAATATAAAACATATAAAATTAAAATATAATTTAAACACATAAGGAAACTCAAAAACAATATTTTTACCTTAAGCAAATCGATTATTTTGTCCACAAAATTTTGCATTCAATAATTTTGTGTCACAATATTAGAAATTCGATATTTCTGCAACCAATATTTTTTTCTATATATTTTGTCAAAAAACCATGCAGGTGTCTATAGTTATGTGATGAGATGAAACGTTGTTCAGTTGCAATGTGTGCAAGATTATGGATTGTTTGATTTCAGTGTGTTTTTCTGAAGACTGAAGAGTTTGGTTGCTTGGTACCATCAATGCCATAGCTGGCAAACCCGGAAGTAACAATTAATGAACATCCCATCCACCTACAGGCCATTAGTCAAATTATGGTACAAAGTATGCCGTATTTAGGGCCGTTGTTCTGACATACATTTTCATGTTCAAGCTGCCAAGAAAAGATGGGGGGTCATGAATAGGAAACAAGAGAAATTACCCCAAATCACTGAGAAATTGGCCAGTGTATCAGAGCACTCCCGCTCTCTCGTACCTCCTACTGCCTGCACTCCACTTCCCCTAGATGCCACTTTTTCTCTAGAAGCTTGGGTTCTCTGTATCACCAGTGTTGCCTGGTGATCCAGGTGATCCTGGTGTGCTCAATCCCCTCCTGAGGCGGAAGCCGGGAGGTAGCTGCTTTATTTTGTTAGAGTGAATTTTATTTCTTGCAAGTTTTAAAACCCGCTGTACTTTCAGCTTTTAATATTACCTGCATTTTTCGCTTGACAACGAAGCTTTGGAAAACTGTTTGATTATTTTGTGTGATTTCCCCCGCTTGACTTAAAAGTGGTGGTTATATTCCCCTCGACCCCCGCTTGATCCAATAAGCGTCACCTCCGAATTCACAGACTCTTCCCCGCACTTCCTCGCCACTTGGACTAAAATCAGCCGACTTTGGCGCTGAGTTAGCTGTGGAGTAAGATCTCTCCTGACAGTTTAGCCGCCCACCTCGCCCCTATCAAACCCCCAGTTATAGCCTCTGATCTGGATACCAGATTGACCAACTTTAATGGCTGGATTTCCTCCGCCATTGACCATCTTGCTCCAATAGGCCTATTAAAACCTTCTGTGCTGCCCCTTCTGCCCCCTGGTACTCCAATGTGCTCCGTAAATGCAAGGCGGCATGCAAGCTTCTAGAGAGACGTTGGAGATTATCATACTCCCCCGATTGTAAGATCAAGTACAAATCTGCCCTTAAAGATTATAGGAAAAGGATAACTGAGCACAAAAGAAACTATCTGGAAGAGAAAATAAACCGAGCACAGGGGTCGTCCAGGGAAATATTTAACACATTCAGAACTTTCTCAGACACGCTAGCTCTCAAACGACCCCCTCTGGTGTCTCAGACACTTTGTAATCGCCTTTCTGATTTCTTTGAGGACAAAATTGCCACTATATGCGACTCCTTCCCCTGCAATACCAGCCCTGATAGCCATGTAACTAAATGTAAATGTAACTGTTTTTTATATAGCGCGTGTTACACTCCAGGGAGCATCTTAGCGCTTCAAGGTGTACAACAAAACAGGTGGCTATGTTCATGTGGCAGGTCGTGAAACAGGGGTGTTAAATCATGTTTTTACAATGTGTGTCGGATAAGGTGTAGATCCAATTTTAAGAGTCTTTCTGAAAATGGTTTCAGTGGAGATTTGCCGGAAAGAGGATGGTAGTATATTCCAGGCTTTGGACCCCAAAACTGCCAGGGCTTTGCCTCCCCTAGTTTTCAGTCTAAACTTGAGGATGGTAAGGAGGTTATCACCTTGGGACCTCAGACATCGGGAGGGGACATACCGTTGGAACATGTTTTCAATATATTTGGGTCCTGTCCTGTTGAAAGCCCTAAAGGTGATTAGCAGAATTTTGAACAGCACCCTTTTATGTATTGGCAGCCAGTGTAGGATGTTCATAGCTATCGTGGCTGAGGTCCTTCTTTTCCATCGCAACACTAATCTGGCCGCTGCATGCTGCACCATTAGTAGTTTGTGTCAAACTGTCCTATTTGTTCCAGCGTATACGCTGTTGCAGTAATCGATGCGTGAGGTAATGAGGGCTACTGCCACCATCTTCCTTGCTGCAAAAGGGATCAGGTCAAAGAATTTCCTGAGCCCTTTTATTATGCCAAAGCAGGTCCCCGCCACGGCCACTGCTTGTTGTTGGAAACTCAGGGAAGGATCAAATTTTATCCCTAGGTTTCGTACTGCGTTGGCTGTGTTAGGGGGGACAGTAGCATTCTCTGGCCACCACAGTGTTGGATTGAATGAGTTTCCCTTTCCGAAAGGTAGGATCTCGGTCTTTACCGAATTACATTTAAGGTGATTCGTGCTCATCCAGTGGAAAGTGGCTTTTAGACAGTTTTTAAGCCTGGTCTCTGCTTCACTGGTATCATCCTCCATCACTAGGATGAGTTGTGTGTCATCCGCGTATGAGATGGTGGCTATACCTAAAGATGATATAAGGGAAATCAGAGGAGCCATATAAACATTAAAAAGTGTCGGGCTCAGACATGAGCCCTGAGGTACACCTGAGTTTAGTGGTATCTCTTCTGATCTGAACTGGCCCAGGGTGACCACTTGTCATCTGTTTGTTAGAAACTTTTCAGTCAGCTCAGTACCTTTCCGATTATCCCTGCCGCGGCTAGTCGATCTATCAAGATGGCATGAGACACCGTATCTAAAGCCGCGGACAGGTCTAGGAGTATAAGGACTGCTTTTTTGCCCTGGTCTAGCGCTGTTCTGAGTGTTTCCAAGGAAAAAATTAGTACTGATTCAGTTGAATGCTGTGCTCTAAAGCCAGCTTGGTTGGGGTGCCAGATGTTATTGGCTTCTAAAAAGGCAGTTAGCTGTTGATTTACTTCCTTTTCTGTAAGTTTACAGAAGGTAGGGAGCAGGGAGATTGGTCGCAGATTTGTTAGGACGGTGGGATCTGGTAAGGATTTTTTTTGTAGAGGTCTTACTGCTGCTAATTTCCATTCCTCTGGGACAACTCCTAATGTAAGTGAAGAGTTTATTATGATGTTAATGATGGGATTCACGATCTCCACCAGACTGTGAAGAACATAGGGGGGCAGGGGTTGAAAGGAGAGCCCGAGTTAATTTTTAAAATTTTTGCCTGGGATTTTTCCCAGCTGACATGCTGGGAGGAGGATAGCTGGTTCGTCATGCTAGTATTGTTTATTCGTGGCTCCTCAACCCTCCACACACAACTCGGCCAAACCCTTCTCTACACGGTTTTCCCTTAGAAAGAGTTAGGATATTTGATTACCTGGGAGTTACCTTGGCGGAGAACTTTGAATGGGGTCCACAGTTGGACAAAGCAAGGCTTAGATTAACACAGACAGTGGGTGGTATAATAAAATTGTAAAGCTCTTCAACTTTTGAACCAGCCGCCCCTGTGGTGGAAATGTATAAAGCCCAAGTGAGGGTTGCCACACTTTATGGGGTAGAGCTGCGGGGGCACTGTCCTACCGGCAATCTGACAAAGGTGGAGAATAACTTCATGCACCAGCTATTAGGCATACCTCGCAGCACCCCCCTAACTCCCCTTTGCATGGACCTTAGAATGAGGCCGCTTGATGAAGAAATAGCCCTGAGACCTGTATCTTTTTGGCGGAGGATGTGGGTGACTCTAGAGTTGTCTGTATTTAGGTCTTAGCTATCTGAGCTTTTATCCATTTGCACCATAAAGAAAATCCCATGGCTCTGCCACATAAGGGATCACGCTTTCAATCTGGACAAGCCGGATCTCTAGAGCACGCCCAAGACATTGTGTGCCAAGCTTTCCAAGTTGGACCTAGTTAATTCCTACAGAGCAGCCAAGCTATTGTCCATTCGAGAAAGCATCTCAAGTGGTCGTCTAACTGCAGAATTCCTAATGGTAAAGGATGTATATAGTAGGGAAACCTTTTTAGATTTTGTTCAAATCCCACTGGCTAGGAAATTGTATATGCAACTGAGACTGGGTACTTTTCCATTGGCAGCATACACTAGCAAATAGGTGAGAGACCAAACAGGTGAATATACTGCATGTAAATACTTGGCGGAGTATCAATTACATGTTTTGCTCCTCTGCCCTGCTTATCGGCCCCGCGCAAGTATTGGTTAATCAAACTATGTAAGAATCTAGGTTTTGTGCGCTCTATAGAGGCTTACAGAGTCCTAAAGTACGACACCCACCCACCAATTGTCGTTGCTGTATCGCGTTTCCTAAACTGTAGGTGGCACACTCGTCGGGCCTACCTAAAGTAGATCCTAGGGGGTTGAAGAATTGTAAGAACTGGCGAAGGGGGATCATGTCCATATCCAGGCCTTACGCCTCGCATCGCTGTCCTATAGTTCTATTTTAGCATAACATTTTATAACCTGTTTATTTTTATATGGACGGTTGTTTTTAATAACTTTTTATATGGACAGTTGTATTTTAATTGGCTTATGTCATAGCACACATTTCCACAACACTGTACCTATGTAGTGTGCTCTTTGGGCCTTTCATCTGAGGGTTGACCATTGTACATGAAGATCCTTCTCAGTGTTCACTGTTTTTAAGCCAGATGTGTATATTATTTATTGTATTAATGCACTTTAATGGCCCAAGAGGCCGAAATAAAGTATCAATGATGGTACATAAAAAATTTATAATAATTACAGAATTTACATAAGGTATTAACAAATAATTAATGAATTATTAACGTATCAATTATTAAATATTAACCAATTATTATTGAATTAACTTCGCACCCTATACCACTACAAGCCCAACAACCCACACCTAAAATATACCTTAAAAAGTAATTTACACAATTTACCTACTTGATAATCAAATACATAATTAATATTCATTTTAAAAATGTATGAATGAATTATACTTAATTAACTTCTCAACTTGTACCCCGTCAAACCTCCCAACCTGCTACAACACTATAAATGACCATTTAAAAATTAAATTTAAAATACAAATAACTTTAAATTACACACTATATTTAAAAACAGCATCAATTACTCAAACAATATAAAACATATACAATTAAAATATAATTTAAACACATAAGGAAACTCAAAAACAATATTTTTACCTTAAGCAAATCGATACTTTTGTCAACTATATATTTGCATACAATAATTTTTTGTCACAATATTAGAAATTCGATATTTCTGCAACCAATATTTTTTTCTATATATTTTGTCCAAAAACCATGCAGGTGTCTATAGTTATGTGATGAGATGAAACGTTGTTCAGTTGCAATGTGTGCAAGATTATGGATTGTTTGATTTCAGTGTGTTTTTCTGAAGACTGAAGAGTTTGGTTGCTTGGTACCATCAATGCCATAGCTGGCAAACCCGGAAGTAACAATTAATGAACATCCCATCCACCTACAGGCCATTAGTCAAATTATGGTACAAAGTATGCCGTATTTAGGGCCGTGTTCTGACATACATTTTCATGTTCAAGCTGCCAAGAAAAGATGGGGGGTCATGAATAGGAAACAAGAGAAATTACCCCAAATCACTGAGAAATTGGCCAGTGTATCAGAGCACTCCCGCTCTCTCGTACCTCCTACTGCCTGCGCTCCACTTCCCCTAGATGCCACTTTTTCTCTAGAAGCTTGGGTTCTCTGTATCACCAGTGTTGCCTGGTGATCCAGGTGATCCTGGTGTGCTCAATCCCCTCCTGAGGCGGAAGCCGGGAGGTAGCTGCTTTATTTTGTTAGAGTGAATTTTATTTCTTGCAAGTTTTAAAACCTGCTGTACTTTCAGCTTTTAATATTACCTGCATTTTTCGCTTGACTACGAAGCTTTGGAAAACTGTTTGATTATTTTGTGTGATTTCCCCCGCTTGACTTAAAAGTGGTGGTTATATTCCCCTCGACCCCCGCTTGATCCAATAAGTGTCACCTCCGAATTCACAGACTCTTCCCCGCACTTCCTCGCCACTTGGACTAAAATCAGCCGACTTTGGCACTGAGTTAGCTGTGGAGTAAGATCTCTCCTGACAGCTTAGCCGCCCACCTCACCCCTATCAAACCCCCAGTTATAGCCTCTGATCTGGATACCAGATTGACCAACTTCAATGGCTGGATTTCCTCCGCCATTGACCATCTTGCTCCAATAGGCCTATTAAAACCTTCTGTGCTGCCCCTTCTGCCCCCTGGTACTCCAATGTGCTCCGTAAATGCAAGGCGGCATGCAAGCTTCTAGAGAGACGTTGGAGATTATCATACTCCCCCGATTGTAAGATCAAGTACAAATCTGCCCTTAAAGATTATAGGAAAAGGATAACTGAGCACAAAAGAAACTATCTGGAAGAGAAAATAAACTGAGCACAGGGGTCGTCCAGGGAAATATTTAACACATTCAGAACTTTCTCAGACCCGCTAGCTCTCAAACTACCCCCTCTGGTGTCTCAGACACTTTGTAATCGCCTTTCTGATTTCTTTGAGAACAAAATTGCCACTATATACGACTCCTTCCCCTGCAATACCAGCCCAGATAGCCATGTAACTAAATGTAAATGTAACTGTTTTTTATATAGCGCGTGTTACACTCCAGGGAGCATCTTAGCGCTTCAGAGTGTACAACAAAACAGGTGGCTATGTTCATGTGGCAGGTCGTGAAACAGGGGTGTTAAATCATGTTTTTACATTGTGTGTCGGATAAGGTGTAGATCCAATGTTAAGGGTGTTTCTGAAAATGGTTTCTGTGGAGATTTGCCGGAAAGAGGATGGTAGTATATTCCAGGCTTTGGACCCCGAAACTGCCAGGGCTTTGCCTCCCCTAGTTTTCAGTCTAAACTTGAGGATGGTAAGGAGGTTATCACCTTGGGACCTCAGACATCGGGAGGGGACATACCGTTGGAACATGTTTTCAATACATTTGGGTCCTGTCCTGTTGAAAGCCCTAAAGGTGATTAGTAGAATTTTGAACAGCACCCTTTTATGTATTGGCAGCCAGTGTAGGATGTTCATAGCTATCGTGGCTGAGTTCCTTCTTTTCCATCCCAACACTAATCTGGCCGCTGCATGCTGCACCATTAGTAGTTTGTGGCAAACTGTCCTATTTGTTCCAGCGTATACGCTGTTGCAGTAATCGATGCGTGAGGTAATGAGGGCAACTGCCACCATCTTCTTTGCTGCAAAAGGGATCAGGTCAAAGAATTTCCTGAGCCCTTTTATTATGCCAAAGCAGGTCCCCGCCACGGCCACTGCTTGTTGTTGGAAACTCAGGGAAGGATCAAATTTTATCCCTAGGTTTCGTACTGCGTTGGCTGTGTTAGGGGGGACAGTAGCATTCTCTGGCCACCACAGTGTTGGATTGAATGAGTTTCCCTTTCCGAAAGGTAGGATCTCGGTCTTTACCGAATTACATTTAAGGTGATTCGTGCTCATCCAGTGGAAAGTGGCTTTTAGACAGTTTTTAAGCCTGGTCTCTGCTTCACTGGTATCATCCTCCATCACTAGGATGAGTTGTGTGTCATCCGCGTATGAGATGGTGGCTATACCTAAAGATGATATAAGGGAAATCAGAGGAGCCATATAAACATTAAAAAGTGTCGGGATCAGACATGAGCTCTGAGGTACACCTGAGTTTAGTGGTATCTCTTCTGATCTGAACTGGCCCAGGGTGACCACTTGTCATCTGTTTGTTAGAAACTTTTCAGTCAGCTCAGTACCTTTCCGGTTATCCCTGCCGCGGCTAGTCGATCTATCAAGATGGCATGAGACACCGTATCGAATGCCGCGGACAGGTCTAGGAGTATAAGGACTGCTTTTTTGCCCTGGTCTAGCGCTGTTCT
This sequence comes from Lissotriton helveticus, assembly GCF_964261635.1. NCBI lineage: Eukaryota > Metazoa > Chordata > Amphibia > Caudata > Salamandridae > Lissotriton > Lissotriton helveticus. The sequence goes on from NC_136063.1 coordinate 1,550,805,258, forward strand.
GAGTGTTTCCAAGGAAAAAATTAGTACTGATTCAGTTGAATGCTGTGCTCTAAAGCCAGCTTGGTTGGGGTGCCAGATGTTATTGGCTTCTAAAAAGGCAGTTAGCTGTTGATTTACTTCCTTTTCTGTAAGTTTACAGAAGGTAGGGAGCAGGGAGATTGGTCGCAGATTGGTTAGGACGGTGGGATCTTGTAAGGATTTTTTTTGTAGAGGTCTTACTGCTGCTAATTTCCATTCCTCTGGGACAACTCCTAATGTAAGTGAAGAGTTTATTATGATGTTAATGATGGGATTCACGATCTCCACCAGACTGTGAAGAACATAGGGGGGGCAGGGGTTGAAAGGAGAGCCCGAGTTAATTTTTAAAATTTTTGCCTGGGATTTTTCCCAGCTGACATGCTGGGAGGAGGATAGCTGGTTCGTCATGCTAGTATTGTTTATTCGTGGCTCCTCAACCCTCCACACACAACTCGGCCAAACCCTTCTCTACACGGTTTTCCCTTAGAAAGAGTTAGGATATTTGATTACCTGGGAGTTACCTTGGCGGAGAATTTTGAATGGGGTCCACAGTTGGACAAAGCAAGGCTTAGATTAACACAGACAGTGGGTGGTATTATGAAATTGTAAAGCTCTTCAACTTTTGAACCAGCCGCCCCTGTGGTGGAAATGTATAAAGCCCAAGTGAGGGTTGCCACACTTTATGGGGTAGAGCTGCGGGGGCACTGTCCTACCGGCAATCTGACAAAGGTGGAGAATAACTTCATGCACCAGCTATTAGGCTTACCTCGCAGCACCCCCCTAACTCCCCTTTGCATGGACCTTAGAATGAGGCCGCTTGATGAAGAAAGAGCCCTGAGACCTGTATCTTTTTGGCGGAGGATGTGGGTGACTCTAGAGTTGTCTGTATTTAGGTCTTAGCTATCTGAGCTTTTATCCATTTGCACCATAAAGAAAATCCCATGGCTCTGCCACATAAGGGATCACGCCTTCAATCTGGGCAAGCCGGATCTCTAGAGCACGCCCAAGACATTGTGTGCCAAGCTTTCCAAGTTGGACCTAGTTATTTCCTACAGAGCAGCCAAGCTATTGTCCATTCGAGAAAGCACCTCAAGTGGTCGTCTAACTGCAGAATTCCTAATGGTAAAGGATGTATATAGTAGGGAAACCTTTTTAGATTTTGTTCAAATCCCACTGGCTAGGAAACTGTATATGCAACTGAGACTGGGTACTTTTCCATTGGCAGCATACACTAGCAAATAGGTGAGAGACCAAACAGGTGAATATACTGCATGTAAATACTTGGCGGAGTATCAATTACATGTTTTGCTCCTCTGCCCTGCTTATCGGCCCCGCGCAAGTATTGGTTAATCCAACTATGTAAGAATCTAGGTTTTGTGCGCTCTATAGAGGCTTACAGTACAGCGTCCTAAAGTACGACACCCACCCACCAATTGTCATTGCTGTATCGCGTTTCCTAAACTGTAGGTGGCACACTCGTCGGGCCTACCTAAAGTAGATCCTAGGGGGTTGAAGAATTGTAAGAACTGGCGAAGGGGGATCATGTCCATATCCAGGCCTTACGCCTCGCATCGCTGTCCTATAGTTCTATTTTAGCATAACATTTTATAACCTGTTTATTTTTATATGGACGGTTGTTTTTAATAACTTTTTATATGGACAGTTGTATTTTAATTGGCTTATGTCATAGCACACATTTCCACAACACTGTACCTATGTAGTGTGCTCTTTGGGCCTTTCATCTGAGGGTTGACCATTGTACATGAAGATCCTTCTCAGTGTTCACTGTTTTTAAGCCAGATGTGTATATTATTTATTGTATTAATGCACTTTAATGGCCCAAGAGGCCGAAATAAAGTATCAATGATGGTACATAAAAAATTTATAATAATTACAGAATTTACATAAGGTATTAACAAATAATTAATGAATTATTAACGTATCAATTATTAAATATTAACCAATTATTATTGAATTAACTTCGCACCCTATAACACTACAAGCCCAACAACCCACACCTAAAATATACCTTAAAAAATAATTTACACAATTTACCTACTTGATAATCAAATACATAATTAATATTCATTTTAAAAATGTATGAATGAATTATACTTAATTAACTTCTCAACTTGTACCCCGTCAAACCTCCCAACCTGCTACAACACTATAAATGACCATTTAAAAATTAAATTTAAAATACAAATAACTTTAAATTACACACTATATTTAAAAACAGCATCAATTACTCAAACAATATAAAACATATAAAATTAAAATATAATTTAAACACATAAGGAAACTCAAAAACAATATTTTTGCCTTAAGCAAATCAATACTTTTGTCAACTATATATTTGCATACAATAATTTTGTGTCACAATATTAGAAATTCGATATTTCTGCAACCAATATTTTTTTCTATATATTTTGTCCAAAAACCATGCAGGTGTCTATAGTTATGTGATGAGATGAAACGTTGTTCAGTTGCAATGTGTGCAAGATTATGGATTGTTTGATTTCAGTGTGTTTTTCTGAAGACTGAAGAGTTTGGTTGCTTGGTACCATCAATACCATAGCTGGCAAACCCGGAAGTAACAATTAATGAACATCCCATCCACCTACAGGCCATTAGTCAAATTATGGTACAAAGTATGCCGTATTTAGGGCCGTTGTTCTGACATACATTGTAATGTTAAAGCTGCCAAGAAAAGATGGGGGGTCATGAATAGGAAACAAGAGAAATTACCCCAAATCACTGAGAAATTGGCCAGTGTATCAGAGCACTCCCGCTCTCTCGTACCTCCTACTGCCTGCACTCCACTTCCCCTAGATGCCACTTTTTCTCTAGAAGCTTGGGTTCTCTGTATCACCAGTGTTGCCTGGTGATCCAGGAGATCCTGGTGTACTCAATCCCCTCCTGAGGCGGAAGCCGGGAGGTAGCTGCTTAATTTTGTTAGAGTGAATTTTATTTCTTGCAAGTTTTAAAACCCGCTGTACTTTCAGCTTTTAATATTACCTGCATTTTTCGCTTGACTACGAAGCTTTGGAAAACTGTTTGATTATTTTGTGTGATTTCCCCCGCTTGACTTAAAAGTGGTGGTTATATTCCCCTCGACCCCCGCTTGATCCAATAAGCATCACCTCCGAATTCACAGACTCTTCCCCGCACTTCCTCGCCACTTGGACTAAAATCAGCCGACTTTGGCGCTGAGTTAGCTGTGGAGTAAGATCTCTCCTGACAGCTTAGCCGCCCACCTCACCCCTATCAAACCCCCAGTTATAGCCACTGATCTGGATACCAGATTGACCAACTTCAATGGCTGGATTTCCTCCGCCATTGACCATCTTGCTCCAATAGGCCTATTAAAACCTTCTGTGCTGCCCCTTCTGCCCCCTGGTACTCCAATGTGCTCCGTAAATGCAAGGCGGCATGCAAGCTTCTAGAGAGACGTTGGAGATTATCATACTCCCGCGATTGTAAGATCAAGTACAAATCTGCCCTTAAAGATTATAGGAAAAGGATAACTGAGCACAAAAGAAACTATCTGGAAGAGAAAATAAACCGAGCACAGGGGTCGTCCAGGGAAATATTTAACACATTCAGAACTTTCTCAGACCCGCTAGCTCTCAAACGACCCCCTCTGGTGTCTCAGACACTTTGTAATCGCCTTTCTGATTTCTTTGAGGACAAAAATTGCCACTATATACGACTCCTTCCCCTGCAATACCAGCCCAGATAGCCATGTAACTAAATGTAAATGTAACTGTTTTTTATATAGCGCGGGTTACACTCCAGGGAGCATCTTAGCGCTTCAGAGTGTACAGCAAAACAGGTGGCTATGTTCATGTGGCAGGTCGTGAAACAGGGGTGTTAAATCATGTTTTTACATTGTGCGTCGGATAAGGTGTAGATCCAATTTTAAGGGTCTTTCTGAAAATGGTTTCTGTGGAGATTTGCCGGAAAGAGGATGGTAGTATATTCCAGGCTTTGGACCCCAAAACTGCCAGGGCTTTGCCTCCCCTAGTTTTCAGTCTAAACTTGGGGATGGTAAGGAGGTTATCACCTTGGGACCTCAGCCATCGGGAGGGGACATACCGTTGGAACATGTTTTCAATATATTTGGGTCCTGTCCTGTTGAAAGCCCTAAAGGTGATTAGCAGAATTTTGAACAGCACCCTTTTATGTATTGGAATCCAGTGTAGGATGTTCATAGCTATCGTGGCTGAGGTCCTTCTTTTCCATCCCAACACTAATCTGGCCGCTGCATGCTGCACCATTAGTAGTTTGTGGCAAACTGTCCTATTTGTTCCAGTGTATACGCTGTTGCAGTAATCGATGCGTGAGGTAATGAGGGCTACTGCCACCATCTTCCTTGCTGCAAAAGGGATCAGGTCAAAGAATTTCCTGAGCCCTTTTATTATGCCAAAGCAGGTCCCCGCCACGGCCACTGCTTGTTGTTGGAAACTCAGGGAAGGATCAAATGTTTACCCTAGGTTTCGTACTGCGTTGGCTGTGTTAGGGGGGACAGTAGCATCCTCTGGCCACCACAGTGTTGGATTGAATGAGTTTCCCTTTCCGAAAGGTAGGATCTCGGTCTTTACCGAATTACATTTAAGGTGATTCGTGCTCATCCAGTGGAAAGTGGCTTTTAGACAGTTTTTAAGCCTGGTCTCTGCTTCACTGGTATCATCCTCCATCACTAGGATGAGTTGTGTGTCATCCGCGTATGAGATGGTGGCTATACCTAAAGATGATATAAGGGAAATCAGAGGAGCCATATAAACATTAAAAAGTGTCCGGCTCAGACATGAGCCCTGAGGTACACCTGAGTTTAGTGGTATCTCTTCTGATCTGAACTGGCCCAGGGTGACCACTTGTCATCTGTTTGTTAGAAAACTTTTCAGCCAGCTCAGTACCTTTCCGGTTATCCCTGCCGCGGCTAGTCGATCTATCAAGATGGTATGAGACACCGCATCGAAAGCCGCGGACAGGTCTAGGAGTATAAGGACTGCTTTTTTGCCCTGGTCTAGCGCTGTTCTGAGTGTTTCCAAGGAAAAAATTAGTACTGATTCCGTTGAATGCTGTGCTCTAAGGCCAGCTTGGTTGGGGTGCCAGATGTTATTGGCTTCTAAAAAGGCAGTTAGCTGTTGATTTACTTCCTTTTCTGAAAGTTTACAGAAGGTAGGGAGCAGGGAGATTGGTCGCAGATTGGTTAGGACGGTGGGATCTGGTAAGGATTTTTTTTGTAGAGGTCTTACTGCTGCTAATTTCCATTCCTCGGGGACAACTCCTAATGTAAGTGAAGAGTTTATTATGATGTTAATGATGGCATTCATGATCTCCACCAGACTGTGAAGAACATAGGGGGGGCAGGGGTCGAAAGGAGAGCCCAAGTTAATTTTTAAAATTTTTGCCTGGGATTTTTCCCAGCTGATATGCTGGGAGGAGGATAGCTGGTTCGTCATGCTAGTATTGTTTTTTCGTGGCTCCTCAACCCTCCACACACAACTCGGCCAAACCCTTCTCTACACGGTTTTCCCTTAGAAACAGTTAGGATATTTGATTACCTGGGAGTTACCTTGGCGGAGAACTTTGAATGGGGTCCACAGTTGGACAAAGCAAGGCTTAGATTAACACAGACAGTGGGTGGTATAATGAAATTGTATAGCTCTTCAACTTTTGAACCAGCCGCCCCTGTGGTGGAAATGTATAAAGCCCAAGTGAGGGTTGCCACACTTTATGGGGTAGAGCTGCGGGGGCACTGTCCTACCGGCAATCTGACACAGGTGGAGAATAACTTCATGCACCAGCTATTAGGCTTACCTCACAGCACCCCCCTAACTCCCCTTTGCATGGACCTTAGAATGAGGCCGCTTGATGAAGAAATAGCCCTGAGACCTGTATCTTTTTGGCGGAGGATGTGGGTGACTCTAGAGTTGTCTGTATTTAGGTCTGAGCTATCTGAGCTTTTATCCATTTGCACCATAAAGAAAATCCCATGGCTCTGCCACATAAGGGATCACGCCTTCAATCTGGGCAAGCTGGATCTCTAGAGCACGCCCAAGACATTGTGTGCCAAGCTTTCCAAGTTGGACCTAGTTAATTCCTACAGAGCAGCCAAGCTATTGTCCATTCGAGAAAGCACCTCAAGTGGTCGTCTAACTGCAGAATTCCTAATGGTAAAGGATGTATATAGTAGGGAAACCTTTTTAGATTTTGTTCAAATCCCACTGGCTAGGAAACTGTATATGCAACTGAGACTGGGTACTTTTCCATTGGCAGCATACACTAGCAAATAGGTGAGAGACCAAACAGGTGAATATACTGCATGTAAATACTTGGCGGAGTATCAATTACATGTTTTGCTCCTCTGCCCTGCTTATCGGCTCCCGCGCAAGTATTGGTTAATCCAACTATGTAAGAATCTAGGTTTTGTGCGCTCTATAGAGGATTACAGAGTCCTAAAGTACGACACCCACCCACCAATTGTCGTTGCTGTATCGCGTTTCCTAAACTGTAGGTGGCACACTCGTCGGGCCTACCTAAAGTAGATCCTAGGAGGTTGAAGAATTGTAAGAACCGGCGAAGGGGGATCATGTCCATATCCAGGCCTTATGCCTCGCATCGCTGTCCTAGAGTTCTATTTTAGCATAACATTTTATAACCTGTTTATTTTTATATGGACAGTTGTTTTTAATAACTTTTTATATGGACAGTTGTATTTTAATTGGCTTATGTCATAGCACACATTTCCACATCACTGTACCTATGTAGTGTGCTCTTTGGGCCTTTCATCTGTGGGTTGACCATTGTATATGAAGATCCTTCTCAGTGTTCACTGTTTTTAAGCCAGATGTGTATATTATTTATTGTATTAATGCACTTTAATGGCCCAAGAGGCCGAAATAAAGTATCAATGATGGTACATAAAAAATTTATAATAATTACAGAATTTACATAAGGTATTAAAATTAATTAATGAATTATTAATGCAGCAATTATTAAATATTAACCAATTATTATTGAATTAACTTCGCACCCTATAAGACTACAAGCCCAACAACCCACACCTAAAATATACCTTAAAAAATATTTTACACAATTTACCTACTTGATAATCAAATACATAATTAATATTAATTTAAAAAATGTATGAATGAATTATACTTAATTAACTTCTCACCTTGTACCCCGTCAAACCTCCCAACCTGCTACAACACTATAAATGACCATTTAACAATTAAATTTAAAATACCAATAACTTTAAATTACACACTATATTTAAAAACAGCATAAATTACTCAAACAATATAAAACATATAAAATTAAAATATAATTTAAACACATAAGGAAACTCAAAAACAATGTTTTTACCTTAAGCAAATCGATACTTTTGTCAACTATATATTTGCATACAATAATTTTCTGTCACAATATTAGAAATTCGATATTTCTGCAACCCGATATTTTTTTCTATATATTTTGTCCAAAAACCATGCAGGTGTCTATAGTTATGTGATGAAACATTGTTCAGTTGCAATGTGTGCAAGATTATGGATTGTTTGATTTCAGTGTGTTTTTTTGAAGACTGAAGAGTTTGGTTTCTTGGTACCATCAATGCCATAGCTGGCAAACCCGGAAGTAACAATAAATGAACATCGCATCCACCTACAGGCCATTAGTCAAATTATGGTACAAAGTATGCCGTATTTAGGGCCGTTGTTCTGACATACATTTTCATGTTCAAGCTGCCAAGAAAATATGGGGGTCATGAATAGGAAACAAGAGAAATTACCCCAAATCACTGAGAAATTGGCCAGTGTATCAGAGCACTCCCACTCTCTCGTACCTCCTACTGCCTGCACTCCACTTCCCCTAGATGCCACTTTTTCTCTAGAAGCTTGGGTTCTCTGTATCACCAGTGTTGCCTGGTGATCCAGATGATACTGGTGTGCTCAATCCCCTCCTGAGGCGGAAGCCGGGAGGTAGCTGCTTTATTTTGTTAGAGTGAATTTTATTTCTTGCAAGTTTTAAAACCCGCTGTACTTTCAGCTTTTAATATTACCTGCATTTTTCGCTTGACTACGAAGCTTTGGAAAACTGTTTGTTTATTTTGTGTGATTTCCCCCGCTTGACTTAAAAGTGGTGGTTATATTCCCCTCGACCCCCGCTTAATCCAATAAGCGTTACCTCCGAATTCACAGACTCTTCCCCGCACTTCCTCGCCACTTGGACTAACATCAGCCGTCTTTGGCGCTGAGTTAGCTGTGGAGTAAGATCTCTCCTGACAGCTTTGCTGCCCACCTAACCCCTATCAACCCCCCAGTTATAGCCTCTGATCTGGATACCTGATTGACCAACTTCAATGGCTGGATTTCCTCCGCCATTGACCATCTTCCTTCAATAGGCCTATTAAAACCTTCCGTGCTGCCCCTTCTGCCCCCTGGTACTCCGATGTGCTCCGTAAATGCAAGGCGGCATGCAAGCTTCTAGAGAGACGTTGAAGATTATCATACTCCCCCGATTGTAAGATCAAGTACAAATCTGCCCTTAAAGATTATAGGAAAAGGATAACTGAGCACAAAAGAAACTATCTGGAAGAGAAAATAAACCGAGCACAGGGGTCGTCCAGAGAAATATTTAACACAGTCAGAACTTTCTCAGACCCGCTAGCTCTCAAACGACCCCCTCTGGTGTCTCAGACACTTTGTAATCGCCTTTCTGATTTCTTTGAGGACAAAATTGCCACTATATACGACTCCTTCCCCTGCAATACCAGCCCAGATAGCCATGTAACTAAATGTAAATGTGACTGTTTTTTATATAGCGCGGGTTACACTCCAGGGAGCATCTTAGTGCTTCAGAGTGTACAACAAAACAGGTGGCTATGTTCATGTGGCAGGTCGTGAAACAGGGGTGTTAAGTCATGTTTTTACATTGTGTGTCGGATAAGGTGTAGATCCAAGTTTTTAGGGTCTTTCTGAAAATGGTTTCTGTGGAGATTTGCCGGAAAGAGGATAGTAGTATATTTCAGGCTTTGGACCCCAAAACTGCCAGGGCTTTGCCTCCCCTAGTTTTCAGTCTAAACTTGGGGATGGTAAGGAGGTTATCACCTTGGGACCTCAGACATCGGGAGGGGACATACCGTTGGAACATGTTTTCAATATATTTGGGTCCTGTCCTGTTGAAAGCCCTAAAGGTGATTAGCAGAATTTTGAACAGCACCCTTTTATGTATTGGCAGCCAGTGTAGGATGTTCATAGTTATCGTGGCTGAGGTCCTTCTTTTCCATACCAACACTAATCTGGCCGCTGCATGCTGCACCATTAGTAGTTTGTGGCAAACAGTCCTATTTGTTCCTGCGTATACGCTGTTGCAGTAATCGATGCGTGAGGTAATGAGGGCTACTGCCACCATCTTCCTCGCTCCAAAAGGGATCAGGTCAAAGAATTTCCTGAGCCCTTTTATTATGCCGAAGCAGGTCCCCACCACGGCCACTGCTTGTTGTTGGAAACTCAGGGAAGGATCAAATTTTATCCCTAGGTTTCGTACTGCGTTGGCTGTGTTAGGGGGGACAGTAGCATCCTCTGGCCACCACAGTGTTGGATTGAATGAGTTTCCCTTTCCGAAAGGTAGGATCTCGGTCTTTACCGAATTACATTTAAGGTGATTCGTGCTCATCCAGTGGAAAGTGGCTTTTAGACAGTTTTTAAGCCTGGTCTCTGCTTCAGTGGTATCATCCTCCATCACTAGGATGAGTTGTGTGTCATCCGCGTATGAGATGGTGGCTATACCAAAAGATGATATAAGGGTAATCAGAGGAGCCATATAAACATTAAAAAGTGTTGGGCTCAGACATGAGCCCTGAGGTACACCTGAGTTTAGTGGTATCTCTTCTGATCTGAACTGGCCCAGGGTGACCACTTGTCGTCTGTTTGTTAGAAAACTTTTCAGCCAGCTCAGTACCTTTCCGGTTATCCCTGCCGCGGCTAGTCGGTCTATCAAGATGGTATGAGACACCGTATCGAAAGCCGCGGACAGGTCTAGGAGTATAAGGACTGCTTTTTTGCCCTGGTCTAGCGCTGTTCTGAGTGTTCCCAAGGAAAAAATTAGTACTGATTCAGTTGAATGCTGTGCTCTAAAGCCAGCTTGGTTGGGGTGCCAGATGTTATTGGCTTCTAAAAAGGCAGTTAGCTGTTGATTTACTTCCTTTTCTGTAAGTTTACAGAAGGTAGGAAGCAGGGAGATTGGTCGCAGATTGGTTAGGACGGTGGGATCTGGTAAGGATTTTTTTTGTAGAGGTCTTACTGCTGCTAATTTCCATTCCTCGGGGACAACTCCTAATGTAAGTGAATAGTTTATTATGTTGTTAATGATGGGATTCACGATCTCCAGCAGACTGTGAAGAACATAGGGGGGGCAGGGGTCGAAAGGAGAGCCCGAGTTAATTTTTAAAATTTTTGCCTGGGATTTTTCCCAGCTGACATGCTGGAAGGAGGATAGCTGGTTAGTCATGCTAGTATTGTTTATTCGTGGCTCCTCCTGGGGGGGGGGATGTGGGAAGTCTTCAATAAGCATCTGTATTTTGTTATGGAAATAGTCAGCAATCTTGTTGCACAGGATTTGGGAGGGAGGAATGTCTCTATGCATGGTTTTGGGGTTGATATAAGAATTAACAATGTTAAAGATTTATTTTTGTTTATTGTTACTGTTTGTTATGGCATCAGTGTAGAAGTCTTTTTTGGCTATTTTTATCATCCCGTGGTAGTGTCGGGGAGCCACTTTGTACCTGTTCTGGTCAGTTGTATCATAGTTTCTTTGCCATGTCCGCTCTAACGCCCTGACCTTCCTTTGTTCTTCCTTTAGGGTTAGGGAAAACCAGGGGGCAGAGGTTCTGTATTTCTTGTTTCGTCTTGGTCTTGGTGTTTTTTTGCCATTCTCTATGGATAGGGCATCCATCCATTCCCTAAAGGACTGGCTATCCTTCCCAGGGTCCCCTTCTGATAGCGGTATGGTTTCTAATGCCTTGATTAGGAACCCCGGTTGTCATATTATGTCCTTCCAGCGGGGCCCTCCCTGGGGGGGCGCATGGTTTGTTCCCAGGTTTATGTGTCAGTACCCCTTGAAGTTTAAAGGGGATATAGCTATGATCGGACCAGGTTAGTTCTTGAGGTTTTTTTACAAGGAGTGTATCCAGGTTTGAACAAATACAATCGAGGATGTGTCCTCCATTGTGTGTAGGCATGGTGGTGAGTATTTTGAGGCCGAGGACCTTCATTGTATCAGTAAAGCCTAAGGTGGCGTGGTCTGAGGGGGAGTCTAGATGTATGTTGGTGTCTCCTAAGATTGTGTAGTTGGCAGATTTCAGGGCTAGATCCCCTACTGCTTCTCCGATACTATTCGTGAAGTCAGTGGATGTTCCCGGTGGTCGGTATATTAGTGCACCCGAGAAGGTGAAGGAATCATGCACCCTTAGAGCAAAACCTATGCTTTTCGCACCTTTAATACCTGGAATTGGGAAAGTTAGGCAACTTAATGAGTCCCTGTAAACAATTGCTATACCTCCACCTCTCTGGAGGGGTCTGTCTTCCCTGGCAATGAGGTATCCCTGAGGGAGAGTGGTCGTTACATCTGGGTTGCTGTCCTGGGTTAGCCAGGTTTCTGTCATAAAAAGACAGTCCAGCTCCTTTTCAGAGATTACATCAAAGATATGTTGAGCATGCTTGCCCATAGACCTGACATTGACAAGCCCACAGTGTAGATTTTCCATTTTGTTATGGCCTAGAGGGCTCTTTGTTTGAGTATACCCAAAACTATTTTTACATGTGTTGCAACTCCATGGTCCTGCCCAATTTTCCATGTTCAGAGATGGAGTACAGGTAGATGTCATTTGTGTCAGACCTACCAGGGTTTCTCTAGAGTACTGCATAGGTCGGCCAGAGGGTATGGCCCGGGGCCCGGTCGAGGGGCGGACGGGCGCAGATGGGCTTAACTTTGGCACGCCTTCGGCGCTCCGCCGGTGCCGCCGCTGCGCCCGTCCGCTGCGCCTCCTATGAGAGGGCATCATTTTATGCTGGCGATGACGTGAGGGCGGGGAGGGGCCAAGCAATCGTCAGCTCGCCCTGTTCTCAATGGCCCCCAAGCGCCTACTCGGCTGCTGTGGGGATAGAGAGCAGGCACAGATGAAGGGCTCAAAGCTCTGGGCGAGTCTTTAGGGCGGGACAGCACTCCGCTACACACAGCGGCAATTGACTGTTTAAAAAGGTGAAATCGGGTAAGTGCAAGGTTATTATTTCAAACACTTCCCGAGGTGCTGGTTAGAAAGGCAGTGGGGATTTTCCACTTCACACAAGTAATTTTAGTACTTTAAAAACATACAGTCCCGGCTTTCCGCCTCAGGACTCTCTGTCGCAGCACACCACACTCACTCGTATTCAGCGGGGGGGTGATTCTAGCAGCTTTTATGCTGGCGATGACCTGAGGGCGGGGAGGGGCCATGCAATCGTCAGCTCGCCCTGTTCACAATGGCGGGACCCCAAAGCAGCACCTGCTCGGCTGCTGTGGGGATAGAGAGCGGGCACAGATGAAGGGCTCAAAGCTCTGGGCGAGTCTTTAGGGCGGGACAGCACTCCGCTACACACAGCGGCAATTGACAGTTTAAAAAGGTGAAATCGGGTAAGTGCAAGGTTATTATTTCAAACACTTCCCGAGGTGCTGGTTAAAAAGGCAGTGGGGATTTTCCACTTCACACAAGAAATGTTAGTACTTTAAAAACATACAGTCCCGGCTTTCCGCCTCAGGGCTCTCTGTCGCAGCACACCACACTCACTCGTGCACAGTCTCTACGGAATCTGACTGTATCTTCTCTAATTTCAAAGAGATTACCATAGATCAATTGTTAATAGAACTCTCAAAATGTAGATCTGGCTCCCCTATGGACCCCTGGCCTGCTAAACAATATAAATCTCTTGCCCCCCTTCTTAACCCCATCTTAAATGGGATATGGAATGACTCTCTGCGTACAGGTATCTTTCCAGACTCTTGGAAGCATGCCCGACTAGTCCCCATACTCAAGAAACCTAATGCCGACCCTAGTGAACCTGCCAACTACAGGCCTATCTCCTTATTACCAGCTCCTGCTAAAATGCTCGAAAAACTTGTGGAGCAGTGTTAGACCTGTCAGCCTTTGGGTAGTCCCTCGCATTATTTATTTATTTTTGTCCCCTTTCTGCCTCCTAACCTTTGTTTTTTTATATCCAATGGACTTTTTAGGTGTTGACCTAGGACTTAGGTGCTCCTTGTCACTATAGTCTTTTTCCCCTGCCTTAGGTGCCTTTTCTGACTGAAACCACGGGATACACAAAATGGTGGCTTACAACTGTCACCTGCCTGGCTACCTCAGGAACCAGGGCCATAGAACAGTATGAGGGTTTCCAGTACCTTCTGGACTTCCCTGGACATTCTAGGGTCAGCCTATAAAAGGTGGAATGTTGGACAGCCATTTTGTAGAGGTTGGTAAGGAGTGTTCGTAGTTGGAGTGGAGGCTGTGGAGCGAGGAGATTAGTGCGCTGAGAGGGGATCTGACTGCCTCGAGGGGTTGATGTCCTCACTCCTGATACTGTCCCTCTCACATTGACCTGCCCTAGCAAGAACGGACGAAGATCACTTCTAACAAAGAAGCTGTGAAAAGTGAGGTGAGAGGGTGCGAGCCTGCCTCCGGTCCGTGGCCAAGACTGTTACGAAGTGCCATTGTCTTGCTGCCCCCCCTCCCTTTTCTTGACACAGCCTGATTTTCACGACATACGGTCTGGGTTAGTTCATTAAAAAGAGGAACTTACCAGCGACCCGTCTGTAGACCCCTGGTCTCCCTGCGTTAGCCTGATCTGGCTGCATCTGAACCATAGGAGCGCCCGTGGCCGGTGGAGGTGCGGAGCTAGTGAAGCGGAGCTTGCCGTGGCCGCCTGTCAAGCCTCCGATTGTTGGTTCGGGAGGTGGGAGTGAGGCGCGGGCTGGTCCGAGAACCGGGACCCGTGGGAGAGCCTGTGAGGAGGGGTGCTCTGCGTGGTGGCTTGAGTGTGAGGTGGAGGAAGTCGGATCGTAGCCCCGCCTCGACGCTGTTTAGAGGAGCGCCTGGGGAGGAAGTGCGGCGTGACGGGAGAACTGAGGGAGGAGCCGGCATTTCCTGCGGCGAGAGGGAGGAAACTGACAAGAGGAGAGCCGCTCGTCCGGCGGAAGGAGGGTCCCGCCTCCGTAGTCCTGCAGACTTCGTACCTCGGCTAGGACCCGCGAGGGAGTTTCCTTGACTTCCCAGCCGTCTGACATCGGCTGTGTGAACAGAGCAGCGCCTAGGAACATAGTAAGCTGGGAAGACGACTGCGGGGGCTGAAGGGAGGAAATTGGGTGCATAGACCCCTCGGTTTGGCCTGGTAAAACTTGTGGGTTTCCCCGCCCCTAATAAAAGACCAATTGGCTGGGCGCAGAGACCATTTAAGAGAGAACTGTTAGGAGAGATTTCCCTTATACCGCTTGAAGGGTCCAGAGAACTAAAGGACAGTATTTATTCTTCCCATACTCAACCAGGCTTACTGTGAACAACCAAAAGAAGTCAGTTCATTCATGAGGGCAGTAATGTAACTCCTCTGTTCAAAGTACATGAAGCAAGACCCGTCCTGTATTCCTTATATGTTCAAGTTACATGAGAAGGAGACCAATTACAACTGCAAATGAGAGTGATAGGTTCTAGGAGATAAATCACTTCTACTTGTAATTTTGACATCAGCTAATTGTTGGCTTATGCACTGCCTAATTATTGCTATCATAATTTGGAATGGATGTTCACAAGGCTTATCTATAGTCATTTTTACATGTGATCAAAAGAAAGTCTAGCATTGAAATATAGTCTGTGCTGTACCAAAACTTGTGATTAAGGTTAGGATTAAGTAACATTTCCTTGTATTCCATGATTTATTGCTGAATTGTTAACTGCAGAGTATTAAACGCGAATTGAGAAGCTACTAAGAAAAACGTGATTGAAAGCACACTTGAAGAGGAAAAGATAAACTTTTCTACTTTTATAAAATTACGGAGTAGTGTCATTTTTGAGTGGATGGACGCTGTGTTACTGTAAGGGTGCGACGCAAGCTTAATAATTTTTGCCTTTGGGATAGACCTTCCTACTTCGCGCCAAGCTACCCTATGTGGTCTGGTGACCCCAGTTCTAACATAATTGGTGTCCAGCGGTGGGATGAGAACTGTGCTTGCGTCCACTCAATAGTAACGCAGTGTACTCCATAGACCTACACCTGGAGTTTTCTCCTAGCGGACTTCCTAATTATATTTTATTTTTCTCCAAATTTACTCCTGGTGGTGGGTGGAGGTAGCTTCTAATTACCCTCTAAACGAATTCCTTCCAAGTGGCTGTCCCTGACTCTCATTGGCAAAATGGAATTTGCTCTGGAAGAATTAGAGACCTATACTGTGGCTCAACTCCGAGAATTTCCTCAAAATATGGGAGTGTTCTTCAAGCATGGTGCTAAAAAGGGGGAACTCCAAACCAGCTTGAGAGCGTGGGTGGCAGCGCACCCAGATGGGAAGGAGGAGTTAGAGGAGGAGCGGGACACTGTCATCGGGGTAGATGTGTTGTACCAACCTGAGAGGGAGAACCTACTGACAGGTCCCAGAACACTCTCAAGGGAGGGCAGCAGTGTTTCCGTGAGAAGTTGGACTGAAGCCGAACTAGCGGACAGGAGGGAGGAGAGACAGTTAAGATGGGAGTTGGCAAAATTAGAGAAGGAGAGGGAGGAGAAGAGGTTAGCTCATGAGTTGAATCTCAGAGAGTTAGACTTTAAGGCCCTGCAAGTAGGGACTTCCAGTTCTCCAAATGGTGGCAGCGAATCTAAGGACTTGACCAGGGAACCCAGACCCTATTTACCAAAGGATGTAGTCGCCAGCTACAGCGCAGGGGATGACATCGCCAAGTGGCTGGCTGCCTATGAGGTCTCCTTAAGAGCCCATGGGATACTGGAGAAACACTGGGGGGGGTGGCTTGTATAAATACATGCCTCCTGCAGGAAGGGATACACTTTTGGCCCTAGAGCAGGGAGAGCAGACCCACTACCCCACCATGAAAGTGGCGCTGATCAAGAAGTTTAGACTGACCCCAGAGAAGTATCGGCAGAAGTTTAGGGGTAGTCACAAACTAGGCAAACAGAATTGGGTGGATTTCTTAGACTTTGCAAAGAAGGCGTTAGAGGGTTGGGTACAAGGCAGCGAGGTGAGGGACTATGAGGGGTTGTATGACCTTATTCTCAAGGAGCACCTACTCGAGAAATGTTTTCCCGAGCTGCGACAACACCTGGTGGACAGCAAGTTGACCAGCCCCCGGAAGCTTGCTGAGGAGGCGGACATCTGGGCTAGTACCCGGGTGTCCTCAAAGGGGACTGGAGGGGATTCCCAAAGGACCGGACAGGGCACCCCCCAGAAGAAAGAGGGGGGAGATAAAAAGAGGGAGTTCTAAAAAGGCCTCCAAAGCAGTTTCCAGGGAAAGGGAACAGGATTCACCTCTAAGGCTAACCCGCCCAGAAACCCTCATCCTGGCCAAAGTCAGCAGCCAAGGGTTGTCCACTGCTTTGAGTGTGGTGGCGTTGGACACTATAAGGGAGATGCCAAGTGCCCAAAGAGACCACCTCCTCCCACTGGAGGAAAGGCCCCGGGAGTAGCTAGTGTAGTGCTCGGGGAGGAGTTGCCCTTAGATAAGGGGGGGGAGTGGGTGGGTGTCACCTTAGTGTCCCTGGGAGATCGGGAGATGGTTCCTAAGATCCAGATGCCCTCAAATACTACAAAGTATGGGCAATGGGTCACCATCAATGGCCAAAGAGGGGATGCTCTGAGAGACACAGGAGCCAGTATGACTATGGTAAGGAGTCAACTGGTGTCTCCAGAGCAGGTGATTCCACATGTACTCCACCCCGCCGCGATGGCTGACGGCAGATTGGGCCATTACCCTGTGGCCGAGGTTCCATTTGAGTGGGAAGGGGTTGCAGGTTCATTTCAAGTTGCCGTAACCCCTGCCGTGCCAGTCGATTGTCTGTTGGGGAATGATATGGAGCACAATGCTTGGAAGGAGGTGGAATACCGGACTCATTCTGAGGTGCTGGGTACACCTGACTGGGCCTGTGCTAGCACAAGGTCCGCGACTACCCAGAGGGGGTGTTCGCTTGGGCTGGAGCCTGGAACAAGGGCCCAGCCAGCTGCCAAAAAGGGAAAGAACCGAGGACAGGAGAAGCCTGCCTCTGCTTCCACGCCCCATGAGACAGATCGGCCACCTGCGGTGGTGGACCAGGAGTCCGTGGAGGGGGAAGTTGTCTCCCTGGAGAACTTACTTATCACTGCTGAGTGGCATGTGGAAGGAGGGCCTACCAGGGAGGAGTTTTGTAAGGGCCAGAGGGAGTGCCCTACCCTTGAGGGACTGAGGCGACAGGCCGAAGCCCAGGCAGCAGGGAACGTTACTGGGAGTTACCATATTTACTGGGAGGATGGACTCCTCTACAGTGAACCTAAGGCACCCGTGCACGGTTCATCGCGGGCCTTGGTTGTCCCTCAACGTTACCGAGCCTTTCTTTTAGAATTGGCTCATGAGATACCCTTGGCAGGACACTTAGGACAGGACAAGACCTTTGCCCGGCTTGTCCCCCACTTTTACTGGCCTCAGATGAGGGTGGCATCCGACACATACTGTCGGACATGTGTATCTTGCCAAGCCAGTGGGAAAACAGGGGTGAAGCTGAAAGCTCCCCTGGAACCACTTACTGTCGTTAGCACCCCCTTTGAAAGGGTGGGCATCGACGTTGTGGGGCCATTGGATCCACCAAATACAGCTTGTCACAGGTTTATCCTGGTTCTGGTGGATCACGCCACACGGTACCCAGAGGCAATCCCTCTGAGGACCATTACAGCACCTGCAGTGGCTAGGGCCCTGATGGGAATCTCTACCCAAGTAGGTTTCCCCAAGGAGGTTGTATCCGACAGGGGGACCAACTTCATGTCAGCATACATGCAGGCTATGTGGAAGTTGTGTGGAGTTACCTACTGGTTCACCACTCCTTATCACCCACAGACCAATGGTCTGGTGGAAAGGTTCAACAAGACCTTGAAAGGCATGATAAGAAGTCTGCCTGAGAGCCTGCGGAGGAAATGGGACGTCCTCCTACCCTATTTGTTGTTTTCCTACAGGGAAGTTCCACAGAAGGGAGTGGGCTTCAGCCCCTTCGAGCTTTTGTATGGGCACCCTGCGCGCGGACCTCTCAGCCTGGTGAAAGACGCATGGGAAAAGACTCCCAGGAAGCTTCCCCAGGATGTGGTGAGCTATATGCTGGCCTTCCGGAGCCAAATGGCTAAGTTGTGGAAGCAAGCTTCTGACAACTTGGAAGCCAGCCAAGCAGTGTTGAAGGAGTGGTATGACCACAACGCTCACCCTGTGGAGTTGGAGCCTGGCCAGAAAGTGTGGGTGATGGAACCTGGAGAGCTTAGTGCCCTCCAGGATCGCTGGACAGGCCCCTTTGAGGTGATGGAGAAGAAGGGTAAGGCCACTTACTTGGTGGACCTTAAGACCCCTCGACAGCCCCTACGGGTGCTTCATGGCAATCGTCTCAAACCCCACCATGAGAGGCCCGAGGTCATCCTAATGATGGTGACTGATGGAGCAGAGGAAGTGGAAAGCGAGCCTCTCCCTGATCTATTTTCATCTCAGGAAAAGGATGGGTCGGTGGAGGGAGTGATTCTCTCCCCATCCCTAACTCCTGAGCAGCGAGAGGACTGCCGCCAGGTCTTGGAGCAGTACTCCTCGCTGTTCTACCTTGTCCCGGGAAGGACCCACCTGTGTACCCATGATGTGGACACAGGAGACAGCCCACCAGTGAAGTCTAAGACCTACCGGCTGTGAGACAAGGTGAAGGCCAGCATCCACAGTGAAGTTACAAAGATGCTGGAGCTAGGAGTAATTGAGCCTTCTAGTAGCCCCTGGTCCAGTCCGGTGGTTCTGGTACCAAAAGCTGCCCCACCGGGCACCACTCCAGAACTAAGGTTCTGTGTGAATTACCGGGGACTGAATTCAGTGACCAAAACTGATGCACATCCGATCCCTAGGGCGGATGAACTTATTGACCGGCTGGGAGCTGCCCAATGCTTGAGTACCTTTGACCTTACTTCAGGATACTAGCAGATCTCCCTTACAGATGTAGCAAAGGAAAGGTCAGCCTTCTCCACACCTGAGGGCCACTACCAGTTCTGCGTAATGACATTTGGGCTCAAGAACGCCCCTGCCACCTTTCAGCGGCTGGTGAACCAGGTCCTCTCTGGGATGGAGGCTTTCTCCGCTGCTTATCTGGATGACATTGCCGTCTTCAGCAGCAGTTGGGAGGACCATTTGTGTCACTTACAAGCTGTTCTCCAGGCCCTGAAACGGGCTAGCTTGAAAATCAAGGCCAGTAAATGTCAGATCGGGCAGGGGTCGGTTGTGTACCGAGGCCAATTGGTGGGTAGGGGAACGGTGCAGCCCCTCCAGGCAAAAATTGAGGCTATCATGGCCTGGTAGCCCCCCAAGACCCAAACTGAGGTCCGAGCCTTCCTCGGCCTCACAGGTTACTACCGTCACTTTGTGAAGGGGTATGGCACTATTGTGGCACCCCTAACTGAGCTCACATCCAAGAAGCAACCTCGACGGGTAGTCTGGACAGAGGCTTGTCAGCAAGCCTTTGAAAAATTGAAACAAGCAATGTGAGCTGCTCCAGTTCTAAGGGCCCTGGATTTTTCCAAGGAATTCATTGTCCAGACAGACGCATCAGAGCATGGCATTGGGGCAGTGTTATCGCAACTCAATGAAGAGGGTCTGGATCAGCCTGTTGTCTTCCTGTCTAGGAGACTGCTTCCCCGGGAACAGAAGTGGAGTGCAATTGAGCGGGAAGCCTTTGCAGTGGTATGGGCTCTGAAGAAGTTGCGGCCATACCTGTTTGGCTCGCACTTCCTGGTTCAGACCGACCATCGACCCCTTCGTTGGCTGTTGCAAATGAAGGGGGAGAATCCCAAGCTGTTGAGATGGTCCATCTCCCTACAGGGAATGGACTTCCGGGTGGAACATCGACCAGGAGTGGACCACGCCAATGCAGACGGTCTCTCCAGGTATTTCCGCCTTAGTGATGAGAACTCCCAAGGGATTGGGTAGCTCTCCCCACTTTAAGCTGGGGGGGACGCGTGTTAGAACTGTCAGCCTTTGGGTAGTCCCTCCCATTATTTATTTATTTTTGTCCCATTTCTGCCTCCTAACCTAGGTTTTATTATGTCCACTGGACTTTTTAGGTGTTGACCTAGGGGTTAGGTGCTCCTTGTCCCTATAGTCTTTTCCCCCTGCCTTAGGTGCCTTTTCTGACTGAAACCACGGGATACACAAAATGGTGGCTTACAACTGTTACCTGCCTGGCTACCTCAGGAACCAGGGCCATAGAACAGTATGAGGGTTTCCAGAACCTTCTGGACTTCCCTGGACATTCTAGGGTCAGCCTATAAAAGGTGGAATGTTGGGCAGCCATTTTGTAGAGTTTGGTGAGGAGTGTTCGTAGCTGGAGTGGAGGCTGTGGAGCGAGGAGATTAGTGCGCTGAGAGGGGATCTGACTGCCTCGAGGGGTTGCTGTCCTCACTCCTGATACTGTCCCTCTCCCATTGACCTGCCCTAGCAAGAACGGACGAAGATCACTTCTAACAAAGAAGCTGTGGAAAGTGAGGTGAGAGGGTCCGAGCCTGCCTCCGGTCCGTGGCCAAGACTGTTACGAAGTGCCATTGCCTTGCAGACCCCACTCCCTTTTCTGGACAGAGCCTGATTTTCACGACATACGGTCTGGGTTAGTTCATTAAAAAGAGGAACTTACCAGCGACCCATCTGTAGACCCCTGGTCTCCCTGGGCTCCCTGCGTTAGCCTGATCTGGCTGCATCTGAACCATAGGAGCGCCCATGGCCAGTGGAGGTGCGGAGCTAGTGAAGCGGAGATTGCCGTGGCCGTCTGTCAAGCCTCCGATTGTTGGTTCGTGAGGCGCGGGCTGGTCTGAGAACCAGGACCCGTGGGAGAGCCTGTGAGGCGGGGTGCTCTGCGTGGTGGCTTGAGTGTGAGGCGGAGGAAGTCGGATCGTAGCCCCGCCTCAACGCTGTTTAGAGGAGCGCCTGGGGAGGAAGTGCGGCGTGACGGGAGAACTGAGGGAGGAGCCGGCATTTCCTGCAGCGAGAGGGAGGAAACTGACAAGAGGAGAGCCGCTCCCCCGGCGGAGGCGGGTCCCGCCTCCGTAGTCCTGCAGACTTCGTACCTCGCTAGGACCCGCGAGGGAGTTTCCTTGAGTTCCCAGCCGTCTGACATCGGCTGTGTGGACAGAGCAGCGCCTAGGAACATAGTAAGCTGGGAAGACGACTGCGGGGGCTGAAGGGAGGAAATTGGGTGCATAGACCCCTCGGTTCGGCCTGGTAAAACTTGTGGGTTTCCCCGCCCCTAATAAAAGACCAATTGGCTGGGCGCAGAGACCATTTAGGAGAGAACTGTTTGAGAGATTTCCCTTATACCGCTTGAAGGGTCCAGAGAACTAAAGGACAGTATTTATTCTTCCCATACTCAACCAGGCTTACTGTGAACAACCAAAAGAAGTCAGTTCATTCATGAGGGCAGTAATGTAACTCCTCTGTTCAAAGTACATGAAGCAAGACCCGTCCTTTATTCCTTATATGTTCAAGTTACATGAGAAGGAGTCCAATTACAACTGCAAATGAGAGTGATAGGTTCTAGGAGATTAATCACTTCTACTTGTAATTTTGACATCAGCTAATTGTTGGCTTATGCACTGCCTAATTATTGCTATCATAATTTGGAATGGATGTTCACAAGGCTTATCTATAGTCATTTTTACATGTGATCAAAAGAAAGTCTAGCATTGAAATATAGTCTGTGCTGTACCGAAATTTTTGATTAAGGTTAGGATTAAGTAACATTTCCTTGTATCCCATGATTTATTGCTGAATTGTTAACTGCGGAGTATTAAATGCGAATTGAGAAGCTACTAAGAAAAACGTGATTGAAAGCACACTTGAAGAGGAAAAGATAAACTTTTCTACTTTTATAAAATTACGGTGTAGTGTCATTTTTTAGTGGATGGACGCTGTGTTACTGTAAGGGTGCGACGCAAGCTTAATACTTTTTGCCTTTGGGATAGACCTTGCTACTTCGCGCCAAGCTACCCTATGTAGTCTGGTGACCCCAGGTCTAACAAGCAGCAATTAGCAGGCTACTTAGAAGCGCATGGTGCTTTTCATGACTCCCAACATGGCTTTAGACCAGGATACAGTACTCAGTCAGCACTGATTGAGATGGCCGACGCCGTACGATGGAAATTGGACGAGGGATCAGGAGCGGTGTTGGTGCTGCTCGACTTGTCGGCAGCATTCGACACCGTCTCCCACCCCCTCCTCCTCGACCGCCTCCGGTCAAAAGGCATCCAGGGTACGGCCCTCAAATGGATTGCATCCATCCTGTCCAATCGGACGCAAGCAGTGTTCACCCCTCCCTATACTTTGGACAGTCGACCGCTTCGGTGGGTAGTTCCTCAGGGCTCCTCACTAAGCCCTCTCCTGTTCAATGTTTATTTTTCGCCCCTAGCTGAAATCATTGCTCAAACAGGAATAAAGGCAACATCCTATGCAGATGACATTCAACTCCTGTTCACCTTTGACAGCCCCACTCAATTCACTTTCGACCCACTAAAAAATTGCCTCCGCACCATAGCCCAATGGATGGATAACAACTTTCTTCGGCTTAATGCCGGGAAAAAGGAGGTATTATTCTTTCATCAACCATCCCCACTGGACCCCAACATCTGGTGGCCCCTTGAATTGAGTGCCCCCCCCAGCCAAAAGAATCAGTAAAAAATCTAGGGTCAGATGGGATTCTAACCTCTCATTCCACCAACAAGTCCATACGGTATCTGCTGCCTGTTTTTCAAAAATCAGGATGGTGAAAAAATTCATCAACTTTTTACCCAATAACACCAGGAAGACCATAGTTCAGGCACTGATCACCTCCCATCTGGACTACGCCAATGGCCTGTACATCGGACTGACTTCTGGTCTTTGCCACCGACTCCAGACAGTCCAGAATGCTGCAGTACGGCTGGTGGGTGGCATTCCCCTACGTGAGCACATCTCGCCACACCGCCGTAGACTACATTGACTGCCTATACAAAAAAGGGCAGAATTCAAAGCACTAATACTGGCCCACCACGCAGTGAGGGGAAAGGGCTCTGCCTACCTCTCCACTTGCCTCTCCCCCTACAGTAATGCCAGGCTTCTTCGCTCTTCCTCAAAAATTCTCCTCACTACTCCTAGATTTAAAAAAGCACGCTCCGGCGGTAAAACCTTCCAAGTATGCGCTTCTGCTCTCTGGAACAAGCTACCCATTTCCATTCGGATGATTCAGGAAGAGCCACCCTTTCGGAAAGCCTTAAAAACCTTTCTCGTTATTTAAAATTCCCTCTAAACTCTAGCTCAGCTTACGAACACACAGGAGCGCCGGGACACCCCGTTGGGGTAGCTGCGCGCTATATAAAATACACCAAATAAATAAATCCAGTAAGCCAGAAGCTTCACTGTCGCCTGGACGCACTCCGCCTTTATCGCCTTCCCAGCAGGCCCCACCCACCTACCCCGCCATAACGTCTGCATAAAGTGAAGCACGTGCCAAAGTCAAATACATCTGCGCCCATTAGATCCTAGATCACACCCAGCTCCAGGACCCCTGGGCCTCATCAGGGAACCAGTTATTCCAGCTAGTAGTCGGTGTGCAGCATTGAATGTCCACCCACTTATGTAGCCCTTTAAACATATCTCAGGCCTGTCATTGCAGAGACTGTGTGTGTAGTTTTTCAGTTCAAAATAATTTTATTAGGATATAAGGAGGTGTCAATACATAAAAAAGAAATAAAAACATATTGTCAAGAGTAAATAAAGCAAATTACAATTGTAGGATTGAGGCATAACAATGAAAAGGCAAGTATGAGAATTACAAAGCTATCAGATAAGTAACACAATGATGGGTAATGGTCAAGATGGGGATGATAAAAAGAAAAATGACAGTGAAGAAGGTAAAGGAATGAGAAGGCATTTAAGGGGGTTTAGAAACCTCTTGTTTAAGAGGGGGTAAGTGAAAGGAGCGTTTGGCACAAATATCTAGATATAAAGTTACTGGAAGCCATAAGTCATGTCTCTTCGGGGCGAGAGACAGCGGGTGAACAAAAGCTGTGTCAAGTCTATGGTTGTGACAGACATTGTACCACCAGGCCTTAAACGTGATGTTATTAGAGTTCTTCCAGTTGACTGTAATCTGTTGGAAACCAACAGCTAACAATAAGTCAATAATGCGAGTATTTGACTCAACATTATCCCAAATAGAAGACAGGCTACCCAAGAAAATGTTTTCATAGGCAAAGGGAGTTTTAGTGTGGAAGATGGTATTGATTTGATTCCAGACCTGAAGCCAGAAAGCGTGTGTGAGGGGGCAGGAGAAGAGCATGTGAAATAACGTGGCTTGAGGTGCAGAACAGGACCAGCAGGTATCTGGGGTTAAAGGGAACCTTTTATGCAGCATGGATGGTGTGAACAGGAGCCGATTATATATAAAGAATAGTGTTTGCGTGAGGGAGGCAGATCTAGAGGCTTTGCGAAGTTTAGTCCAGACTTTGTCCCAAAGAGAAACAGGCCATGAAAGGGCAAAATCAGATTCCCACTTCTCCTCCACTGTAGATTTCAGGCGGGGGGAGGAGGTTCTAGGCAAGTATTGGTAGATGGAAGATGCTGTAGGGTCTGCAAGTAAAAGGGAGTGGAGTGGCAAGGTCGGACTCGGTGAGCTAGTGGAAGTGGGAGGACAGGAGAGGGAATCATAGGCAAATGTTATCGCAGTTTTGAGGATTAGATATTTACGAGCAAAAGAGGGAGGGAGAGAGAAAGTCCGACTAAGATCCAAAAAAGATCTAAAATCAGAACCAAGGAAGAGTTGGGAAATCCAAATCAGACCCTGCTCCGACCAAGTCTTCCAATAAAAAGGCTTCTGATTAATAAGGACACTGTTATTGTGCCAGATAGTGGTATTTTGGAGTTCTGGGATTGAGGAAGGAGGGGCCGGGGAGGTGCATAGCAGTAGTTTGGTAGTGTATTTGTGTATAGGAGTTGAGAGGTGATGGGGTTTACGAGAGAAGGACAGATACTCAGCAAAAGAGAAAGGCGATAGAAAGAGGCGTTCAAGTTCAACCCAGACGGGAGAAGGGGTGGTAGGATCTTTCAACCAAAGGGAAGCTTGCTTCAGGAGGAAGGCTTTGTGATAATCAGGGAAATTTGGAAAATTTACCCCACCTTCCGATTTGGGAAGACGTAACCTGAATAAGGACATTCGTGATTTCTTCCCGGACCACAGGAAGGAGGAAAGAATGGTGTTAATTTTCTTGAAGAACTTGGCAGGGATTGGGAGAGGAATGTTGGAGATGATGTATAGGACTATAGGGGATAGCATCATTTTAATAGTATCGAGACGTCCCCACCATGAGAGGTAAAGAGGGTGCCATTTGGAGGTAAGGTCCGATAATTTTTGAGTGCATTTAGTGAGACAGAGTGAAATAGTGTCAGAGAGGGAAGGGGTAATATGTAGACCGAGGTACTTAATATGGGCTGGGCTCCAAGTGAAATGGGAAGCTTCAAAGTCGGGCTTGAAAGTGAATTTGGTAAGAGGGACAATTTCGCACTTATCATTGTTTAACTTATACCCTGAAAGTTGAGAGTAAGTATGAACTTCATCGAGGAATGCAGGGATGGAAAGCAAAGGTTTGGATATAAAAAGGAGAATGTCGTCCGCATAAGCGGCAAGTTTTACATGAGCGTGGGGGGTTAGAAAACCATTAATATTTGGGTTTTGGCGGAGCCGTGAGAGGAAAGGTTCCAAGGCTAGGTTAAAGAGGAATGGAGAAAGGGGGCAACCTTGACGAACCCCTCTGCGTAAATCAAAAAAGGGAGAAATCAGACCATTAGCACAAACTGCTGCTCTAGGGTTAGAATAAAGGAAAGAGATAAGAGAAATGAAATGGGGGCCAAATCCAAACCATTTTAAAACAGAAAAAAGGAAAGGCCATTCAACTCTATCAAAGGCCTTCTCGGCATCTAAAGCAATGGCCGCCAGGGGATCAGGAAGGCGTGACGATTTGGAGAGGATATTGAAAACTAACCTGGTATTATCGGTGATGTAGCGACCTTTGACAAAGCCGGACTGTTCGGGGCCAAGAAGGTCTGGGAGGAAGGGATCTAATCTAATGGCAAGGGATTTGGCGTAAATTTTATTGTCGATGTTAACTAATGAAATTGGCCTATAATTTTTGCAGTGTTGGGTATCTTTGCCCTCCTTGGGTATAATGCATATGTGTGCATCAGAAAAGTTTCCAGAGGAGGCACCAGCAGCTGTGAAAGAATCAAGGAGGGAATACAGCTTGGGTAATAGTAGAGTCTCGAAATGTGAATAGAATTCGACTGTAAAACCGTCTGGACCCGGAGCTTTGTCTTTCTTAAGGGAATGAAGTGCGGTGTGTAATTCATGAGGAGAGATGGGAGTTTCAAGTTCAGATAAGTCAACAGGGAAGTTTGAGGGCGGTCGGATGGTAGTAAAAAAGGTATTAAGGGAGTCAGCAGAAGGTTGGGTTTCAGAGGAGTAAAGTGTGGAGTAGAAGCGAGAAAATTCCCCCAAAATATCAGCGTCTTTATGCTTGAGGACAGAATTAACATCAAATACAGCTTCAATATTCAATTTGTTTTGCTTAACCTTCAAATAATTAGCAAGAATCTTCCCCGCTTTGTTTTTCCCACCATAGAATTTCGAACTGGACTTTAATAAATACAAAGAAGCATCCTCTGTGGATTGTTTGTTAAACTTCATCTTGGCGGTAACAAGGTCAGTCAAACTCTCTTGGGAGTGAGAGGTGTAAAATGCATGTTCTAAATGTTTAATTTGGAGTAAGAGATCATTGGTGTACTTGCGGGCAGACTTTCGTTTTGCAGTGACATGACTGATAATGAAATCTCTCGCTGCGGCCTTATATGCATCCCAAATAGTATGTTTTGCCAAAGAGGGTGTATCATTAATGTTAAAAAATTCAAATGAAAAATCCATGAAGGAGGAAGTAAACTTGGGGTCAAGAAGGAGGGAGTTATTAAAACGCCATCTCTTCGGGCCAGATGATTTAGGTAGGATGTCAATGTTAATCGTAACCGGGGCATGATCAGATAGCAAGATGGGGCCAATATCAGCTCGGGTGAGGGTTTGGGACAGATGGTGAGAGAGAAAAACATAATCGATGCGTGATTGCGAGTGATGAACTGGGGAGTAGAAAGTGAATTCTTTGGAAGTGGGGTTACATAATCTCCAAGCATCAATAAGTTTATGCTGGGAGATAGCATGTGAGAAAAGTTTGTGTGATTTGTTAGGGACAAAAAATGACTTGGAGTGAAATAACTAAACAACTTGCGGGAAGTGTCCCAGACCTTAACCCCCCGTGCTCACAAGATTTCTGTGATTCATTGGCTTCATTCTTTTTTAGCAAAGTGAATGACATATTTTCAGCCTTCAATCTAGCCGATAACCAATGCCTTGGAAAAATAAATACCCCATCCCCAAGTATAAATTTTTCCTGTTTTGCAGAGGTTACGGAAGTTTATATTCAGGACACTATTAAAACAATTAAATCTGGATCAGCCCTGGATCCATGTCCCTTAAACACCCTTCGTTCAATACTGGATACGGTTATCCCAGCCATTACCCAAATAATTAACCTCATGTTCCGCACAGGCATCTTTCCAAGCCAGTTAAAAAAAACATTACTCAAACCCCTTTTGAAAAAACCTGGCCTGGACAAAGCAGAACTTAAAAATTATCGGCCCATAGCGAATCTACCTTTCCTTGCTAAAATAGTGGAAAAAACCATGAATACTCAACTTACGGAATTCATCGAGCAATACCACCTGCTCGATGAAACACAATTTGGATTCCGTAAATATCATGGAACGGAAACAGCACTCATCAAAGCTGCAGATGACATTCGACTCATCAGAGACCAAGGTGGCACTGCACTGTTGGTACTCTTAGATTTATCTGCTGCTTTCGACACGGTTGACCATAAAATCCTGGTCAACCGTGTCGAAAAGATGGGTGTACAAGGCCTAGCAAAAGATCTGCTAGCGTCTTTTCTAGCAGAGAGATCCCAGGCAGTTATACTGGGCCGGTTTGAATCTGCTGAGTTATCGCTGCCATGTGGGGTGCCTCAAGGTTCATCCCTTAGTCCGACACTATTCAATATATATGTGTCGGACCTCGCTAATACCATCAAAGCGCACGGGATGAACCTTACCTCATATGCGGATGATACACAGCTGATACTGGCTGTTAGGAATAATGGGGAAACAGTGGCGGAAAATTTCAAGACAGGTATGCTGGCCATTGGAAAATGGATGTCAGCAAACTGTCTGAAATTAAATTCTGATAAAACTGAGGTGGTCACCTTTGGCCACCTCAGTCCTAGCTGGTCCCCAACCTGGTGGCCATCATCTTTTGGAGCCGTACCCAAACCGGTTACGAAAGTAAGAAATTTGGGTGTCATCTTCGATGACAAGCTAAATTTTCTGGCGCATGCTAATCAGACGGCCTCTACGGCGTTTTACAAACTACGTCTGGTTAGGAAGATTCTTCCTTTTCTCCCTACTAATGTGGGAAAGACACTGGTCAGCGCTCTGGTATTGTCAGCACTGGACTATTGCAATGGCTTGTTCGCAAACGCACAAGTCAGGATAATAAAGAAATTGCAAACAATCCAGAATGCGGCAGCCAGACTTCTCCTGAACATTCCCAAATTTAAGCCAATACAAGAATCCCTGAGGAGTCTTCATTGGCTCCCGGTCAGGAACCGAATTAAATTTAAAACACTTTGTATCGTCTACAAGGCTTTACATCAACAAGCACCTCAATTCCTGTGCGACCATCTTGTCCTATACATTCCCACTCGAATGCTACGATCAGCAGGACAGAATGACCTAGCAGTGCCTCGGACTAGGCTGGTCAACTGGGGAGACAGACGTTTCCTAGTTGCCGCCCCAAGATTGTGGAATTCTCTCCCACAAATCATAAGAACTTGTCCGAACCTAATGTCCTTCAGGAAGAAATTGAAAACCTGGCTGTTTAACCTCTGAAAAACATCCTCAGTATCAAACAAGTGAGTAATACAATACAGCGCCGAGACGCCTGCGGGCAATTGTTCGCGCTTAATAAATTCTAAAAATAAATAAAATAAATAAATAAATATCCAAGAAGGGATCCAGGGGTAGATTGCAATCACCTGCTAGAATAAAATTGTCAGCAATGCATTCAGTGATACGAGTGGAAAATGAAGACCAAAAGGCAGAATCTCCACCAGTGGGGGCATAAACATTGAGAAGGGAAAATGGAGTACCTTTCGAAGAGAGTTTGACAAATAACCATCTGCCATCAGGGTCAAATTCAGACATCAAAACAGAATGGGAAAAAGACCTGCGTACTAACAAGGAAACACCGTTTCTCTTACCATCACCAGGGGCAGAGAAAACAGCTCCCACCCAACCCCTTTTTAGTTTAGCAGCTTCAAGGTCAGATAAGTGGGTTTCTTGTAAAAAGGCTATATCTACATTAAGTTTGGCTAAATGGGAAAGAATTCTTTGCCTCTTAATAGGAGAATGTAAGCCTTTAACATTCCAAGAGACAATTCGTACAGACATCAATCAAAGATAAGAAAAGAGAGTACGAGAAAGATAAAGAAGCGTAACAAAGCTTTGTAAATGAAGATAAGGTGGATTGATGAAATTGTAAAGCAGGGAAAGAAGGTAAATAGGAAAAGTATGAAAAGTGAGTGTAAAAACATAGAGAGTAAAATTGCCATGAAGATAAAAAATAGGAAAAATTCAGTACAGAGAAGCAATAAAGAGGAAAAGCATTGGAATAAAGAGGGGAGGCCATGAATAAGCCAAGAAGAAGAGCAGGCAGTATGAAGTGAAAAGACAAGAAAAGAGGGAGGAAATAGTAAAATATTACAGGAGAGTGAGTATAAATTTAAGAAAGAGGGGAGAAAAGATGATGTAGAAGAGAATTGCAGAAAAAAACTAGAAAAAGAGAGAAGCAGCTGAAGAGCAGTAAGAGATTGAGATAAGGAAATCAAAAAGAAGATCAGGAGCAACCTAAGAAAGAGCGACACCAAAATATGCAATAGCAACAAAGAAAAAATCAAGACGAGAACATGCGAAACAATAGGGATCATGTCAACAATGGAAAAGGATAATGCAGGGAGGTACTTACAGAGGATGATGGGGAATGAGTATGTTTAAAGGGCAGGACACAGAGGGGAAAAAATGGAGATGAGAGGAGGGAGGAAAGGCCAACCAACGGAGGACAGGTATACGGGGCCACAAGACGTCCAACCGGAGAGATATGACGGAACACAGAAAAATAATCTGTAAAAGATAAGGAAAACAATGAGATTAGAAACAAGCTAACGGCATAATTTCAGGCAAAAAAACAAGATTAAACATTTTAAGAACATGTAATAAACCAGCACAGGCGATGAACAAGAAAGTTATGCAAACAGCTGAGGAACCTGTGGAGTTAAAAACACAGCAGCATAGATAGAAATAGGAACCATGAGTATCAAAGTAATCAGAAAATAGTAATAACAAGAGTCAAGGTGGAAATGCAGAGGAGGGGCCGGAAAACTCCATATCAGCAGACCCACAGGAATTCAGAAAACTTCGAGTCGAAGAGGATCCTCAAAAGTCATAGTCTTGTTATTATGAGTGACTTTGAATAAGCAAGGGTGAAAAAGACCATATCTGGCTCCAATAGAACGCCGATCCGCTCTCATGTCAAGAAATGCTTTACGACGTGAGGCAGTGGCTTTGGCGTAATCTTGAGCAAAAAATAAGGTGGAACCTGACCAAGTAAGATGAGGTATAGCTTTAGCCGCTAGGAGAACCTTCAGCAGATCTGTATATTCGAGAAAGTACATTATTACACCTCTAGGTTTCGTCGCAGGAGAGACAGTAGAGGGAACTCGACCAAGCCTATGTGCTCGTTGAATATTAAGAGAGGTACCCTCAGGGAAATGCAAAAGCTTGGGCAAGAAGGATTTAAAGAAGGCAATGGGATCATTCCCCTCGCAACCTTCCTTCAGGCCGTAGAGACGTAGGTTATTGCGTCTATTCCTATTTTCAAGGTCTTCAACCTCCTTCTGGAGTGACAAGATTCGCGTATCCATGTGGACCACCTTGGTGGCGGCTTCCTGGAGAGATGAGACAGTCTTTTCCACCGTGGAGACCCTGGTATCCATTAAGGACCAATTATCAGTTAAAGTTTGCAGCTTGGAATTTGTCTCCTCCATAAAGGGACGTAGTGCTCTTATTTCCTCAAGGAGAAGCTCCATGGAAATGACTGATGTAGGCTTTGGGGGAGATGGTGGGTTCTGTTTCAGCCTCTTGGGATTAATTTTCGATCCTTGTTGAAGAGGAGCATCCATGGTTAAAGATGGTTCACAAATGGAGGGGTCTGCGGAAGCTTCTAAATGAGCCAACGCAGTGAAGAGTTTTGAATTTTTAATAAAATTACGTTTGGAGGTTTTGCTAGAGCACTCTGCCATGAAAATAGAGACAGAAAGGGTCACCAGTGAGGTATAAACCGAATTGAAGGCACTGCAGGTGTTAGGAAAAACCAGCAAAGTCAATAGGAGGAGGGGTCAGTATAAAATCCAAAGAGAAGCCAGAAAAAATTGGTAAGTCAGTACACTGAGAGGGAGGAGAGCAAGGTGTGCACTGGAAGCGTTAAACAGGCTGACGCAGTGTAACGCCTAAGATGGCTGCCAAAGCTGAGGAGGAGACAACAGTCCAGGCAGAAATAAAAAAAAACGATTCAAAAAATAAAATAGAGTCACCTGTGAAGCCTGTATTAGGTTATCCTCATTTCCTGAAGGAATGTAGCATTTCCAATAATGCGCCGGTATCAAGAGGCTGTATTCGTCACAGACTCGCTCCTCAGACGAACGCCGTCAGAGAAGTCAAAATGGCGGTCGCGGCCAAAGCAGAGCCACGACCGGAACAAAACAGGAGCTGCTGGGCAAAGTCGAAGGAGTCTGGAGGCGGTAGACAGCTTAAAGGAAGCTCAAAGTGTTCCGGTGCCGTCCGCTGCGCAGCATGGTCGTTAAGGAGGGCTGGAACCGCCAAGAATCTCCGGTACGAACGGAGCTCTACCCCGGAACCTCCATCCGTCTCGGGCGCTAAGCCACGCCCCGGTGTGTGTAGTTTTAAACTGTCATTTCGGCCTGGCAAAATAAACCTTTTGCCAGCCCAAAACTTCCTTTTTAATATATGTCACCCTTAGCGTAGGCCCTAAACAGCTTAGAGGGAAGAAAGTGTGCAGTGTATTTAGAAAGTTGGACAAGTATTATTACCTTTTACATGTGTTCACAAAAGAAATATACATTTGTATAAATTTACAATGCACATGAAGATCATAAAAGTAACATCCACAATGGCCTACTCCACAGACAACTTTTCTTTTGCAGTAAAGTGGTGAATTCCCAATGCATTTTGGGAGCGCAATCCCTTCTTCGGGGGCCACTATGGAAAATCAAATGTATAATATTTAGACAACAATATACAGGGGAATATGCTCGTAAACATCTATGTGGTGTGTAGTAGAATTAACAAGTGAAAGTAGTGTCAGTCCAGAAGTTAATTGTATTTACCAGAGCAAAATAGCTCGCCTTATTGTGCATGCAACAGCACCAGAAGCTACACTTTGTCTCTCAAGAGAAATATAAAGAAGATTGGAAAGACCCATCATCTATTCAACAAGCGTGCAGGAACAAAAAGGAACTCGTGATATCCATCATCTATCCCGAAAATTTGTAAGAAAATGTGTCCTTAATATTTAAAAGAAAAAACATCAGACCGGTGTAACTTTAAATGACACGATCAGTGCCAAAAATGATAATAAAGCCGTCCAAAAAAATCAGCAATACCTGTCCATTCACTGAATGAAGATTGTCAACAGAATGATGTCCCTCTGTGTCGCAACATCTATTTATCCAAAAATACCACCTGACTGCTGACCACAAAACGAGTATGTAAATGTGTTGTTAAATACTGAAAAACCATAAAAGGGTGTTCATACCTGTTTGTTTGATTCTAGTCAGACCAGTACGATGTAGTATATTTCTAGTATACATGGCTCAATGAAGCAGAACTCTGGTAACTAATTCTGTAAGACAAAAAAATGAAGCTGTCTTGTCGGGACACTGAACTCATGGGCACGCATAAGTATACGTCTCCTGTGCAGTATTACCTCTCTTGTTGTTCTTTTGACGCGCTCTGCCTATCCTGCCATGGCTCCAATTGTCTGTTCTTGTGAAACTTCGACTGGGGTCGACTGTATAAATAACTGCATTTAAAGCTGCTAACAGCAGAAAGAGGACTGTGCTGATCGACCAAGTGCGCGGGAATGCCAGCAGTTCGGTCACCACATTGAGGGATGCAAAAACCTCTAAGATGATATAATTACGGCTGAACTGTCAGATGACTACATACACAATTGCTATTATAGGGCATGTATAGTTCTATAAATCAGAACCCTAGTCATTATAGTATGATGCTCGAATACTAAGGCTTAACTACGTTTTTAATGACAGATGAACGAAATGACTAGTTCTTATAAGGGAACTATAAATCGTCCTGTACATGGTGTACGCAAACCGCGTGATGCCACAAAAACACTTAACCAATAGAATTGGAAAAAGTGCAGCTGCCTGACTAATTGAGTAGAAATTATGATCCTGTCCAAGAATAGTTCTGAGAGTTTAAAGAACCAAAGCAACCACCTAAGTTTGATTACAATTTTCAAAGTGCAACAAGCAATAGAAACTGGACATTGATATGACAAGAAATGGTGAAATGTGACCAAACACTAAATATTTTGAGAAACTCCATCAAGTTGCATTCAACAGTATAAATAATGTTGTTTGATGTATAATACAAAGATATCACCAGAAATAACTCTACTTGCATGTATTGTGATAAGCAAAACATGTAGATATTGCGATGGATCTACAATAGAGATTTTTTTTCTCGATTTTATCATTCAAACCTGAATCTTCAGAATTAAAAACCTTAGTTGAGATATGTTATGTTTGTTTTCAAAACAATGTAATGCTAAGTTGGCCCAACCATTTGGTGCCTGCAGCTTGTATCCTTGGTCACATGACTAGGTTTAGTTGGCAGTTGGTATTTTTGTATGGCTCTCAGAGAGAAAGGGGGAATAGGTGTTGGCAGGGTGGACCATCTCCAACTTGATAGGGGGGCGGGACTTTTACCTGCCACACTTGTAATTTTACAAAGGCTCTGTCTGAGCATGCCCACAAAGGATTTGACAAGTATTTTGTGTCCACAGGCAAGCTGTGACCAGGGCGGGGTGGCAAGAAACGTCCATACACTTCTGGGTGTGGAAACCTCCAGAACCTTCACCTACAAATTTGGCACCAGGCATAAATGTTGGACCCTCAGACCCAACTCTTCAGTATGCCTCTGGACCTGTGAATAGTACACAAGAAGGACTGCTGTGATGCTCTGCTGTCAGAAGGACTGCTGCTATGCTGCACTCATACCCTGCTGCTCTGCTGCGTGCTGCCATGCTTGCTAAGAAGACTAGACCTGCACCTTCATCCTAGGCTGAAATGACTCCGGGGTCAGCTTAATGACCTCTTGTTCTGAGCTACAGGGACATGAGCTCCAGAGGCCCGTCTACCCCCTTGCATCTGCCCAGCAGATCTACTGTCCGGACTTGTGACTGAACCTACCGAAGCCTTACTGTCCGGACTTGTAACTGGACCTGCTGAGCCCTGATGGCCTCTGCTAGAGTGAATTCCCCATCCCAAAGTGGGACCCACAGGTCACCAACCTCTCACCTGCTGCCAATGCAAGGCTCTAATGAGCCCAATTCTTTATGCTCCAATGAACGCCAGCAATGCCTGGCAATGCGAGACCTGCACTTTGTGCCACAGCACTGCCATCCCACAGTGACTGCCAACCTGAATCTGCAGCAATGACAGTCCCCAGTACTCTTCCTGCTCCTTGTCTGGCCCTCTCCACTGCCAACAGAACTCTTTATGCTGGAGTTTTGAAGGTAACTTTTTCAGCAGGACTTTACTTGTCCATATGTCCAGCCCTAACTTATGACTTTCACTTGGTCTTGCAAGACCATATAACCATGAGTGGGGCTTTTTGCTTTTAGGTGCAATACTTACCTTAAATCTTTGAAATTGGATATCTCTGGTTCTCCTGATTGGATCTATGTCGTTTTGGACTCATATAATGTGTTGAATGTTTTCTAAGTTGAGTTGAATTTTTCTTGTGTTGTGTTTTCTCTTTATTACTGTTTGAAGGGGTGCATACATGTTTTACAAATTGCTTCTAAGTTAGGTCTAACTGCTTTGTGGTAAGTTACCAGAGGGTTGAGCACAGGTTAATTTGGGGTTTGCTTGTGTTTCACCCTGACAAACGTTGTGGTTGCTGCTTTAGTAGGGTTTCACCCAACTAACCCTGTAACCCATTTCCAAACCCTGGAAATAACTAAATGTCATTAATCAGATAGGAAAACTGTTGTGCAAGGAACACATCGTAATTTTTCTGTTGGATACCTTACCATCATTAAATAAATATATTTTACTTTTATCAATGTCCATTTTAGTTTGCTACCTTGTTATCTAAAATATGTCTTGGATAACAAGAATGAGTTGTTAAGCATTTAGGATATGTCGGTCACCAAATCCATTTTAATGGTCAAACATTCGATTTGCAAGGGAGAAATACAAATGGAACTGGAATGGCTGAATTTTACACTTGCACATAGTATTTATGATTAAGGATGACCAACATTCTGGTAGATTTTCCAGAGTCACAAATTTATTATTTCACCTCACCATCAGCCACCTCCAACTCGATTCCAGTTGCAGGATGTCTGTAACAATCTTTTTCTCAATTCTTCAGCAGCAAAATCACTGCCATTTACAGCAACTTTAGCCCACAACTGAACCCAACAGACAAACGTCTCCCAATCTTATCCAAAGAACAAATGCTAAGCACTTGGCCCATCATCACTCAGAAGAAACTGCTGCTACAATGAATTCTATACACTTAGGGGACCAATTAGACTCCTGCCCCCACCACACCTACTCGAGAGGGCAGTAACTAATCAGTGCCATTAAGCATGGGCCAAAAATCCGTTACGCTCGTGAAATTTGCGGATTTTCGGCAATTTCGCGATCCGCGAATCTTGCGAAATTGCCAAAAATTCGCAAGCGGGCAGATTTTTTTTTTATGGCCAGCTTACTCAAGGGACCCCTGCGCCCTTCAGCGTGATGGCATAGTAACACACACATGGTCACTGGAGACAAATCTTCTGCCACTTTACGCAGCTGTAGTGTAGGAAAAGCACTATACATTTACCCAACGAGGTAGCACTTACTGATTAGCCAGTAGAAAGTACTCCAGTTGAGTAGAGGTATCGCACAAAATGATGGCGTCTTCTTGGATAAATCTGAAAGGCAGGGTTCATTCTGGCACGATGCTCCTGTCACAAAAATTAAACCTCAACAGGAAGCACTTACAGATATAAATAAAGCAGGTGCCCGAGTTGAAGCTCAAGTTCAGTAATGCATTCATCAGCCCAAAAACAATTGTGAGCTTTGTCGAGGCTGGGCAGGTGTGCTTTCTCCCCATATCTACCGTCGAAAATTAGCTGTGATGCTGGATAGAGGCATTTGCATCCTTCACTTTCACGAGCGCAATCCCCATGCAGTTCCTGTGACCAGGAGCTTCTTTCTCCTCATCTGCTGCTCTAATCGGTCTCTGACCTTTTATACACTCAAGAGGCATGTGAACTCGCATAGAAGCCTGTGTTGCTGACGAAGGTTGGTAGTGCAGCCTGGCCTTTCATCCTGCAGGGGCTGTACACTCTGCCTGATAAGACCGTATTTTAGGCATGTGAAGCAGGTGTCTGTGCATCACACGACATTTGAACAGCACCGGCATGTATTTCCCACGTACGTGGCCAGTGCAGCCCCGCCTTTCATCATACAGTTCGCTGGATAAGAAAGCTTTATTATTCGTGGGAAAGCAGCGCAGCTCAGCCTTTCATCCTTCAAGGGTCAGTGTATATTTCCAGATAAAGCAAGTTATCATCGTGGGTGTGTGGGCTGGTGTCTGTGACACGCCTCATGGGTGCACAGTACCTAGTTAACAAGATGGGGCATAACTTGAGCTGCTAATTGTGGGATAAGAAATCAGGTTTGAGTCACCTCATAGGCTCAACATCCGGTGACTCCGGGCATGTTACTTAATTCCCCAGGTATATAAAAAACATGAAGATGCCCATGGTTCCTGCAGAGGATGTGGCAAACCAACTAGAGCTGACGATGGGGGGGATAGGGAGCAAGGTTAGAGTCTCGCCATATGCACAGCATCCAGTGATGCTGGGCAATTCACGTATTTTGATCGGTCTCTGACCTTTTATACTCACAAGAGGCATGTGAACTCGCATAGAAGCCCGCCCGTTTGGCCCCGCCCCTGACACTAGCAGTGTGCACTGCCTTCCAGCCATTTACCCACTATGATGGACAGCTCACTCAAGGGACCCCTGCACCCTTTGGCACGATGGCATATTAACACACACATGGTCACTGTAGACAACTCTTCTGGCACTTTATGCAGCTGTAGTGTAGGAAAAGCACTATACATTTACCCAACGAGGTAGCACTTACTGGATTAGCCAGTTGAAAGTACTCCAGTAATAGTTATGCAAATCGCAAAAAAATCCGCTAGTTCGCGGTAAAATCCGCAAAATTCACCCATAGTTAAGTGCCATGTTCACAGTCATTCTGAATGCCTCTGTCTCTTCTTAGCGGTACAAAAGGGGGTGGTGATGGACGGAGCATCTGAACCAATCAAACACTCACACCCAGTCAACAGATCTGAGTTTGATCCATCACCGTTCTTTAGCCCACTCTGCCACCCCAGTTCAGACATGGCCATATGCAAATCAGTCTGACCCTGTGCCTCATGGGAACAGTCCAACCCGAACTGCCAAGCCATGCTTTCCCTGGACCGGAACCAAGCTTCCTAGGACCGGTTTCTGGCATTTCAGCCGGGTTTGCTTGAATCCAGTGGCAAAGTGAGCAAGGGACTCACGTCTGAGCATACCCTGCCAACTTATGTCGAACAAAGCGGTACAAAAGGGGGTGGTGATGGACGAGCATCTGAACCAATCAAACACTCACAGCCAGTCAACAGATCTGGGTTTGCTCCATCACCGTTCTTTAGCCCACTCTACCACCCCAGTTCAGACATGGCCCTATGCAAATCTGTCTGACCCTGTGCCTCATGGGAACAGTCCAGCCCGAACTGCCAAGCCATGCCTTCCCTGGAATCGAAACAAGCTTCCTAGGACCGGTTTCTGGCATTTCAGCCGTCTTCAGCAAGTCTTGCTTGAATCCAGTGGCAAAGGGAGCAAGGGACTCACGTCTGAGCATACCCTGCCAACTTATGGCTGAACAAAGCGGTACAAAAGGGGAGGTGATGGACGGAGCATCTGAACCAATCAAACACTCACACCCAGTCAACAGATCTGGGTTTGATCCATCACCATTCTTTAGCTCACTCTGCCACCCCAGTTCAGACATGGCCATATACAAATCAGTCTGACCCTGTGCCTCATGGGAACAGTCCAGCCCAAACTGCCAAGCCATGCCTTCCTTGGACCGAAAACAAGCTTCCTAGGACTGGTTTCTGGAATTTCAGCCGTCTTCAGACGGGCTTGCTTGAATCCAGTAGCAAAGTGAGCAAGGGACTCACGTCTGAGCATACCCTGCCAAGTTATGGCGAATAAAGCGGTACAAAAGGGGATGGTGATGGACGAAGCATCTGAACCAATCAAACACTCACACCCAGTCAACAGATATGGGTTTGATCCATCGCCGTTCTTTAGCCCACTCTGCCACCCCAGTTCAGACTGGCCATATGCAAATCAGTCTGACCCTGTGCCTCATGGGAACAGTCCAGCCCGAACTGCCAAGCCATGCCTTCCCTGGACCGGAAACAAGCTTCCTAGGACCAGTTTCTGGCATTTCAGCCGTCTTCAGCCAGGCTTGCTTGAATCCAGTGGCAAAGTGAGCAAGGGACTCACATCTGAGCATACCCTGCCAACTTATGGCGAACAAAGCGGTACAAAAGGGGGTGGTGATGGACGGAGCATCTGAACCAATCAAACACTCACACCCAGTCAACAGATCTGCGTTTGATCCATCACCGTTCTTCGGCCCACTCTGCTACCCCAGTTCAGACATGGCCATATGCAAATCAGTCTGACCCTGTGCCTCATGGGAACAGTCCAGCCCGAACTGCCAAGCCATGCCTCCCCTGGACTGGAAACAAGCTTCCTAGGACCAGTTTCTGGCATTTCAGCCGTCTTCAGCCAGGCTTGCTAGAATCCAGTGGCAAAGTGAGCAAGGGACTCACGTCTGAGCATACCCTGCCAACTTATAGCGAACAAAGCGGTACAAAAGGGGGTGGTGATGGACGGAGCATCTGAACCAATCAAACACTCACACCCAGTCAACAGATCTGGGTCTGTCTCTTCTAAGGCCCTTCGAGATGCTTGGAAACACTCAATTGTTATCCGATTGCCGAAAAACCTTGGTTGGACCTTTCAAAGCTCGCTAACTATAGACTGATTCCATTCTATCATTCCAAAAAGGAAATCATCAACAAACACCTCACTGAATACCTCAATGAACACCATCTAATTGACACCACTCAGTCTGGTTTCAAACATAATCACAGCATGAAAACACCCCTTATCACTGACATGACATCCATATGACTGGACAGAGGAGATACAGCAGCCCTCATCCTCCTGGTTCTCTCCACTGTATTTTACACAGTCTCTCACCCCATCATCATCTAAAAGCTGCACAACATCAAGACCAAGCCCTGCGATGGATCTGCTCTTCCTGACTGGAAGGACCCAGTCAGCCAGGCTGGCGCTGGCACCGTACACCTCGGATTCCCATGACTTCCTCTACGGAGTTCCTCAATGGATCCTCGCTGAGCTTGACATTATTCACCATATACATGATCCCTCTAGCCAGCATCATCCATTCTGATGATATAAATGCTCTTTACTATGCTGATGACATGTGACTCATTCTACGTCACAGACAAAATACTCAAGTTCAATGCTTGCATGACTGAAATTGCCCACCGGATGAAGTCCAACTATCTAAAGCTGACCACCAACAATATCGATATGGTGATCTTCAGGAAGAGCACATCACAGTGGGACTCCATTTGGTGGCAAAGAGATCTAGGACCAACACCCACCTCACCACCCACACCTACAAGCTCTGGATCATAATAATAGGAAACTTTACATGACCCTCTAAGTTAATGTCATCACCTCCTCATGTTTCCATACCCTGAAGATGCTGAGTAAGATTTTTAAATGGCCCCCGATATGCACCCAGAAAAGTATGATGTATGTCGTAGTAACAAGTTAGCTGGACTATGGAAACACCCTATATGCTGATATAAAAAATAAACCTCACCAAAATGCTGCAAACCATTCAAAACTCAGCAGCCACAATTGCTCTCAACCTTCCATGCCGCATTCACATCACAACACACTTGAAGGAGCACAGGTCAAACTCCTCACCCACTCTTTGAAGCCAATACATAACAGTGGCCCATAATTCATCAAAAATGACAGTTGTTTTCACAAACCTTCCAGACGCCTCCCCTCATCTGGACTCCTATTTACACAAATCCCACACATACAGAAAACCAGATCTAGCAGTTGAGCGTTCTCAAACATCGTTCCTAAAGCATGGAACAACCTGCCTCTACACAAAAGTACCTCCTCCTCACTGTTTGAATTTCGCAAGAAGCTGAAGACATAATTTTTGAATTAGTCACTCTAGGCTCTAGGTGTGCCTAGACTGACACCTGCTCAGCACCAGAACACCCACCCGGATGATAGTGTGCTTTACAAATCATCATAATGTAACATCTTTATGGGTGGTCTTGTAGGCTTGCCTGATAAACTCCAGTAAATGTAGGTGAAAATCCACAATCTTATTGGGCCTGATTGACAAACATCTCATTGTGACCTACACTAGTAGTACTCCTGGCTTTCACGTGAATTCCAGGAGTAAGCCATGAGCATTCCAGGTTTACTCCTGAAATTCTGGAGTAAGCCACAAGTACATGAGTTAGTCTTGTGGGCGTAGAGCTAGATTGAAACATTTCGTATTTAATGGGTGTGCTGTCAATAGTGTGGCTTTACTGGGATTGTAAACAATGAATGGTAAATGTGAAAATGCACCTCAGCATTAGCTTTCCTTATGCAGAAGTTTCTTCCTCTTGGTAATTATGCATGCATACATTTGAACCATATGTAAACACAGAGAAAACATTGACTGCCTAAGATTTCCAGAAGAACTTTATAGAATACAAGCTGAGGAAACCATAATGTTTACTTTCACAGTTTGAGGTAATTGGGGAAAAGCTCTTCAGGGGTAAGTAGATATCTCTGTTAAGTTTTGACTGATTTACACATTTTTACTAAAATATCTTTGTGGATGTGTTGTGCCAGGGGAACTTCACTTTAAATTGTTAGTAAATTTCCTGTCCAACTGTAGGTTGCCCTATTAGCATTTGTTATTTAACTTCCCTAAAAAATTCTGAAACTCTCGTTTTCAAAAATTATTGGGCCATATTTCATTGACCAATGATTTGATGTCTTTATCTGTGATTGAACAGTTTTAAGGGTGTGAGGGGAGCACTCCTACATAAACTGATTTTTTTGCAACCTAATCCGATGGTGCTGCAACTAGTTGGGTTCGTCACGCCCGTGGTTAATTGACAAGTTCTGATGGGATAAGTTCACATCTAGTTGCGCACTATACACATGGTGTGATCCTACACCTTATAAAATATGCAATATCAACTCTATATACAATTGCCAATCAGTTATTTAATATCATAATCTGATTCTTTTTAGTTAATCAACTCATATTACATTCCATAGTTTTTATACAGTTTGTGATAAACACTTAGTACCAATATTTGCATATATACAATATTCACTCAAAAAAACATTTTGTATTCAATCAATATTTCACATTTTAACAGTTCCTGCCCAATGCATTTTGGCACTAAATTGTGCCTTCATCAGGGGCTGATCTGAAAAAAAGACAACATAATGTGTAAGTGTATTATATTCAACATGTGCCGTGGGGGTGATTATATGAGAATAATGCCTTTTCATACCTCTTAGTATCGTATGCGTTATGAGTCAGCTGAAAAATAAAACCAAGACTCGTGATGTTAAATCTAAAAGAACAATGTCAAGTCTGTATCATGAGAGCCAAAATTCTACTGGCTTACCCAATGCTTTCTGGGAGGTGATGTTCTAAGAGAAAAAATTGATAACAACCGGCTGTCAGTATAGTCGAGACTTAATCTCAATAAATGAGTAATTGTATAAGATGATAAATCCTAACTTATCTTGATAGATATCGACGACCTATAAACGCATAATAGGGCGTTTAGTTGTTTATAAAAATCTTAAGCGGATGTCTGTTTAGATCGAGCGGTCAATGGAAACATAACTTTAGAGTTTATTTGTTCTCCCTACGAAAAAAATGAACGAGTATCTATTAAGTTTCAAAATAATATTGATTCTAGCTGCTACCGCAGAAGGTGAAAATTCAAAAAATACCTGCAGATGCTGCCGACGCTGTTCAAAATAGAATGCTCGTGTGAGGGAAGTTCAGTGTGCTCCCGGCGTCTCATTCGTATATGCCAATCTGCGAAACACGCCATATGTTAAACACAGATGACGGACTCAAGCCTAGAGTCTGACTAAAACGGATAGCGTAATGGGGCGCCATTTTGTGATATGCAATCTAAGTGTGGAGTTGTACATGAACTCCAAGTTAATGAATAGATGTGCTGTAGTATATATGTATAATCTATGACTCATTTAAAGAAAACCGGGTGTGGTACAACATATCTTATTTGTGCCACGTTCGAGAGAATACCAATTCATTCGTGATGTAATCCTCTGTAGGGATAAATTCTATATTTTACCGCAATTTATGCACTAAAACATTACTGTTGTGCACAACCATGTTAGAAAAACATCTGAGATGTGTAGGTCTCAAATTTAGAAAAAAGAGAT
This sequence comes from Lissotriton helveticus, assembly GCF_964261635.1. Lineage (NCBI taxonomy): Eukaryota > Metazoa > Chordata > Amphibia > Caudata > Salamandridae > Lissotriton > Lissotriton helveticus. Next base: position 1,550,848,691 of record NC_136063.1, read on the forward strand.
GAACGTTCCCTATCTCTGTGAGTTAAAAATACTGTCGATTGTATATGGTGTACTAGTGCAGTGATGTGCAATCACATACATAACATGATCCCCGATATCAACGTGTATGTAAATGAGGGATAATATGTTGTGACATTAAAAATAACATTCAAAAATAACATAGATGATGATATTAAGATGAAGCATAAGCATGATATTATCATACGAAGTGTACCATATACTATTCACAAGATAAAATATACACATCACAAAATCCTTTTATGTTGATGGTTGCTACTAAACGAAAAAACTCTTCTAAAGATGATGCTATACATTGCGCTGCTATTGATTATCCTCCTCTTAATACTGAAAGATACTGTAAACTGTGTTGAATGCTAGTTTATCAGACTGTCTATCTCATCAGTACTAAAGGTGACATGAAAGGTCATATCTATCATTTAAACCCGTAGGCTGCATTGTCTGCAATTGTTTGATCCAGTACAATTCTCGTTGTAAAAGTTTCTGTCTATTGTCAATACCAGATCTGATTTGCACTTTCTCAATAATAAAAAAACGTAGTTGGGAGATCTTATGATCAGCTTCCTTCCAGTGAGTGGCAAGTGGTGAAGATAAGTGCTGGTTACGTATTCTGCTCTTATGCTCAGTTAATCTCGTTTTAATCTTCCACTCAGTTTTGCCAACGTACATTTGGCCGCATGTGCATTTAATCCCATACACCACGTTTTGAACATTGCAATCACTGGTATGTCTCAATTTTATAATTTTGCCGGTGGTTGGGTGTGTGAAGGTGTTGCGAGGAATTATGTTATTACAGTGTGTACAGTTCTGACAACGTACGGTGCCCTTGTGGTCGATACTGCTATCATCCAATGCAGAACGTTTCAAAATGTGTCTGATATTAGGCCCTCTTGTGTAGGCATGCATCGGCTGTTGTGAGAATATGCCATTAAAATCCTTCTCTGAGGATAAAAGTACCCATCTTCGATTGATAATCCGTTTTACATTTGCTGATGCTGTGGTGTACTTTGACACAAAAACCATTCTTTCCTGATGGATAAGGGGTCTTGGTTGAAATAACGATTGTCTGTCCATTTGTTTGACCTTCTCTTTACTGTGTTCCACTACTTCCGTGGGGTATCCACGTTCTTGGTATCTTCGAGCGAACTTTTCAATGTTAGCATCAGATGTTGTAGTTTGTGAACAAATCCTCTTGATGCGAATAAATTGAGACAGTGGTAAATTCCTCACTAATGGCCAGGGATGGAAACTAGTGTAGTGCAATGCACTGTTACGATCTGTGGACTTAGTATAAAGTTCTGTATTAAAGCCATTGGGTTTTTTATGTATCCTCACATCTAAGAAATCCATCATGTTGCGATCAATTTTGTGTGTAAATTGGATCCTTGGGTCCACCTGATTAAGATGTTGTATCATGTCCAATAACGTTTCCTCGGTACCTTGCCAAATTAACGACCTCTTTTTAATTATATTATACTAAGTCCACAGATCGTAACAGTGCATTGCACTACACTAGTTTCCATCCCTGGCCATTAGTGAGGGATTTACCACTGTCTCAATTTATTCGCATCAAGAGGATTTGTTCACAAACTACAACATCTGATGCTAACATTGAAAAGTTCGCTCGAAGACAACAAGAACGTGGATACCCCACGGAAGTAGTGGAACACAGTAAAGAGAAGGTCAAACAAATGGACAGACAATCGTTATTTCAACCAAGACCCCTTATCCTTCAGGAAAGAATGGTTTTTGTGTCAAAGTACACTACAGCATCAGGAAATGTAAAACGGATTATCAATCAAAGATGGGAACTTTTATCCTCAGAGAAGTATTTTAATGGCATATTCTCACAACAGCCGATGCATGCCCACACAAGAGGGCCTAATATCAGACAAATTTTGAAACGTTCTGCATTGGATGATAGCAGTATCGACCACAAGGGCACCGTACGTTGTCAGAACTGTACACACTGTAATAACATAATTCCTGGCAACACCTTCACACACCCAACCACCGGCAAAATTATAAACTTGAGACATAACAGTGATTGCAATGTTCAAAACGTGGTGTATGGGATTAAATGCCCATGCGGTAAAATGTACGTTGGCAAAACTGAGCGGAAGATTAAAACGAGATTAACTGAGCATAAGAGCAGAATACGTAACCAGCACTTATCTTCACCACTTGCCACTCACTGGAAGGAAGCTGATCATAAGATCTCCCAACTACGTTTTTTTATTATTGAGAAAGTGCAAATCAGATCTGGTATTGACAATAGACAGAAACTTTTACAACGAGAATTGTACTGGATCAAACAATTGCAGACAATGCAGCCTACGGGTTTAAATGATAGATACGACCTTTCATGTCACCTTTAGTACTGATGAGATAGACAGTCTGATAAACTAGCATTCAACACAGTTTACACTATCTTTCAGTATTAAGAGGAGGATAATCAATAGCAGCGCAATGTATAGCATCATCTTTAGAAGAGTTTTTTCGTTTAGTAGCAACCATCAACATAAAAGGATTTTGTGATGTGTATATTTTATCTTGTGAATAGTATATGGTACACTTCGTATGATAATATCATGCTTATGCTTCATCTTAATATCATCATCTATGTTATTTTTGAATGTTATTTTTAATGTCACGACATATTATCCCTCATTTACATACACGTTGATATCGGGGATCATGTTATGTATGTGATTGCACATCACTGCACTAGTACACCATATTCAATCGACAGTATTTTTAACTCACAGAGATAGGGAGCGTTCATCTCTTTTTTCTAAATTTGAGACCTACACATCTCAGATGTTTTTCTAACATGGTTGTGCACAACAGTAATGTTTTAGTGCATAGATTGCGGTAAAATATAGAATTTATCCCTACAGAGGATTACATCACGAATGAATTGGTATTCTCTCGAACGTGGCACAAATAAGATATGTTGTACCACACCCGGTTTTCTTTAAATGAGGCATAGATTATACATATATACTACAGCACATCTATTCATTGACTTGGAGTTCATGTACAACTCCACGCTTGGATTGCATATCACAAAATGGCGCCGCATAACGCTATCCGTTTTAGTCAGACTCTAGGCTTGAGTCCGTCGTTTAACATATGGCGTGTTTCGCAGATTGGCATATACGAATGAGACGCCGGGAGCACACTGAACTTCCCTCACATGAGCATTCTATTTTGAACAGCGTCGGCAGCATTTGCAGGTATTTTTTGAATTTTCACATTCTGCGGTAGCAGCTAGAATCAATAATATTTTGAAACTTAATAGATACTCGTTCATTTTTTTCGTAGGGAGAACAAATAAACTCTGAAGATATGTTTCCATTGACCGCTCGATCTAAACAGACATCCGCTTAAGATTTTTATAAACAACTAAACGCCCTATTATGCGTTTATAGGTCGTCGATATCTATCAAGATAAGGTAGGATTTATCATCTTATACAATTACTCATTTATTGAGATTAAGTCTCGACTATACTGAATGCCGGTTGTTATCAATTTTTTCACTTAGAACATCATCTCCCAGAAAGCATTGGGTAAGCCAGTAGAATTTTGGCTCTCATGATACAGACTTGACATTGTTCTTTTAGATTTAACATCAGGAGTCTTGGTTTTATTTTTCAGCTGACTCATAACGCATACGATACTAAGAGGTATGAAAAGGCATTATTCTCATATAATCACCCCCACGGCACATGTTGAATATAATACACTTACACATTATGTTGTCTTTTTTTCAGATCAGCCCCTGATGAAGGCACAATTTAGTGCTGAAATGCATTGGGCAGGAACTGTTAAAATGTGAAATATTGATTGAATACAAAATGTTTTTTTGAGTGAACATTGTATATATGCAAATATTGGTACTAAGTGTTTATCACAAACTGTATAAAAACTATGTAATGTAATATGAGTTGATTAACTAAAAAGAATCAGATTATGATATGAAATAACTGATTGGCAATTGTATATAGAGTTGATATTGCATAATTTATAAGGTGTAGGATCACACCATGTGTATAGTGCGCAACTAGATTTATCTGTGATTGAGCACTTGTTATGTTGCGATCGGATAGGGATAGGGAAGGAACAGGAGGTCAATAAAATGAAAGTTAGAAAATTGTAAAGGCATCGAATGAATGTGAGAGTGATGCGGATAACAAAGGTAAATTCACATTTTTTCATCAGTTATAGGGCATATATTGGAAAAAAGTGCATTTTGAGTATGACGAGATTCTGAAACCAACACTGTGAATGCGCTGAATGTTCTGTGGGGTACAAATGTGCTTTCTAAGTGCCTCTTGCAAAAACTGTGTGCTCTAGGAGGATGGGGTGCCGCAGTTCAACTCTTGCTGCATCCTTGTTCACAAAGGGAAGAAGTGCGTTTTGCACCTTATATGCAGCCGTTTTACCATGTTTATCTGGCTTGGTGCAGGAGAATGGCTAGCAGTAACAGAAGACAGAACTGCCTCCTTCCTGTAAACTCTGCAAAACTGTGTCTTTCACTGAGCGCAATTTAGTTGTGTAGAAAACTACTGTTTTACAATTCTAGCCTTCAGTGGATTTTTGTGTGTAAGTTATTGACTGGGTCGGAGAGGAAGAAAAAGTACAGGCTTTTAGATGAAATAGTTGTTGTAGGTTGCACTAAACAACAAGTACCAGGCAAACCACTTAAGAGATGAGAAGCATTAGGTGCACAGAACGATAAATGAAAACAATGTATTAACATGATCCCACTAACTAAAACATAGAAGCAATGGTGATATAAAATCAAATCTTTGTTAAATAAAAATGGAAAGAAAACTTGGCCTGGTAATAAAACATGGAATAAAAATACACACCTGTAGAAAATTCTGAATGTATTAAAAAATGTTACCTATTATAACAATTATAAAGTAAAGCATGAAGACAAAAATCTTCAAGTTTAATGTACACCAGTCAAAATATAGTAAAAATAAATCTAGTTGAGACTGGCCTCACTGTAGATACAATAAAGAAGTGGGGTGATCTGTGCCATACACAAGGTCAGCGAAAATGCATAGATTAAAATGAATAAGAGGACAGGATGGAAATTATTCTGGAAAGTGGAAGGAAGAAAAAGAAAATTAAGCAGGGGAACGTGTGGGAATCTGCAAATAGAAAAACACACATATAAAGTGTGTCAGTCTCAAATTACAAATGTTACACCCACATCAACACAATGCTACAACAGTCCAAAGATGCTGACATCTTCTTCATCTAAGACTAAGGGCCTGATTATGATCTTGGTGGATTGAATACTCCATCACATATCCTGTTTGCCATATTACAAGTTCCTTATGGTGTAATGAAATTGTAATATGGCAGATGGGCTATCTGACACGTTTGTGACAGAGTAACCCTGCCCACCAAGATCCTAATCAGGCCCTTAAAGTAACTTTTGCACCACACACATGATCGCTCAAAAGTACTGCAAGTGACTCACACATAAAGCAACTGAAGCATGGAATAATACTAACAGCATTCATCATACATTGAACACATTTTAAAAAGGAAACGAATACAAATCCTATTGCAATCAAATTTAAAAATCTTATAAAAAATGTAAATGGCCAAATCATAAACATTACAGACATACTTTCAAATCAGATTGTAAAAAATTTAAATTGATTAATATACTTTGAGAATTGCAAATATGTAAATTTTGAATGAATTATAAAAAACCCTCACTATTCTCACATCTAAAGTCATTCCCCGCATACTCAAAGAAACATTTTGCATGTCATGCACACAAACACACACATTCTCTCTGAATAATGCACAACACAACTCTTGTTTATGCCTTGCTCTATGATGTCTTACAGCGTAAGTGGAAGAGGGCAGGGGCTAATGTGAGGGTTATTTCTATGAGTTTTAACTTATGATGATGTTCAGATATGCATTGCTTTCCTCTAATAAAGCATGGTTTCCTATCTTTTCAACTTGTAGTTTTATATAACAGATCAAATCCTATTCTAATGGCCGTATTTTGAGTTGTCCACCAATCACTCATGTAAGAGGGTGGGAGCACCTGTGCCTATTACTAGGTGTGAGACTCTGCTAGCTATGTGTCAATTGCATGTAGGGACAATGTTTATGTATGGAGAGATCTCTTAATGTAAATCTACCTTTTTGAATTGCCCCCTTTGCCGTTATCATATCAAGTCATGGCTTTTCGTAATTTGCTCTTAAAAGCCCTTTGGATACTCCAATAAGTGTGAAATTGTAAGATGCAGGTTTAAGCCTAAAGCTTGCTAAATAGAGCCTAATCATTAAGCCCAACACACAAATATTGATATGATACTGCTCTGACAATACTTTCATTACAGCCTTTTTGTTTCTACATCTAGATGCCAACAATTTGAACATTTGATTTCAGCATGTTAATAATGAATCGATTGCCTTTGAAATATAGGTCTAGGGTAGATAATATATGGGATAAAGTACCTCCTGCCATGTATTCTAAGGATTTTTCAAGTCACAATTGAATTGTTTAACCAAATAAAGGAACAAACCCAAAGGCTGAATTCCTCTAAAAGGTCCGGGGACTTATAGGTTACTTTCAGTATCGTCTTAATGGTCCGAAAATGGTACTTTACTGCTTATAATGAATACCCATGCAGCCACCTATCCCAAAAACTGCGTACATCCTTGGTGTAAAGAGATAATAGAAAGAGGAAGTAGTGGAAAACAAAACACACCAACATACAGCTAATAACATGTTGCAAAGCGACATTAGAATTAACTTAATGTTTATTTATTTTGAAAGTTTTATATAGCGCGCGGGTATCAGAGCACTTTACAGGAAAAATATAAGGAACAGAGGCAGACATGGCAACACAATATATGAGTGAATCTAATACACAGTTGAGCTAAAGAAAAGTTAGCAGATATATTACATGGTTATATAAATAATTTGAGAAAAGAATGTCACTTCTTTTTGAGCAAGGTCTAATACAAAGTAGTAACTGAAAACAGAAATATATAAATAGTTCAAGTAAATTTAGCCATGAGAATAGGTGGTATAGCTTACTTGTCTCTTCCCTACTGCTCAGCCAGAGTGAGTGCTGGTGTACTGGATGTTGTTGGAATGTTGGATGTGTGTGATGTCACGGGATGCTTGGGGTCTGGAGCTGTGTGGAGTGGCAGTTGGTGGATGCAGGCTGAGCAGCAGGGAGGCTGCTTCTGGTGGGGCTTTTGTCATCTTTACTTATTTACTTGAAACCTAACTTGGAATTAAGCTTTATTAAATCCAGCTTGTTATATATACCTGGCTCAAGGACTTCGTTATTTACAACATTTTTTCACTTCTTTTTTGAAAGAGGCAGTAGAGGAGTATTATCTTCTTTCTGTGGGTAAGGAATTCCAGATCCTGGGGGCCATTCCTGAGAAAGTCCGGTTGTATGATTTTTTTCTTGGCAAACCTTTGCGGTTTCAGAAGAAGATTCCTGGAGTTCCTTGTGGATCTGTTACCACAGAAGAGCACCAGTTTCTGAGCTAGATAACTTGGGGTACTTTGGTGTAGAGCCTTGTGCGTCATACATGCGATTTTCAGATAAATTCTCGCCTCCAAAAGTAGCCAGTTGAGGGTTCTAAGGTCTCTGGAGATGTGACAATTTCTTTTGGAGCCTGTGATGAGTCTAGCCGCTGTGTTGATTGTGGCTCTTAGAGGGGCCTTAGCTGATCTGGGAAGGCCGCAAAGAGCGACACTCCCATAATCCACTATTGGGATTACTAAAGCTTGCACTGCCTGTTTGAAGTCAGTTGCTGGCAGGAATGGTTTCAGTCTTCTCAAGGTGTTCATCTGAAAATGTGCCCCTTTTGTCGAGGTGCTGATGTGTTTCTGCATATTTAGATATCTGTCAGGCGTTATTCCCAGTGATTTTGCTGAGTCGACAATGAGTGGTTGACCTTTGATTGCTGTTAGGTGGTTCAGCAAGTCGAGGATGATGGTCAATTGGTTGGGTGGAGCGATTAAGAGCAATTCGGTTATGAGGTTATTTAGATTCAAATGGTTTTCGGCCAGCCAGGTCTGAGTTTTTTAAAGCGCTGAGTTGAGAGATTTGATGTCCTCAAGTGAATTAATCTTTAGGTAGAGTTGTGTATTATTTGCGTACATGTGATAATGGACTTTAGATGCGCTGAGAAGTTAAGGGGAGTGGTTCCATGGAAAGGTTGAAAAGGGTGGGTGAGAGGGATGATCCCTGCGGTACTCCTAAAGTGACTGGGATGGGTTTGGATAAGGACTGATTAACCTTGAAACTTTGTGATCCATTTTGGAGGATAGAGGGAACCAAGTAAGTACAGGGCCGGATAATCCCATTCTGTATTTCATGAGATCAAGCAAGTTGTTGTGGTTGACTGTGTCAAAGGCCGAAGATAGGTCAAGCAAGTTTAGTAGACAGGCTTCGTTTTGGTCAATTATTTTTTATTTTTATTTTTTTTAATTATTTTATGATATAAAGAGAACATAGGGCATACAATAATCATACAATACAGTTGTATCATTCAGCGTTTGGGACATGTAAATCGAGAATACAGCTGGCGACTACACAAACAATCCGAAAGGACAAGAACTTTTGGCACCTCATTAAGGAGACAGTATTTCTTATCACCCTCACTCACTCCGAATCATCCTCACTTTCCAACACTGGCGGTTCACACAAAGAACCCCAGTATTCATTCCATGCACCCCATATTCGGACCCACTTCCGATGGCACTTCCGGTTCAAATACACAGCTCGTTCCGCCAACATTGCGGAATCAAAATCATTGAACCAATCATTGAGTGTTGGCATCACCGGGGACCCCCAAAATTTGGCTAAATTCCTTTTAGCATACATGATGCCCAATGTCATCCAATCCTGCGTACAGCGTGTTAAGTCATTTGGTTCCCAAATATTCAGCAAACAACACCTAGGGTCCGGAGTCACAGATACCTTTACCACTTGTGACATGGTCCTCATGACCTTGGCCCAATATGCAGTCATTAAAGGACAGTCCCAAATAGTGTGAAAAAACGATCCCTCCTCCCCACATCCCCTTAAACAAAATGTATGCGTGGCCCTCCCAATCGCATATAAAGTGGTTCTAGTATAGTAGACTTGATGCAGTATCTTCAGTTGTGCAAGCCTAAGTCTAGATGGTATAGCCACCTCCCTAGGAGAGGAAAGCGCAGTCTGCCTGTCCGCTTCATCAAACTCTCCCACCTCACGAGCCCAGGTATCTTTAAGTTTCAGGGTAGGGTCAGGGAGATTATTAATAATCTTACGATATACAAAGGATTCTGCTTTTTTGGGCATATGCTCCGAGAGGAGCCTGTCTTCAAGTGGAGTGGATTCAGGCACAGCATCACCCGGACGGATGATCGAACCCAAGGCATGACGTACCTGCAAATCGCTAAATCGCTCCGCGAGGGCTAAGTCGTATGTGCGTCCGAAGTTGTTCAAATGTCAGAATGTTGCCCTGCTTCCACAGATCCCCAACAGTTGAAATCCCAATCAAGTCCCATGCCACAAAGCCTTTAGTGTGCCTCAGGCTGCCCAACTTCTGAGACGACCAAAGTGGTGTCATGAGAGTAAGTGTGTCCGTACATTTAAGACGGGCCTGAGCCACGTACCACAGCTTGACTGTCTGCGCCGTTGGGCCGATCAGGTGCCTCTTTTATTATAGAGTGCGCCAAGCACACCCGCCCCACCCAGGTCATATCTATCCGCCTTGAATGCCGGTTCTTCCTGGGGGCATGCAGCCAGTGATTTATAATCTTTAGCTGGGCTGCCCAATAATATAATTGAAAATCCGGGAGGGCGATCCCCCCGTCGTACCAGCTTCTGACCAATTTCTGCCGCGATATACGGGCCGGTTTATTGCCCCAGAGGAGGCTCGAAAGCAGCGCCTCTATTGACTTGAAATACTTCGGGGCGATGGGGTAAGGGGTATTCTCAAGAACATACAGCAATCTGGGCAAAGTCATCATTTTATACAAAGCCGCTCTACTCAGAAGCGTCAAAGGCAGGGAACACCAATGTTTAACATCTGCCCGGAAACGGTCGAGTGGGGGTTCTAAATTATGACGAAAAAAAGCGTCGTAATCAGGTGTGATCCAGACCCCTAAATACATAAAGGGTTTATCGGTAATCCTCAGTGCGCAGTCCGCTGGGAGCTGAGGTGGGGGACCCTTCAGGACAAACAAAACCTACTTGGACCAGTTAATGTTATATCCAGAAACCGGCCGAAAATCTCAAAAATATTAAGGTGCATTATAATGGACTGCCTTGGGAGGGTCAAATAGAGATGAATATCGTCCGCATATAACGATATGAGGTCCTCCCACGTAGCCGTCCAATTAAGGCCCCACACCATTGGGTCCCACCGGACCCAGGCAGCAATGGCTCCAGCACCAGAGCGAAAAGCAAGGGCGACAAGGGGCATCCCTGGCGCGTTCCACGGCTAAGTGGAAAGTTTCCGGAGATATGGCCGTTTGTTACTACGTGCGCCAGGGGCTCAGCATAGAGGAGTTCCACCCATGCACAGAATTTAGGCCCAAAACAGGGATGTCGGAGGACCGCGAATAAGTATGGCCATTCCACCATGTCAAACGCCATCCGTGCATCTAAGGACAGAATAACTGCAGGTTCTGGGAGACTCGGCATCTGCGCCAAAACTGCGTGTATTCGGTGCATATTGAGAGCAGTATTTCTGTTGGGCATAAACCCAGATTGGTCCGGGTGTAACAGTGTCGCAAGATGTGGAGTCAATCTATTTGCTATCATTTTAGCCAAAATGTTGGCTTCAGCGTTGAGTAGAGATATCGGATGATATGACGTACATTCATCCGGGGGTTTGCCCTGCTTAAGAATTGTAATTATCAAAGCCATTCGCTGATCCAGTGGTAGTTTCCCCTTATCCGAACTGTCACGGAACATTGCATGGAGGTATGAAACAGTCACATCCGCGACCCGTTTATACAACTCAATTGGCATCCCGTTGGGTCCCATAGCCTTACCCGATTGTAGCGAGTGTATTGCTGCCGAGACTTCGTCTTTTGTAAAGTCAGAGTCCAGGAGCTGAGCCTCCTCCTCTGACAAAGAGGGAATTCGTATGTCTTTAATATAAGTCTGGGCCTCTTCCATTGTTATATGAGATGTAGATGTATAAACCTGTTCATAATAGTCAGCTAAGGGATTTTTAATCTCTGATGGAGACGTGACTATTCCGTTTGTCGGTGTACGAAGTTGTGCAATAGTCCTCTGTGCCCTTTCTTTCTTATCTAGCCATGCCAAGAGTTTGCCCGTCTTATCACCCTGCTCGTAAATAGTGTGCCTGGTGGTTTGAAGACACAGCTTGACCTGTGCCTTTTGAAATTCAGTAACTTCGTATTGTTTGAGGCTCAGATTATGGGCCGTCTCCACAGTAGGGCTGGCCTCGTGTAGGTTCTGGAGCGCTATAAGTTCCGCTTCCAGAGCCTCTAGGTCATTCTGCATCGCCCGTCTGTGCCCCGTGATGGAAGAGATTGCCTGCCCCCGTAGCACCGTCTTGTAGGCCTCCCACAGGACACCAGGAGATTGCACTGAGCCCAGGTTATCTTGAAAATATTGCTTCATGCCCACAACAATATCTTTCCTAATCGCGGGGATCTGTAAATAGCCGGGGGAAATGGGAAAAATGCATTTACGCACTTTCGTGTGAGGGTTGTAGGTCAGACTGACCAGTGAATGATCCGAGATCCCCCTCGGCCGTATTTCTATGGAGGTCAAATAAGGAAGACTGTCCGCCGACACAAAGAAGTAGTCAATACGGGAGAGACTATTATGCGCCCCCTATTGAAAAGTGTAACCCCGGTCCCCGGGGTGTCTATATCTCCATCCGTCTATTAGCCCTAATGCGTCCAAAAACCCACTCATACGTGAGTCGCTCGCCCCTGTCGTTCTGCTCGGGTGACGGTCCAGTGCTCCGTTCATGACTGCATTCAAACCCCCCCCCACAATAATGTCACCTTCAGGAAGATTCAATAAAAATGCACTAAGGGCTGGAAGGGTCCCAGAATGGAGAGCCGGGGGAGCATACACTGACACAACAATAAATCGTTTCCCATCCCACTGACACGTTATAGAAGCAAACCTCCCAAGGGCTTCCTCATGCACCTGATGTACAATTAAAGGAAATCTCTTCCGTACTAGGATACCAACCCCTCAGGAGCCCGTGGAGAATTCTGAGTGCGCTACCATTTCATACCCCCAGCGGTCCAAGGCCCTACAGGTCGATCCCACCAAGTGTGTTTCCTGAAGCAATGCTATAGCCGGTGCTGTACGTCTCAAATATTGCAATACCAATCCCCGTTTAATCTTATCTCCCAGCCCATGTACATTCCAAGTAACAACTGTCAACGGGGGCACAGGAGTCAAATAGGGGACACCAGCAGAGTCGTCAGTGTACATCAAATCCTGATCCACCATTGCCATCCGTACAATACTCCAAACCGTTCTCGTCTTCACACATCCCGCTCATCACAGCAAGTGGTTGCAGCCCAAAATTGAAACTTGAAACAACACCCAGAAAAACCCCACCAACCCACCCCACAGTCCTAGAACGTACTGAATACCCGTCCCACAACTCCCAAAGAACGTCCCACCCTCTACCACTCACCCCCTCCCTGCTCCCCTGCCTGTGGATGTAGAACGACCCAACCCCCAAAATGGCGGAGTGTCTCTACCCCTTCCAACCATGCTGAAGCGCAAATGAGGGGAATCTAGCCCCCCCTCCACTAGCGATGAATATTGGCGGCTGTTCAACACAGTACGATAAACAAGGAGACGCCCTTAATGATCCTCATAGCATATCTTGGCAATCAATAAATCAAACATATTACACCCCTTCCATACTGCTAAGCTATCCCCCACCCAGGGTTTTCACACTGACAAGTTCTGTCACCGACCCCCCTCCCCCCACTCCACCTGCGGTCTGTTAGATCATCATGTCCCCACAGTCAAACAGGAAGCTGCATCATTCTTGTTCATCCAGACCACTCGTCTCCACTGCAGGTTCCGTTGCAGCTCCTACCTCACCCGGATCATCACCGTTCCCATGTCTTGGTCTGTCACGACGAACACCCCTCCGGCCTCCAACGGTGGTCCAACCCTCCAGCCACTCCCAGGCCGCGTCCGGTGAATCAAAGAACCAGGGTTTGCCATCCCATTCCACTCTTAACTTGGCCGGGAAGAGCATCGCATACTTCAAATCCTTGCTACGCAGCTCTCTCTTGACCGCCTGAAAGCTTCTCCTCTGTGCTTGGACTCTGGCTGTAAAGTCAGGGAAAAAGGATACCCCATAGTTGTCAATTTTAAGTGGAGGGCCGGATCTGGAACACTGCAAAATGCTGTCCCTGTCTCTGAAGTTAAAGACCCTGGCGATGATTGGCTGTGGCGGGGCCCCAGGCTTGGGCCGGCCGCCTGGCACCCTGTGTGCCCGCTCTATTGAGAAGTAACTTGTCAGAGCCTTGGGCTTTAGGTGTTTAGTGATTAGTTCTTCCACATAGAGATCAGCCGCAGGCTACTCCGTTTTTTCCGGGACGCCCAATATCCTGATATTGTTCCGGCGGGCTCTCCCTTCATAATCGTCCAGCTGCTGCGCCATCCTGACCTGTCGTTTTTCCATTTCTTCCATTTGACGCTGAAGCTCCGAGGTGTCATCTCGTAGGGCCGTCGTCGTTATCTTAAGTTCCTGCACTCTCTCATTCATCTGTTTAAAGTCTGCCCTAAGCAGGGAGACCTCCACTGTGACTGAGTCCATGCAGGTACGCATCCCACCGATGGCAGCCAAAACGTCACTGAGCGTCGGTTCCTGCTCGGCTGGTTGGGTCTCCTCCGGTGCACCCTTATCCGACCTTGGTGAGTCACCTTTATCTCCTCCCTTGGACCATGCAAATTTGGACAGCCTCCCCTGGGCATTGCTTCTGGAGCCCCTGCCCCCTGTCGCCATTATGAGGGCTGTCCGTAGTCACCTTTCCACCTTGAAGGGACAGAAACAGAGAACAGTCACAGCTCCGTGAGACCCAGCAGCACCTTGAAGGACTCGCGAGAAGGTGGGGGCACCGCCCAAGCCGTACAGGATAGCAGAGGGCACCCCGAGAGGGGGGGTCCCACTAGTGAACCAGTTCAGCCGGCAGCTCAAAGTACCATCTTCAAGGCCCAGTTCACCTTTCATGCCGGGGCCAGTGCAGCGCACCCCGTAACGTCTTGCCACTCGTGAAGGGGTACAATATAATCGGGATGGCACTCCCAGAGGTCCACGAGGCCCTACACCAAGGTTCAAAGTTCACCAAGGCGCCGGCGTAGGTCAGCTCCACCCCAGCGTCGCAAGATAACAAATGGCCAAGTCTCGACCTGCAGCGCCCCACGCAGAAAGCCCACCAGGGATACCAGGCCTCAAGGCTGACCCCAATCAGCACAGAGATATGCCCGGGGGGAGATCGGGACACCTTGTCATCTTCAATGTTGTCTCCGTCTTATTTCCTGCTGCCTCTCCTTCAGGCCAATAGCTTCCTTTTTTTCATCCGCTTTACCCCCGTTTAGCAGCGACGGGGGGCACAGCACCACGGCGGCGCTCTCTCAAGGGGGGGCCCGCACACAGTAAAAAGTCCCAAAAGCCGGGGCCTGGATTGTTAAGGCGCCCGGAGCGGAGCCCTCTTTCCACGGTCGCGCCGCAGCCGGAAGAAACAAAGGGCCTCCCTCGCCGGCCGGGTCTACACACCCACTCCCCACCTCCTCCGGTGGCAGTAGAGGGGGAGCCTCACCGCTCAATGTTACTCCGGGGAGCGCCGCCCACAGTCCAGAGGCCCAAAAGCCGGGGCCTAGATTTCCAGGCCACCCCTTGCCGGGGCCCTCACCTCCTGCAGCGCCGCCATCCGGGGTGAGAAAGCCTCTCCCAACAAGCCGGACTCCTCACTCATCTCCGCCGCTCTCCAGCCATCGCCGCCGAAGCCGCTCCAAAGGGGGCCGCCAAGCTTCATGCGCAGCAGCGGGTCTTCTCCTCACCGCGGCTCGTGCCCCAGACCGCCACTGCCATTTTCCCAGGGCCCGTCCCCCGGACTCACTGCACCGGATTCTGCCGTCGCCAGGGCAGATGCGGCCCCCGCCAGATCACAGCCAGGTGGGGATTGTCCGGGCAGTCACCAGCAGGTTTTTGCCCGCGTTTAGTTGATGTGGAAGGCCTGTGGCATCACTATTTCGCCGTGGTCACGGGAGAGCTCGCTCAGGCGCAGCCATTACCTTCAGCTGCTGGCCACGCCCCTTGGTCAAGTATTTTTAATGCGTCATCCATTATGTGTGTCATGGTTGATTCCATACTGTGACCTCCCAGGAAGCCTGATTAGTATTTGTTAATCAGGTTGAAATGATCTATGTGGTTGCCCAGCTGTGTGTGAACACATTTTTCTAAGAGTTTGGCCAGAGTGGGGATGTTGGATATTGGGCGATAGTTGTTTAAGTTCAACGGGTCTGCTGATGGCTTCTTTAACATAGGGGATACCTGCCCTGATTTAAGGATTTCTCGGATGGTTGCGTGAAGGAGGGAGGTGTTAATGATCTTGGTCCATAGAGGCAGTAAAAGTGGAATTAATTCTTTTAGGCAGTTTGAGGGCAGAGGGTCTGTGAAGTGGTTGGAGGGGTTCAAGGCTGTTAGAATTTTTAGTTTAGTTTCTTCACCATACATGTTGAAGGAGGACCATGATGCGTTGTTTTTGAGGTCGAACTTTGCGGAGCATATGGGTGGTGCTACCGGTGTGCACATTGGAGTGACCATCTGAGTTTTGGAAAGGGATATTAGGTAATTGAGCAGGTCCGTCTTTATGTGTTCCGTCTTCAAGGAGGCAAATTCCTCGCAATTGTGTAGTGTGTCTGGGTTATCCTGGTGGTGGGGGCGTACACCTTTAGTTTGCCCTTTAGTTAATTTGAATAGCTTTTTGGTATGGTTCTTTGCTTGATCTAATTGAGTACTGAAGAAGTGCACCTTTGATCGTCTGATCTTTCTGTAATAGGAGTTTCTCGCGGATCTTCATAGCATAAGGTGGTCAGAAGATGGAACAGATCTCCACTGTTATTCGATTAATCGTCTGTCTTCATTTAACCTACCATCATACCACGGTTTTGGATCTTTTGTGGAGATTCTTTTGAGTTGTAGGGGAGCTAGTTTGTCTAGTAACATGTCCATGCAATGGAATTTATGGTTGGTCAGACTATGAACATTGGATGAGCCTTCAGGGGGAAGCAGGCTGTTGGGGTTGGAGGTTGAGAGTAAGTTGGAACTGAGATTTTTCAGATCCCTCTTCCAAATTTTAGTTCTTGTGGGTTGTGCAGAGGGTAATTTACCTGAGTCATTGATGTTGAATGTAATTATGTGGTGGTCACACCCGTCACAAGGGATGATCGATTCTAAATGAGTAGAGTCAGCTTTGGAGATTACTAGACCGAGGGTTGCACCTTTATCATGTGTGGCGCTGTTGCAGATTTGGGTAAGGTTAAGGTCTGAGAGGAAAGCTTTGAGGCTATTGACCCCTGGGTTGTCCAGATCATCCCAATGAAGAATGAAGTCACCAAGGAATATTTGAGTATTATGAAGATCTACGTTTGTGGCTAGAATATTCATGAGTGTTCGATGAAGGTAAAATTATCTCCTGGGCGGGGGGGTAGAATGTATGTAGTGAGCATATTGGTTTGTTATTACTAGTGATAACTAAGCAGAGGTATTCACAGAAGGATAATAACTGGGAGTGGGAACATTTCACTGATAATATTGTGAAATAATGTAAATTAAAGTGCAAAGCTAATGACATTTAAAAACATGAATTTAATGTAAAATTATACTAGGCAATCATACTTAAAAAAGGTAGGCTTAATATGCTGAGACACTGCCATATCAAAGTTAACAGAGTTACGAAATTTTAAATTCAACATTTAAACTTGGTCTTGACCTTTTTTACTGACTTTTTTCCAAAGAATAGTTGCTATGCAAAATGTTTTTTCTCTTCATTATATAGATATTTCAGCTTCCAAAAGGACGATTGTTAGCTAAAGAATAAACTTGTTATTTAGAAGATTGGGAGCAATGTTTCACACATGGACTTAGTTGCAGTCTTTGAAATTGCTGTCTGAAGAACACTGTGTTCCTGTTACAAGATGGGAAGTAACTCGTTCCCATGAGTGCACCGGAAGCTGATTGGATGACAGAAGAGAGAAGAAGCAACATGAAGATTGCAAAAATATTTTGCTGTCTATAATAGTGCATGTTTCTAGAGAAGATTCAGAACTGCACATCCCCATTTTCCACATCAATCCATTCTGCTCTGCTTGGAGACTCGGCTAAAGTTCTACTTTGATTGATTATTGATATGACTTTAATGCTGAAGCATTATGCTTTACGATTTCTCTCAATATCAGAACTCTTTATGGGTCTGTGAGACAGACACCTTTTGGGTTTCATTTTCAGAATAGGGATTTTTATTCCTTTACTGAACACACTTAATGCACATTAATGCAATTTAATGATTATTTATTGATTGATTATTGACTTCTAATGAAATTCTAATGACTAGGAATGATGAATTTAACTTATGACTTTAATAAAAATTACTTACAGAAAATTTGAATAATAAACCCTTTTAACTCAGAACAAACTCTCAATTTTAATGTGATATATCGCTCTTGATCTTCTCTAAAACAACTGCAAAGATCTATTAGCCAAAGACAGTAGGAATAAACCCTGATGATGGTAAAATAAAAATGTAATTGAAACTATCCCCGCTTCCAGAATGTACGTCAGGTTTAAAAAATCTGTGACCCAGAATATGTAGAAACATGGAGAGTAATTCTGTCTTTCCAGTACTGAGCCAGTTTGCCAAAAATGAACAGGTTACCATAAAAATCTCCTTTCTGCTGATTGCTGTTCATTTTAAAAATAGAGATCAGATGAGGGGAAAAACAGTTCTAGTTCCATTGTGTAAATTGCACTGGCAATTTTGCTCAAGGACCTGCCTTTCGCCTAGGCCACTGGCTCTGGCAGCAGGTATTGTGATGTCACAACTCAACTGTAATAATGTATTACAGTTGAGCAGCTATGTCATTTCCTTATTACAAGTGACTAGATAGGTCACAACCCCACTGTAATAAGGAAATTAGAGACAGGTTTTTATTTAGGGATTGCAGGCTATCATGTGTTAGAGATTTGAAGGACAACTCAGGTATTATCATGCAAGGTTGCATTGTCCATATTTTTAAAAAAGGGATTTGTTTGCTTCATAAGTTTGGGGCAACAGGAGTTCTTGTAATAGAACACTCTTTTCAAATTAGCAACATAATGGTCTAATTACAGGGGCGTCAACCTGCATCTCTGATTTTTTAACTCCTGATATAGTAGATTTTATGTGTTGCAATTAACCTGTCCTCGGCAGGGCTGGATTAATCATTAAGCAAAATAAGCACATGCTCAGGGCATCAAGGGAAGGGGGAATTTTCCATTACCAGATTTAACATGGACAATATGGTGCAAAACTGCAAATAGTGCAGCTGAACCAACAAATAAAGTTGAAGTATACACAAATAAACATTATTTTCCATCTTACTGTAAGTGTTGTTTCATTTTGAAGAATAACATTTTATTTTTCGATTTATTATTGTTTATATTTTGAATTATATGTATGAGGGGCACCAAAATCTTTGAAGTGCTTAGAGCCTCTAAAGATCTTAATCCGGTACTGGTCCCTGGGCTTAATTTGCTCCTAGGCTTCAAGGTGCACTATCTGGATTGATTGAAGCAGACAACACGGCATGCCCTTGATAATAAAAAAAACACTGTCTTGAAATATAAACGCATCAGAGAAGAAAAATATTCTATCATTGGAGAAATTAGTGTCATTTTAATTTCCTATCATTAGTGAGACATGAATCAGTGGTTTAAATAAAATAAAAAATTGAATTGACCTTTTTTATGCTCTATTGTGTTATCTGAAAGAGATGAGCTGAGAAAGATTATGAATAACATCAATTACTTGTCACACATACGATTAGGCCAGCACTAATGGGAGAAGATATCTTGTAACCAAAAAAAAAAAATCAATGTTGTCATAGACTTCATGAGTACAACTGGTTAACTATTATTATTATTATTATTATTATTATTTATATATCATGTAGCTAGCCCCAGACGGTAGCAGAAAACTTTATCTAAAACATGCACCTATAAGTAACAACACAGAAACCTAAAGAATCGTTTACAAATGCACAGTGGTTATGCAGATAAGCTATTCAAGCTATTCGAGTGATTTTACTGCACTCCAGATTATATTTCTTCCTGGGATCTTTTGCTTGCGGATGAAGGTTTATCTGAAGCACTTCAAAGAGAGACACCACCTCACTGTCAGGGAGCCTGTAATAGGTATGCTACTGAAACTAGGCAAAACGTTCCTGATAGGGGCCGCTCTCATAATTAAACTGTGATATTAAAATCTTCACCAAGATGATTTTGAATAGAAATCTAATGTAATTCTCATGTTTGTGCCCTGTAATAAGACCAACAGGTGTTGTTTTCTCCCTAGATCCTGAGACAACCCTTCACTCCCGGTTTGGATAGTTATTTAGGCTATCAAGAGTATTTTGAACTATAAAACTGGATCAATGAATGGGAGCCCAGATAAAAACTTTATACAACCACCTAATTGCTTTAGTGTCCTCTTCCGTCTTCCTGTTATGAAACGGTACAAGGCATAGCTGCCATTATCATTGCTGAGCTAGGCTGAGAAAGGGGTATGAAAATGGACATTCTAATTAGTCTCATGAAAATGTTCACCACTACTGTACTGTTGACATTAGACCAAGCCCTTATAGCTATCTTCAGAACTTTGCAGACAGCCAGCAACATATTACTGACCACTACAGAATTTTGGTTTACTGGACATAGTTTGAGGTTTTTCACCAAGCAGATATCTTTACGACTGCAAATGTGGGAATACAATTCAGATGGGCTGAGATGAACTCTCATTTAGAAATGAGCAATACAGTGCCGAGGATAACTGAGACATTACCAAGATGAAACAAATTACTGCACTCAATTATGAGACAATTATGAGATAATAGTGGTCATCAAGATAATCAGACTTGTTCAAACTCATGCATGTTGTTCCCAAGTTTTCCTTTACATACCCAATAAGTGTTCAAGGTCCTTGAGTGGACACTAAGAAATTATTTGTATTATTTAGAGTTCGGCAGTTGGAATGCTCCTTCAAATCTTGATAGATATCCTGTATGCTGTATTACCAGTACCATAGCATATAATGCA
Source organism: Lissotriton helveticus (assembly GCF_964261635.1). Taxonomy (NCBI): domain Eukaryota; kingdom Metazoa; phylum Chordata; class Amphibia; order Caudata; family Salamandridae; genus Lissotriton; species Lissotriton helveticus. The sequence continues at coordinate 1,550,869,089 of NC_136063.1, forward strand.
CTTGTAAAATGGCGGACGGGATATCTGTCACTTTTGTGATGGAGTATCCCATCCTTCAAAAGCTTTCTTGTATTAATGTATTTATTTTAGAATTTTATCTAGCACAAACAAGACCTGTTTAGGTGACAGATCGCTTTTCAAGAATAGCAATGGCAGGTATGTAACAAAATGGTACGCAGTATACAAAAACACAGAGTAAGTCAACAAAGTAAATGATGAGGAAACAAACATAGTCACATACTGGCACTGGCAGAGTCCTACAGGAGATAGACTGGTGGGTAGATGGCTGGGAAGTGCAGGAAAACAGTTTAGATCATGGTGGTGTGGGCAAGGGTGTGGCAAAATACAGCAACACACAAGCAGAAAAGAATTGTTCATGAGACAAGTGAGGATTGCCCTTAGTGTGGAAGTAATTTGTTTGCAAATAGAGTCTTTACTTCTTTCCTGAAGATGGATGGGAATGGGTTGCATATGACCTCGAAGGGAGTGACTTTTCTGAGAAGGGTCTGTTGGAGGTTTTCTTTTTGTTAAGTTTTTGTGGTTTAAGAAGTAGCTAGCGTGGAATTCTGGAAGGTATGTTTCCACACAATAGGGTCAGTTTCTGGGCCAGGTAAGATGTGATATTGTGGTGCAGCACTTTATGGATCATATATGCAATTTTGAGAGGGATCCTGACCTCACCGGGTAGCTATTTCAGTGACTGGAGGTCAGGGGTGGATGATCAGTTTTCTTTTTATCTGATGATGATTGTAGCAGTGCCATAATCTAACTTCTATATTACAAGAGCTTGAACCACTGTTTTGAGGTCTGCCAAGGTCAGGAAAGGTTTTAATTTCCTTAGTGCATGCAGGTGAAGGTTGGCTCCTTTGGTGGCGGCAAAGATGTGCCTTTTCATGTAAAGGGCATTGTCTAAGGTAATGCCTATGGATTTTGCAGAGCCAATGACATGTGGGGTACAGTTCAAGGTACTGAGCTGTGGGAGTCAGTCTCTGATACTACGGTTGATGGCGAGCTGTGAGATCAATTGCAATTCTTTTTTGAGGGCATTGAGTTTGAGGGGGTTAAGAGTCAACCAATGTTGCATTTTTATCATGATGTTGTTGAGGATATTGATGTTATCATGCAAGGCAATTTTCATGTATAGCTAGGTATCATCTGTAGACATGTGGTAGGCAAAATGTGCAAGTTTCAGGATTTTGGTTAGGAGCTGCATGTATAGATTAAACAATGTTGGGACAGAGTAGGGCCTTGGGGTACACCCAGCAAAACTGGTGACTGATTGGACAGAGCTTGGTTGATTAGAATGCATTGAGATCGATTGTGAAGGAAAAAGGAGAACCATTTTAGCACGATATCGGAGAGGCCCATACTGTGTTTTAAAAGGTTCAGCAGGGTATCATGATTGACCATGTAAAACACAGCTGACAGGTCAAATAGGATTAGTAGGTAAGATTTGTTCTGGTCAAGTGAGCATAGAGCATCATCAGCAATGTGGACCTGAGCCATTTCGGTGCTATTGATGAAGCAAAGCTTTGCATATTTTGCGGCTTGCCGAAATCAAGAACCTCATTTATGTGTAATAAGGTAACCCGTGTATGTTTTACTAACGTTTATATTTAGCTTAAGTAAAGTTCCCGAAGCTTGCCTATGTGTATTTCTAATGAATTAATCCGTGTCCTTTTAAAAATGGCCGTCGCTTGTATTTTAGTTACTGCGCATGCGTCAGCCACACTCACGTGTCCTGACGCGTCTGCAGAAGTGGAGGGAAAGTTATGCGCATGCGTAATTCATAGCTGTGCTTATCATGTGGTACTGCTCGTGCCACTGCTCTTGTGTCCGTCTCAATGTAGCTAACATTTAATTGCATAAGTTTATTTCTTGATGATGAGTTAAAAGTACCAACCCTGTGATGTGTTTTTCATAATGACATTATTATGTATTAATTTGTTTTCGCTTACTTTTCATGTACCGCGGGAAATGGGGGTCTGAGTAAGAGGAGAGCCATATTGGAGGTCCCTTCTGCGCCTGTGCGACATTCGGCAGCACGAGGGACCTTGGCTGATGGAACATAGCCAGCTGGCAGTGATGGGCGAGATGCTCCTGAGAAAGTCACCTCTGCCCTGCGAGAACAGCGAATGTGGCTCCTTATGTGATACATTGTAATGTTGCGCTACTGTTAGCTCATGGGAACCCCAAATCTGCTAGGCGGTACCCAAATATGTTAATGAAGGCTTCAATTCGCGTATTGTGATTGGTGTGTTACCCAAACCCTACCTTAGGACCAATCGAAATTGAGGGATTCTGACACTTTGCAACATTGGGGGGAGGTACACTGTCCCCAAACTGTATATCTACCCTGGGTTCACCTAGTGAACCGTCCGACTTGTCTGGTTTAGCTGACCTGTCACTGACCCAACGCACTCAATAGGTGACTGAAGATACAGAGCGCTGCGAAGCACTCTGTCCGAATTTGACCATAGACTAAGGTTTTACTGAACCTTAAAGTGCTAGCAAAGCACTTAGCTGGGAGTTCGCTGACCCAATCGGGGTCTTGATCGATAGCTGCAGAGCGGGTGGAGCGCAGGCGTTGCCTCCGAACTGTGGGTTCCGGTCCTGTCCTGAAGAGGGTCCTGTCCTGAAGAGGGTCCTGTCCTGAGGGTTTGCTGTCCTGTCCTGAGGGTCCTGTCCTGATTCCTATTCCGAGGGTATCCTGTCCTGTCCTGGGTGTCCATTCTGCACCTGCTGTCCTTTGAGGGGTATCCTTCCTTGAGGGTTTCCTGTACTTAACTAACCCGTGGCCAGGGTTTGGTTTCCACACCTTTCTAGGTAAATATTGCTCTGAACTTCTTGAAAATTCTTGCACCTTCTGAATTTCTAACTTTTGCTTTAATAAAGTTTAAACATTGCATATGTGATATTTTCCATGCCTTTCCGCAACTACTGAAAGTCATTTACATTTTCCCTAAAGTTTATTCCTATGTCTTCTCATTGGTTAGAAATCATATTTTGCATAGCAGTGTGTCATTTTCTGATATGGTCTAGAACTTCGTTGCCTAGATTGTTCAAAGGCCCATTCACCTTAAGTGAAGCGTGTTATTCATTATAAACTCTCCTATAGTCACCCACACTAGTCTATCCCTGTTTAGATAATACTGACTTTACATAGTATTTTCTCGTTACATTTTATTAGTACTTTGATGGTTACTCTGTCATTATTTCTTTCTGCCTATGTGATTTACGTTATCTTGGTTATTGATTGCCTTATTTTACTGTATCTCATGCAAGAAAATATTGAACTTTAGATAAACATTTTAAAACTTCCAGTTTTCCGTGGTCATTTAAACAGTATTTGAATGATATTGGTTGGGTTTGTATTTTGCTGCCTTTCCTTTACAGCTAGCTCCCTGATTCATTGTGGTCATTAGGCACCTGCATCGGTGGATGGTAAGTCGGGTGCACTGAAAATTGGTAGCAGGGAACACACACACACCAACTTGATAGAGCTCGTGAAGTCACCTGATCGATGTATATGGTGATTTGAAAAGTATATGGGCCCTGAAGCCGGAAACGGCGAAAACTGTTGGTCGGGTGGCCTCGCGCGCTCTATCAGTTTTCTGGTAGCAGAGGATGGTTAGGGACTAGTTGAGAGCAAGGCAGGGATTAGTTGGACTAGATAAGTCGGAAGCTGCTATTATATTAATGCTGCTATAAGAGCGGCTGTTCTGAGGGAACTGATCACTCTCTTGTGAATACGCTGCTGAAATTCATGAATTGCTGTATTGTTATTTTTCTTGTTCTTATATTGTTATATGTACTAATCCATGCAATTGTCAATCGTTTAGTTAAGTGTTGTCCGAACTCCCCGGGGAATTGAAAGGGCAAGTGGTGAATAGAATCCATTGTCCTGAGGTCACAGGTTCGAGGAAAGTTAGGTGCAGGTTAGGATAACCGGGAAGCACTAACTAGGGTTTTCTGAATACATGTGTGAATAAATGACAGTAACGGGGTTCATTGGCAAAATTCCCATAGTGGCGTAACCTAGTAAGGGTCACATCGGAAAAGTAGCAGGTTCCTCGGAGCTAGCGTGAAAGCAGAGGGGTCCGCTGAGAAACCTTAAACTCGGAATATATCCCGGAAAGAAGTGGATGAGTTTAGGGGAATAACAGGTTCACCGATGCTAGAGTGAAGGGTAGGCGGAAGAGATCTGCCCGCAGCGAGTGAAAAGTAAATGGAAGTAGTTTACTTGTTGTAAAAGAATTCTTTCTCTGTCTAGACACTTGAGCACTGTGGCGAATGTGTATTTGTTGTAAAATAACCAAGCACTGAGCACTTTAAAAGTAAGAAAGTTTCCGTTACCTTGTGAAAGGAGGGAGTCAGTTGCGAAGCGCCTCTGACGTCACTCTGTGCCGCGCTGGGATTGGTAGAAGCAGCGGGCGGGTAGCGGAGCTGAAATTGTAAAGGAGGGGTGAGCGCCGGAGCGTGGGAACTGTCTCACGAAGGGGCCGCGCACCCATTGGCGGAGCTTATTTTGTGTCGCGCACCCATTGGTTGCACGAATTTTCTGAAGCGCGTTCTGATTGGAGGTAATTTGTAAACAAAGTTAGCGCAGAAGTCGTATGTGGCACTCGCGGACTACAGAGACGCGACCTGATCCAAGGCATCTAGGGTTTGAAAGGGATCAGTGGAAGGCTAACAGATACGATATTATGTACGGAACCAAGAGAAAAATGTCCCTTGTAAGTAAGGTGAAAAATTATTTTAAAACGGACAAACCGATTAAATCTAGGGAAGGTGTTCTTGTCCCAGCACCCAATACTCCCGCCTCATTCATGATGTTTGACCGAGGGTACAATACCTGTGTGTGGCTGGAGAATTGGGTGAAGTATACAAAGGATGACAGAGTATTGGCGTTTCCGTTAGATGGTACTTTCAATGGTAGGATCTTATTTAATTTAAGAACCCGAATGAATGAACTGCATCCCAGACCGAGACTAACGCAATATGAGGCATTAGAGGAATGGGAGATTGAGGCTTTTGAAAGAGAAAGACCCCGAATGGACAAGGGTTTGACCAAGTGGTACCCCAGGCAGAAACAGGAGTCCAGGGATAAAAGGATGAAACAGTGGAGACAAAGCATGATTGTTGAGGGTCTGTTTCCCATGATGCCGGCATGTCATAACATTGGAGCGGGTGAGAAAAGCACTGAAAAATGTAAGCATTGGGGGGCCCTGGGGGATTCAGATGATGAACTAATAGATGACATCTGTACCAGAAGTCCGCCACCTTACAATGAGGGAACCCGACCTTCCAGTGTAGGAGATGTTCCCCGACGCCACTTCCTAAAAGAAGAAGACAGGTCCCTGGGACTGGGAGGGGGTGGTCAAGTATTGCCCTATCCTGAAAAACCTGAACTAACGGAAACAAGGGATATATATCCCAAAGTGCCCGTAAGTCAGGAAGAAAAATATTCACGTACGAAAACCTTTTTTCCCCGACCCTTGTATGAAAGCGAAGAGAAACCTTCGAATTCGGGACTGCCTTTTGTTCAACCTCCATATGGGGAAGAGCGCAGGTCCTTTAATACTGGAACTTTATTCCCGAAACCAAATTATGGGGGAGGACCAAGTGAAACGCATCCTACTGCCCCGAGTTTTACTCCTCCATTGACCCCACAAATATTACATGACACAACTTTAAGAAGGGTACTAGTGGAAAAGGAGCAAGAGGCTCTAGCTAGACAAAGAACAGAAATAATTCAGAAAATTTCTCAGATAAATACCAGTCCTGAGGCATTGACTATTCCAGTAACTATTGGACCGGTGGTCCCGTTATACGGAAATGGTCAGGGAAATCCGATTACTCCAGTTATGACCCCAGTCATGGCAAACCCGAGACAGGAACCGATCATTATAGATGATCAGTCCAGTGAGTGCGAGTCTGAAGTTGCGTTCTTGGAGTTACCAAACAAACAGACTGGAAAGGGAACACAGCAGAGGTATAACCCTTTTAATACAAAAGAAATTAAATTAGAGACAGCAACAGGTACTAGGAATGTCTCTCTGGTAACTCCGGATGAAATTGAGAGTTGGAGTCGTGAATTAGAGAAACAGACTCCGCAAACAAAACCTTTAGACCTCTACAAGCTGAGGGTCGAAATAGAAGAATTAATGGCAGGAAATGTGGGGTTGGATCGATTAAATACCTACTCTGAGGAAGAATTGTTGTTCATATGTAAAAGCTTTACAAGGAATACCAGAGTGCTCCATGAAAAACTGACCGAAACAGCAGTTAGTATGGGGGTAGATATCTCAAAATCCAAGCCCTTACAGAAACCGTACAGAGCAGACTTCTCAGACAAAGATATAGAACACCTGAATGTGGCAGGGAAGAAGCTGCAGATTAAAGAATTAATGGGGGTACTGCAGAAATGGGGAGATGTGGGAAAATGGAGAAGCAGGTGGGCGAAAAAGAGGGAAGAGGTTCGCTCCCGACAAGTGACTCCCGAGTTTGCTTTAAGAGAGGTAGAGAAACCTGAACAGTTATGCCCCATGCGCGAAGTACCTGGAGGGAAATATGTGCATGTCCCCTGGTCTAGGCAGGATATTGTGTCCTTCACGAACGATTTTCCAAAATTAAGAGAGAAACCAGTTGACTGGTACCGGCAGGTGGAGAGGTTCGTGAAGGTACAGAAATGTCTGTGGAAAGACCTGGATGGGTTTTTCGACATTGTGGTTCCAGTAGATTTATGGACCCAGTGTAAAATAAACATAGATTGGCCCAGTGAAGAGTATCCCAGAAACAAGGAAACAGGGGAGCCGTCAAAGGAAGTCATGCGAAAATATGAGCAGGTAATTCAGCACTTAAAAGAAAAGGTGCCCGCTAAGGAAACTGATTGGACAAAAATAGATAGAACAACACAGGAAAGGGACGAGACAGTGCACTCTTTTTATGAGAGGTTATTGCAGGTATTTAAAACATACAGTGGTATTGACAACATCGACCTGAAGGATATGACGCACTTTATTTACAGGTTTGTAAATGGTTTAAGACCTGAAATTTGTCAGTGGATAAAAGACAATAAAATCTGTTGGCATACTAAGAAAATGGATGAGGTCCTGCGGTACGCTAAGTACTGCGAGGACGAGATGGCAGAAAAGAAAAAGGCCCTTAAGGAGAAGGTTATGTGGGCTCAGGTGAAGCTCGCAGAACAACAGGAAAAACAATTGAGTAACATGGTTAAAAACGCTGAGAACAAAAGTCCTGGGGGAGGGGGTGGAGGAAAGCCCCGGCCCAAATTTAGCAGGGAAGAGGCTATGAAAAAATTTCCCTGCCATCAGTGCGGCGAAATTGGACACTGGCGAAACGAGTGTCCCCAATTAGTCGATGTTAATGAGAAAACTCCTGATTTAATTCCACAGACGCAGAAAGAAAGACCAAGAAAGACTCAACCCCAGGTAAAAACAGTTCAGGTGCCTCGAGCACCCAAACAGGTATACAGGGGAAGACAGGCAGAAAATGAAGAGATAGAGGTTTGGGAAAGCGGGGAGAACAGAAATACAGCAACTTCGCAGTATCTGCTGAATGATACCTTCCTTTGTAATGATCAGGACTGACGGGGCCTGAGAGGGGAGGACGAGGAGTGCGTACTTGGCGCTTCCTTGCCGGTAGACCAGTCTGGACCATATATTGAAGGAAAGGTTGACGGAAATGATGTCACCTTTCTGTTGGACACTGGCGCTACCCGTTCTACTGTAAGAACAGTGGACGTTCCAAACCTACCCCTCTCGGGAGAAAATATCCAAGTAGTAGGTGTATCTAATCAATTGATTAGTACTCCTGTTACCGAACCAATGGAGATTTCAATTGGAAATTTTAAACAGATGCATAGATTTGTCTTCTGTGACACCAGTCCAGTAAATTTACTGGGACGTGATTTGCTGTGCAAAATGAACTGTACCATCTTTTGCACACCAAAAGGTGTTGAAATACAGACCTCAGATGAAGACGGCATTTATAAATTATTGTTGCTTAGACCTGACTCAGAAATTAAAAGATTGACCCTGCAGGACTTGCCCCAAGAACTACAGGAAGCCGTAAAGCCAGAGGTGTGGGATTTCACTGGAAAGGATGTGGGGTTGATGAAAGATGTGGACCCCATACAAATAGTCATCAAGGACAATGCAGTATATCCTAACACTAGGCCCTACCGAATGAATGCTGAAGTGAAAGCAGGTGTCACTCTGGAAATACAAAAACTATTGGAAGGAAACATCATACAGGAAGTGATGAGCAGCCCATGCAACTCACCGATTATGGGCATCAAAAAGCCTAGTGGCAAGTATAGGGTAGTGCAGGACCTGAGAAAGGTTAACAAAATTGTAGTTCCTTGCTGCCCTATTGTCCCGAACCCTGCAGTAATTCTGTACCAGATTCCTTGGGATGCTGAGTGGTTCACTGTGATTGATTTGTGTCATGCATTCTTTTCGATACCCCTGCACCCCGACAGCAAATTTCTTTTCTCATTTGCCTTCGAGGGTCACGTGTATTGTTGGAACCGGGTCCCTCAAGGGTATACAGAGAGCCCCTCTATCTTTAATCAGATCTTGAAAAAATGTCTAGAGACTTTGATCTTACCTGGGAACTCTGTGTTAGTCCAGTACATAGACGACCTTCTACTGGCGTCTAAAAGTCACCGGGACTGTGTAGTTGACACCATTGCCCTCCTAAATCACCTGTGTGAGAAAGGGCATAAAGTGGCCCCTGACAAACTACAGTTCTGTGCAAAATCAGTGAAATATCTAGGACACCAGATAGAAAAGGGTGTCAGAAAAGTCACTTCAGAAAGAGTGAGAATAATTCAAAAGATGCAGTTGCCCCGTACTCAAAAGGATGTCAGAATGTTCCTGGGGGTATTAGGGTACTGCAGGCAGTGGATTCTGGGATTTGCAGCCTTAGCCAGGCCCTTGATAAAAATGACCACGAGAGGAATGCCAGATGTTGTACAGTGGGACGATGAAAGTCTAATGGCTTTCACAAGATTGAAAAACTGTCTGTGTACAGCTCCTGCGTTGGGAATGCCAGATTATTCCAAAGAGTTTGCCCTTTTCTGTGACACTCGCGATAATTGCGCATTGTCTGTCCTGACTCAAGAACATGGCACGATCAGAAGGCCTGTGGCCTATTTCTCTGCCACACTGGACCCAGTAGCTGCTGGGTTACCAGGCTGTCTGAAAGCAGTAGCTGCTACCTGTGCAAGTTTGGAACAGAGTGAGTCCATTGTCATGGGACATCCTGTGACCGTGTATGTTTCACATGGAGTGGTAATTCTATTGACCAGAACTAAAACACAATATCTCACCCCTAGTCGGCTGACTAAATACGAGAGGATTCTTGTGGGTGCAGCAAATGTGAGCATTGTTAGGTGCGGTATTCTGAACCCTGCCACCTTACTCCCCGACCCCTTGGAAATGGAAGGTGGGGATGATGATGAACATGATTGTATTGATCTGACAGAGTTCAGTACCAAGCCACGCCCTGACATAAAGGAAGTACCATTGCCTGAGCATGATAAAGAACTATTTGTGGATGGGTCCTGTCTAAGACATGAATTAGGAGGCTTGAGTGCTGCTTATGCAGTAGTGTCTTTCACAAAAATTGAACAAGCAGGTTACCTATATAACATCAAGTCTGCACAAGTAGCCGAATTGATAGCCATGATAATGGCTTGCAAAATTGGGAAGGACTTACGCATAACAGTGTATACTGACAGTCAGTACTGTTATGGCGTTGTGCATGACTTTGGCCAATTATGGCTGCAAAGGGAATTCATGACTTCCTCAGGTACTCCCATTCGGAATGCAAAAGTTGTTCATGACCTTTTAGAGGCCATCCAGTTACCCAAAGAACTGGCAGTGGTAAAATGTACTGCTCATCAAAGGAGCATGGACAGAGTATCTCTGGGAAACGATTATGCTGATCGAGTGGCTCAATGGTGTGCCAAAGATCGGTATATTGTAAATCCAAAACGAGGGGGGCCAGGAACCAGCTGCCAGCTTCAGGTGTTTGAGGAAGTGCCTACATGGGATGAGGTGAGAGAGTGGCAGGAGTCGGCTCCTTGGCAAGAAAGAGAGAAATGGAAGGAGGATGGCTGTAGACCGAGACGTGTGGATGGTGTGATTTTGGGCCCAACTGGTATGCCTGTGTTACCCCGACACTTGCTTGGCACAATGGCAAGATTAATACATGAAGGATCACACATTGGTAGGGATGCCATGATTCTGGTATTTCAACAGACTTGGTACAGCAAGAAATTCAGGAAGGTAGCAGAGTCCCTCTGCCAGAGGTGCCTGTCATGTCAACAGATGAACCCAGGCAAAAGGACAATGGTTGAGCTGAGCAAGATTGGGAGATCAGGGGGTCCCTTTATAAAGATACAGGTTGATTTCATCACCATGCCCCGTTGTGAAGGGAAACGATATGTCCTTGTCATTGTTTGCGTATTTTCAAAATGGGTAGAAGCTTACCCTACTCCTCAAAGTGACGCACTGACAGTAGCGAAGTGTTTACTAAAAGAACTGATACCTAGGTTCGGAATACCATGCATTATTGAATCAGATAAGGGTGGACATTTCCAGAATGACATACTGGCTGAACTTTGTAAGGCCTTTGGAATAAGGCAGAAACTCCATTGTGCATACCACCCAGAGGCTTCTGGAATAGTGGAACAAGTAAATGGAACTATCAAAAACAGACTAGCAAAACTGACAGATGCTACTGGCATGACCTGGGTGAAGGCCCTGCCCCTGGTCCTGATGGGACTGAGAAGTGTTCCAGACCGCAAGACAGGCCTAAGTCCCCATGAAATCATTATGGGAAGAGTGATGAGACAAGCATGGGTGCCAGGAAGCAAACTGTTGAGTATTACTGATGATTTGGTGCTTGAATACTGCAGAAGATTGGGTGACCAAGTGCGTTCTATCTCTCGCCAGATTGGAGACGACGGCATCCTTAATCCAACGACTCCTCTCCACAACTTGGTTCCAGGAGACTGGGTCAAAATAAAGAAGCACACTCGATCAAGCTGTCTGGCACCAAGGTGGGGAAAGAAACGCCAAGTAATCCTGGTGACAACCACTGCAGTGAAAGTCGCAGGTGTTCCCCAGTGGATCCACGCCGGACACACTCAGAAGGTATTGCCAGACAAAGGATTTGAAGAACCAGGGCAACCAGCAGAGGACCCTGAAGGAGCCAGACCAGTAGCAACTGACAACGAGCAGCCCAGCACCAGTCAGGTTGCAGGAACAGCAGACGTTGGCCCAGGAGTAGTTGACTGCGAACTGCCAAGAAACCAGCCTGCTGAAGAGGTCCAGGAAACTGAGCCAGGAGTAGCTGAAGACGAGCTGCCAAGCATATGGCCAGAAGAATGGATACCGATGATTGATCTGACCGAAGATCCTATCAGAACAAGAGAACGACTTAGTGAAGGTAGAGAGTGGACTAGTCAGGAAAAGCAAGGCACAGGCGAAGAACCTCAGCCGCTTGAGATTCAAATAAAAACTGAGGAAGGAGAAGGTCAGACAGGGACAGAGCAGGTATTCGATACACCACCACGAACACCTGATGCAGATAAGGGAGAGACTAGAAATAGAGTGATAGTTCGAGCAGAAGAAAATCAAGAGATCGAAGTGCTTGAACAGGATCAGAGAGGGTTAGAGGAACGGGTTCAGGAAACAGAAACAGAGACAATCGAAAGCCAAAAACAAAATATTCCTGAACTAGGCCAGATTAGTAACCAGGCAGAAGAAATTGATGCTAGCCCTGGAACTAGTCAGATAAGGGAAGTAGGAGAAGAAAGTGGAGAAGAATTACCACAAGATAAAGAGAACAAGAGAAGAAGAAAAGAAAGTGAAGTCCAAGTACCGACTAAGAGACTAAAGAAAAGAAACAACCTTGAGCCTAGGTTCGTAAAAAGACTGAGACTAAGGATAAAGACAGTGGAAGAAAAACGTGCAGAAGCAAGAAGAAGTGCTCGAATAGCAGAGCAAGAAGAAGACACTTCCAAAAGAAGGAGTGAGCGAATAAAAAGACAAAACAAAAAGTACAAGTCTCCTGAATGGACACTGGTTTTGGAAGAACTTGAAGATCTTGATATAACTGACGTGAGCGACGGAGAACCTGTCCCAGAGTACTCAGCTGAAGAGGAAGACGAACCACCGTGAATTTGCACAAAGTAAGCTAGTTGTGTAAAAAGCCAAAAAGAGGGGTGAGAACACTCCTTCTGAGCCAAAAATGTCTGATTCAACAGTGAATGGTAGACCTAGTTGCAGCCGTTTTAAGATGTGTTGCAAGGTGTGTATATGTAGTGTAGTAGTACTGATAGTTATCTGGATAGGATTAACAATTTTCATTCCCTTTGCTGTAAGTAAAGATACTAACATTGTCCCTACTGAAGTTGTAAATACTGACAATGAGGAGCTGACAACACAGAGTGTAGAAAGACATGAGAGAGCATTGAAACAAACTAAACGAGACTTAGAAGCATCAGATGAGAAAGGACTACATTATCATGGCATGAAGAACAGGACACATTTAAATGTTTTCGCAAACTTGTTAATACATTATGTAGAGACTATGGAAATTGAAGATTGCTATGTCTGCATGAAGCTACCTACTTCGGTGGCTGAAGGCGTGACATACCATCATCTGCCATTAACATATGGAATTTCCTGTAGCATTTTAGCTAGTTTATTTTACAAAAGGGGACCGTTACAGTATTATTACTCTAACAATGACGTGATCTTTTCTGAACTTCCTATACGTGGGAACTTGAATCCTGTACATACCAAAACTGACACCATAAGATATATGGGAGACTACTTTCTGACTATAGGGAACATTGACATAGCAGACGCACACAGAGATAACTTGACTTGTTCTTTGCGTGAGCAGGAAAAGATGTTCCTGAACATGGCAGAGAAAAGGAGAATTAAAATTCAGAAGAAGGCTAATGACGAAAGTCAGAAAAAGCCAAAGTGGGCAGAAAACATGGAAGGCACCTCATCTGGTGGAGCGGGTCCTGCTCTGTTGCTGGATTTTGAAAAGAAAGGCAAGCTATGTCTTCACCGCGAGAAGACTAGCTATTATAATAATGTTTTCATTGGTTCCAGTGAATGCGAACATAATTACAAGGTAATTGGAGGTTGGGGTTTCAAAAATGGGTCAGAGCCTGTGTTTCCTGGAATTTATTACATTTGTGGGGACAAGGCTTATTTCAAATTGCCGGATCACTGGTATGGGAGCTGCTACTTTGGCATTGTTTTCCCGAAAATATACCATGTGAATGGAAAAGCTGGAAGCAATGAAGATACTAACGGCTTAGTGCGTAGTAAAAGAGAAAGTATAGGTGAAATTATGGGTAGTATTTTCAGTGCACTGATACCTGGAGTGGGAGTGGTTCTGAACACTCACAGAATTTGCAAATTGTCTACTATAGTAGATGTGCTGTCTACTGAAACAGCTCATGGATTTCTGCTGGTCAATACTGAAATGGTTGCGATCAGATCAATGGTTTTACAAAATCGACTTGCTCTTGACACCTTATTAGCGAAAGAGGGCGGAGTCTGCCGGATGTTGAAGGCGCAACATTGTTGCACTTATATTCCGGACAAAAGTGTACAGATCAAAAGATATGTGAAAAACATTACTAATTTGGCAAAGGAACTCAAACCACTCGAGGTTGATAGTGCCTGGAAGAGACTGGTAGATGGTCTCTCAAATGTAGGTCATTGGCTTGCTAGCATAGGTAAAAGCTTATTATTCAAAATTCTGATGCCAATTGGTATTATAGGTCTTATTATACTTTCCATTTTCTTATGCTGTAAATACCGCAAGCGCACCAAAAAGCACGAGGTAAATGCAAGAGGAGTGAAACGAAGTGTGGATGAGATTGAATTAGAGGAAGTGAATGATCAGATATACAAAAAGGTGAAAACTTCTCACCCTGCTAAAACTGAAAGAGAAAAGTTAGAGCGGTTGCTGGAAGAAATAGAACTTTATAAAGTGTGAAAGAAAGTTGGCATCTGGTTCCAGTATAATTTGTGATGATAGTAGATATCATCAAAGAGGGGATTGATGAAGCAAAGCTTTGCATATTTTGCGGCTTGCCGAAATCAAGAACCTCATTTATGTGTAATAAGGTAACCCGTGTATGTTTTACTAACGTTTATATTTAGCTTAAGTAAAGTTCCCGAAGCTTGCCTATGTGTATTTCTAATGAATTAATCCGTGTCCTTTTAAAAATGGCCGTCGCTTGTATTTTAGTTACTGCGCATGCGTCAGCCACACTCACGTGTCCTGACGCGTCTGCAGAAGTGGAGGGAAAGTTATGCGCATGCGTAATTCATAGCTGTGCTTATCATGTGGTACTGCTCGTGCCACTGCTCTTGTGTCCGTCTCAATGTAGCTAACATTTAATTGCATAAGTTTATTTCTTGATGATGAGTTAAAAGTACCAACCCTGTGATGTGTTTTTCATAATGACATTATTATGTATTAATTTGTTTTCGCTTACTTTTCATGTACCGCGGGAAATGGGGGTCTGAGTAAGAGGAGAGCCATATTGGAGGTCCCTTCTGCGCCTGTGCGACATTCGGCAGCACGAGGGACCTTGGCTGATGGAACATAGCCAGCTGGCAGTGATGGGCGAGATGCTCCTGAGAAAGTCACCTCTGCCCTGCGAGAACAGCGAATGTGGCTCCTTATGTGATACATTGTAATGTTGCGCTACTGTTAGCTCATGGGAACCCCAAATCTGCTAGGCGGTACCCAAATATGTTAATGAAGGCTTCAATTCGCGTATTGTGATTGGTGTGTTACCCAAACCCTACCTTAGGACCAATCGAAATTGAGGGATTCTGACACTTTGCAACATTGGGGGGAGGTACACTGTCCCCAAACTGTATATCTACCCTGGGTTCACCTAGTGAACCGTCCGACTTGTCTGGTTTAGCTGACCTGTCACTGACCCAACGCACTCAATAGGTGACTGAAGATACAGAGCGCTGCGAAGCACTCTGTCCGAATTTGACCATAGACTAAGGTTTTACTGAACCTTAAAGTGCTAGCAAAGCACTTAGCTGGGAGTTCGCTGACCCAATCGGGGTCTTGATCGATAGCTGCAGAGCGGGTGGAGCGCAGGCGTTGCCTCCGAACTGTGGGTTCCGGTCCTGTCCTGAAGAGGGTCCTGTCCTGAAGAGGGTCCTGTCCTGAGGGTTTGCTGTCCTGTCCTGAGGGTCCTGTCCTGATTCCTATTCCGAGGGTATCCTGTCCTGTCCTGGGTGTCCATTCTGCACCTGCTGTCCTTTGAGGGGTATCCTTCCTTGAGGGTTTCCTGTACTTAACTAACCCGTGGCCAGGGTTTGGTTTCCACACCTTTCTAGGTAAATATTGCTCTGAACTTCTTGAAAATTCTTGCACCTTCTGAATTTCTAACTTTTGCTTTAATAAAGTTTAAACATTGCATATGTGATATTTTCCATGCCTTTCCGCAACTACTGAAAGTCATTTACATTTTCCCTAAAGTTTATTCCTATGTCTTCTCATTGGTTAGAAATCATATTTTGCATAGCAGTGTGTCATTTTCTGATATGGTCTAGAACTTCGTTGCCTAGATTGTTCAAAGGCCCATTCACCTTAAGTGAAGCGTGTTATTCATTATAAACTCTCCTATAGTCACCCACACTAGTCTATCCCTGTTTAGATAATACTGACTTTACATAGTATTTTCTCGTTACATTTTATTAGTACTTTGATGGTTACTCTGTCATTATTTCTTTCTGCCTATGTGATTTACGTTATCTTGGTTATTGATTGCCTTATTTTACTGTATCTCATGCAAGAAAATATTGAACTTTAGATAAACATTTTAAAACTTCCAGTTGTCCGTGGTCATTTAAACAGTATTTGAATGATATTGGTTGGGTTTGTATTTTGCTGCCTTTCCTTTACAGCTAGCTCCCTGATTCATTGTGGTCATTAGGCACCTGCATCGGTGGATGGTAAGTCGGGTGCACTGAAAATTGGTAGCAGGGAACACACACACACCAACTTGATAGAGCTCGTGAAGTCACCTGATCGATGTATATGGTGATTTGAAAAGTATATGGGCCCTGAAGCCGGAAACGGCGAAAACTGTTGGTCGGGTGGCCTCGCGCGCTCTATCACTATGACCTGTTTGGAAGCCAGATTGCCATTGGTCGAGGAGTTGGAATTGCTTAAAGTGTTTGCGGAGCTGTGAGTTCACACATTTCTCAAGATTTTGGCTAAAGTTGGGATGTTGGACTGACGGTAGTTGTTAGGGTTGGACTGGTCAGCGTTGCTTTTCTTTTAGAATATGTCTGGTTGGAAGGCAACACCATGTTAGATGAACTGTGATACAATGAGTATATGAACAAGATGGACTCTCTTTTCCTAGTTTATTACTGTATTGCTAGGCAGCACGAATGCCTCACAGTTAAGTTAGAAGATACATGGACAGAAAAAATAGGACTGATAGATATGCCATTGATATGAAAGTGTGGGTCATGGTTTAGGAAATGAAGCAGGACAGGTCTGCCATTTTACTCTTCATGACAATAGATGGTTTTCATGTCGCATTAACATATGTGATTTGACAATAATAGATGACTTGTTTGGTACTACATCTGAAATGATTGACACTCTGGTAGCCAGATACGACCCAAGAATATGTTACTGAATACTCAAATAAATACCACAGAAAAGAGTAGGAAGGTCACAGTTGTGAGATGCACTACCTCTAAACTTCACAAAGTTACCTGGGAGAAAGGAAATTAAAACGTGGTATATGAGTTGATATTATACTGTACCCAGGTGCTGCAGACTGGTGATAAACACAAATTATTTCAGGTCAACTATTTACAGAGTGTACATCATTCCATTTAAGTGTGAGTGTCTGGGATTAGCGGGTGCTGCTTGGAAACTTGCACAGAAGATATAAGCATGCCCACTAGCTGCCCGTGACAGAACGCTTAAAAATAAACTTACAGCAAGGAAATTATTTTTGACTAATGCAATTTTTCATACTCACTAGCTAATGTAAACCGACACTGATTGCAAAGTGTAATAAGAGAGTCAACACTTCAAAATGCATACAAAGGGCCCTTCTGGCTAAATACCACTGGCAAACAAGCACACCAACAAATTACCCTGAGCTTCACCCACTGTTCAGCATGCTGCCTCTTCTACCTATGTCGAAACAATACATATATGCAGGGTCCACTGCTAGAAAAAAACATATAATGGATGCATTTAACATTGAGACAGACATCCAGTCTAAAACCATGAACATTTATCAAAGAGATAGGAATAATGTGGTTTGTCGATATTAGGAGACGTTTAAGTTAGCAGTCCCTCTGGTGCATCTTAATCAATGACTTGCTTATGCTGTGAGTATTTATTTGTATTAAGTGATGCCTTTTAATTTGCCAGATCAAATGCTCCATTTCCCTATGATTCTGGTTGGTTCTGTTAGTTAATAAAATTGCTAACAAAATGAATTTACAAAACATACCGATGGCATTCTTTTGATGCTAAGTGTGGAAGATGAGGTTGTATTTTTGCAGTATCAGAATAGTATTGCATAATAGAAATATTACTTGCAACATCAGGTAAACTTGCTGTATGCTCAATATCTTTTTGCATCTATCGTTTTGTAAACTACCTGCACCTAAACATCTGTGTCAGAAGTGCCCTAAATCAAATATGGACATTTTTCCAAAAGCTTTGTGAGCACCCACGTGCATTGGTAAACTTTACTTAGGAACACTCATATTTTTGTCTTCAAGCATAATGGCAGATCCTTATACATTGAATCAGTATCTAAGGCCATATACATTCATGAATATATCTCACAGCTCAGGAAAATCTAAAATGAGCATATGTTTTCAACAGTTATATGCTTTGGCGAATACATCAAGTGAAGGTCATTAGGAAAGGAGTGAAAACCAAAACGTTTTACATTTTTGGACAGTCATTTATTCTTAATAGGTTTCGCTATTCAAATATTGAATCTGCGTAAGTGCTAATGTTTCAATTCTACATTGTAACCTTGCATGCAGAAGGATGAATCAGACACTATTAGAGTGGGAACGGATGAGTCAGCCTTCTGTAGTGCAAGTACCAAGGCATATATTTCTGCATGGTGTGCGTAATTTTGGTGTGGGTGTGCTGTGGGTTGAGCTCACCATCTTTCAGTACACACTACATTATTGCACAGGCTGCAGAGTACTTCTCTTTGGTCTGTTCCACAGGTTGTACAGAGCTGTTTGTGTACAACATGCTCTATAATGGCTCGAAGGGTTAGGCCTTTGGAGTTGGAGTGGTATTTTGTTCATAGTGGAGGTAAGCTTCTGCATGAAGAGTTTGATCATACTAAAACTTTACACCTACTTCACTTAACAAAGAGGCTCGCTGAACCCATCTCAGATGTAGATATTGAGCATTAGGAATGCTTACCTTAGTGGCTACCACTAGGGCTGGTACAAGAGGAGCCACAATTATTTGTTTCCTTGCACCAATGGGCACTCATTCAAAATAGCTGTTTGCACAGCTGCAATACATTTCTCAATGGAAGCAAAACATGCTTCAGCTGAGGAATACAAGTATGACCTTGTAAGCTATGGGAATTGTCTGCCCCTCATTGTAGATTACATATGTGTAACCTGAGCAGCTTGGTACAAATATTAATACTAGATTTTTTTGCTATCCCTAGTTTGTAAATATTCTCTCTCTAGCATGTCTGCTTGTAAAGCATGCAAGATATCTGTGTGCTTGTTCATATATTGTTTTACAGAATATGTGGGAGAAATGAAGTTATATAAGGGCTTCATTTGCTCAGCATAGTGTGCTAGGCAAGTACAAAGTTAAAAAACCCCAACAGCCAATGTAACTTCTTTAATGTGTTAGGAGGCTGCAAGGAAGCATATTTCTAAGGGCCCTTACCCTCATTAGAGAACTCATATCCAAGAAAAATCACCATCAGGTATGCAATTGTAGACTTTTAAAGTTAATCCTATACCCATAGGATGTTCATAACATCACTATTTGGTCTGCCCTAGTTATGTGTGCATCTAAATCCTGATCTGTGAGATAGATTTCATCAATGTATGATAGCGCCTTGGCATCTAGACGTGAGAGCTTTTAAACTCCAATCTCAGTTGGCAACCTTTGATTTAACAATAAATGTAGGGAATCTAGAAAGGGCTATCTCAGGCCTAAATAATTGTCCTCATTGATTCGCGCACAGACCAATAAGCCTAATGTCGGTGGTCTGTTGTCACTGGGACACAGTACCCCAGTTGAAATTATTCATGAAGAAGTGGGCATGAATTTTATCTCAGATTTTATCCGACTGCACCCACTTTTATTCTGGTGCTCACTTTGGTACAAGGAGGAGTTAAATTTAAATCAACAAATTCTTCGAGATTGTTTCTAGACAATGCAGTTCACAGACCCTGGTTCTACTATATGAAATCCTCCTTTGAGCTTTTAGGGAGGCCTAGTTTATTTTCTGATTAAAAGTTCATCAAAAAAAGGATGTTGCTTGGATAAGACACTTCTTCTTCTGTTGGGTGACAGCCAAACGGGAATCCACTGCTTTAGTCAAGCAGCCCATGCGTACATACTCACACGATTAAATCAGTGAGACGAATTCAACCATTCCTTCTCTTGGATATGTCCTAACACTATCAGCATCTCTTAACTTATTTTAGACTGAGTACTTTTCACCAGCTCTGTTTTCAAAAAGGCCAACGTTATAAGCCAGCTAACCTGCTCCTACGTACCTGTGATAATGTTTTTGTGTGCGATACTATGCAGCTAGTGCTTATTTGACCTACTTTCTCCTGCCTGCATTCCAAGGACGCTTTTATTACAAAGAATTTTAGACAGATTACACCCACCTTTTTATCTAGACCCAAACTGTGTATTTTTATATCTAGATTTCTGGCTGGTGTTTTAGTGCCAATTTTTAGTCACAGCGGAATGCTGTATTATGGCACTGTTACACCTTATTAGTCTGTTGTGGAAGTATTAGTACTGTTTTTTGATGGCTCTTAGGAACTCATTTTATTATGTAAGAATTTTAAGATGAACTCAAGATTATATATTTGTGTTTTTATGTATACGTATAATATTTATGTATACTCATATGAATAAGGATTCCACCAATGCAGTCAAAGGTTTCATGTATATATTGAGCAATGTCTGAGCCCTAAAGGTTTGGGATCTGAGGCATAAGGCGCCATCCAGACTGATTGTGTTCTGTCAGACAGAACCAAATTTAAACAAGACAGTGTGGCTCCGCTAACACCTATGTTTTCCCGCCTCTGTTTTCCAACTGTTGCAAATGCCAGAGAAGACAGTTCCCGCTTAAATCGCTTAAAAATATTGAGGGGACTGTGAAAAAACTTCCCATTAACTTCATACCTAAGTTCACAGCTGGTGCAGCTCCACGCTCATTAAATACTTCAGGGAGAAATGCCAATGAAGATGTGCCATTGTCTTTGTAAATGAAAATTGTTGGAACCTGGGCTTCTATTCAGTTGCACCCCCCCCCCCCATTTTTGCCTGATTTTACACTGCTCGATGCGGTTCTTTGACTCTGATAATGCATTGGGACCTTCTAACCAGGTCCCAGTACTCATGCTCTATCCTTAAAAGTGATGTGAATTGGTACTCCGAATTATTAAGGTACTTTGCCCTCTTATAAGTTCCTAGTATATGGTATCAGTGATACCTAGGGCAAGGTTGGTATAGAGGTCACCAAGGCTGCAGCACTGGTTGTGCTACCCTGTGTGACCAGGGCAAAAGTGTGTCTGCAGGTCTCCCATTGCAGCCCCGGATAAGCAACCAGTCTGCTCAAGAGTGTTTCTGCACACACACATCATGCGCTGCAGAGCCACACCACTCCCTTATTATGAGTAAGTCACTCCTAAGGTTGTCCTTCTGAGCCCCAGGGATAGAGTGTTTTATATTAAAGGTGTGGATGTATATGTTTATACATATATATCCCTACAGTAACCCTTTAAAGCAAGGTTTTACTGTTAGTGACCGGAAGTCCATAGAGTAATATGGGCTGGCTACTGAATAAACTCTATATAGCTAGCTCCATTATGGAAAGATCAAATTTTGTCATGTTTGGTGTCAAACACCATGCTTTTTCACCCCCAACATGACTCTTGTGTTGGGAGTGAGCTGGTATGCACACGGGTGCCACACTGAGTGGGTGCCTCCCCCTAAGACACATTGACCCAGTGCCTTGGCGGGCTTCCCCGAGCCATTTGCAGCCAAGATAAGAGTCTGGTCTCTTGGTGGGATGTACTAGTACTTCACCACTACAGAGATAAAGGCTTGGACAGGAAGATGGTCACACCTCCTCCCTTCCAGATTGGTAAGTGTTTACAGTCATCAAGGCGATGAGCCTCAAAGGCTTTCACCACCCTTGATGTGTAAGTTCTTGTCCCTCACTGGAGGAAAAAGCTCTTCCCACCCTGTCCAGCACAACAGGCAGGAGATACGGTTATCAGGAGGCTTGCACCATTTTGGAAGAGCCTAAATTACAGAACTCTAGGTAGAAAGATGACATACTGTTGTATAGCATTTTAGGACCCTAGTGTAATTTTCCAGATTCATCCCTCTATATAGGTATAAATCACCATGTCCTTATATAGGCATAGAAATCATAACCATTTTTAGACATAGCTCATGCAGTCAAAATACAGCATGGCTACCTCCACTAGTTCCGAAAATCCACACTGATTTCTTGGAAAACTCGGCTTCAGCAGTTAGGGACTTCCCCTTGCTTGAATATTGATTTGTCCAAGAACTCATGGAGTTTTCAAAGAACTGAGACTCTTTGATAATGTTATTATGTCCACCTTTACGACAAACTTGGCACCTTCAAGGTTTAAATATGCCCACACTTGCCCAAGCAAACACACAGTGGTTTGGAGCAGTTTGACTATCTACTTGCCCGAAGCATCTCGCTACAGCAAGTGCCAAAGGAAGCCGACCCTCCAGCAGACACACTGAGAGAGACGCTGTCTTTTCTCTTGCCAAAAAATCCAGCTCCAGTGTTTCCAAGCTCCCCTTGCAGGGTGTTGGGAAATCGAGTTCTGAGACCGAGAGATACCAGACCTCCTTCATTCTAAACCAAGGTACGGAGCTGATTAGACCCTAAGAGAAATCTTGGATAGATTCTTGGCAAAAGAATACTAAACTTATGCTACACCTCACTTACTTCTTCCCTCATACTAGACTTAGGTTAGGTACATCGGGGTAGGCATATTTTAGAAGCACCAATTGAGTACTTTTAGTCTTTATTTATTTATGTATGTATTTTATGGCATAGAAACCATACCATGCTTTTACAGTATTATTTTATACCACTATTCTTGCTGTACGCATTATACTTTACAGCCAGTATTACGATTGTAGCAGTTCATTTCTTCTGCATGAGAAAGAAGACTGTTCAATAAATACTTTTATTGAAAACGCCAGTCTCTCTATTTCTCTGCACCTCTGGTAAAACGAAGCATGCACGAATGACTGAGTAAAATATCTATCTATTTTTTCCATGACTCTGAAGATCAGTTTTATCTTGGGGAAACAAAGTTGTCATGTTTATGCGGTTGTCAGAAACTAATACCTTCCTGTTCATTCGAGAAAGTTTCTAGTGACCTCTGAGCTAGCTGGCACTCACAATTAAGTTTAATATATTCGATAGAGTCCTAGTAGACATAAGTTCTACGTCAAATCTATAGGATATATTATTCCAATGCACAGAGCCTATTGGGAATATAGAAACTACACTACATGGCGCCCAAAGTTTGGTAAGGCACTAATTTAACGCTAGATACTAGAGTAACTCAGTCGTGCTTTTCAGAGACCTCTTTTCCCGTAAAATACTCCAATAGACGTCTGGAGTGGGTTAAAGGATAAAATATTTGCCATAACTGAGTAGGACGAAAATTCCTATGTATTACTTTTGGTTTGATTCAATGTTGAAGGATACAGTGTTCCAAAATATTGTGCACCTTATCTTTGTCTCCTTGAAACTTGCTCTGCAAAAACTTTCAACAAAATGGCCGACGAGGATAATCCCAGGGCCAGTGCAACTACAGCATCTGCAAACCGTCCGGGTTTAGACGTTACAGGTCTCTAAAAAAACGCACATTGTGCGCGAAAAATATAAAACCACATTAGATATTTCAAACGGTTTCTTCTGTCAAAATATCGCACCTGAAAGCAGGTACTTGACCGCTTTCTCAATCATGGAGACACAGCGTCACTTCTGACATCTCCCCCAGGGATTCAAGAATAGTCCAGGGTTATTTTCAGCCAGAGTAACAGAGTTACTACAAACGTATGATGATGAGGCATTATCGTATGTCGATGACATCTATCTTACAGACGATGATTTGGACAGGCACTTGAACAGGGTGAACACCATAATACTTGGTTTCACATCCGAAGGGTACAAATTCAACTTTAAAAAATCAAGAATTGCCCATCTCAATGTCCTATTCTTAGGATACAAACTTTCAAGTGAAGTCAAAAGCCTGGCAGCAAACTATTTAGAGAAATGTGCGCTGCTCCAACCTCCAAAAACGCTGAAAAACTTACAGTCAGTTCTAGGATTCCTGAATTTCGGAAGAACTAATTGGACTCAAAAACACAAGGAAATTTTGCGTTCAGTGCAAACAGACATGTTAGCAACAACACATTTACAGACATGTGTAAACGTACGTAGCCTTGTAATCCGAATCTTCCCAGGGAGATGCGGATTCACATACCTAACCTTTAATGAAGGTGAAAAGGTACCAAAAGCTTATAAATCACACTTGTACACACAAGCTGAAATGAAATTCACTTCAACAGAAAAAATTCTGACAACGGTTCAAACTGCAGTAGCAAAAGAGAGAGCCCTCTCTCAGGGAAAACGCATAAAGATTACTACGCCTGTACCTGCCTTAGAGACAATGACAAAAGCGAGCATTCCAAATGCAAAAGCTTTGCATCCAAGATGGATACAATAGGTTAATTCCCTTGCTGCAACAGACGTTGAATACTTTTTTGACCCCTACTTGACAACTCAAGAATTTCTCTAATACGAACAAGAATGTCCTCTGCCCACTGAGATTCTGCCTCTAGAACATTACGGATGTATAATTTATACAGACGGATCAGCACAGCCCGCAATTAGGGTTAAACAAGCTTATAGTGCTACGTGCGCGATTGTTAAAGGTCGCTGGCGCGATGTTAAATTCAGACCTATGGTCACAAAAACTCAATCTCTCGGAGACTGTACAGCTCAGCGAGCTGAACTACAGGCTTTCAAGATGGCGCTGGAAAATACTGATTGCGAATTCCCCACACTCATAGTGTGCGATTCGTATTACTGCGTCCAATCGTACAATGAATACTTGCAGAGCTGGATTCAAAACGATTTCAAGGATGCAAATGAAGCATAAATTGCTTTGGGAACAAGTAGTTCTATTATGGAAAGAACTACAAAAGACTCACAGAATCCATACACTGAATCATCAGCGTGATGGCATTCACGTTGCAGGGAATTTATTGGCTGATGAAGCCGCGAAGGCAGCTGTGCAAACGGCTTCCGTAGCTGCAATCACTTGCTCAAAAACAGAAATAGACGTTGAAACAATGCTAGCTGTCAATGCCACAAGCAAAGGCTGCGGTGCAGTGTTACCTCTAAACTATCCACTCGAATATTCATACATAATTGATGCCAACTCCGTTCCTTTTGTTTGAATCCCTGGAGTGGGGGATAGGGTAATTCCAAACAGGCATTGGAGAGGTGCTTTGATTCAAGAAGCACACAGGGGAGAGGGTCTGATACAACAAGGGATCTAAAAATCTCTCTACTAGAGTTAAAAGAGATGTACTGGTGGCCAGGGATGAATGCCCACATTTACGAATTGGGAATTAATTGCGATGTCTGTCACAGAGATCACAGCTTAGAGCGCCGCCAGTTTCCTGACTACAGTGTAGCCAGCCCAGTACAGACACCCTTGTTAGATAGCATTAGACTATCTACGGTCAGACGTCCCTATGGACAAAAACGGCCCTCAACTATTAGGACAAGATTAATTTGGATATGGCCTCAGCACTCGGCTTACACCCGAACTGTTATAAAAGATTTGCGAGTCTTTTTTTATCGGCACATACGCAATCAGCATGCTGCACTCTGACCAGGGTCCTGCGTTTAGCTCTCGAGCTTACAAGGAGGCCATGGCCAGCTGGGGCATTGCATTACGGTTTTCAAGTCCATTCCATCCTGAGGGAAATTCTGTAGTGGAAAGAAAAAAAAGTGACATAAAGCAATCTATAACAGCTAGGGTATTAGGTTTGGGTGACGTGTGGGTCAAACATCTAATAAGGGTCCAACGTAGTCTTAACAATCTGCCAAGAAATTCTCTGGGTGGAATCACTCCATATGAAATCCTTTTTGGTACTAGAATGATAGACAAGATCTCGATCGTCATACTTCAGTGGTAGAACAAAAGCCCTTTGATATCAAAGACCATTTGGCTGTTTTGCAGGACTTAAATGAAACACAAAGAAGTCTAAGCAACACATTACAGAAGCCAACGACCACTGAAGAAAAGCCACCTGTCCCACAAGACCTGTCTGGATTCCAAAGATTGGGGATCTGGTCAGAGAGAAAGTAGAGGATAAGAAGGAATTTGGGCCTTCTTACAGAAAACCAGTACCTGTCTTAGCAATCCACAGATCAAGAACAGTGATACTGCCGCACTTGCTGGAAGGAAGGAGAACCGGTTTGTGTCCATCCACCTGGTAAACCCACATCATGTGGCCGATAATAAGTAGTAGGGCCAGTGGACTCCAAAGGTGTATCAGACGACCAAATCTCGCTATTATCCAAGAGGTTCAAACTGAGAGACTCATCACCTTTGAAGAACTTGCAGTGAGAAAAGAAGGACTATGCAACAAAGCAATGGAACTTGTGCCTCTTGAAACCCAAATAACAGTTTGTCAAGACACTCCTGTCTACAATGTAGCATCTGACTATACCAATATGTCAAAGGAACAAACAGCTCCAGCGATTTCAAATAATCTGGATGCAATACCAACAATTGACAGAACTACCTCTGGCTATTTCATCAACTTTGATACATTTTCTGAGGATCCCAGTGAGCCCGAAATGATGCCAGCAAATAAAACTTTCAAGGAACAAGTAATAGAACTTTTTAACCAGCTTGAAAATACATACCTGGTTTCACCATGGATTGAATTTGGAATTGTGTTAGGTGTACTTGTTCTCCTACTATGGCTCATTCTTGTTTTAAGTTTGGGAAAACTGATAGATGGAAAATATAGTAAAATGGACACAGCAAGTAAAAACATCAACTTGCTCCAGAAGCCACACAAATCATCTCATCGTGAGCAAAGATGACATGTCGTCGGTAAACATCACAGCCGTTACTCTACCTGGTGGTATAGCATGGGACAGAACTGATTATGACATTTATGGTCCGGTAGAGCTGTTGAAAATTCTACACCAATTTAAGGTTTCCTTGAGTGATTTTGTTTCACCCAGTACATTTTCTGATGATTGGGACTTTGAGACTGTTAATAACATGATGGCAGACTTAGAAATGCAAAATTTACAAAGCATGAATACTTAGAAGGTTCATCAGATCACGAACAAATGTATTGTTTTAATCATTATGGTCACCATTATTTGCACAAATCTGCAAACCCTAGAAATGTTTTAACTTATAATCAATGGGAACATTGTCCAATGCCACCAAAGGGTAGCTCTAAAACATTCTATGAAAAATGTCCGTACTTCTCAGGCTTTAATGTCACAAATCCGGAAACATTTTACTTTAAAAATGTTAATAATACAGGAATTAAAAGTATGTTGACCAATACTAAGCAAATTTATTCTGCGGCCTTTTATGCTTGATTGTCCACATTAGGTTTTGACTTTTGGAAAGACAACATTGAGACAAAAACTTGTCTGGGGCACAAATGACTGGCAGGTGCAAGGTTTAGAAGCCTTATTCAGAGCCTGCATCATCCCAAAACAAATAATGTTTTTAAATGAAACTGTTCAACAGACATCTTGTCTTGGCCTGGCTAGGATAAAAGATTTAAACAAACCGTCCATACCTAAGCCCACACCTGATAGTAATGGAACTACAGATGAGAAGGTAGACATAAACCACATTTTACAACAAAATAGAACTAATCCTGTTTGGATAAAATGGTTAATCTGGCCCACAGACACGAATACCTGTCAAGATAGATTCCTGAACAGAACACAAGGGTTTACAATAACTAGGCCAGATCCAAGATATATCCAGAAATAACATCCAGGGATAATAACAACTTACAGTGTAGGAAAACTATGCCTTGAGTGGCTACGTAAATCCACACTTCCAGATATAAAACAACACTTAACTTTACTTAAAGATGGTGTTGATTTAAGAGAATTCTTACTAGGACCTCGCAAACAACCTCATAAACGTTTTACATACGCCGGTATATACGTTGCTTATAATGAAGCATGGAAAGTCACGCAAATGGAAACGGCAGAACGAATACCAGAAATTGATCGTATTAATTTAGAGACAGCTCACTTTGTAGTTGACAATGGGTTAACAACTCTGTCATCCAGAATGTATTCTTTGGACAGCATTGTATCCTTTGCCATAGACATAATGTAACAGGACTTGCTCATGTTACAACATGGACAGTCTCAATTGCGTTCTATAATGCTAGTAGGCTGGACGTTACAAAATCTTCATTCAGGCTATGTGCCTTGGCATCTAATCAACACCACGTCATTGTTTACTGGATTTAACCTACAGATAAACAAATCTCTTTGGCACAGAGGGGAGCAGACTATACGGTGCTGAGCATAGAAAAACTGGAACGATTACCATTGACCGTTTCTGAAAACCAGCCGTTGAATGGATAATGCATGGCACCATCACGATACCAGTGACAATTTTCCAGTTACAGTATTGCTTAAAACACATACCAGCAGGCCTGTATGAAAGGTTGGGTAAAGAATACATAAAGTCGACCTGGGATTTACCATACACACCCAAATGTTGGAGTGGGGAAAATGAGTTATTTCTTAGTGGTAAAAATTGCAAAACCACAGAAAAAGTAAGGTGCCCCTGACTTTTTTAATTTGGCAAATTTTGAAATAGCCGGCTAAGTATTTATGGACAAGGTCTAGCTTTATCGAGATGAAACTCTATTTCTACATACGAGTTGCGACCATCTCTCACTAGGCAAAGTAGACTTACTGGGCTACAACTTGATTCAATTAACCACACAACTGAATATAGAACTCAAACAATTTTAGTCATGAATAAAAAACACATAAAATGTATTATTACCTTCCCAATTGGGTTACAATCTAAATGATAAAAAGCACCACCTAGCGTGATGATGCAGTGTAAATATTTAAAAAACAGTCAAAGTTACAACAACAGTCGACGCAGCGTTTCAGTGCTTTGTTTTCTTTTTGACACCTTCTTCAGGAATTTAAAACATTTGACTCCAAAATCTCTAAAAAATGAAATGAGAGTTTTTTAGTATTTATTTATGTTGTGTGGGTACAAGTCATTTGCCCAGTTTTACACTACTTGTTAATTGTGACTCCTTATTAGTGCTAGACCTGCTGTCCAGGATCACAGAATTTTTTATGGTACTTTAACAACCATCGGCGAGTACCACTCTCAGAGTCTTACAGCAGTCCTAGGCATTTTTTCAAACTTCGTGCACTCTGTGTTCGGCGGCCTGCCTCTCATCTTGGGACTCGTAGCAGGGATACTGTTTTTATTCCTTCTGCTCCGTTATGGCAAGTCCAGTCACCGGCGATACCCAGATTACCATGGAGAACACTCTTCTGGCAATGCAGTATCGTGAACGCATAACACAGATTCTTGGCTTGGCTCGTTTGAGAGATCTGAATACCACGTGGTTCCTATCATTCAGACCAATCTGGCAAGATTGCATCTTACCTGTTCTACGATGACTGCTTTGTGGAAAGGAATGCGCTTTGGATATCTGTCTAACACTTTCATCAGCACTGCCAACGGATGTTGACGCTTTGCTTGGTTCGGTAACGGCTCATGCATTGTGTTGCCCCCAATGCCTACCAATCCTGATGACGGCATTCATTGAGGTCTCACCTGCTGTGGTAGACCATTTCTTTGCCAGCTTAGAAGATTTAATGTTTTCTCCTGACACCGAGAATAACTTTTGAAATTAGCACACAGCTTTCTATGAACTCTGAATTCGACCTTCGCTCTTTCAAAACAAAACTTCTAACTTTGGAGCTCTATTTTTCTACGGTTTTGATTTGACTTTTTTCCAAAATTGAACTTTGGCACAAAGTAATCTGCTGAAAGTAGAACTATTCTTAGAGAACAAGAATGTTTTGAATACTTCCTAGAAACAATATTGACCTTATCCACAAACCAAAACACTTTATATATTCTGCTATGGGATGGTCTTGATTTTTCTTCTGTATTTGAGAGCCATTTCATGTAATTTTCATGATTCATTCAGTTAGCATTGCCAATATCATTCTATATGCTTAAAATGAAATCATTACTTTCAAATGTGTACAGTATTAATGCTCATTTTCGTGTACAACCATTTCAAATGCATTTTATGTAATTTTGGGAGGGATTATAAACACATGCTTTAAATATGTTTTAGTGCTTAATTTTAATAATGTCGAACTTAATAAAGTGGAGTGGGTGTTGTATAGCATTTTAGGACCCTGGTTTAATTTTCCCGATTCATGCCCGTATATTGGTATAAATCACCATGTCCTTATAGAGGGATAGAAATCATAACCATATTTAGACATAGCTCATGCAGTCCAAATACGGCATTGCTACTTCCACTAGTTCCGAAAATCCACATCAATTTCTTGGAAAACTCGGCTTCAGCAGCTAGGGGCTTCCCCTTGCTTGAATATTGATTTGTCCAAGAACTCATGGAGTTTTCAAAAAATGGAGTCTCTTTGATGACGTTATTATGTCCAACTTTACGTCAAACTCAGCACCTTCTCAGTATAAATATGCCCACACTTGCCCGAGCAAACACACGGTGGTTTGGAGCAGTGCGACTATCTACTTGCCCTTCGCATCTCGCTACAGCAAGTGACGAAGGAAGCCGACCCTCCAGCATATGCACTGAGAGAGAGATGCTGTCTTTTCTCTTGCCAAGAAATCCAGTTCAAGTGTTTCCCTTGCGGGGTGTTGGGAAATCGAGTCCTGAGACCGAGAGATACTAGACCTCCTTCATTCTATACAAAGGTACAGAGCTGATTAGACCCTAAGAGAAATCTTGGATAGATTCTTGGCAAAAGAATACTAAACTTATGCTACACCTCACTTACTTCTTCCCTAGTACTAAACTTAGGTTAGGTACATCGGGGTAGGCGTATTTTAGAAGCACCAGTTGAGTACTTTTAGTCTTTATTTATTTATGTATGTATTTTATGGCTTAGAAACCATACCATGCTTTTACAGTATTATTTTATAACACTATTCTTGCTGTACGCATTATACTTTACAGCCAGTATTATTATTGTAGCAGTTCATTTCTTCTGCATGAGAAAGAAGACTATTCAATAAATACTTTTATTGAAAACGCCTGTCTCTCTATTTCTCTGCACCTCGGGGGAAACGAAGCATGCACGAATGAGTAAAATATCTATCTATTGTTTCCACGACTCCGAAGATCAGCTTTATCTTGGGGAGTTGTCATGTTTATGCGGTTGTCAGATACTAATCCCTTCTTGTTCATTCGAGAACGTTTCTAGTGACCTCTGAGCTAGCTGGCACTCACAATTAAGTTTAGAATATTCGATAGAGACCTAGTAGACATAGGTCTTACGTCAAATCTATAGGATATATTATTCCAATGAGCAGAGCCTATTGGGAATATAGGAACTACATTACAATACACCCTTAGAATGTTATCACCTTAGGGGCAGGTTAGCCATAGGGACCAGTAGCCCATTGGCCACTGTCCCTCATGCCCGTATGCCCCCTCAACTAGGATTTAAGGGGCTCCCCAGGCACCAGAACCTCAGTTCAGAATTTGAATCTGAGAAGAGGCACAAAGAAGACGCTATCACTGAAAGCAGAACCTTGCACTCTGCGGCAGTGCAAAAAGAGGACACTTAAGTGCCCTAAATAGACCATAAACATGTATTCGACATGTGTCTGTCGCAAAAACTCATTGCTCCCAGCAAGAGGGACTCCAGTGGAGACCAGAAACTGAAGCAGACTCCCTTGGGTTGGTGAGACCAGTCCCCAGCAAGCTACAGGAAAATCAATGTGCTGCATGACAGGAATTGCAACCTGAAAGACTATCACAAATGAGCCCAAAGAGAAGTGGTGTCCTGAAAGCCTGGAATGGTAGCTGGGCTTTCAAATAGGTTCAATCCACTACTCCACTCCTGTTGACCTCCAGCCACTGAAGTAACGGTGGACTATATTTGCAGCAGCCAAAGGCTTGGTGATCGCCAGTTGGGTGATCGAACCCTTCAGTGGCATCTTCAGCCCAAGAGCAACTCAGTGACAGCGACCAACTTCAGCAACGACCCTGCTGCTGTGTTTCCGCATCCTGAAGTTGGAGTGGTCTAGTGTGCAGTAAAGCATCTTTGGAGTGACCTGCCCAAGGGATTGACAGCTGTCATCTACTCCTGAACCCAGAGCTGCCATGTGAGGTAGAAGAAATCCAGCTGTTGAACCCAGGTCCTAGGACCTCAAAGGCCTCTACTCTCCGTGGGTAGAGTGGAACTCCATCTCCAAGTGTGGTTTTATCAAGTGCTACAAGTTTGACAGCTCCTGCGGATCCCGTTCAGTTCCAAAGACAGCCAAGTCACCTCTGCACCCAGACTCCTTAGGCAAGGTAACAAAGTAACGACTGTTGACAATTTGTCTAGGGAACCACATGACCTTATCCTCCAGAGGGCTTGTCTGAACTCACCCTACAAGAGACCTAGTGTCACCTGTGTTTTCCCCAATTCATTTCAATGGTACCAGTTTGAAAGATTTACAGCGTTTATTTTTTTAACACTTCACAAATCCAGAATTCCAGTTGTTTGTATGATACAAAGTTCATGTTGGTGTGTATATTTATATAAAAATAAGCTCTATTTTTTATAAATTGGTGTAAGTTTCTTTTGAGTAGCCACAATTACTTATGCACCATAATGGTACTGTAAAATGCTTAACACATGTTTCTCCAGAAATCCCTGACTGCTCTTTGCCGCACTACCAGTTCTGAGGCAAAGATTATTGTTGTTGAATCCAAGGCTCATCTCTGTGTATTGTGAGAATATTGTATGGTAAGTTGTCCCAGCAGAACCACCCAGTATTGCACCTTGCATCATAATTGCATGAGAATATATTTTCGCAGGCCTTGTACTCTTTGGGTGGCACCATTGCAAGGGGAAGACATATAAGGCCCGGTTATAAGTTTTAACGGTGCGGAAGTAGGCAGGCCATCACGGCCACGGTCCTGCACCACCGAGACTCACTGCCACCTGCCTTCCAGATTACAACTTAAAAGTGGTCTATCAGGCGGGTGGTGTGGCGGTTCAGCAGCGGTGCCTCTATCAAAGGTGGCGGTGCCTTTGAAAAAGGCTCCACAATGGGAATGCCAGAAAAGGTTCCTGTATGGCATAGACTGTAAAACACATGCCTTGCAGGAACTGGTGGTGCGTGTGCACAGGGGGCACATGTTGTGCTCCATTGTGTGCATCCACATGGACTGAGGCACCCTTTGTTTCCTCACCGCCATGGTTTCCACGGAGGAGGGAATTCCTATGAAAACTGGTGGACAGGAAACTGATAATGTGCTTGGAGGGACCGCGGGGGACACGACAAGCCTATTGTGGCCTCGAGACCACTGCGCCACCGCCAGGATGTGGTGGTTCCCTGGCGGCATCAGCAATCCCATGGTGGTCCAACCACCCAAGTTGTAATTGGGCAGTATGACCACCCAGCGGTGGTGGCTGGACCACCACTACTGCACACCGTGAGCCTGGCAGTCCTTGGACTGCCAAACTCCTAATTAGGCCCAAAGTCAGGATTCTATGCTTGTCTAGGTGTCGTAAGAGGGAAAGCCTTTGCCTATTTTGTCACGCTCAGTGAGCATCTTTCCCATGATAGTGATTATCGCCTGTGGGCAGATTACTTGTACGGAAACCTGCCCCTCTTCTACTGGACCTGCTAGAGATTGTCTAGTGTTCATGGTTTGTAGTACATACTGAATGAATTTCCAGTTTAAGGAGACTGTGCTAACATTACATGTACACATACAACAATGGTGATTGGTTGATTTTCCGGATGTGGAAAGAGTGTGTACCCAGCTAATACTGGACAAGTAGCCCTTCAATAAACGGGGAATCCAGTTTTACATTCCTATGTGTGCTTGTGTTTGGAAACTCAGAAGCAAACACATGGCTTGGCAGTTCGGGTTGGGCTGTTCCCATGAGGCACCGGGTCATGACTGATTTGCAGATAGCCATGTCTGAACTGGGGTGGCGTCGTGAGCAAAATAACAATGGATTACACCCAGATCTGTGACTGGGGGTGAATATTTTGCCTATGTGCAACATTCTGTCTATCATCTTGTGTGTTTTGATGTTCTCCCTATGTGGGAAGGGTATGCCCAGGCGTGGGTCCTGTGCTCACTACGCCACTGGAGTCAAGCTATCCTGGCTGATGACGGCTGATAGCCAGAAACCGGTCCTAGGATGCTTCATCCGGTCTGGGGAAGACATGGCTTGGCAGTTCGGGCTGGACTGTTTCCATGAGGCACAGGGTCAAAACTGATTTGGATATGGCCATGTTTGAACTGGGGTGGCGTGGTGAGCAAAATAATAATGGATTAAACCCAGATCTGTGACTGGGGGTAAATGTTTTGCCAACGTGCAACATTCCGTCCATCATCTTGTGTGTTTTGCTGTTCGCCCTATGTGGGAAGGGTATGCCCAGACGTGGGTCCCGTGCTCACTACGCCACTGGAGTCAAACTATCCTGGCTGATGATGGCTGATAGCCAGAAACCCATCCTAGGATGCTTGATTCCAGTCCAGTGATGACATGGCTTAGCAGTTCGGGTTGGACTGTTCCCATGAGGCACAGGGTCAAGACTGATTGGCATATGGCAATGTCTGAACTGGGGTGGCGTGGTGAGCAAAATAACGATGGATTAATCCCAGAACTGTGACTGGGGGTTAATGTTTTGCCAATGTGCAACATTCCGTCCCTCATCTTGTGTGTTTTGCTGTTCTCCCTATTTGGGAAGGGTATGCCCAGAGGTGGGACCCGTGCTCACTACGCCACTGGAGTCAAGCTATCCTGGCTGATGACGGCTGATAGCCAGAAACAGGTCCTAAGATGCTTGATTCCGGTCCAGGGAAGATATGGCTTTGCAGTTCGGGCTGGACTGTTCCCATGAGGCACAGGGTCAAGACTGATTTGCATATGGCCATGTCTGAACTGGGGTGGCGTGGTGAACAAAATAACGATGGATTAAACCCAACTCTGTGACTGGGGGTGAATGTTTTGCCAATGTGCATCATTCCATCCATCAACTTGTGTGTTTTGCTGTTCGCCCTATGTGGGAAGGGTATGCCCAGATGTGGGTCCCGTGCTCACTACGCCACTGGAGTCAAGCTATCCTGGCTGATGATGGCTGATAGCCAGAAACTGGTCCTAGGATGCTTGATTACGGTCCAGGGAAGACATGGCTTGTCAGTTCGGGCTGGACTGTTCCCATGAGGCACAGGGTCAAGACTGATTTGCATATGGCCATGTCTGAACTGGTGTGGCGTGGTGAGCAAAATAACAATGGATTAAACCCAGATCTGTGACTGGGGTGAAGGTTTTGCCAATGTGCAACATTCCGTCCATCATCTTGTGTGTTTTGCTGTTCTCCCTATGTGGGAAGGGTATGCACAGACATGGGTCCCGTGCTCACTGCGCTTCTGGAGTCAAGCTATCCTGGCTGATAACGGCTGATAGCCGGAAACTGGTCCTAGGATGCTTGATTACAGTCCAGGGAAGACATGGCTTGGCAGTTCGGGCTGGACTGTTCCCATGAGGCACAGGGTCAAGACTGATTTGCATATGGCCATGTCTGAACTGGGGTGGTGTGGTGAGCAAAATAACAATGGATTAAATCCAGATCTGTGACTGGGGTGAATGTTTTGCCAATGTGCAACATTCCGTCCATCATCTTGTGTGTTTTACTGTTCGCCCTATGTGGGAAGGGTATGCCCAGACGTGGGTCCCATGCTCACTGCGCCACTGGAGTCAAGCTATCCTGGCTGATAACGGCTGATAGCCAGAAACCGGTCCTAGGATGCTTGATTCCAGTCCAGGGAAGACATGGTTTGGCAGTTTGGGCTAAACTGTTCCCATGAGACGCAGGGTCAAGACTGATTTGCATATGGGCATGTCTAAACTGGGGTGGCATGGTGAGCAAAATAACAATGGATTAAACCCAGATCTGTGACTGGGGGGTCAATGTTTTTCCAATGTGCAACATTCCGTCCATCATCTTGTGTGTTTTGCGGGTCAAAGAACCTACCATTCTTTCCCTGATACCGCCTCCATTTGAATTTGGGTTGGCCTTGCCACCCCCTCCTGGTGCAGGTTTTTGTGGGTCTTTGGAGGACTCCTTCTGGTTTTGACCTTCCTTCCCTTGTGCTTTCCCTTGGGGAAGGACCTGTCCCCCTTTCATCTGGTCACTCCCCTGGAGCTGAATGGAAACAAGGGTTCTCAACTACTCATAAGCTGCTTCCCCCAGCTCTCTGGGGTCTGTCAGCTTCGAGTCCACTAGATACTGGCGGAACTTCTCTTCTGCACAACGAGTCAAAATATGTTCTTTCAAAAACAAATTATACAATCCCTCATAGGTGTCAACTTTATTAACAACAATCCAGCCTTCCAGTGCCTTCGCTGAAATGTCCACAAAGTCTACCCAAGACTTTGAACTCAATTTCTGGTTGCCTCTAAACTTGACCCTGCACTGCTCTGGAGTCAGACCAAATATCTTGCTAAGCATGACTTCATCTGCTGGTATGATTCTGCATCCTCTTCCTTCAGGGTCAGGAACCTTTATCACCCAGCTACTGGAATCAACTCCCACAGGAGTGCACCCCAATACCTAGAGTGGGCCCTCCTCATTCTAAGGGCACTCTCAAAAGCTGCTAGCCACCTGTCAATGTCATCCCCCTGTATGTACTTGTGCACTATAACTATGAGAAGTTTTGGATTAAATGCACCACTCCTGGACATTTCAAAATCTTCATCATTTTCACTGTCACCATTTCTTTTGAACGCATTCCCCCTCTCCCATCTCTTCTTAGCCAATTCCAATGTTTCCTTCTCCAAGGCAATCAAAGCTAATTGAGCCTCAAGCTGTCTCTCTGCAAGGGACAGTGGTGGTTCCTGAGTAAGGGATCATATCCCACTCCTGCCATCTGGAATAATAGGGCTAACATTAGAGATAATGGAAAAGGCACCATCCCCACCCTCCTCCTGGGTGAGGTTGGGGGAACACCCTCCATCCCCCTTGAATCCCAGCTCAGGCCTGTAGGGACTTAAGTAACCCTGCCTTCCTAATCGTGTTGGAAGCAGGCAGCCCCCTAAGCCTACACTGTACCCTAAGATCAGCCATCCTGAACTGGGGCAGTTTAGCCAGGTCCAGCTCCATGGTTCCTTTGTTTTGTCCAAATTCCAAAAATCAAACTCAAAAGTTTTGTTCAAAGTCAATTTAGAGGATTTATATAATCTTAGTTCACTGTACTGAAAGGTCAAATTCACTGGTCGTTCTCCAGGTTGAGGATCCTTTGTTGTAATGTTCAAGGTGAGCTCTGTTAACCTGTAGCTTCCAGGGACTCCACTCTTTAGTTCATTTACAGCAAGGTAATCCACAGGGCTGTAGTTATCTGGTGCGGTCCTCAGAGGGCAGGCCTTAGAATTTTGCACCCCAACTTCTCAGCATGGCAACGCCTTGCTTTCTTAAGTTTCAAGCAGCAGATCTGAGAGTCTCTGACCCTCTCAGATACTTGTTCCAAGTTCTCTGGGTCAAGCAGGAGGTCACTGCTGACTAATGGGATCAGGGCAACTCCCAAGAATATGACCACATCCTGTAGAGTGTGGCATTATTTTGTCCCAGAGTGTACCAAATTCTCCAAATTCTTAATGGCTGATTTTCCAGAAGCGAAGTAAGAGCTGGCTAAACACACCCCTAGGATGGCTAATTTTCATAAACTCTCCCTCTTGCATCTGTGCATTCCTTCCATAAGCCTAGGTCTGGCTGAGGCGAAAGGTTTAGAGTTGTAAATGACACTAAGGCCTCCTCTTCTCTTTAAAGACCATGGTTTAATACTCCTCCCCCTGCTCTGGCATTCCTGTGTAGCCGCACACTGCCCTCTCAGCCGAGCTGGATAACCCCAGGGGCTCTTCATCACCTCTTCAAGGCAGCCTGGCTAATCCACTTAACTCTGACCAATCAGGACAGACCACTGGAAGGCTGAATCTGGACAGCCAAGAAAGTCTTATAACTTCTTGTATGGTACACTTTAGGAGAAATACAACCATATCTTCTTCTTGAGTTTATTAATACCATTCGGGAATACTTTGAATGTTACTTCTAGCCCTCTCCTATCAAGAGTTATTAGTTAATAACTTCCTGCTATGCTATCCTATTTGGCAGAAGATTTGCAATGGGAAAAATGACTTGGGACATTTTTCCAGCACCAGGACGTACAAAACATATTTTACAAGTACGTTGCTTACATCTACAGGACCCCCTTCCCCATGGGACGACTAGGGGAGACTTTAGGGGTTCTGGATCTGTAGAAATTTTGCAGAACCTTCCTCCACAGTGCTCCTAGCATCAGCGTCGAATTTGGGCAGCACTTTATCACAATGTGGGAAGTGAAATGTGAAATATCACTTAACCCAGGGCATATAAAATTCATTTTATAAGGGTCTACCTTATAAATACCTGACCCCCCACCCCTGGGACACAAAGGGGAAATCCGTGGTGTTCCTAATATGCCAAAACATTGTAGGTTATCCATTTTAATTGCCCCGGACCCCAAAGTCGAGTTTGAGCACAATTTACTTTTTAAAAGCAGTCCTGCTGTCGGGCTGCTTTTAAACTGACCTCAGGCTTCAGCAGTGCACACATGTAAGTGCAGAAAAGCTGCTGGTCTCCAAACTGCCATGCCCTATTTATACTAGGGACTGCTAGGTAGTTTCAATCCCCCTTCCCTAATATGCACTAGGGCCCCAGGGGGTAGGTCATGCCAATCAAAGGGGTATCCCATACCATAGTGTTCCCTAGTGAATGTAGGTGTTTTCACTGTATTGTAAATGTGTCTCTTTCAGCATTGCACTGGCCCTGGGCCTGGTTAGGCAGAGCCTAGGGTCAGTCAGAGTCAGTTACCACCAGTAACATTCAGCAAAAATGTTGGGGGTGTTACAATTGGCTAAAGATCTTATCTTTCGTGGTGAATTTTTGGTGAATTTTCATAAAATTTCTAACATAACGTATTTGCATCAATATGCTAGTCTTAAGTGCGCTAGTATAATCCAATATGGTAGAAATCTGTAAATTCAGACTAAATTATTTATAATATGTCTGCTATCTGTCCTTGAAATATAGATAGCAAGGCACCTGACCCAGGCTTATGTTGCATTAGTTGTTTTATCAATGTCATTTTCTGCATAACTTGAGACTTTCACAGGTTCTTGAAAGATAAGGACAGTAATTATCTAGATCAAATCTGATGGTCCAATGATCAGGCAGAAAATGGGGTCTAGGTCTGCTCAAAAGGGGAACATCCTTTACAACGGAACCGTTACAACGCTGTACCGTTGCAATGCAGGATTTACAACGAAAGTCGTTACAACGACTTTCGCTGGAGGGCGCTTTAGGATAGGGAATAGTTTAATTTACTATCCAACACCTTGCCTACTATCCACGGGGACTGGAGTTGGAATAGTAAATTAAACTATTCACTATCCAGCGCCCCCCAACGCAATTCGTTGTAAAGGCTTGCGTTGTAAAACCTGCGTCGTAACGGTACGCGTTGTAACAGTACACGTTGTACTGTCATACATCCGCTCAAAATGGAGTCTGACCTTAGGGTCTTTACGTCAGCCCATACTGGCAAATGTTTCTAGAGAGTTCATGGAGTATGTGAACAATTTCATAGACGAGTTGCATTTAACCATATTTGTAAGACTGTGGGTTAGGCAAATTGAGAAATTTACGATTTTTGCAGATTTGGCATGCAATTTTATACAGATGTCACCTGATGCCTCCGACAATTATTTTGTTTGAAAATGTTGTCCCATGTCTGCAAAGTTGCACAGTACAAATACATTTTCCATTTTTTTGATCTTACATTTATCCATTTATTCATCATTTTACTCATCAGGTAATTCAGTCACCCATTGACTGTTAGTGTATTCATAAATCCATTAATTATTTGAAGATAACATAAACAAACATTGATGATGTAAGATTGCCAATATTTGATAATACAGACTGATAT
This sequence comes from Lissotriton helveticus, assembly GCF_964261635.1. Lineage (NCBI taxonomy): Eukaryota > Metazoa > Chordata > Amphibia > Caudata > Salamandridae > Lissotriton > Lissotriton helveticus. The sequence goes on from NC_136063.1 coordinate 1,550,908,785, forward strand.
TATAGCTGCATTGGCAGGACACATCTTTAGGCAATCCTACCGGCCAATGATGAATTTTGGTGATGACACAAGAATGACTCAAATAATTGATGGTGTTCCCGTTACAGACAACAAATACAATACAATTGTATTTCTTTTTACAAAAACGATCTTCACTTCCTTTCCAGGTCGGTAGCTGAAGCCACTGAAGTTGACCTCAACATGAGAGTGGGTCTGCATACTGGCAGGGTACTATGTGGAGTCTTGGGACTTCGCAAATGGCAATATGATGTCTGGTCCAATGATGTGACTTTGGCAAATGTAATGGAGGCTGGAGGTCTGCCTGGGTGAGTTCTTCCAAATAAATCATAAGCTGGAGAAACTTGGCAAATAATTTTGGCTTTGTGAATGCATCTCTGCCAACAAGCTTTAGATTGTCAGCAGACATTAAGAAATAATCAAAGTGAAAAACGTAGAGGATACGTTTTTAAAACTTAAGCATTTGAAATGTATTTATGTACCAATTTCCAAGGGGTTCAGTTACTGTTTGTGTATGTGAATGCTACAAATGTCTTATTGCATAATCCTTTCCATGTTTTATACATGTTAATGATGGTCAGATTTCTAATTTGTACATTCTTTCACACCTAAATATAGTTGAGTTTACCAAAATCACTAAGGGCCCAATTTGGTGGAAATGCCCTTACACCTAGACTTTTATCGACATCTAAGTGTGTATCTCCACCTAAATGCAATTCAGCAAACAAGAACCATGATTTACGATTACTAGTAGTCCCCACTTCTCTTTACATGAAGGAGTGGAGATATATGACTCAAAATGTGACTTTACAAATACTACTAGTAACTTTAGGGGAGTATTCTAGGTGCAAATCCAACAAATGTATGGGCATATTAACAAGGAACAGGGAAAATGAACGCTAAGGGCGCAAATGTTAATTTTTTTAACGCCCGCTATCGCTGGATAATATTACCTGGTTATCGTGTTATTAACAACGCTAACCGCCTAGGCAATAAAAAATCCAGTGATAGCGGCATTTTGGGAGGTTATCGCTAGTAATGCAGCGATAAAACTACAAGGATAGGGATATCCTATCCCTATGGTGGACTTAGCCATGTAATCCACCTCTCATTGGATTACATGGATAAGTCTGAAAATGAGCAGACGTAAAATAGTAACGTTAACCGTGGTTAGCTCTGCTTTTTTTGTCTCTAACAGGGTTAGAGTGAAGCTTAATAATAGGGGAAATGTCACTTAGCAACATTTCTCCTATTATTTTGCACTGGAACGCCCACTTTGCATCTCACTAGAGATGCAAAGGGTAGTGTAGTAAAAAAGGGTGCTAACAAGCGATTTTGCATGTTAGCACCCTGTTGTTGATAGGGTGATATTTTTATCTCCACTTCTTTGGCTTTTAAAGCCAAAAAAGCGGAGATAAAGCCCTTGTTTATATGCCCTGTAGTTCTACAAATGGTTGGAGTAGATTTCCATCTACATTAGTCAGCACTACCAATTGAAAAGAATAGGGAAAGAGATGCCACCCGAGGAAAATGATACACACAGACATTACTACTAGAGCCCACACCCTTGACCCTGCTTCCTTGATGTGAATGAAGTCAGAATTTATTAATAATTTACATATTTTAAATTTTCTCATTAGGTGCACTTAATATGTTTATGCTCTTAAAATATAAATTGTATGGATAACCATATTGTTTATAGTTACATGACTATTTTTTACAATAGTTTCCCAGCTTACAATGTAGTAGGTGCGGCAGAAGAGAGAAGGGCAGCACAAAAGAGGGAGATGTGGTGTCACACAAGAGGTGCTGTGCAGTCACAGCAGAGTCTGCAGACTGAACTCCAAGTACAGGGCCATATGGTGGCCGGGACCCCACAAGAGAACACCATTAAGTGTAATGGGGTAACCCTGTAAACCTCAGAACCTGGGCGGGTAATTAAACAAAAAACAATGGTTCTGTCGGAAAAGAACTATTCAAATCATCATAGTACTTAATACATGAATGTATTCTTGATGTCCCAAGGGGGATATTTGCAATAATTATACACTGACCACAGATAAAAAGGAATAAACAAGTCTTTAGTTATTACATTTTTCAAAAGATTTTTCACTTTGTTTCAAAACTTTGGTTTCTGCAGTGAATCAGATATACTGTCCAATAAACATAGAATACATACCCCCAGATTCATCAATGTCCCGATTTGCGAGTCCTTAATAGCGATTATTAATGAATCGCTATTAAGGACTTGCAAATCGGGATTCATGTAGAAATCGCAAAATAAATTGCGATTCCTACAGCCTCCTTATTTGCGATTAGCAAATTGCTAATCGCAAATAAGGAATAACTCCCCATTCATGAATGAATGAATGAATGGTTCTTAATATTCCATGTTGAAAAATCTGCACCAGCCGGTGCAACATATTTGGGGGTCTGCGTCTTGGCGATTGCTCAAGAGCGCAGGGTGATGCGCCTGACTTCTTCGCTTCGTTTTCCTTGACTGCCTAGAAAACGAAGCGAAGAACCATTGAGTATCCCAGGCGCGTGTCGGCTAACATGCACCACCCACATTAGAAGACCAGGCGAATCATACACCTAACAATACGGCTGTCCAACCTCCTTCAAGTCCTGATGAAGACCCGCCTCAGATGCGCATAAATCAGTACATCACCAAGGGTCGAAACATCGACGTTATATGTCACATACCAGTTCGCACAAAGTACAACTGAACAATAGGAACAATTCAAATCCCCTTGTGACTATTGCGCCGCATATTGGATAATCTGAAAAAAGTTCTGTATTTTATGTATTTATGTATCGTCACTTGTAACACTTAGTCACCAGTCACGACCTACACACTTTGTATAATCACAGTCTATGTATTCTATGTTTAAGACAAAAATTGACAAGAGGGAATTATCTGCGCAATAGATAGTGTTTAGTTATCAAAATTCAACCTATTAAAAGAACCTTGTTAATGCTCATAAGGTGGAGATACAACCCTTGTCAAACAGTTGTAGTCAAACAGGCATACAAAGTATGACTATTACACAGAAAAATCAATGATTCTCAACCTGAGCAAAACTAATAGAAGGGTGTAACTAAAGTTCAATCAGAAAAATATTATTAATCAGTCCAGTATTTTCAAATTTTATAATCTTCTTTATTTTCTTCAGTGGTTGGTAAGCAGTCACAATGCACAGTTCTTCAGATTTACTTCTTAGTCTACAATTTCTTGCCAACACGTGTTTCGTCCTGCTAATAAGCTTAAGGACTTCGTCAGGGCAGTTGACAATTGTCGTATTCTACAGTAGATTTTTAGAAGGGTACGTGATCTTTAAAGGGGGAATATCCTTGAAACTGTGATGTTCCCTCTTAACAATTCGCTAGTGGCTTATAAAAATTGTCACAGAGTCTTTTTTATGTTTGAATCTTCCAAATGGAAGAGCAAACACGGTCGTTATATCTGTAGTCCAAAACCTTCTTTTTAATTCCAAGTATTAGTCTTCTCGGTCGGTATATTAAGCCACTCGCAACTCGGCGTCTAGCCTAAGATGCGCATAAATCAGTACATCACCCAGGGTCGAAACATCGACGTTATATGTCACATACCAGTTCGCACAAAGTACAACTGAACAATAGGAACAATTCAAATCCTCTTGTGACTATTGCGCCGCATATTGGATAATCTGAAAAAAGTTCTGTATTTTATGTATTTATGTATCGTCACTTGTAACACTTAGTCACCAGTCATGACCTACACACTTTGTATAATTACAGTCTATGTATTCTATGTTTATTGGACAGTATATCTGATTCACTGCAGATACCAAAGGTTTGAAAAAAAGTGAAAAATCTTTTGAAGAATTGAATAACTAAAGACTTATTTATTCCTTTTTATCTGTGGTCAGTGTATAATTACTGCAAATATCCCCCTTGGGACATTAAGAATGCATTCTTCTCTCCCCCCAAAAAAACAGGCAAAGATGAGGCACAGCAAAGAGATGCGCTGTGCCACTAACCTTGTCAGCACAGTGCAATGAGGACATATATACTTTCTTTATGTCTGAGGATACATAGTTACTAAAAGGGCAACTATGCAGCTTCATTACATGTAATACTTGCCATACTTCGGCCCCCTTGTATTTAGAAGTCCTGGCTCCATTGCAAAGGCCTAGACATCGGCTGGTGGTCCAGCTAAAGCAGGCCTCTCTAAACCCACACCCTTCATGCCTTTAACCACTTGGCTGCTAAGGGGTTTTCCCGTGCTGTGCTGCATATTTGTAAATCCCATTATACATGACGAGTTCACCTTGTCATTAGCATGCGAGTGGTTAAAGCATTTCTACCTTGACCAAAATTGCTAATACCACAGCTTGTCTTCCAGGGCCTATTGGACTGTCAAAGACCCCATGAATATTCTTTTCAAAAGAGGAAATCTTTCATTCTGACTTTCCCCTACTCCTTCTGCCAAGGTTTCCAAGGCTTGGCTATCTCATTTCCACAGTCTCAACCCTCTAAACCCTCTTTGATCTCAATCTCCTCAAAGTGAAAATAATGAGTTTATTTCAATCTTCAGTATAGTAAGCCTGACCTTCTGATTTCTGGCCATATTCATATTCTCACGTTTGTACCATATCCCATCATAAAAGTCGTTAGTGATCTCTATAACGCTTCTGTAACATCATTCACATCATCATCATGTCCTCATAGACCTAACTTCTCAAACAATCCTCAACAGTTCATCCACCAATTATTAATTTACATCCTGTGAGAATGTGTATTATTAGTTGGGGTTGATAATAGTCCACCACAATAATGCCACTATTCTTGTTAGGTCCAGTAAAGATTTCAGTAATTAAATCCTGAGCTCAACCACCGGTAGCCATGGCACAGAGTAGATAAGCTTAATTTAAGAAAATGTGTAAAGCAGTTAGAAGTACCAAAAAACTGTTATAAAGTGGAAAGTACAATAAAGACCCATTCCAATTCATATAAATAGACAATATTTTTATGAACAGAATTACAACAAAATGATACAAATCCAATAAGTGGAACTAAAGGGTTTTCAAATGTTCAAAATTTTGAATAAATCTAGCACCCAGAAAAAAGTTTAACCAGTATCTAGACACAAGCTAAGGGAACCGCAATAAAGCATGGGGCAGATACAGAGATCAGAATCAACTTGCTTAGAAGTTTTACCTTCTGGAAGCCAAAACTCCTTCCTCAGCAGCAGTATAAGGCAGAAATGGGTTCCGGGATGTTAGAGCACATAAGAGGAAGTGATTTTGAAACTATTGACTTTTGGCGGAAAAGCTCCAAGGAGGAGAAATTTCAAATTTGCACCAAGAAACTCCCTCTGAGTCTCCACCCAGATACCTTTGGCTCCTTCACCAGGAAAAGATTTCTCCCTCTACCTTAGTTACTTTTTTGAAGCTCGGATTCCACCAGCGGGGATAGGCTGAAAGCTGCATCTCAACAGGGCTCCACAAGGCCAGACACCTTCTCTGTGATGTCCTTCGAAATGGATTTGCTGCTGTAGAAAACCTGAGAGTGAGAGCTGCCTGAATATTTGGCCCAGCATCAATATGCCTTCGCCTGGTTGACTTTCAGAATCTGCAGGAATCAACAACATTTCTGTGATCTAGCATTGCTCCACTTGTTCCAATAAAAACTCTGTGCCACTTGTGTGATTCAGCCAAGTGCCACCAGCAGGAACAGATCAAATTAAGGTCAATTGAAGTCCCCACGCATGTGACTCCCATTGACCTTGGTTCGATCAGTTCCTGCTGCGGGAAACTATGTCCAGTCACACAAGTGGGGCAGCGTTTTCACCTGCACAAGTGGGTTAATGCCCGGTAGTAGGAATTTTGTGGATTCCTGTGGGTTCTGCACGTTTCCATCACAGAAATGTAAGGAAAATGTGTGATTTTAGCCAAAGTTTGAGGTTTGCAGGGCATTGTGGGTAAGCAAAACCTCATGGGATTCACACAAGTTCCCCCATCTTGTATGCCCAAAATCTACAGCTACCCACTTGGCAAACAAATTAGTCATATATGAGTGGAAAAATTTCAGATATCCATGTTGTGTTGTTGGACATTTTCTGTTGCAGGTTCCCCAAAGTACCATTTTGTATTGGTAGACTTAGGGGAGTTCTTGATGGAAGGATGTTTGTGCCCCCCTGCAGATTCCAGATTTTTCCTTCAGAGAACTTTAAGGAGAATGTGCTTTTGTCAAAGTTTGAGGTTTAAAGGGATTTTGAGAAGAAACAACCAAGTGAGAGCCACACAAGGCACCACATCCTGGATTCCCCTAGGTATCTAGTTTTCACAAATGTAAAGGTTTGCTAAGTTTCCCTCGGTACTGGCTTAGCCAAGGCCCAGAATCCACAACTACCTACTTTGCAAAACACTGAGCAGTTGTGAGTGGAAAAAAGTGGTGTATGCATGTTGCATTTTGGACATTTTCATGTCGCAGGCACTAGGCATATCCACATTATCAGAAGAAGTGGAAGCATAGAATAGTAGGATACTTGCAATTGCCAAATGGGGTTTAATGCATTTGTGACTTCCAAATGAAAGCCAGGGTGTAAGAAAGGAGACTTCTACTAAATTCCATATCTTGTGCCCATTTCAGAAATACATATGTTAACTAGATATCTATTTTTCAATTTATTTATTTCACCATATGAATTAGTCTATACTCAGCACACAAAGAAGGTAGCAGACTCGATAGAGCAGTTGATGGTGCAGCAGAGTTTGCGTTTAATGGAGCTTCTGGCTCTGTTGAAGATGTGGTGAAGGCAGGTGTCTGAGGTCGCTCTGGAGTGAATGCTCTTCATGGTCCTGAGGGTGTCATCTAAGGTGAGGGTGGTCCAGTTGGTCAGGGTCTGCTAGGGGCTTGATCCATTGAGTGCAGTGGTTGTGGGTGGGGGGGATGAGTCTTGGGTTGCAAAGCTGTCATAGATCTCCTTGATCTTGCAGTGGAAGAAGGCGGCAAGGTTATAGCAGAGGTCTTGTGAAGGGAAGATGTCTTCTGTCTTAGTGTTGGGTTTCGCAAATTATTTGACCACGGCAAAGTGTTCTTTGCTGTTGTGTGCTTTGGTGTTGATGCCTTCCTCAATGGCTTTCTTCGTTGTGCTGATGAGGCAGTGGTATGTGGTGATGGCAGATTTGAAGGCTGTGTGGTGTGCCGCGATCTTGCTGCTCCTCCATCTTTTCTCAAACTGTCTGAGGGTGCACCTGGACTCTTTGAGGTCAGGGAAGAATCAGCTGTGTTTCTTGGAGGGCTACTTGCCTGATGGTTTCCTGTGGGAGCATGTGTGTTGGTGCAGTCATAGATCCAGCGGTGGAGGTTGTGTGCTGAGGTGTTGGCATCCATGGATGGGTCTTGCTGATGGAGGTGTTGAGCTGGTCTTTGGTGACCTTGTTCCAGCTTCTGCAAGAAATGCAGTGGGCATGGTGGTATATGGTGGGTTTGGTGAAGGAGAAGTGGACACAGTGGTGGTTAGTCCAGTGTGGTTCAGAAGTGTTACTCCTCGGAGATGTTGTTGCGTGTGGTGAAGATGGGGTTGACCGTGTGTCCTGATGAGTGGGTTGGCATTGTGACCAGTTGTTTGAGTCCATTGGTGGTGAGGTTCTCCAGGAGGGATGTGGTGTTGTGATCTTCAAGGTTGTCCAGGTGAAAATTGAGGTCACTGAGGAGGATGTAGTCCCTTGAGGCGAGAGCGGTGGTGAAGGATGAAGTCTGTTATGGCTTGGCTGAAGGGGGTGTGGGTTCTGGAAGATCTGTAGACGAGGTTGCCGCAGAGGGTGGTATTTGGATTGATCTGGATCTGGAAGTGGAGATGCTCTATTTTGGGTGAGTGGTAGTCGGAGCTGGTAGTGAGGCAGAGAGTGTCCTTGTGTACGATGGTGATGCCTCCTCCCGGTCAGTTGATACGGTCCTGGTGGATGATTTTGTATCCCTCAGGGTTGGCAGTTGCAATGTCCTGGGCTGAAGTGGAGTTTATACAGGTTTCTGTGAAGAAGGCAACATGAGGGAGATGGAGTCAAGCAGGTCCCAGATCTTCATGGCATGTCTTTTGAGGGAGCAGGTGTTGAGAAGGATGCAGTTGAGGTGGTCAGGTACTGTTCTTGAGGGTCATGCTGTCAGGTTATGCTCCGCAGAATCCAGTTGTAGCAAGAATGGGTTCACCTCCTGAAACCACCAACACCCCAATGTACCACAGGATTTTCGAGTGATCAGGCGAGTGAAAGGAGAGGGAAGGAACATTGGGGGAAGGGAACCTGTAACAACAAAATAAGACAAACTGTGAACAATGCAAGATACCGACTACTTTCTTATAGTCTCACTAAGTTCTTGCTATACCTTGCTTGGAATACAACCCTTTCTTGGATCCTGATGAAAACCTTGGAATTCTCCCAGACCAAGCACCGTTCCTGAAACACAGAACTATACAACATTAATACAGTTTGAGTTCACGCATACCGTTAGAGCTGTTTATCCAACATGCATTCCTCATACATACCAGTATTTTAAGGACAGTGCAAATGTAACAGGTCCCTGTGGATGTAAATAAAGTATCCAGCAATACCAAGAGTAGTCCCCACTAGTTTTCCCTTACTGGTCTTGTAGTTCCAAGGACAGATCCCTGTCCACAATGAAGTATAACTAAAACCAAAGCGGTGAAGAACTCCTCTCCTAATGCGGAAATACGTGGTTGCCTCACCGCCGTATTCCATGAAGTAATGGCAGAAAACAAAGTTCCAGGAGTAGCACCTAAATCCCTGTACACAGCAATACGCGGTTTTCCTTCACTGCCATATTCCACTATGGCCTTGCACAAATCCAAGTTTAAGTATTTAGCACAATAATCCCCATACACAGCAAGACGCGGTTTTCCTTCACCGCTGTATTCCGCTATGGCCTTGCTTCAATCAGTATTCCCGTAGTTACAAGAATCTTCTCATATACGTCAATACGAGGTTTCCCCACCATCGTATTCCGCTATATTTACAATCCAGTATCACTTATGGTAGCACAGATTCCGCTCCTTGACCCCTGATACGGTACTCACATTACAGCTTAGCAGGCGGTAGGGATCCCAGGTTCGAACCTGGAACATGCCACTCTCAGTCCAGGGCAGCATCCATTTTCCACAAGACACTCTCCCTCATCCGAGAGAGAGGACGGACAAAGATAACAAATTACGCACTCCGTCCAGTGTGTCACACCGCATACTTATCCTCTCCCAGTTTGCGAGCATCATGGGAGTTGTAGTTCTTGGAACGATATGTAGGCGCAGCTGCGCTTGTTTCCTGACACATGCAATCAGTGAGTTTGGTGTACAGAGGCCAGTGAAGTTGCCGTTGTAGGTGCGGCAGGTGAAAGGGCTTTGGGTGTTCTTCTGTATCACAAGGTTGCAGGTGGAGTGGCATTTGGTGGTGAGGGCTTGGCGGGTGCTTGCATCATAGCAGTGGATGGTCCAAAGACCAGGGTCTGTGGCACCGAGCAGGGTCCAGGAATGGACAGGCATAGATGGGCTTGCCATTGGTGTGCCTTCAGTGTGCCAGCAGTGCACCCACTGTGCACAGTCATGCAGCCGTCGCCATTAAGTAGTGTGAGGGCTGGAAAGCTGGGAGGCAGGAGGCAGGAAAGCAGTGCTGGAGGGTGCGGGCCATGGGGGGACAAGGAGAAAAAAGGTGCAAAAAGTGAAAAAAGTGCAGAAAGAGAAAGAAAGTGACAAAAAAGTGGACAAAATAAACGTACGTTAAAAAGAGATCAGAGGAGAAAGGGCAGAAAGCAAAGAGACAGAGGGCAGAGCAACAGCAGAGCAGAGATGCTCCCCCCTGGAGGTGCAGGTGACAGCCTGCGGGTGGAGAAGGGCCTCAAATTCGCAGGCCTGCCAGGGTCAAGGGCAGCAGCTACCGGGCAGAGTTCAGTGGAAAGGGAAGCAGTTCACTGACATGGTCAAAGATGCATCACGCAGCCAAAGAGATGCGTCAGTTCTAGGATCCAGAGAGGCTGCATTGTAAGGTCCTGTTGCTTCATCATCAAAGACTCCATTGACAAGAGCTTGCGATGCAAAGTCCAGAGCAGGGGATGCATAGGACAGTCAGGGCAATGCTTCGGTACCGAGGAGCTGCAAAGTTGCGATGCAGAGTCCAGTGTCATTGTCGAGGCTGCGATCAATGAGGGTTGTGAGGGCCTGCACCAATGATGGGTTTCACAGTGGTGGTTCCAAGGTGGTGATGGGCTGCGATGCAATGTTTGTTATTTTGTGTTGGTACTGATCCATGCAGCAGCGGCGGTGTGAGTTCTGCTCCAGTTTGCATAGCAAATGAGATGCATCAGGGATGCTGGGTCCACAGAGGATGGCAGAGCATCCTACACCCACTTCCAAGGGTCCAGGACTGAGGTGACACCACTTGTCAGGTCAGACTCACAGATGGCAGAGTCCAGGTCCTGGATCAAGGTTGTTGGAGCCTTCTGTCCCTGAGGCTTCTGTAAAGAGGCCAGTGAACTGCCCTTGAAGTCACTCTGGGGTTCTGGGTTCAAGAGATGTAGGTCCAGTCCTTCTCACCCGGGGATAAGGGCAGCAGGCAGCAGGTCAGTACAGCAAGGCAGTATTTGCACAAGGAAGCAGTCTGACAGAAAGTTAATCCTTCTGCAGCTCAGCAGTCGTTCTCGCTGGCAGAGTATCCAAAGGTCCAGAAGTGAACTGAAGTGGTGGTGTCTGAGGTTCAGATTATATACCCAGTTGTGACTTTGAAGAGTGGGAGAACCTTCTAGAAATTTCCCTTTGAGGTCCGCAGGTATCTTGCTTCCCCTGTCCTGGTTCCAGACTAACTACAGGGGGTATGCAGCCCTATTCAAGTGTAAGTGGGGCTGGGCCCAGCTCCTCCCTGTCATCCTTTCAGTGGTTGGTGGCCCATCCAGGAAAACCTGCACTCCTCATTGCGTATGGCTGCCTACCAGAAATACACAAAGCTCAACTGTCAGCTATATCCAGTCATGTGACCCAGGTGCAGACTGCAGGCACCAAATGGCTAATCAAAAAAATGTCAGCTTTCTTTAAGTGGCAATTTCCCAATTATAATTCAAAATCTGACTTCGCTTTAAGTTGTGTTTCTAAATTTCAATTCCAGAGACACAAACCATGAACTTTTTACCTGTTCCACTTATAAAATGTAATAAGGTATCCCCAATGTTATCCTCTAGGAGATGTTGACCTTGCGGTAGCGAGAAATGAACTTAAGAGTTTTTCACTACCAGCACATGTAAGACTTAGAAGTACATGTCCTACTTTTTAAATACATTTTACCCTGCTATCTGGGCTGTCCATGGCCTACCCTAGGTGTGACCTATATAATTAAAAGGGAAGGTTTGGCCCTGGCAAAACAGTTTACTTTGCCAGGTCAAAATGGTAGTTTAAAACTGCACACAGGGGCTGCCATGGCAGGCCTGCAACTTTTCTAAAGGGCTACTTAAGTAGGTGGCACAGTGCTGCAGGCCCAGTAGCAGCAGTTAATTTAAAGGCCCTGGGTCCATGTGGTAGCCCCTTATTAGGGAGTTATATGTACATTAAATATGGCAATTGGATGTAAGCCAACGTTACCATGTTTAGGAGGGAGATCACAAGCACTTTAGTACTGCGTAGCAGTCAAAGAGTGTGAAGAGTCCTAAGGACAGCAAAAAACAAGTGCAGCAAAAAAGGAGATGGACAGCATTTGGGGAAAGATCCCAAAAGGCTTTATGGTTAGGCAGGACCAGTACAGTCTGACACCATCCAATGGTTGCATGGCCTCAGGTGCAGCCCTTGGGGGTCAGGACTCATTCCAACAGAATTCACCTGCAGGGTCCAGGGTAGGTAGAGTTGCAACTGGTCAACTGGGCAAGCAGGCTTCGTGCAGCTTTTTGGTACCTGCTGCTTAACAGGATGTCAGCCAACTGACCCATGGAGTCCATTTCTTAGCATTGGGTACAAGTAGGAGTAGTTTCAGCACATAAGGTTCTCCTGACAAGTCACAACAGCACGGGAAGTGCTCCTTCTGTCTTCCACAGGTACAACAGTATTCTGAAGAGGGTGCTCAGGGGTGGCACATTTATGCCTTATACTAGCCGGTGGGTGATGGTGACTCCTGGCACTTCACTGACTAATAGGGATAAAGTTTAGAGGAGTAACCCTCACCAGTTTTGCAGCATTTCCTGTGTGCCCCACTGTAATCAATCTCACAGTTCCCCCTTCTACCTAAATCCAACATGGCAGAACCCTTCCTCCCTTGTGAAGAGCTACTGTGCCCACCCTGGAGGAGTGGTCAGTTAAATTAAAAAACCCTCCCCTGTGGTCTCTAAAACCAGTTCTGGGAACAGCTGTACCTCACTGGGATTGATGCATGGCTGGCTAGGAAGACAAAAGGGAGGCAGGCCCTGGTGCCAGCTAAATCTGCCAGTGACAGGGTAGGCATCCCTTAAAGTTAATGAAGTTGCTGGGCACAGTCCAGATGGTCTTCCTGTCTGAGGAACAAAACACCTCCTCACATCCCAGACTGTTGTCTCAGCTATTTTAGCCACTTCATATCTCGTCAAGGAGGCAATATGCTTCTAGGTGACAGTCAGAAGCTCATGCAAGTGGGCTGGGTCTAGATGTTCTGGGCAGGCAAATGTGACTTTTTAAAAATACCATTTAGAAAATATTTATTACAAATACAACTTACCAATTAGTAATACATATTTTAAAAAGTCTAAGAATTAACATTATCATACACATTATTTAACTCTCAGGCCTTTCCTGTTTATCAGCTAACCCTGCTACAGTGGAAAAAGCTTTTCACTATAAGGACATTTATAACTTTAAACTCTTATATGTTCCACATTTAAATATAATGCACTCTGCCTTACGGGCATTCAGGCAGACGCAGAGGTGAATTAATAATATTAAAAAGGAAGGGTTAGGCCTGTCAAGAGGCCTTATTTATACAGGGTGAATTTGCAGTTTAAACCAGCACTGCCAGGTTACTGGTTGCAGGCCTGCAGTCATGTTTTGCATAGTAACTTTGGTGGTGGCACAATATGTCCTGCTGTCAACTGATAACATTCAACTAACAGACCCTGAGTACACTTGTATCATATACTAGGGACGTATAGATAAAATAAATCTGCCAATTAGGAGTATAGCCAAATTCAATATGTTTTAGAAGTCAGAGCACATGTACTAGGGCCTTGTTATCAGAATCCTAGTGCACAGAATCAAACAAACAATACCATAAGTCTAAAAACATTGGGGATAATCATGCGAAAAGAGGCATTTTCTACACATGCTATCTTATTTTATTCTTCTTTACATAACTGAGTCAACTGTGCTCAGAATGTCAGAAGAGCTCAGGATGAAAGTGAATCAGTGCAGGACATTCTCCTTGATCTTCCTTGTTCTCACTGTGGCCTTTGACGTGATGTCCATTATATTCTTCTTGCCTGCCGTTTGAACATGGTAATCAGGTAAACATCTTATCCTGGTTTATATACATCCTTTCCTATCACTCACAGGCATTACATCTCTCTATGTTGTTGTGACCCAGCTCATCATTTTGTGTTAGCTCGCTGTACAGAACAAAAGGGAACTAAGGTCCACCCCTAACGTTGATTCAACAGTAACCAAAATGAATTCAATGGATTGTAAACTAAAACTAACAGTTAGAAAACAAATTTATGAATCAGCGTTTTTTATGAAAAAAGTAATAGTTCTTAATGTGTTTACTATATACCCTGGGGATGTTCAGAACTATGTGTAGGTTCAAAGATCAGACCAGTAAAAGAATGTTAGAGAGAACATGTAAGAACATTAAAGAATGTGATGCTAAACACATTGTGATGCCTGTACTTTTACATGGAAGCAATTTTGAACAATTATTAAGAAAGTCTAATTCAGAGTAACTAGGATGGTGGGACAGATGGTGGGACAGCAGAGGACAAATATTATTAGAAAATGAAAGCTTTTTGATTTACAAATTAGAAACATTTCTATCTGGATTTAATAAGGATGATGAAATGAATTTTTTCTTAATACAAACATTTTGTGACTAATATAATGGTACTGCGTGGTTTATATTTATTCAAGAGGAATACAACCTATATAATAGCCTCTTTAGATCCTGGTTTGTTGTGAAAACAATGATAGCACAGCACATAAATACTACCCTTGGTGCCAATATAGGACTTGGTAACAGATTACAAGTAGCTACTCTTTTATAATTCATTGACATTTGTAATTCAATAAACATTGACAATCAAAATATCTAGCACATATAAATTGTACTCATCACATTTCAATTATTGAGAATTCAAAAACAAATAGTAAGCCTTCCTAATATTTTCCTATTAAACATTTACTCAATACACTCTATTTTTGATGTTTATTTGAAGCAGCGTATGTCTTTAGTAATGTGAATAAATTCATGTTTATTGTACCTGTTAAATGTTTGTTAAATTAACTGATTCTAGGATATGTAGGCTGCCATTCTATAGCGCCCTCCCAAGGGAAAAATAGGTGGTATGAATATTTAAAATTTAAAATGGCAGGACTCTATATCTTAGCATTTACACCTATTTGCCATTTTGTATCCCACTGTTTGATAGTAACAAAGTAATTCATACTCACCTGTGGGCCACTGCACTATTTCTAATATTAACATTCATCCTAATCATTAAGAATAATACTTACGTCACATATTTCAACATATTGATATTTGAAAGTTTAATTATAAATTAGACATTACATTATATTTGGCTTTACATTTCTCTTTAGGGAACAACTAGTGAGAAAGGGCACCCTGTTTTGCATCCCCTGCCTTAGAACACTCTGCTTTTTTGCTTCTTACAATCAGAAGCGTGATGAAAACTTTGAAACAAAGCAGGGATATCATTCTTCATAGGCTAACAAAAACTGTTGTAACTTAATCTTTAAAGTTTATTCTAGGGTCGACATTTTTCTATAGATTAGGCAAAGAATTAACTCTTTTTCTAAGTATTAGACAACAATATTTAGCTGAATGTTTCAGCAAACAAGTGTTGAATCAAGATTACATGATGTTTTGGTAAAGGTAGAGGTGAAGAAATAAAAAATATACAATTTAAGAATTCAACTAAATCTACAAACATCATAGTTCAATTAATTTAACATTTCACTGAAAAGATTGTGCCTTAAACATAGTAAATATAAAAGCGGTATTGTTGTTCGGGAATGCACTTGTAAATAATTGTTTTAGCATTAACTTACAAAGAGACATGTATAATCTAAAGATTGGAGTAAAAACTAAGCAATGACAGCTAGTATAACATAGTGGCTTAGACATATATGGTTGCTTTTAAAAATAATACTCCAGCAAACATTTTCTATTATTTTCTCTCCTTCCTTTCCTTTTTAATATTTGTTCTTTGCAGAAAAAAAATTACTGTTTACTAATGTGAAATTAATTTAAATCCTAAAATTAGCAGTTTCTCAGTTTTGTAATAATATGGCTGACTTCAGAAACATTACAACTGCTCTTAAAAGATAAGAGTACCAAAAAGATTGAAAAATCTGTTTGCATACATTTGTTATCTTTGAGAGTTAGCCTCATGTGTCAATAATTGTGCAAAAGCATGATTCTACGAAAAATTATAATTTTTAATAATTATAACGTTGGTGCTTCAATTAAACCCATACAGATCTCACCAATTTAGGTTACCACTTACAGTTCAAAACAGTCTCACTAGAGGAGGCTGAATGACAAATACAGTGAATGAAAAGATAATTGCATGTTTTAAGCTGCAGGTGGAAAAATAGAGAGAAAAAGATTTTTAAAAAAGTCAAGATGATTTTACTAGGTGGGATAAGGCTAAAGTCAAACAGATGCAGAGGACAAAGCAAGAATTGAAAGTAAACCAAGATAGAGAAAAAATAATCAGGTGGTCAACAAAGGATATTCACTGAGGAAGAATACATTTTTTGTATTTTGAGAAATTGGAGAAGGTTGTTAGAGCAAATCAGGTCAATTCGTAATGAGATCAATAAGGAGTATTGTATACCAGAGAAGGATTTTGCCGAATCTTTTCAAGAGATAACGTTTTGGATTCCAGACTAGAGTGCCTATATATCGCTGGGGCGACGGAGTATTTTACTCTGCTTTTGGAGGAAGCCATTAAAGGTCTTTCAATAAAGGTGATTTGTGACAATACTATCTGTTTCCAGATATTTTCCATCCTGACTACTGATAGCAGAATCACATAGGTGGCAACGAGGAGGTTGTCATGCTTGAGAGGCAAGAGTTGCCATATTTTAGTTAAGTTAAAATAATAGCCCAAAAAGGCAGGTACTTTAGGAATGCTCTTAAAGCTAAAGCAGTGAGAGTGATTTATGAGTTCATATATACCCAGCAATTCATATATCCAGTGGTGGTTTAACCTTGTCTACTATACTATGTAAGAAACAATTGATGTTGAACTCAGATAATTAGTGATTTATAAATTTGGACTCTAGGTGCCACTGATCACTGATGTTTTCCCCACATTAACAATATGGAAATGTATTGATTTGTGGAATTTTGTTAAACACTTTATAATCAAGCAGATGTTTTTTGGTGAAAAGATTTTGAGATTTTACAGTTATGTTCATAATGGTGAATCCCTACCCCCCCTCCTTTGTCTAGTTATCTTTGTATATGGGACTACCTTTGGATTGTGTATTGTACTCAGTGGAGGGATGTAGGGTAATGTCTGTGTAATGCCTGAAAAGCTGATCAAATTCCTGATGTGCATACTTTTTACAGAAAATAAGTTAAATAATTTGTACTTGTGGGTCTAGGTTAATCAAGTTTTTTACAGATCAATTTACGTAGCATTTAACAATTTGAAAAAGTTATTTGGGTACATGTAAAGATTTGTTAATCTCAAGATAGAGCTATCTTGCTTAGGAGCAGATCGTTTCAGTCTCCTTTGATAGGGATAAGGCACTCTGCATATGTTTCTTTGGTCCTTACCTAATCTAAGATTTTGCCCTTTGAATGTTAAGGGGATTTTGATGATTGTTTCAGGTGTAGACATTTTAAAAAGTACTGAAGGTCATCTGTAACACTGCCTTAGCCTGGATTCATTTTGTTTTCTCTAATTGATCTCAAGTTATTCACATCCCTCCTTTTATCTTTCCTTCCACCAACCAACCTGCAAAGCTAGCCCGGGCCAAACACTGAGTCCCACACCTTTCAACCTCTATATCCTCACTCTTGCTCTCTTGATTCACTCCTTTGAGTTCTTCTTCATGGTTTATGCAGATGACACTCAAGTACTCAGATAGCTGTCACATTTAAGGAAAGCCGTAGTAAAAATCACCCAAATTTCATGACTGTATGAACTCAATTTCAGCCAAGTTGTACTCTAATTGACTTGAATGGAGAAGGGACAGTGATCACATTTTTAACAATGACTACAACATCTGAAACTTAATCTGGTGGCGCTTGACCCATAATCCTGCCTGAGTGTGTAATCAATGTGCATTTTACAACCCTCTCTTATTTCCCCAATTGAACAAAATTGCCTCCAGCTGCTTTTTCCTTCAAAAATTGTTTTCTTTTCTTCCTTTTAATCATCAACACTTGCTGGTTCAGACACTTATAAGTGAATTACTACAATTCTTTACTATTACCCCTCCCATTTATGTTCTCCGGGGGTCTTAAATTAGTCAAAAACTCAGGTTCCAGTCTCATTTTCAATTTTGACTCTTGGAGGCCTGATTTATGTTTTGTCGGATGGGGCTAACTAATTTCAGGGCAACAGAGTATTTCGCTCCATTGCCATGATAGAGTCGCTGCCTGCCAACTTTGGAAATTATCACTAAATCAGTTGTCATTTTTTAAAACATTGGCTGGAACCGCAGTCACAGCATTTAAAGCCTGATGAACAGGTCTAGCAACATAACAGAGAAGCCTATCAAATTATATATATTAAAAAAAAGAAAATTCAGAATTGGAATTTTTCTTTTAAAAGTAGAAAATCAATGCCCACTTGCCATGGCAGTCATCTCTAATAGCAAGTGGGTCATTTTTATGTTTACACTGCCCCTTACTGTTAGGGTTTTGCTAGCAGTGATGGGCAGTTAAAACGGCTATGTGCCCGCCAATCTAACATCCATTTGGATGGGCAGACATATAGTCAATTAAGTCTGGGCTCAGCGGAGAAGTTGCCGCAGTTCCCAAAGTATAGTTCGCAAGCTTTGACATCTTTTTTATTCTGGTTGTTACGATACATCATCACAGTTGTGACTGAGTATCCTTACCCCCATCATATAAATCAGGGCCTTTGCATTCTACTTCACGATTATTAAAACCTAAAATTGCCTACCTATTAATAAACACATTCTCTCCAAAACTGTCTGCATTTGCCAATAGGCCATAATAGAACAGGACCCTGCTACCTTTAAGAGAGACTTGTCCTATATTCCCCTGGCATATCACTGTGATCTAGAAACTCATACCTGCTTTAGTACTTCCTCATCTCATGTAAATGCATGAGACTTCTTCCCTAGCATATAACAGTAAGAACTACTAAAGAACACCTGTATTATAAATTAATTTTAGCTTGAAGTGCCTGATGATATATTAGGCTCTCCTCTATTGTAAATACAAAGCATACAAATTTGATTAAAATGCAAGTTATTTGATGATTAATACATCTTGTACCTGTAGATAAATACTGATTGCACAGCCAAGGTATTTTATGATTAATACATATTGTACATTCAGATAAATACTGATTGCACACAGCGTCCTGTGTTGATTTACAGCAGAGGTGGATATATCTGAAAAGAGTACCTAAAGATGACGTGTAAAGATTGAAGATGACAGAAGACAGTGTAAAACCTGGGGTGCTTCACAGGTGATAGATTTCTTTCAGGACCTGGAAGTGCCCTCCTGAGTAAACTGGTGCCAGTAGGAAAGGCAGGAGGAGAACCAGTGGATGGGATTGCCGTATGTTGTACTTGGCCCTCTATGCAGGGTCACCCCAAACTTTACCACAGCTAACTAGTGCTAAAGTGTTTGTGCTCTGTCCTATAAACATGGTGACTTTGTTCATTCGAGACTCTTTATTTCTGCCATATGCCATGAAAGAAGCATACACATTGTTAGAAGTATCAATGACAGGAATCAGAGTAGGTAGAAGTTCCGCTTTATTGGCCATCCACTCTCCACAACTGCAGTGAAACCAACATTCTACTGTCAACTCCAGGGGGAAGAAGCCAAGGAGAGGGGAGAACGGAGCAAATCATTAAATGGAAAGGAACATTATAACACATCTCCCTCCCTATACACACCAGCACCAACACAGCAGGAATCAACATTACAAATCCATATGGGACTTGACAACTTTATCACAACTCCACCATTGTCCATTTTCCAAGAGAACAGCATTGTTGAAAGATTTCACAATGTGGCAAGGAGGGTAGAATTTACTCTGGCAAGTTCACACTTCTCTTGACCTGCACCACATCCCCTACTCTTCACTTCTGGTCTTTGACCCCATTCCTTTTGTCATACCATTCTTTATACTTAGCTTGGTGCTGGGCAACCTTCCTACCCACCTCATCGGGGCTAGGATGTAGAGCCTTACCACCACCCAGCCAACTAGGATTGAGTTTGGTGCAGGGTTCTCTCCCCCTGAGGGACACAAACGGGGAAACCCCTGTTACCAGGTTAGGCGTGGTGTTGTATGCCCATAAACAGTCTTGTAAGAATGATTCAAAGTCATGACCGTTGGCAGTTGCAAGTTATATATGGTCTTTTATCCACCTGTCAGTCCTCTCAACCAGGCCGTTGGCTTTAGAACAACACAATGCCGTTAATTTGTGTTTGATGTTCACGTTGTTTAAGAATTCCTTCATTAGTTGAGACGTAAACTGTACAACGTTGTCGGTGACTAGGGTGCAAGGTATGCCCTCTTTAGAGAATACATTTTTCAGGAAATCCAGGACTGTACTGGTGGTTATGCGATAAACACATTTCTGAGTAACTCAATGTGAGGTATAGTAGACCAAGACCAACATGAACCTCTTTTGTACACCCAGATTGTCCATGGGACTAATAATGTCCATGGCTAGTTTATTCCATGGTTTCTTGGGCACTATATCTGGGGACAGACAGGCCTTATGTACAACTTTGGACTTGTCACTTCTGGTGCAGGTGACGCAGCCCTTCACTAGCTGTTCTGTCATGGCATCCATCCGAGGGAACAAGAATTTGGCCCAAACTCTACTCATGGTGACGCTGCGTCCCAGATGACCTTTGTGTGCCAGATCCAATATTCTTCATCTGAGGCCCATGGGTGGAACAACTTTTGTTTGACTGCAGATTCTTTAACGTATGATGCTCAATTCATTTCTGACTTCCCAGAAGTCCTCGAGTCCCTCTTCCAGGTCACTGCATTTATTAGGCCACCCTTCTCTCAATACACTTTTCATCCTTCCTAAAACTCCATCCTCTTCCATCCTTTTCATCCACCCCTCTTCGGTAATTGTAGGGTCTTCTATAACCATATTGGGGCTGTCCAGCATTTCTTCTGATTGCTCCATTTCAAAGGGTGTCCTAGACAAGAAATCGGCAATTCTATTATCTTCACAAGGGACATACTCAACTTTGTACTTCAAATTCTCTAATCCCAGGATCCATTTCCCAATGCGAGGGGTACAATTTTCCATACCCTTCACAGCGAAAATGGAGGTAAGAGGCTTATGGTCTGTATGAATGGTGAAATGAAGCCCCCACAGGAATATTTTAAAATGCTTCACGACTCAGAAACACGCCAGGGCCTCCTTTTCAACTACCAAGAAACTCATTTCAGCACTTGTCAGGCAACGTGATGCCAAGGTAATAATCGTTTCCTTTTTTCCTTTTCTTTGTGATAAGGTGGCCCCCAGTCTCTTGTTGGATGCGCCAGTCTTGAGAATGGTTTTGTTTCGTGGGTCGAACACCCCTAACGCTGGCGAGCTTGATATCTCTTGTTTGAGTGTATCCACCACTGATTTATGTTGTTCATTCCATTGAAACTCCTTGTTTTGTTTTAGTAGCTCTCCCACCGGTTCGCATTTGGATGCAAAGTTTTTTATGTACTTGGCCATATATTCCATTAATCCTAAGAATGACTTGAGCTCATCCTTGTTTTTTGGATATGGGGCGTCTCCCACAGCACTAAGCGGGTTGCCTTTAGGTCTAAAACCTTCTTCTGAAATGGAATGTCCCAGGTAATCAACTGATGTCGTCCATATTTTGCAATTGGATTTCTGTACTGTTAAGGCCTGCATCCATGAGCCTCTTAAACACTAGTCTGAGGGTATTATCATGGTCTTCCAGGTCGCGTCCATACACCATATATCATCATGGAAGCACATGGAGTGGTCCACCCATTTTAGGATCTGTTGCATTTCTTTCTGGAAAACAGCAGCAGCGGACGCTAATCTTAGGGGCATCCTCCTGAACATGTACTCACCTTGGGGTGTTTGAATGCGGTGAGAGGTTTAGATTCTGGGTGTGGGTCAACCTGGTGGTACGCCATGGATAAGTCGATGACACTGAAATACTTCGCCTGGGACATGGTGTTGAGCATCTCATTTATGTTCGGCAGTGGGTGTCTTCTAACCATATGCTCTCATTGAGGCTCCTCAAGTGTACACATAGGAGAATCCCCTCACCACTGGCCTTGGCTGCAGTTTGTGTACTATAGGTTTGGCGTTGGCCTTATGTTTATTTTGTGCTTGAAGTTGTGTAAAAGGCACAGCTGTTTCCAAAACTTGGAAATTCTTCACAAATTCTGCCCACATCTAGGTTATCAGTTGTCAGTAGAACCTGCTCTTCCTGGTTGGGGTCCAGGATGATACCCAATTCCTTCTGGTGTTGCCACCCTAACAGCTGGATCCTGCCTCTTTAATGTACACTTTACCATATGTATCCCTGCCCTTGAACCCAATGCGCATCTCCTTCATGCCAAGGAGCAGTTTAGGCTCTTTGTTATAACCAGTGGGTGTAATATCTGCCTTCTGTAATGTATTCCTCCCATGGCCCTCCAAACACTCATGATCCTTCTTGTTTAATAAAATAAATGGGAAACACAAATCAGCAAACATGGTGACAGGTATGTTATTCAAGAATACATCGCACTTGGGGTAAACCATATTGACACTTCCTGAGCATTCTTTAACTTTTAATACATACTTATTTCCAACAGGCATTACACATTTCACTTCTTTACCCCAAGAACCTTCCTGTGCCCCTCCCTCCTTGACGTGCGGGTCACCTTCCCTGCACACCCTTGCAAAGTGTCCCCGTCTATTACATTTCTTGCAGGTAACACTCCTTGCGGAACAATGAATACTATTGGCAAGGTGGTTGCTACTCCCACACCTAAACACCTGAGGTTTCTTTCATTACTAGGGGCCCTGTTGTAACTCTTTTCTTTTCTTCTTATTTTTAACACTTCATTGTTCTCCTGATCGTCTTGAATAGTAGCCACTACCTCAGGTGTGCTCTTCATTTCCTTAATGCATTTAGCCGGGTGTTCCACAGATTTAGCAATTTCAACGGCCTCTCTTGGGTTGCGGTTTCTGGCTAGCAGTTTCTCCCTTGGATACGTACATTGTTGGTGCATCGCACTAACTGGTCTCTTATCAATGAATCAGTTAGGTTCCCAAATTCTTGTGAGGCCTCTCAACTCTACAATCTAATTAGTTATTGATTCCTGTTTATCTTGCTCTCTGTTGAAAAATGTGTGTTTTTCCAGCATTACATTTACTCTGTCTCCAAGACGTGTCTATAGTTTGGCCATGGTGCTTTAAAAAATATCCATACGCTCAATATCTTGACTTCTCTCATTGTGTGGTTCAGGTAACGTTTTGTAAATCTTGTGCTCATACACTCCTAAATTGTGGAGAAGGATATGCTGTTTTCGCATGGATGTGAAATGCTTCCCACCAATGGCAATAAGGTATGATTCGAACAATTTGACCCACTCTTTCCAGCTTATCTCTGGCTCTCCTATCTCATTTAAAAAAGACGTTGGCTGGCTCATGCTGGCTGCCGCCATCATAGCGGCAAAACAGGGGTTGCCTGAATGACAAGACCCTGTGTGGATGAGGAGTCACAGGGATATTCAAGGTGAGAAGAAAATGGGCTAACAATATAGAATCTTACTGACACGCTACCCCTAATATCATGCAGTATGGTGGTAAGAGCAAAAACGCAGGCAGCCCACCAGTTCGTTCTGAGCATGGGGTATGAACTGAAGCTGGAAAGAGAGCCAGGGGTCAGAGGGCATGAGACAAAAGATGTTGGCAGCTGAGGTGAAGAAGAGTCTCTACTTACAGTACAGGTCAAACTTGAGCTTGAAACTAGGAAAGTCTCTTGCTTATGTAGAAAATAACAGAATTGGTTCCTCTGTGTTAGGATGCGGTAGTGCACCCGCACTGACAGGAACTTGATGAAGAGTAGCTTCGCCACAACTATAGGCCCCCCGCATGCGGACAGGAAGAAGAGGGAGACATTCATAGCAATGAAAACAGAGAAGAGTTCCCCTGAGGTGAAGACGGTCAGCGCCGCTCACGCAGGGACACACTGCCAGGGGAGGAACGTTGGCCGCAAACTGTCGAGTGGCGGGAGGAGTGCCCCAGAACAAGGGACAGTTCACTGACAGGACGGGAAACGGGGGAGCGTAAGCCTGATGGAGCAGAGGGGATACACGCCTGTCACTCGTCACACAGTTGCTCACCTCGCTGACAGGAAAGTGTTAGCCACAGAACACCAGACAGCAGAATGAATGCTCCTCAGTGTGGACCGACAGCTGACAGGATGGTGAGGGCGAATGGGTGGAACGCCCCTGATCCTGAGGTGCTCTCCATAGCAGAAAGAGGCAGTTCCACACTGTAGTTCCTCAGGGGGGCAACCACTGCCTCTAACAACGCACTGTTGCACGCCGGAAGGAAACTCTACACCACCCTTCATCATAATTTACAGCACACAATTTTTATATATGCCTTCCCGCTGCTAAAGAAGAAATTGTGACAGAGACATGGAGCGCACAGCTTCACACACCACCCCAACAGCCTCTGTGAATATGTCCTCGCACCCACAGTTCGTGACGAATATAGATGACAACATGCCACATGGACGCAAGTAAAGAAGATTCGATCGGAGTGCACAGCACCTGCTCACATCTCTTGCCTCCACGACCTTTCCTCTGAGATGGTGTCCCGAATGAAGCTGATAGAAAGGGTGAAGCGCCCCTGAAATACGTACAAGCGGAAGCTCCAAGCCACAGGTAAAGTCACGAATGGTGCTTGAATAGATTCCCCTAATCAGAGGGTTCCAAGATTCCGCTTGCTATTTCACTCGCAGAATAGATTTCTTTTATCACGGACCTGTGAGTTCTTTCAGTTTCTCACTCTGTATGGTAACTGGAGAGAGTATACAGAGGTGAGATTGCAAGGACTGCCCCCTTCGCAGTTTGTCGTCGTCAGTTTTAGAAGTATCAATGACAGGAATCAGAGTAGGTAGAAGTTCTCCTTTATTGGCCATCCACTCTCCACAACTGCAGTGAAACCAACATTCTACTGTCAACTCCAGGGGAAGAAACCAAGGAGAGGGGAGGAGGAGAGGGGAAGGAGCAAACCATTATAAGGAAAGGAAGATTATAACACGAATAAATGTGCCTAAAAAGACATGTCATACTGACCATATAAACTTTATAAGAAGAATAGAAACAGGCCTACAAACATGATATAAATAGTAAAATGAATGTTAGTAAAATGTTATCCATCATCATATAAATACGAGATTTACAAGATTTACAGAAGTCAAGTTATAGGACTGTCATCCCAAAAAACGACACCAATGCTCTCAGCAAACTGTTACATTGATATTATGGGTATGTTAAGTTGTCATCCTGGCTGTAACACACATATGAAGATCACATAATAGCCTATCAATAGCAGAATCCTTTCAAGTAGCCAGGGGTTAGATAGTTGTCCTCACAGAAATTAGATATCTATAGACTGCAAAAACAATGAGCTTGCTGTTATCTGATTGTAGAATTCTCCAGGTCCCACATGCTGTGGTGTCCCGGGGTTCCTGCAAATTGGGATTATCCTTTTAACTCCTGCCTTAGTGTACTAAGGACAAACAAACATGACATGAGCCACGACAATGACCCATGCCTAAACTGAACATACAGCTTTTTTGCCAGGTTTTGGTTCAATTTCATCTAAGAACTGTTCGGTTTTGTAAAAGTCCTTTATCCTTAGAAATTGGTTAGTGAGGGTGCCAAGGGCGAGGTTTGGCAAAAACATGCCATGATTAAAGTTCCTGAAACACCTTTTGAGCTCCGATCTGCTGGTTAGTAAACCAGTCCTTCCACGAACTTCCCAGAGTACAGCTAGCTCCATGCTTAGCAGTGTGTCTCTTACATATTTAATCCAGTGAAGGTTTCCTGCCCCAGGAAGACTAAGTAGTTCTTCTAGACTACAGAGCTACTGGAGCATTTCAGGAGTGGGCCAGGTTTGTTTCCAGTACATTTGTGGTCTAACTGCAATTCTTTCTGAGATTGACCTATGCCCCAAATTTAAACCTAATGTGATCTGGGGAGTACTTACTTGGAGACTCAATACTTGCCTGAGAAACCGATTCTCAAATATTTCTAGGGGCCTTGAGGCATTATTGCCTCAGAGCTCAGTACCATAAAGAGGCCACCCTGGGGCCACCGCAAGGCAAGAGAAATATGACAATACACATCTCATGAGGCATTATGGGGTGCTTCACCTGGAGAAGCAGTAAATACTTTAGTTGCGGCTCTCCCATTTTATTTTCTGTTTCAGTGCCAGGTCCCACCCGGTTTGTCCTCCTTTGTTGGAGGAAGCTCAGGAAGCCTACCTCTGGCTGCGTCAGCCAGCTCACCGACCAGCTGGCACTCCTTACTTCCAGCTCGGGAGCTGGCAGAGTGTTTCTCCCCTGCCTATTCCTTGTGGGCAAGGAGTTTGTACTGCTGTGACATGAGCAAGGGGAGCATGGACACGGCCACAACTATTGGGGGTACTCAATGGCACTGCCACTGCTTCTTTGCATCAGTGTCTGGGGCGATAGGGACCCCCAGGGATATGGGCCCCCAGTGGGCAAATGTAGAAATTGGGGAGGCCCCACACACGCCCCTCCCTGAAATATATAATTAAATTCTGCATAAACCCTGGGCTCAGGCCTACCCCGGAGGTTATTTCTCAGCAGACAGCAGGGCCTCATGCGCTCAATTTTCACTGGGGGATCCAGAGTCACCAATATTAAAACAGCCATAACTCTGGCCCTGTTGGGACAATGTAGATGATCCTGTACTCATTTTACTCTGGGTGTGAGCTGTCACCACCAGTTACAGTTCCAGAAGGCCTCCAGGTCTCCAAAGTGGTGTACTTTGCAGGGAGCTGGTTTCCCAGCTCCTTGCACCAAGGTTCTTCCTGGTCTTTGTTTCCTGACGAGGAAGTCCAGATCTTTAACTCAACTGGCCCTCAAGGGGTATTGGGGGCCAGTCTCAATGGCCTTTTGGGAAACTCTCATGGCCTGGGATCAACTGGGGTAGACTTATAAGTTCTTTTTGGCATTAGGAGGTTTCTCTTTCCAATGGTTCATGGCTGTTGAAGTCCCAGGGCCCAGCAGCAGAAGGCACCAACAGTCTTCTCTCTCCCTTGAGAAAGAGTTTTTAAAATGGGGTGGATGTATCTAGAAGCAAGGCATCGCCGGGGTGAAGAGGTGCCACATAACCTCTTCACCCCGATTCAGCATTCCAGCAGCAGCATGTTGGGACAGTTCAAGATAGCATCATCGATAAGTCACTGGTCACATTCCCTCTTGGGATCTCAGTTCTACGCCTTGATGACATCACTGCCAGGACATTTCCCACCAAAATTCAATGAGCAGTCCCCTCCTTGATGTCTCTAGTTGGCTGGCCTTCCTCCTTTGTTTAGTGTGCCTGTGCGTTTCCCAACCCTGTTACAGTGTAACGGGTAATTAACAGATGCAAATTTGCATCCAAAACTCTTTTTCCACAGGAGCTGAGAGAAGCAGTGTTAGTTACCACTTTTATGTGGGGCAGGCTTTGTTCCCTTTGCCGCGGAGACATTTAATTTACTTTACCCAGAAGGGCGGCGACACAAGTCCTGGGCTCTGATCCTGAGCTGAGTGAGAGAGCTATGACAACTCTGGATGACCCATAAAAAGTATATGTATGGTCTTGGGACCTGCAATTATGAACTGGGCACACCTTTTCCACCACAGTTCCATACCTCACTTGACATTGTAGGCCTAAGGGAAGCAAAACTGCACTCTAAGGCCAGTCCTTCCATATGCATACAATAATGTCTCTCTGCAGACAAAACAGTAATTCACACTGACTTTACCAATAAGAGCCACTAATATTATAAGTCCTATCCCAGATCAATATCTAACACTAGAGAGCCCCTTCTGTGACAAGCTACCGGCAAAGCAGTTACCGGGCTGCTCTCATAGGTAGTCTCATACATCCAGCCTTCACACATATGCACTTGTATGTGCACGTGTTCATGTGTTACCAGACAGGCGCCCCTTACCCCATCTGCGTTGCAGAGGCCTTATCTCAAAAGGCAGATACTAGTGGTAAACATGTGCAGTCCATTTGCTATGTGATTACCATGGGTGGGACCCATGTAGTGAGACTCAACCACAGTAAAAAAAAAAAAAACAAGAATCTGGGCATATTAACTGGACATAACCCATTTTGCAACAGTAATTAATACTGTGATCCAATCTGGAGGATAAACATCAGGAGACATTCACTCTAGCATGTTCAGTGTTTGCCCATATATTGTTCTTACATTGTCTGTCTCTGCTTTTTTTAATTTTATTTCCTTTCCCGCCATCCGCTGAATACCTCATCTCACTGAAAACAGCATCTTTACCTTAATCTCTATTATTGTATTTTTTTAAACTGCCCACAACTTATTTACAATTTCACAACCTTCCCTCTTCTGAAACTCACACCCATGTAACCAAATAAAATATAATCCCCTCCAGCTCACCTATTAATCCCACCAACCATCTGCATGAGCTCATATAACCCCCACTAATGATCACAACTACCTTACTTATTTAATCCACCTCAAAGAAACTGGAATGAATGCTTGGAATGGTTATCTCAAACACACACACCTAATATCAATAGCCAACTATAACCAAAAAATCAGGACCAATGACTAACCTTGGCTTCCAGAGCAGAGTGCTGCATTGCGTATAGCATTTCAATGCCTCCTTAGGGGTAGTACGCACTATAAAAAATCAATTACAATTGCTATTATACCCAGGGCATGTAAATTTACTGTTACTAGTGGGCCTGCAGCACTTATTGTGCCACCCCAATAAGTAGCCTTTTTAAACATGTGTCAGGACTGCCATTACTGCTTGTGTGCAGTTTTGAACTACCATTTTGACCTGGCAAAATAAACCTTTTTGCCTGGCCTAAACCTTCCTTTTAAATGCACATTAGTGACCCAGAGGCTAGGCCCTAAACAGCCCATAGGACGGGTTGCATTGTATTTAAAAATTAGGACATGTATTTTTGAAGTTAATATGTCCTGAAATAAAAAAAAAAAATTCAGTACTGTAGGGCCTAACTCTACCAACAAAAAAAACACTGACTTACATTTGTACATTTAATACGTACTAACATTTGATTGGGAACAGGTTGAAATATCATATTTGGTCTCTTATGAATTTTAATTTAAAGTCCTGTTTAATGGTAAAGTTGCATCTTGGGTCACAAATCACAATCCTGAAAATGCCACTTGTACATAGTTGAAAGTGAACATATGGCCAGCTGGCGGAGATACTAGCTAAGACTTAGGTGCGCACTACTAACATAATTTTAACAATGCTTATTCACATTTCAAAACACATGATTTATACTATTAATCTTTGCAATTTATTATTACTCTCAAAGTTGAAATGAAATTTAACAAAACTGAAAATCACTTTTTGAAAAGGTACATATACAATGTATTATCGTGAACATCATTCAATAAACAACATGTTTTTTGAAAATGTAGAAAAGCCCAATGCATTTCGGGACTGGTTTGTAGTCCCTTCGTCAGGGGAAATGTTGAAATCTAAAAATAATGTACAAGCCAATCAGTGAAGACATCAATAAGGATCCATTGAGCATTAGCAAACAATATATTACATATCAGGTTCAAGGTTCATAAATTAAAAAAAATTCTAAAAGCAAAACAGTAAATCTCCGCCCCCACAAAAGTCACCTCAGTGCCCATAAATACGTGAATCTAGATAACTCACTTCAATGTTATAGGGCCAATCCCTCTGTCACTAAATAAATCCAATCGGTTTTTAAACGAAGACTATAAGAAAAAAATCAAATCAAAATGTTCTGTTTGCATAACATATCATTAGAAACAACATAAAACCAAGTGTAAACAAGAAATGCGACGTTCCCGTACCTATGAAAAGATGACTAAGGGGCTCGCAAGTCCAATGTATCCGATGCTCCTTGTCCTAAAGGGTTCAAACCGAAAATATACTGTAACAATCATGTACAAAAAAACTCTAGTGCTCCACAAGTTCTAAAAGTCACATTAGGACTAATGCCAAGCCCATCGCTTACTGGTGATTCAACCACTTGTTTCCGACACCATAAGCGCCACTCCCGTAAACCTCGTAACACCCTGGGGATATTAAAGCTTTTGTCAGTGTTACGTTCGCACCAAAACCATACTAGAAAGGTACTACGGAAATATAGAGTTCTCACTTACAAGAATCCTCTCCAAACAACGAGTATCCGACTCCATTAGACTCAAAGCATTCGAGTTTAGAAACACGAAAGAGCGTGTCTTTAAACAACCATAGAGCCACGGTCTATCTCGCCAACCTATTGGTAGAGACTGCTTCAAAGCCGATTTATCCAATCGGCGCGCTCATAACACAGCGCATGGGCGTCATCGGCGTCACTCCACGAGCCGTCACCTAGACAACCACCAAACTCCGTACAAACTTTATTAAACGCGCGAGCACTCGTGAGTTAAACAGCTCGCCCGGATGTAAAAAAATTAAACAAGTGACGCATATGACTCAAATAATAGAAAGTGCAAGAAAAACATAGAGAAGTGCGAGTACAAAGTAGACAATCAACTTAGGACAATAAAACCTGTGTACCTGACATAGAGTTTTTATAACATGGTAAGCGTGTGATATGTTGTGAGCTAGTTTACTCTGCTCATTGTCTATAGTCCTAATATTTACAGGTAACAACTACATAGTTGGCATGTATCGTACCAACCATATGGTTCCTGCAGCCTGTATCCTGGGTTACATGACTACGTTGTGTATTACACCCAGACAGTATCACAAAGGGGGACTAGATTTTGGCCATTCTCAACTAATGGGAGGGGCAGATCAATATCTACCACACTTGAACTTCAAAGGACTAAAATGATGGAACATTTGTCACCCTCAAAAAACCCTGCTAATGGAATTGGAATTCCACACACTCCTAGTGAGATTGTGAAATATCATTCAGCTTTAAAACAATTGAACCTGATATTGAAAAGACAAGAGATCTTCACTAGCCATTTGTTTTATGTAAAACTCCCTTGTTTCAGCTTCATTGTTATCCTTTCATTTTTTTCCCCAGGAAGGTTCATATCACAAAGACCACTTTAGAGTGCCTAAATGGGGACTATGAGGTCGAGCCAGGATATGGTCAAGAACGGAACAGTTTCTTGAAGAAGCATAACATAGAAACATTTTTTATTGTGCCATCACATCGAAGAAAGGTAAGTCACCTAATGTTTTGTCTGTTCAACATACCTACAAAGTACTGTAAGGACAGTTGTAATGCACAGTGGCCTCTCTGATCCAGGTTAACTAATACATTAATTGGAACTTTGGTAACCTAATCTAAATGTAAAGTAGTTGTTTCTATTAACGTTTGCCTTGAAAGAAGCAAGCTTGATATTAAAATCAAAAGAAAACAGAGAAATGGTACATGAGCAGCATTTATGGCAAAAACGTTGTGAGAAATTGGGCCATTGGTTGACTGGGGTGTGTTTCCAGGTCAGACAACAGCCACAGTCCCTTGGAGGGTGAACCACAAAAGTTACTAAATTAACCTGCGCTTAACCCTGTGGTAGTTTGGCACAAAAGCATTCATGCTTAACTTAGAAGCAATGTGTAGAGTGCTAATGTAGCCAACAAACATTAATAAAGTGAAAACACAACACTAAAAAAATACCATACCAATTTAGAAAAATAGAGTACAATTTAATAAATCACTTGACAGCAAAATGACAAAAATCCTATCAGTAGAACTGGAATTCTGAGTTTTGAAATATTTTAGTAGAAATATTGCCAAAAACCATTAAGCGCCAACTATGGATACATGGAGCACTGGATAGGGACAAAGTCACAAGTTCAGGTGGACCACTATGGAGGGCAGGTTGGCTACAGTAACCATATTAGTCCCACTGAAAGTTTACCTTCTCAAATCAGTGCCAAAAGTCCAGTTTATTGTGGAGAGGGCCACAAGGAGCAGTGAGAGTGTTGCCGGAGTCTTCCAAAGTAGCTTGAAGAGCAGTCCATGTCTCATGGATGGGCATTTCTGGAGCTTTGTGTTGGTGGTTCCCACAAGTGGTGAATGCCGTGATGCGAAGAGGTGGCTGCCAGAGGTCCGCGTCGTATTGCTCCCAAGGAGGTGAGGTCTTGGTGCGAAAGGGCCCGTTCATCATTGGGAAATTCCCAAAAACTTCAATATTGCTCTCTGAGGACACACCAAGGGTTCAGATCTGAGGGGCAGCACTTGGGGTCAGGTAATTGCTTCATCTGGGTCTAGGGGCTGGTGCAGGATGTTGTGTTGGGGAGCCTTCTATGTCCCTGATGTTGAGATGAGGTGGCCAACACATTAGACCTTGGAACCACTCTGACATTCCTTGGTTCAGTATTAAGTTGCAGATCCAGTTCTCCGATCACAGGCAGAAGGACAACAAGGCAGCAATTAAGCAAAAAGCAGTCCAGCAGAACAGAAATCCAGCAGAGTAGCAGTCCTTTCAGCAGCATAGCATTCCTTCTTCCTGGCAGAGGCCATATGTCCAGATGTGTACTGAAAAGTTGGTGTCTGAGGTCTTCTTTATTTACACTGATGGCCTCCTTCTGGAAGGTGGGAGAAGCTTCTAGACAGTGGATTTGAAGTACATGGAATTTCATGACTCCCGTGTCCTGGCTCGAAGCTGGCTACAGTGACAATGTGGAGAAAAAAGGTAGTTTGTGTGAGGACAAAGCACTCCCCATTCACTTGCAAGTGGAGCTGTGGTTAGCTCTGCCCTCTCATCCTCCCAGTAAATGGCCCACTTAGGAACACCTACTCCCTCTATTCTGTGAATGTCTGGGAGGAATTCAAAGTCTGTCAGTTACACCCAGTCATGTGCCCCAAAACAGGCTAAAGGAACAAAACATCTAAGGGGATAAAAATGCCAAATTTCTAACAGTAAATCATAAAACAGCGGTGATGCACTCTATATCCTAGTAATTGATTAACATTGTGTTGAAACACTCAGTTTTGAGTGCATTAGGTAGTGCGCACTCTGTCTAAGACTTACGTCCTAGAATTGCTTTTTCAACTTTCTAAAAGTGGCATTTTCAAAATTGTAAGCAAAAATCCATTAAAGAGGCTTTTCTAATGACACCAAACGTGACAAAGGTACCTGCTCCCAATTGGAAATTGCAGTTGTTTAAATGTAATAAGGAATCTCTAATGTTGTCTATGGGAGGGGTAGGCCTCACAGTAGTAGAAAGAAACAAATTTAGGAGGGTTTCACTGCCAGGACAAGTATTACGTAAAAACACGTGCTCAACCTTTCAATTACAATGCACCCTGCCTTCTAGACTACCTAGGGTCTACCTTATGGGTGGCTTAAATGCAATAAAAGGGGCTGTTAAAGAGTTTCTAAGGAGCTTTACTTGCCAAGTCAACATGACAGTTTATAACTGCATTCAGGCTGCAATGGCAGCCCTGGGGCACGTTTCAAGGTGCAACTTACATGAGTGGCACAATACGTTCTGCAGACCCACTAGTAGCATTTATTTTACAGTTCCTGGGAATATGGTAACCCACTCTGCAAGGGACTTTCAAGTAAATTGAATATGCCAATTGGGTATAAGCCAATTTAACCATGTTTTTAGGCACTAGCACTTTAGCACTGGTTAGCAGTGGTAAAGTCCCAAGGCGAACAAATTTAGTTTTAGCAAAAAGCAGAGAGTTTAGGGGTGACCCTGCAGAGAGGGCCAGGTCCAACAGAAATGCAATGTTGGTGGCAATGTATTGAACAATATGGTACCACTGCTCTAGTCTACAGTCATTTCAGAGAACATTCTTTCTTTAGGGCACGCTATAGCATAAAACCTGGCATACATCAGTGTGTGCGGTTTTGTGTGTGTGTGTGTGTGTGCGTGTGCATGTGCATGTGAATATTATCTTTACATATCTCTAATGCCTCTACAGTACTGTATATTCCTCAGCTGAAGCTAGCATGAACGTGGCAATAAATTAGATCCTATGTTAATTTATCCATGAAAATAATTCACTTCAGTTATGTCCAACCCTGTCCCTTGATTGCCAAAATCACACTGGAGTCATAGAACAACCACCCAATACATACTACTATTTATCAGCATCCCCATCGCCATTTTAAATCAACTTATTACCATCTATCACACATGAATATTATGGAGATCTGGCCATCAGGGATGAGAGGACGACACCCCTTTGTTTCCATATTGAATAATTAGTGTGTTTTTGTGTGTCCGAAGCCTTTGCCCATCTTGAGATTGCCCAGGCACATTGCATTGTGAGTCTGTTAGCAGTAAGGCAAATAGGGACTACTGAGAAGTAGGTAAGGTGGGGGGGGCATAAGAGGTATTACCTCATTCATTAGGGGGGGTCTAGGAGTCACCCTAACCAACTCGCTGGTGCCAGCAAAAATGTGGCATCCCCAGGCACCATCCACAGAAAACCTTTGGAAAATATAGGCCAAATATAACATTTAAATCAATCAATCTGAATAATATTGGAGAAGTCCTTGAAGATGGAGAGAATACATTACAGCTATTTTCCACTCCACAGGGACCATCTGCTGCACTTGACCTGAAGCTTCACAACACATGATACTCATTATATATAGGAACTAAAGGGAAAACCATAATGAATCCATTTTGGACGAACCCTGGGCTAACATGCTTTCAATTTGACAAATGGGGCTAACTGGTATCCTGAGCCCCTGTATGGTGAACCCCCAAACAGGGAACAAAGTACCCCTTTTTAGCACTTGACTCTCAGGTTAGCGACTCAGAGCAATCCAAGGCTTACTCAGGTTAGGTGTTGTGCACTAGAGACTCGGAACTCAGCAACACAACAAACAACACTCAATAAATCACTGTCCAGTCTGTGCTTTTTCATTTCAAAAGGAAAGGTACTTTCTAACACATACTACTACATATTACACACAAACTACACATTTACAAAATGCCAGGTGCAAATACCTACAATGATACCCTCAAAAGGGGCTTCACAATCACAGGGGGGAGCCACTAACAAAATGTCTCAAAAGTAATATAACCTGATGAAGTTACCCTGCTCCTATGTGCTTTAACATTCAGTGAATGTGCGAGCCCTAACTCAATAACTACTAATGTTGTCAAAGTCAATATAAAAAAAAAACAGGATAAGAACTTGTTAACTATAATGTAATATGGCATGCAAAACCGTTTAAGCTGATGCTACCATTCATTGGTATATAAATATATTTATTGATTTACTAAAAAGGCTCATGTAAATACAATTTTCAGTATTCAAAACATTCACTGTTAGAGCCTTTTTTCTTCACTACATAGCCATAGGACCCTACAACAAAAATTAATAAACACCAGAGCCTTTTGGCTAGCACCCTTGCTCCACAGGTTGAAAACAACTCCACAAACGTCTTCCATATTCACTCTTTTTGATTATCTAGGTGATTTAGGGCATAGTTCCATAACTGTGGAAAAGTCTCTTGGGAGTAGTGGAGGGTTCCATATATCTTAAAGCTCCATAGAGCCAACAGATATTCCCAGACGGGCCCTGGCATCTCCTGGTTGAACCAACAGAGAAGTATGCACAGTGCACCTTTAGCATTCAGGGTTTTCTTGTGATACCGCTACGCTACAAGTGAATTTCTTTTCTGAAGCCAAGCGCTTTTCATTTTGAGTGGTTACCACTTTTTCACCGGGGCATCTGTGAACCATGCTTGGGTGGTGGCGGGACCAAGCCAATGTACCCAGGCCATACTCACACCTGCATGGCTAATCGAGGTGCTGTTGGGGAGCTGCTATTCTTGTCACTCCACCCTGTGGTAGGAGAAGTAGCTGCTTTTCTCCCCTGCTCCTGTGTGGGTGAGCAGAACAGTGCTTTCATGGTCTAAGGAAGCCACCCACTTCAGAGGGTGCTTCCCCTAGGCCATGATGCTCGTTGGGCCAAGTGGTATGTATCCCCCAGGCTGTCTAAGGGGTAGATTGTCTTACTCGATACAACACACTCAATTCTTGATGAATTCCTTAAAGGTACTGGCCTTCTCTGGGCGATAAGGAATCAGGAAAGTAGGCAGCAGCATTCAAGCTCTTTTTCGAGATGGCCTCCCCAGGGCACTGGCACACGCTTGGGATGTAATTGATAAACTACTTTATGTGATATAGTTGTTTTCACACATAAGGGGTGGGGACAAATGGAAGCATCTTGGGCCATTATGGGCCTTTCCAATAGGGTGCTCACAGGTTTGTGCCCGGTGGCATGCTACAACCACCAGGATGGGTAATTCCAGTCCTCCTGGCCTCCAAATGTTTTGTAAGTCATAGAGCTTGGTTTAGACTGCTATCCCTCAAATGAGGGAATGTTTCGACTCATCAAACCTGTTCTTGTAAGGTTCTTTACAGCTCTAAATATAAGCTGCATTCTTCTAGCAGCAAGGAGCTTAGAAGAGCCTAGGACCTGCTTTCCATTCTGGGATTCAGCTGCAGCCCCTGACCCTCCAAGTAGGGTACACTGCCAGCCTGCCTTCCTCAGGCCGTTGGGATCATGTGCCCAGCAAGAATCAGGGAGTCCCCCACCAGCTGTACCAACCACAGGACCAGTCCACAGATGTCAACAGAAAACTCCCCCTTCAGGGTCCCCAGTGTGTCCACTCGCCAATGTACTGTAGAGGGAGTGGAGACGTCAGTGCCATGGACCCTAGAGAGGGTTAAAAAAGTCCCAAGAAATTTGCTTCCAGAGTGTTCCTTCAATTCAAACAGGGATGTGTCTACAAAGGGTTTGTCCTTCCTCTTCTCAGCATTGCTCTTTTTAGCAAGGCTCTAAACCTGGAGGTGGGGAGATGTAGTTGGGAGAGAGCTTGGCCTAATGCAGAGATGCCATTTCATCTTTCCACCACTAACAGACACTTTTCTTGGTGCAGCCAACTGGCTGGCCCATAGCATGGCATAAATGATTTTTTTAATATTGGGAAAATCAACAGCCTCTGTCAAATGGTTGCTGATCTCCAAGACATCAAAGGGAGCTTCTAGTTTGACTGTTGTCAGAGGTCTACTTGCTTTCCTCTGTCTTTGTGAAAAGGGCAGGCACCTGCTTGTCCTGCGGGTGACCATTACTCAGCCTATATCGATTTCTCCTTCAACCTCTTCCACTGCCGGGTGAAGGCTAATTCCCTCGAAATGGGGCTACTGTCTGAAGAGGGTTTTGCGCTACTAGATCCGCAGCAAACCAACTTACACCTCCCTGCAGGTTAGATCACAACTGGTATCTCATTTAGGGCTGACTCAGGAAAGTATTGCAAAACTCAAAGTAAATGAAGAAGAGCAAATATAGCAAAATTAATAATATTTTTGGACTCTGGACTTTTTTAAACATAATGAAAGTAATTTTAAATATGTTGCCATGATAAGCCACAGTAACATTAATATGTTGATGCAGCATTCACCTAGAGTGTGAACATTGGAAAACACCCCCACTCATAGCAAAGCACTTTGACCCACACTATAGTAAAAAGAATGGGATTTGTTGTGGATGCCTCATAAACTACTGGGCCTGCATACTTCATAATCAATTTACATAACAACCCATCTTCTACAAGCTATCAGTGTACATATAGTGAGTTGAGTTAGTAGTTCTACACAATTAGTCTGCGCACACATTCAACTAGCATAGAGCTCTTACCACAGCTGCGCAGCAGTAGGTCATATTTTAAAAGGGGAGCACTCAAAAACATTTTACAGAACCCTAAAGTGAGTCAGACTCTTTTTCTCCTTTTGTTAGGCTCATACAGAATTGAGATCCAAAACACTAGTTGGGACAAAGTTTAAAAAGTTAAATCAAAATCAATAACTTAGTGAGATTTAAGGGGGGTCAGAACCCACTTCTCACAGCATCCCTCCAACTTAATTAGCTGTGGCTCTTCTGAGGGTGATCAGGCAAAATGATCCTACCTCTCGGGGTGACCCTTGGGATGGGACCTGTAGATTCTGACCTAAAACACATAGGTCAATCTGAGGTTTTTCCAGCCTCATAATTAAATCTGTAAAATGTATGAAGGGCTTCAGAATTCCCCCCACGAGGGGAGGTGGTAACTGTCTGCATAAACTCCCTTATGCCCTCAAAATGTTCTAATGCAGCAAAGCCAAACAGTGTTTGATAGAAGATTCTAATTTCAGACAAATTTACCCTGCCTGGACTAATACATATGATACCTACTTCAGCAGTCCGTGATGAAATCTTTTAACATATCTATTGAGCTTTCTAAATGATCCAAGCACCTCACTCTGAGAAGCGATTTAGATCCAAGCAATGTTATCATTTGGGAAACAAAATGGGAAGAAGCGGATGTGACAACGGAAGCTTATTCTAGTAGTTCTGGACATAAACGAAACCACATGACAGGGATTGATGCCCTGTTTCACTAAGCCAGCACAGAAAATCCTGGTGGCTTTTCAATGCGTGAAAGAGGGAGCAGAAAGCCAGCTACTTGTCACTTTAAGTACTATGACAAGTTTAGGCACCACACTGCTACTGTAAAAATGGAGTCAATGGATACCAACATCATTATAAAGACAATTTCATTGTGCGTGGAGTATAAGTCATTATAATATTTCTGTGTAAAAGAGTATATAACAAAGACAGCCTGGTCTTTAAATAATCTCTGTTGACGAGTTTTCTTTGAAGAAAACTGATTTTGCAAAATGTCTGCCATTTGTACAGATCTTGGCTTAAATATAGTTGTATTTCGTGAATTAGATTCTTATGTGCTTGTTCCATTTCATATTAATTAAAGTTAGAGGTTAGTGCAAACATTTTTTTGTTTATTTTCCCATTACACAATAGGGTCTTAATCCTGCATATTTGCACTTAACTATTGTTTGTGTTTTTTAGTCTAGTGCGAGGTAACACCTAACTCTTGACGTCTGCCACTTTCACTCAATTTATGGAATGTGGCATTGTACTTGGTCTATTGGTCACACATATCTCTTACAGGATGAACCGTTGAACTTACAACATTTTCTCGTGGTCAAACATAATGACAAAAAACTTTTATGTAAACAATTTCAATCATTTAAATATAATTGTGTTGTAGTTCATGATTTAGTAAATATTTATTGGGGGCGAGTCACAAAAGGATTTATTTCAGAGGCTGGTAATCGTGTTCCTGTATTACTCTTGCATGTACATATCAATGTAATTCTCAAGAGTATGGGCTTAGAGCTACAGCTATGCTGGTCCTATTTCCGATAAAAGTCTCTAGACTAATACACTCATGGGGACCTATTAGCAAGAATTACCGATATTTATCGCTAAACATTTTTATAGCTGGCTATCGCTCGATATTTTAGCAGAGAAAACATGCGATTAGCAACGTTTTTCTCCATTGTGCTAAAATATCCAGCGATAGTGGCGAAATGCGAGAATATCACTGGAAATCCAGTGATATTCTCGCATTAACGCCAATGGGGGCTTAACCCCTTGGCTGCTGGGGTCATTCCCCTGCCGTGCTGGGGGGAGGAGGGGCGCGCACAGCGCCCCGGTGCTCATGACGAGCTCAACTCGTCATGAGCCACGGTTCTCGTGTGCTCATGACGAGCTGAGCTCGTCATGACCCCACCCGTTTGTGTAGAACCTTCGCACAGCAGAGGTATTTCCCCAGCGTGCTAGCGTTCTAATGGTCTTGACGAGCTCAGCTCATCATGAGCACACGAGAACCATGGCTCATGACGAGCTGAGCTCGTCATGAGCTTGGGAGGGGTTATTCTGATAATCCACCCCCATTGACTATACAGGTAAGTCAACTTTTTAGCAGGCGTTAGTTTATAGCGATAAACGCGCTTAGCGCGATTTTTTTATATCGCTTCGCCTGCCTTGCTAATAGGCGATAGCTGTGTTAGCGACTGTTTTCAGTCGCTAACAGTTTGGGTATGCCCACATTGCATGTCATTAGCGATAAATATCGCTGACATGCAAAGCGGGTCCCAAACCTGTAGCTATTGCCTAAAAGTTGTCGCTAACTGCTGTTAGCGACAGCTTGCTAATAGGGTGATATTTAGCTAGAAAAAGTCCCTCTAAAGCGGCGATATTGCCCTTGCTAATATTCCCCATAGTTCTACGTTTTAGGTGTGTCAATAGCAATGAGAATTGGCATGATGAGCTACAAAAAGATGGATTTAGGCCCATTTCTCTGTAGTGGGGATGAGTGTTTGACATTGTTCAGCATTCCGTCCATCAATAGTTATTTTTGCATTTGACACCTCAAGTGGGACAGGGATGCCCAGCCATGAGTCCCATGTTCACCATACCACTCAATTCAAGCTATCCTGGCTGATGAGGGGTGATTTCCTGAAACCAATCCTAGGATGCTTGAATTGTAATTTAAAATCCAACTTCACCACTAGGATTCCAGAGACACAAAACATGAAGCAGTTATCTCTTCTCATTTGGAAATTACACTTATAAAATGAAATAAGGCAGCAATAGTGAAAAACAAATTCAAGGGTTCTTCACTACTGGGAGATGTAAACGTTAAAACTGCATGTCCTAATTTTTAAATACAATGCACCCTGCCCACTGGGCTGTCCAGGGTCTGCCATGGGGGTAACCTGTATGTGTTTTAAAGGAAGGTTTGTGCCTGGCAAAAGGGTTATTTTGCTAGGTCAACGTGGCATTTTAAAACTGCACACAGAAGTTCCACAATGACATGCCTGAGACATGTTTAAAGGGCCACTGAAGTGAGTGACACAACTAGTGCTGGAGACCTACTAGTAGCATTAATTTACAGAGCCTGGTTAAAATTAGTGCACTTTACTAGGGAGATATAAGTACATTAAGTATGCCAATTGGGAATAAAGCAATGTTACCATGTTTTGAGCAGAGAGCATAAGCACTGGATAGTCCTGATGGTAAGAAAGTTAGGGGAAAACAACTCCAAGGATGTTGGGTCTAACAACCATGGATTCCAGCCCCCAGGTATCCCTACATCATAAACCAGAACATTTACAATCAAGAATTAACTAATGGATTTAGATCAATAGTTAACCAGTTGAGCCTCACTCAACCCCTTAATAAGCTCAGATTGTTCTAAACTACCACTTCTAGTACATTAAAGACAGTTAATCTGTTTCTGTCCATTTGCTGTAACGTTAGTGTCACAGCCGTGTGACACAAACCCTTTCATCCAAAAAGGTTCCACTATGCTAGCATACCAGCCAGCAGCAGATCGCAGTAGTACGTCACAGTTCACATTGTTATTGGATGTCTAAATTGTCAGTCTCTGTGCCGCAAGGTGGGTAAACAAGTCTCTCAAAGGCAAGGGCGCTCTCTTGTTTAGTTCAAATGTGTGAGCTAATATACTCCATTTCGTTCCGGGGTGATACCCCTCGGCATCACTAAACTTGTCAGACCACTCCTGTCCTATTGGTCGTCTGAGATAGGAGGAGATGTAGTAGGTAAAAAGCATACAAATCCAGAAGAATTATGTAATTCATAACTCATAATTTCCTTAGAATCATTGTAAATTTAGTCATATGAACAATGTGGCAGTCAGTAAATAGACACGTTTATGCTCTCATCCTTTGTCTGCTAGTTTCTCAAGCATCTGTTCTATGATGTAACAGTTTTTGTTGCATGATCTATCAGACTGTGCTACAAATGTCAAAGGAAGCAATTGAAAGTTAGAACACAAATTGTAACTTTATGGAAAGTTCCCAAAGGCTTCAGACTATTCAGTTCATAAGTTCACCTTTGGAAAAAAAGAAGCAAGATTGGAGGCCTTCATGAAATACAATTTATTGATGATGCTAAACTATGAATCTCGCATTGCATTGCATGGTACTATTTTCACAAATAGATGCATTAATAAACAGTGCAATCAATTTATAATTAATTCATCTAAGTATACAGTACTCATACATTTTTGAAAATGTCCCTTTCACACATATATTTTTTTCTTTGCTCATCATATCTTATTAAAGCACACATATTTAAAGGCACATGAGTAGAAAGATT
Organism: Lissotriton helveticus; assembly: GCF_964261635.1. Classification (NCBI taxonomy): domain Eukaryota; kingdom Metazoa; phylum Chordata; class Amphibia; order Caudata; family Salamandridae; genus Lissotriton; species Lissotriton helveticus. Next base: position 1,550,950,461 of record NC_136063.1, read on the forward strand.
TACGAAATGAAATTGCTGTTAACCTTGTGTAACACTTACTTTTCTTTTGTCATTTTCAGCACACATGTTACGCATTTTAATGCACTATTTATCTATAATACATAAAACCTTCAATTTTCACATATGAATTCTTAGTTACCGTTATTATCACATTATCTAATCACAATATCACATGTCATTAAGGTGTTAACATGCACATCGAATCAGTAAATATAAGATGTACCATAAACTGGATCTAATATTTCACATGCGTTTAGGTTGCAGTCAAATCTATGTTTGTCATTTCTAGAAATGGGAAACTTATCACACATTTCAGTAATTTTCCATGTAAAGTAGTGTCACATCACAAATCATTTTGTCTTTGTAAAAATGTTGTAAACCAGTGAGAGGAAAAACCTTGTTTACTTGGAGAGTTTTCTCAACAAGCCAGCTTACACTTCATAAGTTCCACCATTATTGACTGTCCTTTAAACGGGATTTGAAGATTAATCAATATGTCATCCTGCAACTCACCCAAGTATGACAAAGCATGTTACATCTAGTGAGCACAAGCAGAAAATAGATGGTTCTTACCTGAGAATGTGAGAAGAAACTGAAAAATATGACAATTTAGTTCTAAAACATTCAACATAGAAGCTTCCCATGATAGTCTGTCTGTTTGTTCTCTTTGTTACCTTCTTGCACTTGCTTGAACGAAATTAGTCAATACAAAATGATCACTACCACGAGGAGCATAACACTGAATTTTCCATACATCTTTGGTAACATGTAGGCATCATCTACGTTTTATGTTGTTTCTTTTAGATTATATAAAGTAATGTAAATCAGTCCATATATAATACCGGTTATGCGTCATGCAAATTGAATTTATAGTGACATATGTATGTATAATGCCAAAGGGAATATACTTCAGTAATGCCAGGAACAGATTGATAGGAATATGTTCAAATTGTAAATGCACCAATTTAAATTCTGAAGCATACTACCAGATCCAACACAGGAGCCTGATGTACAAAGAGAGTGGTCACAGTGCAAAGCTTTCAATTGTGCTACCACCTGCTTCCCTTCAAGGTTCAGGAGATTTGCAAATTCCTTGCAGTTGAAAGGAGACTGTTCATAATAGGTTCAAACTGTAGACTACACAAAAATTAATTGGGGAAATAAGCTTGTGTCTCATTGTGAATATTTGCAATTGTTGGGATGGAGGCCTTTAAGCACAGCAGAAATCAGTCCCAACATTCACATTCACAATGTCTCTGCACTGTAACCCCCGCCCCATAAAGGTAATATACAGCTCAAAGCACTTTTCAACCTAGAAAATCCAATTCAGAATCTTATATGCATCTCCTGCAAGAAGTAATGGAGCCACTAAAATTGTAAATGGAAACAGATCCACCTAAGTCTACTACCTGACCTCCAAAAGCTAAAGAAAGGGAGTGGTGATCAACAAATTCTAGTCATTCCTTCAAACTAATATTCAACTGTATCCCTGAAAGGAAAGTTTCAGATATTTCAACTACGCCGGAGTAATCAGAGTAATTTCGGTAATTCTGCGTTATTTTTTTACGCTGAATTGCTCATAATTACATTAGTAATCCTCCTCACATAATTGAGAGTAATGTGTTGGGGGGCACTCCTACTGCGAGGGCATGTTTAGCATGTTTTGCTTCATTTAGAAAGCTTGTTTTCTTTGTACACAAATGCATTCTCATTTTGTAGTTTGTGCTAAAAAAAAAGGGGTAAATGCCTGTAGTAAAGTTGGTAAAAATGCTACCCCAAGAGTACATTTAGCCAACATGAGCGGCCGTTCACACTCACTATTCATGTTCTGCTGTATTTAGCACTGTTTCTTAGCACAAAACGCATTCTTGCATCCATTTCGGGCACAGGGGTGTATTTTGAACTAGGAACGTAATACAAGTGTACTTTCACTGAATATAAGTAATTCTGCATAATTACAATGCATGGAATAACGCAAGTTACGCCAACCACTAATTTCAGAAGAGCAGTAGCACAAAAATGTTTATGATCAATGGCCTTAATTACCTGTGTCAACTAGTAAACAGGAACTGTGTAGGAATCCTGATTGATAAATTATTAGACCGAGACACAAACATCTTAAAGTGAGCTGTAAGTGGCCTTAAATAATTTGACTCAAACAATGTAAATTGATTTCTGTGCGAAACACCTGACATTCAGTTGATGACCTGGTTCAAATGTCAAGGCTTTCTTCAGAAAGATTGCCTTGGTTGATTTGAGAATCTTCTAGTTTCTTTTCAGGTGCTCTTCCATCGTGCTCATCAACTCCTCTTCTGGAGGTCAGCCCCTCCAATGGGAATGGGTATGGTGTGTGTTAGAACTTGGGGTCTCTAGTTAGCAATGGTTTGCACCTTTGACTAAATAGGGACCCTTGCTTCTAGTCAGGGGAAGGGGATTACACTCCTGAATAAGCCCTGCTCACCCCCTTGGTAGCTTGGCACGAGCAGACAGGCTTTGCTCAGAGGCAGTGTGTAAAGCATTTGTGAACACCTACAGCAATACAGTGAAAACACTACAGATGGACACCACACAGGTTTTATAAAAATAAGTATTCTTTATATAGACTTAACACAAGACCACAAATGACAAAAATCCAAAATACTGTAATCTAAAATAATACTTCAAGATGGTAGAGGTAGTTAAAAAATAGGTTATTGACTTAAAAGCAGTCTTTAGCAACAGATAACCCCAACTGGAGCTATCACGACGTCAAGGTCAAAGAAATTTCAAAGTACGGTGCCAACCGCGAGATGCTAGGCATTGGGCCCAGTGTCAAAGCGGCACAGAACAGTTCCTTGAAAAAGCAAAAACAAAGACAGCTCGTGGCATCGGGGGATGCAGTGTTGTTGGCGCTGTGCGGCGTTGGTCCTTTGCTTCGGGGGGCAATGCGTCAGGTCATCGATGCTTGCGCAAAGTAGGGCAGGAGTCAGTTCCTTACCGGAGAGGATGTGACGTCACGATGGTGCCGAAACCACGGTTCCGTATGATGTCACGGTGTCGATGGATTCTTGACCACACACGTCGAGGATCGGCTCTGCACTGATGTCAGCTTCTGAGTCAATACGGCGTAGCAGCAGACATCGAGCCTATATTGTAAGTCGGAGCAGCGCACAAGGCTTATGGAAGGTTACGATGCCGCTTGCTGGTGCCGATGTGGTACGGCAGTCGGTGTCGGGTCTACGTTGTAAGTCTGAGCAGCACTCATGGCTTCGATGAGGAGTATGACATAATTCACCGACGTTTGTGTTGCAATTTCCTTCTGTAGCAGCTAGAACAGCAAGTTCCAGATGCAGGCAAACAGAATGGGTGAAGTCGTTTGTATCCCTGAGGCTTCAGACTGCAAGCAAGCTCAAATTCAAGCCCATGGAGAAGTATTCTGCAAGACGATGAAAGTTCCTTAAAAGTTCCTTCTCCTTTCCTTGGCAATAAAGAAACCACTGCAGGCCAACCCAGCAGACAGCACACTGGCAGAGGGAAGTCCAAACTCCTGCAGCGTCCTTGGTTCTTCTCCTTGGCAAATGTTTGTTTTGATTTCCCTAAAGTAATCTAAAGTCCTGGGGTCCGTGCCCTAATATTTATACTGCCAAATCCTTTGTCTCTGAAGACAGAGGGTATCTGTACCTAATCCAAACCAGTTCTGGGTGCATTCTGCCAGTGCACAACTTCTTCCTTTGTCAGTGTTCGCCAGGGTCATCAGCCACACCACAGGAGGTGGAGCCAGCATTGTGGAAGGCAGGCACTGCCCTATTCAGGCCCAGCTACTACTCCTCCCGCCACTCTACATGCAGATAGGTCTATTCAGCCCTCTGCTGACTCATCCTGTCTCCTGCAGCCTCCCAACCCCTGTCACTCACAAAGCAGGCATTCAATACACAAGCAAGCAGAGGCAGGCTGGATGGTTAGGTAAGAAAACACCCACTTTCTGAAAGTGGTATTTTCAAACACAGAATGTAAAAAACAACTTTACTAAAAGATGTATTTTATCATCCTGAGTTCAGGCATACTAAATTCTAATTTCTACCATGTTCCCTGTGTCAGTTAGGATTATAAGATGTTATAATCAAACTGTCCACTCTGGCCTATGGGGACAGGTAGCCTTGCAATAGTGAACAACGAAAATGGCTGTAATTCACTATCAGGACATGACACACACATCAGGGCATGTCCTACCTCTTACATACAATGCACCCTGCCCATGGGCCTACATTAAGGGTGTCTGATATGCAGAAAAGGGAAGGTTTAGGGACTGGCAAGTGGGTGCACTTACCAAGTCGACATGGCAGTACTAGACTGCACACAGGTTCTGCAGTGGCAGGCCTGCAACACACTTTACAAGCTGCTCCTGTGAGTGGCACAACCAGTGCTGCAAGCCTACCAGCATCATTTGATTTACAGGCCTTAGGCACACATGGTGCACTGTACCAGGGTCTCACAAGTAAATCAAATAAGCCAATCATGGAGTCACTAATCCATGATATCAATTTAAAATAGGGAGCACTTGCACTGTGGCACTAAATAGCAGTGGCACAGTGCCCAAAGCATCTAACCAGCAAAAACATCAAAAAGAGATGAGGCAATCAGTGAAAAATGGAAGAGAGACTCATGCCAATGGTACCAGGTCTAACAGCATGCCTTCGCTGGGAGTTTCAGGGGCATTGGGAAACAAGTCCACAAAGTCTTCTTCTCCTTTTGTGTTTTTGGATTCTCAATCTGGGTCACCACTTGAGATGTTATTAATTACAGTGGGCAAGATACTTGTAGTATTCTTGCATCTTGTTTATGTATACATGCTTTCTCCACTACCAGTCCAGCTTGTAGAATGTTGCAGCTATGATGCACAAGAGAATGTTGGGTCTCAGTGGTCTGAGGTCTACAGTTGACATTGGGCTGAGCATCATGCTGGATGCTCCTGGTGGGGCTACTTTACCATCTTATCTACTTATCTTCTAATAAACATCTTAACATCATCTACTGTGTGGGACCTGATTACTACATTATTTATGGCGACGATGGATCAACGAACCTACCACTCCTACAGATGAATTGCAACTACTTTAAAGCAAGTAAGCAAAAGATACCTCTCAAGCAAGGAACCTAAATAAAAGCGTAATTAAATAAAGAGTAACATGACAAGCAAGAGAGAGGTCACGCCTGTATGCCCCACTTCACTTCACCGGACAGCTCAAGAACAGGCGTGCTACAACATCTACCAACTTGTCAACAAGCGGAAGCCTTCACAGTCACAAGAAACCCTATACTTAAAAAAGAAACGTGTGCAAAATTAAAGAAAAGAAGGTAAACAGGGGCTGTGTGTGGGATTTTGCCACCTGTTAAGGGTTAAAAAGTCGTTATTGGGCGGAAGGCATCCACTTTACAAATTCTGACTACATTTTTAAATTGACTATCAATTATTGATGGAAGCGTGTGTAGTAACACAAGAGATGTAACTAAAGAATCTCAACTTTACTGAAGGCGAATGTTTCATTTTGACTGAAACAGTGGAATGTAAACTGTCATCAAACATTTTTCTCGAGCGAACAAGCATGAAAGGAATGAGAGGCTAACTGAAATGGGAACTCGAACTATCAAGCATGGAAGTTATGCCCATATGGAAACTTATTTTTTTTATAAGTAGTGTCATAACGGAGCTATTGACTCAACAACCTTGTTGTCCCTTGTAGTTGTATATGATGTTCCTACGAGAAAAAAAAACTGCCTATTTGACCTATTTTCATTTGTGTTCTTTAATTTTCGCTAGCTGTGTGCTCCGATGGGCAAAGTCAGGTGAGACATTCTATTTTATTCAGATTTTACTTTGCCTTTGTGTAATTTTGCTGCCAACGGCCACTTTCATTTTTGAAATACTGCCACGAGCTCATGCACGCACTTACCGTTTTAAAGCTCGGAGATCCTTCAGCCTTCGCAGTCATCTCTTCACTGATGACGTTGTAGAATCAACTGTCTTAGTGGAAAGTTCTCTACGCTCCCAGCACTGTGTCAGCAGCAAACAACATCAGAGGCTTTCAACCTCTGACCTGAAGCGTCACTGCGCAATGGCACGCAGCGCTGGTCGGACATTTTATCATTTAGTTTCCACAGTTATGGGAACACATCACATCAACTCTGTTGCTTGGTTTCAAGTTTTCTTCCTCTGTGTGCGGTGCTTGGAGCTTATTTACACCAACTAAAAAAGAAAAAATATCCCAAGAGTTTGGAACAGTCTTAACCATGTTGTGTTAAGGTGAGAGCCTCATTGTCACGTAGTTTCCTCACTCGCTGTTGTGCTTGTCCCTGATTTCCTCACAAAGAAACAAGCATCAGTCCGGTAGGCGAGTGAGGAATTAAAGTGGTATTCACAACAAAAAAAAAAAACGTATATTTCGCTTTTCGAAGATCCTTGTGCCTTCGTTTTGGATCAAGTGGCACACCGCTCACCAGCATTTCCTGGCTTTCCTGTTGAACTGCTATTTCAGTCAATTGTAACATGTGATGATTTTGACATCAGTTATCTTTCTGTTAAAGTGTTTTATTTTTGGCACCTTAGTTAATTTCTCAAATTTTCTTGCTGTTTTTGAGTGCCATACAAAAAAAAATTCAGGTACATTGTAAGCACACCCAGTCAGTTTTTACATGTACTGTACTTAGTGAGAGTTTAAGTGATGAATAGTTTGTTTTTATGGCTAGTTTTTTCTTGGTGCTAGTACTTTTACTAAGGGTGTTTATTGTTTAGGAGCTGGTTTCCTTACATTTATTATATTCTTTCAGTTGAGGTAGTGCACACCTTTCTCTGATTTCATTCCCCTTAGTTTTTTATGTCTAGCAGCTTTAGCCTTTCTTATGTATCACTCTCATTTTACCTTTTACGTGTGCTCAAGTACAGTACGATTTATTTTTTTATGTATCTAGGGGGTTCCAGTCCCACCTATGTAATTAGTATTGGGTGTTAGTCCCATATACTCAGTGTTTAAGGGGGTTAGTCCCACCTACGTTTTTAGTAATGGGTTTGAGTCCCATATACTCAGTTTTTACATGGAGGTTCTCTACATGGGAATCAGCTTCACCGTCCCTTGTTGGGGCAGGTTTTGGGTTAGAGTCCCATTATCCTCAGATTTACATTCAGCGTCTTTTGTTTTAGAGGCAGGATTTAGGTTAATGTCCCTCTATCCTTAGTTTCACATTCTAATTCTTTTGCTTGAGAGGCAAGGTATTGGGTTGCAGTCCCTTTATCTTTTGTTTTACACTTTCCGTCTCTTATTTTAGAGGCAGGATTTGGGTTACAGTCCTATTATCCTTATTCTTACATTTACTGTCTTTTGTTTTAGAGGCAGGTTTTGTGCTAGAGGCCCTCGTTTTTTGGGTCAAGAATTTGGAAATGTTTCTATCTATTTTGTTATATTGTCTTTCTGGTGGGAAGATGGGTAATGTTGACATCTTTTGTTGTTTTAATTGTATCCATTTTCTCATGTTTTTAAATTGTTCGCACTCTCGTGATGAGGTTTATTTATTGTACATTCATGAGAGTTGAACTATTTCGTATATTTGTTCTTGTCTTTCCTTCTTGCATGCCTGTTCTGGCCAGTAGGTGTGTCTGTCGGTTAGTCATCGGTATCTTCAAGCTTAGTTGTCCTCTTTGTTGTTTCCTTTTGTTCGGTTCTTGTTTTTCTCTTGTTAATTGTGGAAAGGAGGATGGGTATGTTCTTCTGTGTGTTTTTCATTCTTTGGTTCTTCATGCCAGTGCTCTCTCCTTTTTATTTTTCCTTGTGGAAGAAAGGGGATAATCTAGTATTTTTCTTTGATTCTTTCTGACTAGCGTTATTTCCTTTTTGTTTTCATTGTGGAAGAGAGGGGATGATGTAGTATTCTTGCATCTTGTTTATGTATACATGCTTTCTCCACTACCAGTCCAGCTTGTAGAATGTTGCAGCTATGATGCACAAGAGAATGTTGGGTCTCAGTGGTCTGAGGTCTACAGTTGACATTGGGCTGAGCATCATGCTGGATGCTCCTGGTGGGGCTACTTTACCATCTTATCTACTTATCTTCTAATAAACATCTTAACATCATCTACTGTGTGGGACCTGATTACTACATTGGGCAAGATACTCCTGGGTGAACCATGAAACCTCTTGATAACTGATGCATTCCATTTCAAAGTCTCTGTTCCCCGTTTCGAAGATACTAAGGTGCCTTTGACAGGGGCAACCTTTCAAGGCTGCTGTTCAAATGGAAGCCAGAACTTGCTCCTGGGTTGATGATCCTTTTCCAAACACCCAGTCTCCAACTTAAAACCCGAGTGGCTTAACTCGTCCCTTTTGTGACACTTTTAGATTTTTGGTCTTGGTGGTGTTGGGTTGCCTGATTGCAGGGCTGATTAAAAGTAGACCACATGGGGCTATGGGGAATGGTGAGCTCTACTGCCTGCCAAAACACAGCTCCCTGAGTTTTACCCCTATCGTGGTGTGCCGGGTTAGCCAGTAATCCCTGAGGAAAACATAGATGGCCCATTCAGTGCACTGTTGGTCAGCCTGAGCAATGCAGATCACCTTGGTGAGTGTCCTTATGAACCTCTCAACTTTCCATTGGCTCGTTGCAAACAAGGAGTGATTTTATGATATTCGGTCCCTTGAGGCATGAGGTAATTCAGTAATTCACAAACTCCTGCCCATTGACCGGTGATCCATTGTCGGTTCTCAGCTATTTGATCAGGCCATGTGTAGCCATTATATATTTCAGGTATGGTATTACCTTCCCTTTTTGTGTAGCATTTTAGAATCCAGGGTTAATTTACTGATTCATACCCTTATATAGCTATAATTCACATTGCCCTTATATAGGCATGGAAATCATACCCACATTTAGACATAACCCATCCAGTCCAAATACAGGCATGGCTACTTCCACTAGTTCCAAAAACCAACAACGATTTCTTGGAAAACTCGCCTTCAGCAGTCAGGGACATCCCCTTACTTGAATATTGATTTGTCCTAGCAATCATGGAGTTTTGAAAGAACTACAATTCCCTTGTGATTCTTTGATGACGTTATTACGTTCGACTTTAAGTCAAACTAGGCACCTAGAAAACACACAGTGGTTCGGAGCAGCTCAACTATCTACTTGCCCGACGCAGCTCGCTACAGCAAGTGCCGAAGGAAGCCGACCCTCCAGCTGAGGCACTGAAAGAAAAGCTGTCCTTTCTCTCGCTGAGAATCCAGCTCCAGTGTTTCCAAGCTCCCCTGGCGGGGTGTTGGGAAATCGAGTCCCGAGACAGAGATACCAGACCTCCTTCATTCTAAAACAAAGGTACGGAGCTGATTAGACCCTAAGAGAAATCTTGGATAGATTCTTGGCAAAGAAAAACTAAACCTATGCTACACCTCACTTACTTCTTCCCTCGTACTAGACTTAGGTTGGGTACATTGGGGTAGGCCTATTTTAGAAGCACCAGTTGAGTACTTTTTAGCCATTGTTATTTATGTATGTATTTAACTATGGTCTAGGAACCATATAATGCTTTTACAGTATTATTTCATAATACTCTTCTTACTGTACACATTATACTTTGCAACCAGTATTACGATTGTAGCAGTTCACTTTACTTGCTTGAGAAAGAAGACTGTCACCTCACCCAATCAGGTTGACACTTTGGTCCCCCAACCTCCCCGCCCCCTTCTGACCTTGGAATCGTATGAGATCTCCACCCAATTTTCCCACACAGCTAACATACCCCATGTCCCGGCACCAAAACCTAACAACTCGCCTGACTGCCTGCTACCACTCTGTCCTCTTCCGACACCGGTCTCCGATGTGGACACCCAACTTACACTAATACACTTCACCCCATGCGAGGCCTTGCCTTGCCACATGTCTCGTCAATACAGAGACTTAATAATCACGCATTTCCTCCTGAGCTTCCCCTGCTCTCACTTACATCCTCCAGCAGCCCGACGGTCTCGGCATCACTACCCTATAAGGATACTCCTCACACCTACTCTCCCCACAACATCCACCCCCTCCAAAGTCTTAGGTTGACACATATCTCGACTTCACACTACTGCGATAATAATCAACTACCGGACGAGCACCCCCTGGCCCCCCACTTCTCCTTCTGCAACCTCATTCCAATCTTCCACCCCCTCAACTCAGACATCTACAGCCCTTATTCATCCTCCCTCGCACACAACACCTCCTCCAACACTATCCCTACCCGCACCTCTGCAGCCACCCACATGCAGAACACAGCCCCCTGCCTCAGTCACAACTGAACCCGACCTTAGATTTCAGGAAATAATGTTGGCTTTACTCCATATTAAAAAGGAACTCTAATCTTTCAAGCATTTAATATCTTACCAACCTTGTTGTAATTTTTCTGCTAGAGCTTTTAACCCAAACTGCCGATCACACCACATAACTCACACCCCTAAACCCATACCACCCAATTGGAATTCTGTTCCCCTCCACAATACACTTGACCGCCCTACGCGAAGCGTCAACCCGTTCTCTGAGAGCGATCTGTTATCTCTTCTACAATCCTACGAACCCTCTCCCATGAATAGCATTACTCCTTCTCAGTTGACCATTCCTACTATTATCCCCAACCCTCTCAGAGTTACCAGACATAACAAAAGAGGGATCATCAATAGCAACCTTAGAAGCGTCCCACTCTCCCAAGACCCTTCACGGTCCCTCATTACTCCCCGTCTTAAATGCACACTTCTAAACTCTAGATCTGCTTCCAGACATGCTACGGATATAGCTGAGCTCATTATCTCACAGGAACTAGACCTGCTTTTGTTAACCGAAACCTGGCTAACCGATTCCTCCACCCCACTGTTGGACATTCTAGTTCCCCCCGAATTACAACATCATCAGACTAGACAGAATTATTAAAATAGGGGGAGGTATAGCCTGTATTCATCGGAGTGACATCATTGTAAATAGAGCCTCATCCCCGGTCTTCTCTTCCTGCGAATACTTCTGCCTAGACCTTAGCAGCAACGGCAAACCAGCTTGCTCTCTGCACATCATCTATCATTCACCAGGTGACAATCTCATATTTTCGGAACACTTCATGGATTTGATTTCAACTAACAATGGTAGGCAAAATAGCCAAATATTTCTTGGCGATATCAATCTCCGCTGGAATGACAATAACGACGCAGTTGTCAACTGCCTCAAAAGCTTCCTGGATGATCTAGCCCTTACCCAAACCTGCAAGGGCCCTACACACAAGAAAGGTGCAACCCTGGATCTAATAATCTCCAAAACTGACGTCATTCAACTGGAATCGATACAACCCTACGACTGGTCTGATCACCATATCATCACCTTCTTTATCAATGAAACAGTAAAACTTAATTCAGTTCAGGCCAGGAAACCAAAGATCTGGAAAAGAGACTTGAAACAACTCAACACAAACACACTACCTGTCTCATGCTACAACCTTTTATTGCCACCTACTGGCACCGTAGACGTGCATGATCTCACCAACCACTACCTCAACTCGATGACCACAATAATCAATGAGGTAGCCCCTCTTCAACGAAAGAGAGTCTCCACTAAAGACTCTAAACCGTGGTACAATAGCCTACTCAATGAAGACAGACGTTCTCTCAGAGTTGCCGAACGTAACTGGAGATCAGTCCCTTCGACTATTCACCTGAAAATACTGAGGAAAAAGAGAAGTGCCTACTGCAAGAAGATCAAGCGCACCAAAGCAGACTTCTTCAGACACCAACTAGATCAAGCTAGAAATCGCCCCAAAAAACTCTTTGAGGTAATCAAATCTAAATCCAAGGAAGCACCTCAACAATTACTAGACGCAGCCCAATCGCAACCTGATTGTGACCAATTCTCTGCCTTTTTTACTCAGAAGACACTCAACATCGAGAACGATCTCTCACCGGACCGATTACTTTATTCTGGGCCACATTCACAAACTTCCCCGGCACTACCAAATACGTCACACCAAATCCTTTCAAAGTGTGACCATAAGAACACAGCCGCCTGGTCGTCCTTTGATACCCATTCGGTAGAGGCTTTGGGCAAGATTCTAAATACCTTGAAACCTTCAAACCACCTCATCGATCCGCTCCCTGCTAACGCTGTTCAAGACCTAAACCCATGGCTGCTTTCGCTATGGATCAAAATCATCAACAGCTCACTCCAACAAGGTTGTATTCCAGACACCCTCAAAGTCGGTCAGGTCTCACCCATCCTAAAGAAACCAACAGCTGACCCCACTGATCTCAACAACTATCGCCCTATATCCAGTATCCCTACCCTGGCCAAACTACTTGAAAAATGTGTGCACCACAAACTATCTAAACATATCGTTCACTTTGATCTCCTGAACAACTATCAATCAGGCTTCAGAGCAGGGCACAGCACGGAATCTGCCATGACTCACATTATTGTTGATGCGCTTCAAATCCTGGACCAGAATGGATCATGCCTTCTCATCCTGCTGGACCTATCTTCAGCTTTTGATACGGTCAAACACGAGACTCTGCTTGACCTTCTCAGACCTAGGATGGGTCTTTCAGGTTCAGTGTTAAATTGGTTCACCTCCTTTCTACATAACCGAACACAACAATTCAAGATCAACAACACTTTTTCCAACCCAGTACCAGTAAGGCTGGGCGTCCCGCAAGGATCCTCATTATCCCCGACACTATTCAACCTGTTTATGGAGCCACTCACTGTAATCCTACAAGCAGCTAACGTGCAATATCAAATGTACACGGATGGTACACAACTGTATCTAAAGATTAATACCTTAGAAGATATTAAACAGCTTAATTCCACACTTATGACCACCCAAACTTGGTTGGCAGAAAATGATCTCAAACTGAACGCTCTTAAGACCGAATTCCTCCTCATAGCCCCCCCAGCTAAAATCCCCTTGATGCAAAACTTAATCCAACATCTCACTGCATTTAACGCTCGCCAAACTATTGTGGACTCTGCAAAATCCTTGGGAATAACTCTGGACAGCAATCTCACTATGCAGAAACAAGTTAGCAATGCAACAAAAGGAGCTAACTGCCAGATAAACATTCTAAGGAGTTGAAGCCATTCTTGCCAGTCAACGACTTCAAACAGGCTGTAAAAGCACTGGTCATCCCTCGTGTGGATTATGGTAGTGTCTCTTTATGCGGCCTTCCAAAAGCAACTACAGCCCCCCTCAGAGTCTCTCTAAACTCTGCAGCAAGACTCATCACGGGCTCGAAAAGAAGCTCCCACATCTCCCCTGACCTAAAATCCTTGAATTGGCTCCCGTTTGAAGCAAGAATTCAGCTAAAAATAGCTTGCATGGCACATAAGGCCTTGCACCACAAGACCCCAAAGTACCTTGCACAGAAATTGACAATCTCCGGTGGCTCAAGGTCCTCTAGGGGAGCAGATTAGCTTCTACTGAAACCTCAAAGATTAATTTTAAAAAACATATAAACGATCCTTCTCTGGGATGGCTCCTAGGATTTGGAATACTCTTCCCCCTGAAACCAGACTGAATCCCTCCACAGTATCTTTCAAAAAGGAAGTAAAAGCGATTCTCATGGCAAAATTTACTTGACCACGCCACCCGGCCTGAATCTTTGCCAACCAGGAAGCAACTGATTCGTTCTTCGATGACTTTCTGTGTTTTTTGTATTATGTTTACCATGCTTCGGTACTTTACGACTTTGACTGTGTATTCTTATATGTAGCACATATTTGTTCCTACCCCCAATCTACTTCATTTATATTGTGTCATGTTATTCATTTTGTATAACCAATTTTATCCTTGTAAAACACTCTGATATCCGCAAGGATCTTGTTCGCGCTCTATAAAACCTTCAAAATAAATAAATAAACACTTTTATAGAAAACACCCGTCTCTCCTAATTTCTCTGCACCTCTGATAAAATGAAGCATGCACGATTCGCTGAGTAAAATATCTATCTATTGTTTCCACGACTCTGAAGAGCAGTTTTATTCTTGGGGAAACAAAGTTGTCATGTTTATGCGGTTGTCAGAAACTAATCCCTTCTTGTTTATTCAAGAAAGTTTCTAGTGACTTCTGAGCTAGCTGGCACTCACAATTAAGTCTAATATAATCGATAGAGACCTAGTAGACCTAAGTCCTACGTCAAATCTATAGGATAAGTTGTTCCAATGCGCAGGGCCTATTAGGAATATAGGAACTACACCACACCCTTACGAGGTCTATCCTAACACTTCCACCTATATTGCTTGGAGAAATCATCAATGACAACTAGCATATATTTTCCATCAGGGAGATTCCTGGAATCAGCCGTTGCACAATGTAATGGTATAGCTGGATTGGGGTCAGTAATGAAGTGGTTGGGGGATCCGGAGCACCAGTAGCTTGGCAGAGCATGCATTGCCTGTTTGTTTCACCAGGTCATCCAGCCGAGTCCAGGGATCCAAGCTTTATTGCGCAATTGATTTTTTTACTTGACAAGGCCTTGGTGGGAACAGTGCACCAGATTGATGATTCTCTCCGTCAGTGCTTGTTGTATGACCGGTAAGGGCCCTAAAAGAGGCACCATTCTGCAATGACCAATAACACTTCCCATACATGAATATGGGAAGTCAGGGTTTGTAGAGTTGTCTTAGTCCTTGTTGTTATTCCATTTTTGATTCCCCGATTTGAAAGGCTCATCTAGCCACCTGTAAGTAGTCATCAGTTTTGGTGGCTTGTCATAAAGAGATTCACAAACAATGTGGACGAACCCACTAGTAGGGATACGGACAATCCCCCTACATATTCCTTGCTCTGTCCTTTGTTTCCTATATAATGTTATAGTGAGCCATGGAGACTGGCCGGGATGTCACAATGACCAGTCTGACATACTCTTTTGTGTCGGTGGTATTCTACTCCTGTTGGGGTGTAGTGTTGAGCGTGCTGCGATAGATAGTCAACAGGAAGTGGACAGGATTCTGTACTCTCAGTTTAAGCTCAACACAAAAATGGTACTCCTGCAATTGGAAAATTCATTTTACAATCCTCGGGGGCGGGGTTTCATTGCAGAGGATCCTTTGAACAACAGGATGAAGGCTTGTGGTTCGTGTTTATCTTAAACTGATGACCGTATAAGTCGATATGGAAATGCTGGCAACCTCAAGGAACAGCAAATACTTATTTTTTAATGAGCACTGTTGCTTGGTGGAGGTCAGTACTCTGCTGGCATATGTGAAGGAGGGCCACTCCATGCATGGCTGTCTTTGTGAAAACAGTGTTCCCAGGTCTTTGGGGCTGGCATCAACTGACAATTCGGTCTCCCTCTGGGGGTTGATTTATGCCAGGTTGGTGTGCTGTCTGAGGAATCCTGTGAGTGAGATAAGATTTTGCATGAAGCCGCCATAGTATGGCCATTAACAAGAAATGTCTGACGCCAATCATGGTGGTAGGTGCTGGTGCTAACTGTATGTTGCAAGCTTTGTTAGGGTTTGGGATGACTCTCCTCTTTGAGAAATGGAACCAAGAAAAGCACATTTCCTCTTCCAAAAACTCACTCTTCTCTTTCGGCAACATGAGTCCGCTATCTTGGAGCTCTTATAAGACATCATATAGCCACTCAATATGTTCTTTGAAGGACGGGCATGTACCAGAATATTGTCATTTATGCTGAGGACCCTGGAGAATTCTGCTAGCACCTCTTGTATGGTATCATGGAATTCCCCAGCGGCACTGGAGATGCCAAAACTGAGACGTTTGTTTCATCTCAAGCAGAGGAGTGTGAAAAAGGCTGTGACTTGATGTGAGTTATGCTCAAGCAAGACCTGGTGGTATCCTGATCTTAAGTCCATTTTGGTCAACCAGCAGAATCCTAAGCATTCCCCCATAAGGTAATCAACAGTTGGCATCAGGTGCCTTTTAAGTGCTATATACTGTATGGGCATATCTACACATATTTGCATCTCCCCCTGCTGCTTGGGCTTCCTTGTCACTTCAAAGGGTGACACTCAGCGGGTAGGCCCCTCAACTCAATATGGAGTCAAACTATTTGTCCTTTCAGGCAGTCATAACCTTTGAAGAGGACAATTGATCCAAGTAGGTAGTAAAAGGCACTGAAGTGGATGCCAAAAGAAAATTGGATCAGTTGTAAGCACTCTGGTGTATGGCAACTGAGCAGCATTTTCACACCTCCCTTGGTGAAGCAGACTTTGGGCATTTGTCGACTGCTCCTGGTCCCTGATGTCAGCCATAAAACCCCTGCAAATGGGAGGCAGGCTGCCAAGCCAAAGGCATACACTTGGGTGTTGGTGGGACGCAGAACTGGTGAGGAAGGCATGTGGCTGCATGGTGCATGCTGCATAATGTTGATTGACACCCCAGTGTCAAAGAGACCCATGAAGGTGCTGGAGCCCAAGGGGACTCTCCTCGATGGTTCAGACCTTACAATACACCCACTTACAAATAGCACTATAGAGAATCCTTCAGGCTCCTGGGAGGTCGGATCGACCTTTTCCACTGTGTTGGGACTTAGAATCACAAATACCAAGGACTTTTAGGATTACTTTGAGTAAATAATGAGGTTGGATTTAGTTTTAAAGGCTTTATTTATCTATATGGTTACAATTTCAAGTATATTCATTAAATTTTAGAAAAATACAGAAATATAAAAGAAGGTTAGGAATTAACAATCATGACGTGTTCCACAGAGAAACCCAATAAGCTAAATAAAGGACCTAATCTAAAATAGAGGTTTTACTGGATACGAGCGATGAATAGGTAAACTCTTCTTGCAGAGTAGGTTTAGAAACTCAGGCAAGTTTACTAAAGCTGCAGTGCCAACTTTTAGACTAACGATCTGTGCTGTAGCAATGTTCACAAAGTTAATAAAAAAATCACTTCAATGGTCTAAAGGAATCAACTCTCTATGAAGAAGAGTCTCAGGCAAGGAGAAAATCCAGCAGCAAGACTCCTGGATGGGTAAGAGGGATAATACAGGTGTGGTATCTAACTAGCTAGGAATACTCATTATTATAACCTTTCAACACAAGTATCAGTTCATATTGGCACCTTCCCATGAAGTCTAATCAGAACTGTTCATAAGGTGGTGCAGTCACTGATTTGATGCACCTTCTTTCGATTCCTACAGTCTGCACTCTCATCATCCGAAATGATACAGTCCTTTGGTAGAATTGATACATGAAGGAAGGTTCGCATGAGAATCCTCTTACCTAAGGTACATGCATTGTAAGTCTCAGCGCAGAAACAAAAGCTTCTGTATCGAGTCAATATTTTAGCAACATTTATTTTATACATTTTCAATAGCTTATTTTTCTCAATTAAATGATCTAACATGGGGAGAGAGGAACTTAGGGCTAGATGTAGGTAATAGACATTTACTGATTCGAAAATACGGAATTTTACCGATTCGGTATTTTCGAATCGGTAAATGCTATGTAGATAATTTTTCGGTAAAAAATACCGAATCGTTAACATTCGTTATTTACCGAATCGGTAATTACCGATTTGGTAAAATTGGGGAAAAGTCAAGGGTGGCAGGGTGTCACTTTGACATCCTGTTGCACCCATGATTAGTGCTTGTGTGCACATGTGGCACACATACAAGGGCATGTATGTCTGTCACATGGCACAGGTGTAAATGCACAGATTTGCATTTACAAAGGAATTCGTTATTTACCACCAACTAATAGTTGGTGGTAAATTTAAATAAATAATTTCAATAAATAAAACGAATTTCTTTGCGCGCACTGCATCACATTTGGTGATGCATTGCGCGCAACAAAATTTGTTTTATTTATTTAAATGCTTACTTACCTGTAAAACTCCATAATCCACACATTACTACCCCCACCCAGCCCCTCCCCCTGTCCACGTCACCGCGCTGCAGTAACTCCTACTGCCGACCGCTACTGGACCATAGTAATACCAACTAACATGCTGGAGTTGCAAGCCCTACTCTTCAGAGGTCTTAAAAGCATTAATCATTCAATCCGACTACTGCTGATCAACTGCTAAGTCAACCCCTCTTTTCACCTGAAAAAACAAGGTTTAAATACACTGGTAATAACAGTTAAATTACTTTTAGATAAATAGGATTCATATCTCCCAATAAACGTTGGGGCCTTAAACATCGGGATACTGGTAAAACCCCAAATATATCCCCGTCACCCACCAGTGGTACCCTCCTAGCAGCACCTCTTTGACAGTCACAGCTAAGCCTCCACGCACGCCATCAAGGAGGCCTACAATCAACAATGAATACCTCTCTCCACATACAGGAATACATCCACAATTGATTACATTTCCATCTCTGGTCAGCTGATCCCAAAATTTGGCAACTTCGAAGTCGACAACAGGGAAGAGAGTGACCACAGACCATTGAGGGCTATCTTTCAATTAGACGGTAAAGTCACACCACAACCTCAAATATAGGAGGAATCAATTATGGAAGAGAATGGCCTGCAAATTGTGGTACAAAATTGGTAGAATGGATCACAATCAAAGAAATAACCCCCATAGCAACAGGGACAGCCACCCTCCCGGAGCACTGGGAGGCTCTTCTTGCAGATCTTCAATGACCACTAGGGGGTGGATCTATGACTCCCTCAAGGCAGGACCTACACACTCGACCATCTCCCTTATATATGCCTTCAAAGGAGATAAACACAAGCACGCAGCCTTCTAAAGGCCTTGAAAGCAAGAAGAAGAGGGGACAAACTCTCCAAGGTCAAACATTCCCGCTCTTTGAGTAGCCCACAGAAAGTTAGTCTAGCAGCAAAGAACAAAGATGATTGAAACAGAATGGCTGGAAATCTTATCTTTACCCTCCTCAAAGAAAGGGGCCATATTCAACTTTGGAAGCACATCAATCATCTTAGCAATAATGGCCACACAAAGGAGAATGGAGTGGACGACCAAGAGTGGGTAAATGATGCCAAGCAGTTGTATTCTAACAATCAGGGCACAGCAAATACACTTACCCACCAACCATCCATCACACCCAGCTTGGCCCCTCTAATTACTTGTATCTCAGAGGTCACAGTAACAAATACAATCCAAAAAATGAGGAACATTGGGCACCAGGGCCCAATGGGGTCACAGCCGGTGTATTCAAATCATCACAATTTGATTAGACTGGACAGCTCACACCACTTTTTACCTACACGTTTTCTACCTTAATAATTCCATTGTCTTGGAGAGGTTTGATACTCTTTCCAAGTCACACAGAAGGGCACCGCTGAAAACCAGAAAATTACCAGCTTATAGCTTTATTAGATCTTGAAGCAACAGCTTACGCCCAAACACTAATGGAAGACACCAGCATTCTCCCCTTTTTTCAATCCAGTTTTAGGCCCGAAAGCTCCACCATGGGTAACATTCTAGCACTGTGATCCTTGTCACACTGTGCTACACATCCAAAGCACCCCCCCCCCTTATTTTGCTGCTTTGTAGACAACAGTGCAGCTTTCGAACGGGTAGACAGGGGAAAACTGTGGGAGAAACTCACCACCTGGGGGATCCCACAACGGCTTCTTAAGGCTATATTACCTTTATACCCGGGGAAGTGGGTTCAAATAATAACCAGCTCAGCAACAGCAAAAGTGTCAACCAAGAAATGCCTCAAACGAGGATGTATGCTGGCTCCTCTCCTCTTCAACATCTACACGGCTGATCTGGGCAAAGCATTGGATGGAGGCAGCCTGATAACATCAAGGCTAGGAAAAGTGTGTGTTCAAATCCTCCAGTACGCAGACGCCATTTTAATAATGGACCATTCTCAAATAGGCTTAGAGAGAGCCGTTAATGCACTTCATAGGTACAACCAGAATAACAAACGTTTGGTGGAACAGGGGAAGACCAAGATAGTCATCTTTGGGAAATATCCACAAAAGAAGACAGCTCAATGGCAACTCTGAGATTTGCAAATAAATTCATGCATAAGCTGTAACTATTTAGGTGTCTGGCTCCCTGAAGGGGCCAAACCAGGGGTCCACGTAAAACATCTTAGAGGCAAGGCAGCCAGGAACATCCATAGTTTGAAACGCCTAAACCAACATTTACATAGTCCAACTGCAAAACCTATACTAAAACTTCTGAGAGCCAAATTAGTCCCTTCCCTCAATTAAGGTCAAATAGTCTTCCCTTGAGCACTGAACATGTCTATTACGAATTCTCAAATTACCACCTACAAACAAATCCTTACTCTTTATTAGCATACCAGGAGAGCTAGGGTGAGGTTGGTGCTGGGTCTTGTTATCCCAGATCTCACATGCTTAGAGGACCTAATAAAATGTTACATCAGTACTCTATAAGCTCCAACTCATCCAATCATAGCACAATTAGAACCATCTTTGAAGAGGCAGACTCGCCATTGAAGCATCAGCTAGCAGTGGCTATAAGCCTTTTAGAAATCGAAAACCTGCAACCTGTATTACCGGGATATTCCAGTAACAGCTTGGAAAAAAAGCGAACCTACAGGTTAAGAAACTTTTATTTGAGACATTGAAAGCCTACACCATAGAATTGGCTTTACCAAATTGGACACCACCTACATTCTGGGGAAAGCCCAGCTGTACTTTGAGCAAGCATTGACAGTCCAGGGATGAAGGAAAATCACCTATATGAGACTTCTCGCACTCCCTATCAAAGATTTCATCCCAGCCTTGGTAGGGGGGCCGATTCAGCCACCTGTTACCTTAGCAGTTATCAGTGTGAATCCTGGCCTCACTTGCTGTGTTGTTGCCGAAACCTTGCAAGTGAACAACGCCACTTGCTAACCTCACTATGCAGGACCAAAGGCCTGACACATGGCAGAGAAGGCTCCGATCTGTGCTTCACCGACAAAACAACACAAACCCTAGCCAGGCTGGGGAAATGTATTGATGCAATTCAGACTGCTCTTTCAAATACAACATAGGCAACTATCAAACCATAGACCTTGGTTGGCAGAAGCATCCTGAAACATTAGAAATTACCCGCACTCCACATCAATGTTGAATTAACAGAGTAAGAAGCTTATAGACAGCATCAAGTTACTTAACCAAAAACCTACCTCCCAGAAAGATACAAAGGTAGTTCCTGTCCCTGAAGTTAACTTGTCACATGACACCAGTAAGTTGCAAAGGATCCAAATGGTAAGACCTTCCATACCATGCAAAGTCCCACCCTACTCCGAGCAACACAAGAGCGCTGGAAGTTTAAGCTCGAAAACAAAAAAAACAGAACCATACTGTACAATGGCAAAGTTGGAATGAACAGTAAAGCTCCATATCAATTTTGTTTCATGATTCAAAGTTATCATTTTAAGTGACTTTATTGCTTGATACATTGCTAAGATTGATTTTAGGTGACTGCGTGTAATGATTTTAAGTAATCAATCATGAATGAAGAATATATACAAACATATAAACATTCTGCAGTATATAGGATTTGAAAAAGCATAGTAGCAGGATTTGATACAATGGGACAACAAGGCACTACAATCTCATTCATTTTTCTTAAATCTTGTACTATTGTATATGTCCCGTTCAGTTGTTTGAATTCCCATTATAGGAGAGCTGCATGTGTTGCCAATTCATTCCTTCAATATGCCTTTCTGAAGCATGTCTTCTATTACAGGTTGTATCCCAGCAACTGTTTCAATGGACAATGTATTAAGCTGTGTTGTTGGGAAAACTGCATTTGGCTTATTTTGAAAATTGATTGGTTTTACACATTTTATGAGTCCAATATATTTTCCTGTAAAATCCCCTACCTCAGTATTTACTGTAGTTCAGAGATCCTCTTGTAATTCGGCAACTGGCAACATGGTAAACATCAGTGTTGTGTTTATTTAATTTGAAATCAACATCCTCATCATGGGTTTGAAACCCAATGCTATCCGGTGTGCAATACATTTTGCAGTTTAACTCGTACAACAAACCCCTTCCTAATAGGTTCACAGAGCTGGAATCACAATCTACAAATTTATGTTTTTCTTCAAATGTCCCTGTTCTGATGGGGACCTCTTCTGAAATTGGATTTGACATTTGTCTATTGGTAACTCCAACTAATTGCATTGTTCTTCCCGAGAGAAGCAAGTCTTGAATTGTCACTGTTCTAAATGTGTATCTATCAAAAAAAATACATTATGACCATAGACATTTGCATCTACAAAAGGGCTACTTTGGCCTACCTCTATGATTGCACCAAGTACACAGTCCTCTTGCTCCCTCAGGCACCATCATTGTGAATTTTCAGAAACAAACCCATCCAAATAAAACAAAGGAAACTGTCCTAACATCTCGTGATTCAAATTCTGGACTTGTCGCATATCATTATGAATTTGATTTAGGTTGAATTTTGGTAACTGCTTTATATTCATTCAGGGATTACCCATTTGACCTTGTAACCCAGAAGTCATTTTGTTTTGGCCCTGTATTTGATTTTAAAACTGGCGTACCTGCACCCTTTGACCTGTCATTCCTTGTGAATTTTAGACTTGCCCTGTAATATGTTTTAGGATTAAATTGACATTCTTAGTTCCAATGCCCCACCCTATTGCAAATATGACAAGAAATAACCTATTTCAAAGCAGCAATATCCTTGAGATCCTCACATTCCACTCAAATTTGTCACAACCCCTGCTTGCAGGGCAACAACTCCTTGCATCATACCTGGCCCTCTAGCCAGAGATGGAACTTAAAATGCTTTTTGAGCCAACTTCTCCTGTGGTAACATGAGCTTTTCCTTTCTTCTTCTCTTTTTGAATAAAATTCTTCACTGCAGTACTTTGCACATTGCAGAATTTCATTTAACAATTTTGGCTGCCAACAAATAACATTTTGAGTAATATGTCAAATAATCTCAGGTTTCAATCCCAAAACAAACTGTGACACAACATTTCTCATGTCCTGCACTTCAAGATATTCACTTCCATGCTGTTTGAAAACTTGCAACACTCTCTCATAGTATTCATGAACAGTTTCCTTTGGTGCCTGAGTGGTTCCCCTAATTGGCTACCAATTAATAGCCTTATGATGAATCATCCCTTTTAGGAAAGGTACTCATGACTCATATTTCTCCATCACCAAAAAGGGATGTAGCACCTATTCTTTTGTCTCTGTGGGGCTCAGCCATTGGCCGTTGAACAGAAAGTTTACATTTAGACCACAAATCTCCTGAGACTGTAAACGAGTGTATCCAAGTCTTTCCACAACACCTTCGAAATTTTAATAAATCTTTCTACTTGATCATACAACTGTAATGATATGTCTCTTAGCTTTATAAAATTGTTTGTAAATGCAGTCAGATCACCTCTATTCCATGACACATGTTCATAGATACCCCCTCAATGGATACTCTGCTGCCTCTCCGGTTTCAGCCTGCCTCGCTTCAGTTTCCCTCTATTTCTTTTCCTGTTTCCTTGCCCATCTAAACTCTAGCTTTTCCACATCCTTCCATCTGCAAATACATTTAATTATTTTAATAAAATGAGTTTGCATTCCAGGAGTTGTGTGCAGTTTCTGCCATGTGAGTAATTTCCATACATTAAAAGGAAAGTTCAGGTCTTTCCTATTGGTCTAAATGGTTGAAATCCAAACAACCTCTGATTAATTCCTCTAGATCTGTTTTCAGTTTTAGAATATTTAAAGGTTTATCTTTTTTAATTTCTGCACCCATCTGGGACTCCGCAGCTTCTGCCCTTGTTTCCTTTGTTAATTCCTCCATCCAAGCTGGTAATCCCCCTCTCCATTTCTAGGAATCTTACTAGAATTTAATGGGGTCGTTAAGACCAAGGTTTCTCCTCCATCCATTAAAGCTTGTAGGTTTTTTTGAGGTCTCTTCAGCACTAGCTGTGTATTATGTGTAGTTGGTACTTCAACAACTGGAGTTGCCATTACCTCCGGGCTTTGTTCAATCTGAAGAGGTGCAATAGGGGTTACTTGTGGCATCAGCATCAATTAGGGTGCACAGTTATTAGTTATTAGTAGCCTCATTACTGATGGCTCAATTTGCAAAACCTGTAAAGGTCTTTCAATTTAAGCAAATTCTGGCTATCCTGGGGTAGCAGGCCCATTCTGACTCACACTAGTGCTTATCTCTCCCAGATCCAAATAGGTCAAGGAGGTGGTCAGGATGACAGCATTTCTTCCAATATTTAATCTCCTGAATCAGTATCTGAATCTTCCCTTTCTTGCTTAACTGCATTTGTATCCTTCCCTTTCTACTCTGATGTAAGAACTGGATATAATCTCATTCCACAATAATTTTCTTTCTCCCCCTATGCTGCTCTTCATCCCATTGGGCGTTTGCATACTTTTTCATTACTCCTCCTGCTCTCCTCTAATATTTTTCCTTCTCTTTCTCCCTGGCAACCTTTTCCCACATTTGTAAAGCTTCATATTGCTTAGGTTGAAGTGGTGGCTTAACTTCACACAATTTTCCCCTTAAGTGATCTAAATTTCTTGTGTTAAAAGTGCCAAACCTAGGGAAACGCAATGCCCCTTCATACTCTTTAATTCTCATCCATTGTTTCAACCACAAACATGAGTTTAAACCATGTTCAGTTGTCATTATATATGCTGAAGTACCCTCAGGAGGCAACCACTTGCCTTTACAAACAGGCATAGTAATATCTCCTTTAGCAAATTTCTTTAAATCTTTTAAACATTTCATTTTTGCAGTTCAGTTGGCCATATTGTTTTTGCAAAGCCAAGTTTTTTGATTTTGATTCTGTATACATCAGAGTTTTGATAACCAATCAAATAACAGTTTACAATTTCAGTAGCCCGTTATCCAATCCGTGATCCATACTCAAGCTGTCTAAGTCCAATACGCAGTGAGGCTCAAAACACCAACCAAGCAATACCAGTGGGAAAACACACCAACTAGCCAATACCAGTGCGAACACTGTGATGTCAGCTTCTCACTCTCCGCAACATCCACCCTCCTTCACAATTTTCCTCTATTATTTTGAAAAATAAAACTTTTGATCAATCTTGTGTTGCTGGGATTCTGCTCCTGCACAGAACTGTGCACAGAGACCCAGGACCTCAGTGAATTATGGTAGACCAAAAAACTCACCTCAGTACCTAGAAACCCTAACCAGCTAGCATCAGTGTCACATTAGCTCTTCGTCGTATAGCAAATGAACCAATGATTAGACAACCAAGAACATGCGACTTAGGTTATACTCATGAATGGTGAGAAGCAAGAACACTCTTTTGTTATGCTCTCATACCAGTCCACAACAGGAGTTAAAAGAGACAAGGGAGAAGGTTAAAATATTTATGTTACCATTTATGTTAACGACGTGCTCTAAGATGCAGTATCTTTGCTAACATATGCAGACATATAATTAGAAATAATATGATCAGCATTGTTACAATTCCATAAAACACAAAAGGAGCAATCATATTACAATGATGGTGAAAACAGGCATTATAGTGCCTACTTTAACACCCTCCCTAGCTAGTAACTATGTTTTATAAAATATAGAAGGTCTCTTAGACTTGTGTGGGGGACCCCATACCTCCAAGATCAGCAGGTGTGAATCACATCAGGATCTGCAAAAGCTTTCTGACTCTCTGGGAAAACGGGATTCTTCCAAGTGTCTGAAATCATGCTTACAGTGCAATATTAAAGGCGCCAGAATCACGTTGGCTGCAGCTGCATGTATGTTATGGCTAGAACGTGAGCCGATCAGCCCGAACAACAGCTACCTTGTTATGATTACCTTGGAGGCTTTAGAACTCAGTGTGCAGACTAGAGCCATGATGTAAGTCTAGGGATGCTGAAAACAAGCCATTCTCATGTGAAGCATTTCACGCAGCCTAACTTACAACAGCTATATGCAGTGTTGTGTGCAAAAGCAGCAAAAAGGTAAAATGGCTTTTAGACTTCTAATAAGCCTATGCTAACAAAGCTATGTGCGCAACAAGGTCCAGCCCTCACTACACTTGTTTGCTTAACTTCTTTTTAACAGAAATATTCAGATCTCCATTCAATCATAAAGAATCAACAATCACAACTGACTTTTCGACCAGCAAAAATTCACACCAATTAATGCAGCTTCTCCCTAGTGCACAACAAGGTTTCACCAGAATTAACAAAGTGAATTAACTGCCAACACTTGTCCCTACTGTCACTGATGGGAATGAGTGTACTAGACCCTTCAAATCTACAAATCTCTTTGCAAACAGAATGAATATCCTGGGATATTTCGACTCATGGGGCCTGAAATCAACTTCTTCACAATGACGACCTTTAATACTGTTTCTGTAAATATCAATTCATCCACATATAACACATTCACTCTATTCTCTCAACCACAATTACAACAGTATTCTCCCTATTGATACTCACAACTCCATACTGCAATCGCCAAGACCCAAACTGCTTATCACTTCTTCTGGATTAGGACACTGAAAACAGGAATTGAGACTATTACAATATATTTTGGGTATTTATTTTTGAGGCTCTATTCTGGATGTAAAACCATCCTTTGCTACCAGAAAATGCTGTAGCCCAATGGGAATCTCCTCAGTTGTTCAGACCTTAAAATACACTCACTTACAAATAGCACCATAGACAAACCTTCTGGCTCCGGAAGATCAGATGTACCTTTTCCACGGTGTCGAGAATTAGAGCCACCTAAAAGGTAAAGTCATCAAATATCATGGACATTTAGTATTACGTCTAGTCAATGATGAGAGGTTGAGTTTAGTTTTGAAGGCTTTACTTATCTATATGGTAAAGATTTCAAATATCTTTATTCAAGTTTAGAAAAATACAGAAATATAAAGGAAGGCTAGGAACTAGCAATCCTGACATGTCTTCCGTAAAGAAACCCAATAAGCTAGCTAAAGGACCTAATCTAAAATAGAACTCCTAAAGAGATCTGCTGGAAAAGAGCAATGAATAGAAAGACAAACTCTTCTTGAAGAGTAGTTATGGAAACTCAGCTGAGTTCCCTAAAGCTGCAGTAGCAACTTTTAGAATAATGATCTGTACAGTAGCATTGATCACAAAACTAATAAAAGAAGTCAACTCAAAGGTCTGAAGGAGTCAACTCTAAATAAAGGAGAGTCACGGGCAAAGAGAAATTCCAACAGCAAGACTGCTGGACGGGTAAGAGGGAAAGTAGAGGTATGTTGTCTAACTAGCTAGGAACACTTGTTATTATAACCTTTCAATGCAAGTATTGGTTCATATTGATGCATTTTGTCGATGTGCAATCAGAATAGTTCGGAAGGTGGTGTTGTCAGACATACGATGCATCTTCTTTCGCTTCCCACAGTCTGCACTCTAGTCATTCGCATTGATACAATCCTTTGGTACAATTGTTACATGAAGGAAGGTTCCCAGGATAACCCTCTTACCTATGCTAAAGATGTCTCAGTGCAGAAACAAAAGCTAGTCAGCAAATGTGAAAACAAATATCGAGTCAATATTTAAGCAACATTTTAAGTCTACATCACCATTTATTTTATCCAGTTTATAGACCTTTATTATTCTCAATGAAATTATCTAACATAGGGTGAGAGGAACTGAATGAACATAATACTAAAGTCAGCATATTTCTAAAAGGACATCAATGTTAGGCTGTTGCACAGAACGTGTTGCCATTATTTAGGGTCGAAAAGAAGCTGTGGGCCTAGTCACTGCATGGGTTAAAGTATAGTTGCTTGGTGCAAAATTTGAAAATACATGCTTTTCCAGGGAAGCATTTCTTATACCATCTTTCACATCTGTGTTTGTCACTTGACTATGTGTTTTGGTTTTATTGACATGTTCTATTAAAAGATGTTATCGCATTTTGTAAGGCATTCCTAAATATGCGTTTCACTTAGGGTAAAATATTTTCTGAATTGCATTCCTAATGTGCTAAAATATGTCGATTTTAAAATATGTAGTCATTTCTCACATATACCGAAATTCGGCATGCAGGAACGGATGGATGTGCTTCTGAGACAGCGCAACTTTGTGGATTACGTGCACGGCACGGTCTTCGTCATCCATGTCTTTGTTAACTGTTGGGTAGCATAGACATGTCTATGCCAAGAAACCGTTTCGGTGAACGTGCGTGGTACAAGAATTTTTACCATACCATACCATACCACCATTGACGGCTTCATTGGTAATGCCCCTAGACTTGAGGGTGCAATGGCATACCTTGTCATATTAGTTCATCTTTCCACATGCCGACCATTTTTTTCCTTTCACTGGGACCTCTCCTGCATGTGGAAATAGGGCACTGCATCACCTGAAGGGCTTCATCGGCTTCCTCGCCTGTGTCATTCTGGGGCAATCTTTCTTGCTGGGGGATGAGTCTTTTGCGATTTGGTTAATGGACTCCGCGTTGATCACTGCAGAGCCGACTTTATGTGGGAATCACTGGATTTTGACAATTCTTTTGACCTCAGCCATGGACTTTTCTGTATCTTGTAGGATTTGCTGCCTGAGTTTAACTGAGGAACAGACCTGAAGACATTGTGCATAAATGTAATATTGCTCATCTGCAAGGGTGCACCTTGTAGCAAGTTCTTTTAGGTGAGTGTAGAACCCATCCACAGACTCTTTAGAGGCCTGTCAGGCTTGCGACAGAAAGAATTATTCATAATATGGGTTTGCAAGGGTTTGAAATGCATTCTTAGATTGTTTTTGAGGGTGTTTATGTGTAGGTTGGCCTCGTCTCAAGCACCATCTCGGAAAGCTTGGAATTTGCCTCCCCTGAATGGTGTAGGAGTATAAGCATTTTCTGTCATTTCCTATGCCCACTGCAGAAAAATACATTTCCAGCCTTTCAATCCACGTCTTCAATTTGACAGCTTGGGAGGACTGGATGCCAGTCACTATAAAAGGCCAATGGTGGGGACTGAAGCCATATTGTCGATAAACTGTCAGGACCAGAGAGATGTGAAATGACGTGTGGCGCTGACAGCTGGGTGTTTATAACGCTTGCATTGTGAAGCATGCACCCTAGCACTAGCCAGGAATGGGGTGGGGGCAAAACAGGCACTACTCTGGTTTCAGAAAGGCCTCAATGGTCTGAAGCTATTAGGAGCCTGCCCTCTTTCTTGTTTGCCAGTCCTAGATGATGCACTCACCTGCCGGCTAGCTGATACTTTCTGTCCCCACGTCAATGTACCTCCTTACTGTAAAGTTCCTCCAGACATAGTAACCGAATGTTGCAGCCTGCAGGGGTGGGGTTTGTGGTTGTCTGACCTCACGTGTTGTGTTCTAGCCTCAGGATGTGCAGCTCCCTTCTGGCAGCAGGCATGCACCAACAGCATTGGTAACCTCTCTGGTCTATCCAGACTTGCTGGGCATCCATGCAGACTACCAATCACAGTCAGCGCAGGTGGCTGATTTCTCCCTCGTGGGCTCTAGAGTGCATGGGCCAGGCGATGGTTGCCACAGCAAGCCTAACTGAGAGCCAGAGTGGGAAGGGGGCATAGGGCGCACCCAGTGGTTAATTTGTAAAAAAAAAAGTAAGTGTCAGGGCTCTCATCAGGAGGCAGCTTGCACCAGCCCATTTCTCCTTTTAGCACCGCCTAAAACAGAACTAACTACTAACCAGGAAAGTGGGGAAAGGATATGGCATATTGGACAGAGTTGCCAACTTCGGAGAAGGTGAACCAGGTTTGAGTCTTGGTGTCCTACGGCAGTACGAAAAGAAAAGCTATGGGCAGTCAAGCAAAAAAGATTAAATCTAATGTATTGTCAGTACTAGCAGCAAATAGTAGGCCACCACTCTCAGCAGTCACCCCAGTGGTTGACCCCCCATTGATGGAAGTATTTAAATCCACTCTATGTAGCATGCTGGAAGATAAACTACGACCAATTATGGTTAAACTGCACAACATTGAGCAAAGTATAGCAGACCAGCATAAATGTATACAATACAATCTACTGCGAAGTTGTGCTGTCCCAGCCCCTTTAGAATTAAAAAATGCATTGTCAAGGGTTCTCATAGAGGGGCCCCTGGAACCTCCTGTCCTTCAATTATTATTAGCGCGTCTCCTGCTACACTTACGAAATCCAGGAGTTCAGGGGCGGGGGTGTGGGAAGCCTCCTGACTGTTTGCTGTCAAAGGGGGTTCAGCAGGAAAAGCAAGCTGGTCCAGCTTTTAGTGTTGCAGGAAAAAACGGGGGTAAGCTGCAGGCGTTCTCTAATGACGTGCAGCAGAATTTACCAGTCATTGATCACCCGCCGCAGTCGACACCGCTGGTTGTCATTGTAGGGAATGTGCCAAATCTTCCAGCTGGAACCAAGGAGGACTTTTTCGCAACTTAAAAATAAAGTTACTCACTGGCTGTCCACCAATACTGATGTTGGATCAGCGATTGATCGTAATATTATCTTGGTTGGTCATGTCACATGGTTGGGAAGATCGAGGAAATCAAGTGAGGGTGACTGTATCGTGGTGAATTTTAACAACTCATTGCCTGTGGAGAAAATTTTTGGGGAGGTTCAGGCCGGATTGGTAAATAGGGGTCAAGGATATTGCCTTTGGGATTTTTTTATAAGGCGGAGAACCCAAGGCAGGCTAACATGAATTTACCACGTTACTCGTGGCTTCAGAAGCCGGTGGAGTCGACCAGGGCCAGATACTTTAATTCTTTGGCCGATAGGTATAACATGTTGGGGGATTGTTGTCTTTCTTCCTTTTCACAGGGGTCTAATAGATTTGCAGCTCTTTCTGGGCTGAACGATTGTGATTGACTGAGCAATAGATTAGAGCCCCCTGTTTTATTTGCCCAGATGTCCGTGGCTACTCACCACGTTTTTCATGGCATAGGGTCACCAGTTCAGCCACAATTTGAGTTTTCTAATGTTGAGTCATTGGAGGCTTTATCCGGTGCAGGGCTACCAGCTCAGTTGCCGTTGGAGTCACCCAGCCCAGTGATACTGGAAGATTTAATTAATGTATCTTGCACGGATAGGTCCAAGATAGAGGACAATAATGTTCTGTCCTGGAATATTGCTGGGTTGGCAGAGAAGATTGTAGACCCGTTATGGGTGCAGTTCATCAGGCATTTCTCGGTGATCTGTCTCCAAGAGACTTGGCTGGTGAACTGTAACCTATTGTTGGAGGGTTATAAAGCTTTTTTTGTCCCTGCCTCCCCAGCAGCTAGTGGAAGAGCCAGGGGTGGTCTAATTATTTTTACTTCCTTGTCGCTGAACTGTCACATTAAGGTTATTCCCTCTTCTCATAGTGATTTCCAAGCGATTGTACTGAGGCGTGGAAACTCTAGTCTGTGTCTGATGAATTTTTATAATGCAGTGTATAGACAGGGGGCCTGTAAGATAACTGAGCTGAACAGCTTTGTTAGGCAGTATTGTGTCTTTTTTAGTAAAAGACTTATGATAGCAGGAGATTTTAATGTTCACCCGTGTGGTGACCCTGAAACCACTAGTATGGGCAATATGGGTTGTGCAAGGATCCCGGGGCTCCATTTTGAGCACTCTGTACAGGGAGACATACTCAATGATCTGCTCAATTAATATGATTTGATCTCCTCTATGTCCTTAGCAGTACCTTCTAGTAAACAATTGGTCCCGTCCTTTAAAGCTTGTAGTAATGGGTGCTTTATAGATTATGTTCTGATTTCTGCAAGCTTTCAGTCCCTCATACAGGGTTTTTTGATCATGGAGAGTGAATTCAGTGATCACAACCCTGTGTGCGTGCACCTGGTGGGTAGTATTTTTAAGAGGAAGGACAGGGTGGTAGCCCCGGGTACACTGATTCCTACTGATGGCAAACGTTGTCTTAAATGGTCCCAAGTAAACCCGTCCCTTTTTTATGAAAAGGTTCATGAATCTTGTGCTGCAGAATTCACTTTCTGTGGGGACCCTGACTCTTCTGCTAAGGGTATTCTTAAAGCTTTTGAAGGGATTGTTTCAAAGGTGGGAACATTATTATCTGTTCCGGCACAAAGAGTTTCATTTTGTGACCCCAAATGGTTCAATCCTCTATGCTCTAAAGCTGCCAGAGAGTTAAAGGCCGCACTGAAAGCGAGTCCGAGGGATAAATCTCAGATTCGTACTCTCCGCCTTAATTATAAAAATATACTGGCAAAACGTAAGACAGATTGAAGGAGGCTACATGGCGGGAATTATTAGACCCATCCACGTTATGCAGTAGCACCAGATTTTGGGGCATTGTTAATAGCCCCCTTTTTGACAGGGACAGAGCCCAGGATATGGGTACAAATATAACGGAAGAGGAATGGCTGTCCCACTTCTGTTGCATCTTTAAGAGTGTCTTATCCTTACCTCGACTGCAAAAGAGAAATAAGATTAAGGACATGGTTATTTTTTCCCAAAGGAAGTGGAGAAAGGTATTGCCCGCTTGTCATGTAACAAAGCGCCTGACCCGGACGGTATTCCGCCAGACCTCTTTAAATCTAATCCCTCTCTATGGGCTTCTATCTTGGTGGCCGTGGTGGGATGCCCGGAGTCATGGGGTACCTCCACAATTGTACCTGTGTTCAAAAAGGGTGATCGTAACAGCACACTGAATTACAGGCTGATTTCCCTAATCGACTCTGTGGTCAAGGTTGTAGGCGGAGTCGTACTGACTAGACTGGCGGCTTGGACGGAAGAAAATAAGATTTTTTCTGTTATTCAGTACGGGTTCCGTCCAGGTCACTCTACCTTGGCTAAATGCCTTAATCTCTACCTGATCCTCGGAAAGTACACGGTTGCCCGCCAGGGGACAATCTACATGGCCTACATGGATCTCTCATCTGCTTGTGACTGTGTTAATCGGGGGAAGCTGTGGGAGTCCATAAGGGCCATGGGGGTGGAGGCTAATCTGGTGGACTTTCTGGTGGATTTGCACAGGGACACTAAGGCAAACATCAGATTTGCACAGGACCTTAGGGTCTCTAGGGATTTCAGCACTGAAAGGGGTGTACAGCAGAGGTGCATTCCAGCCCCGTTTCTTTTCAATCTTTATATTAATGATTTAGATAAGATCTTCTTAGAAACAGGGGCTGATTTTCCATTTGTGGGATGAAGGGGTCTGCCCGTCTTGCTTTATGCAGACCATATGGTTCTCCTAGCATGTACCCCAAAAAGTCTGCAGACTCTGCTCGACACCTTCCGTAGTTTTATGGCCGAAAGAGATCTGGCCATAAATAATTCAAAATCTTACGTAATGCAAGTTGGGCTGCGACCTAAGACGCAGTACTCCTTTAAGGTGAATACAGAAATAGTGCCTATAACACCAACTTTCTCCTATCTGGGTGTCCTATTGGATGACCATCTGAATTGGGATCCTCTAGTTCGGAGGAGAAGGGGGGAGGTGATAAGGACCTACGCAGTGATCTTCAACTTCGCTGCAAGAATGGGAAAGCGTCCGACAGCAGCTATGCTGAAAATCTATCAGGCAAAGAGTGTAGCGATTGCCAGCTACGGTAGTGAATTGTGGGGTCATGCCACTTCGGAGGTAATTCAGGTGGCAGAAAATAATTTCCTAAAACAGTTGCTAGGGGTACCCAGAGAAACCTTGAACTTGATTGTTCATGAAGAGACTGCGATAACTTTTATCTGTGATATACTGGCTATGCGCACTTTGCTCTTTTGGCTCAAATTGTGGTTGAATGAAGACCTTGGCCTTACTCATTCATTATTGAAAGAAATGTTGAGGCTGGACCACATGATAAACATTCTGTGGTTAA
Organism: Lissotriton helveticus; assembly: GCF_964261635.1. NCBI lineage: Eukaryota > Metazoa > Chordata > Amphibia > Caudata > Salamandridae > Lissotriton > Lissotriton helveticus. Next base: position 1,550,984,151 of record NC_136063.1, read on the forward strand.
AATATCTAAAGGGCTGTTTTAGTGAGCTGGGGCATCCAGACCTTTTTTTAAGTCCTGATCAGATTACTAGAGCAGATGTGGCTTTTGTGAAGCAATCATTCATCTTGCAAAAAAAGTTAAACAGAGGTGGGATAGAATTGTTAAAAACTAGCGTCCGCAAATTTGTGATGCTCAAATCTATTCCCACCTTGGAGCCATATCTATTGTGGCCCTTGTCGGCTCACGAACGGTTTTTACTGACCAGGTTTAGAATGGATTATTTCCACCTTTTACTCGCCGTACCGAAGGGGTGTCACAAAGGACATGTGCTCGGACCCCGTGGCTGCGACGGAGTGTCTCCACAGGATCTGTTGCACTTTGTGTTCTTTTGTAGCTTTTATGAAGCCCCCCGGAGGTTGTTTTTAAAATCGCTTTTATTAAAACTAAATTTTAATCAGGTCCGCCCAGCTCTATTTTTTACAATTATTAAAGCGAGAATGTATCCCATTTGTGGTTGGGTTCTTGAAATGCTCTCTAAGTTATCTGAACTTTTTGGAACTTTAAAAAGTTGGTTACTGTACTTTACCTGTCTATGAATTTTCTTTCTTTTTTTTTTTTTTTAAACTGTGGTGATGATGCTCCCACATCCCTTTACAGTTTTGAAGCGAAAAAGGGGGAAACAGATATATATATATATAAATGTTTGTGTAGTATGTATTGATATATATAAATGTGGTTTGCATAAATTTTATGCAGATTTGTAACTTTTTATGGTTTTCTATTATGCAAACGGAATAAAGTATTTTGTAAGAGTGAAAGAGAGTCTTGGTGTCGGCTCAACATCCTGTGAATCTGGGCAAATCCCTTTATCTCTCCTTGCTTACCATAAATGATTGTGTCCTTAACAGGTGCTCATGAAAACCGTCTGTGTTGATAATTAAGTGCCAGTGCTGAGCTCTGAAAAGCACTGGCTCAAATTAAGCACTGGGTGCATCTGTCTCGTTGCCAGATTGTTGTTTTGTGTTCAGGACCACGTGTAGGATGCTCGCATTGTAATCAGACCGGGGGTCTGTAAAATAAAGCAAAGTTTGCCACCTGGTGTTCCTGCACTCAAGAACTACTATCACCCGCCAAGCAGCCCAGCATTTATCGCTGATGTAGCCTGATCTCGGGGAATACCATTAATCATGGACACAAAGGAGGATATGTACATGGAAGTGGAGAGAGGAGTTAGCCTTCCTGGCTTAACGCCTCTCACCTCAGTTTCTGAAACGCAAAGCTGCACAATATTTACAAGAATGTGTTGCAGCCTTGCGTTTCACCCTGCGATGGCGCTAAGTTTAGCAATTTAGCACCAATGCAGGCACCCTTGCACCAGAGTGCAAGGGTGTCAGTGTGCAGAGGAGGATTGTTTATGTGTAGGAAGGTGCACATAAACAATCCTAGAGATGCCATTCTGTCACTTTCTTGAGTGCTGCTTAATGCGGCACACATGAAAGTGACAAAACTGGCATTTAAAAAAAAAGTTTGTTTATGTACAGGAAGGGACACCTTCCTGTACATAAACAAACCATGGCATTTTGGTTTTTCCATGTGTGCTGCACAAGGCTGCACACATGGAAAAAACAAAAAGGAGGAGTCATTTCTCCTCATGTCGTCAACTTAAGACCAGTTTTTTATCTGGTCGTAATTTTGGCGCTGTCTCCTATGTATGCCACTTTTGTACATTGTGGGCAGCGTAAAAATGAATGGGTTTTGCGGTGGAACGCCCAATGCAACACCCTCTGCCCACCCCTTTCACGCTAACCATAGCTTGATTGGGGCCTTATGTTCACGGCAGCGTTAAGCTATGTTAAGTGACTTAAAGCTGCCTTGTACATAAGGTGCAGCCTCTATCGCCACCACAACGTCAATATAGGTGAGGTTGTGGTGCCGATTGGGCTTGTATATATGCCCCAAAGAGTCCCCTAAGGAACAGCCTTCAAATTCAACATTACAGCCAGGACTACTAAAGAAGTAAATCACGCCTACACGTAACACAATTCTTGTGGATTAGGCCCTAGTTTTGAGTCACTTCTATACTTTTCCTTAGTTCCCTGCCAAGTTTCCCAGTTCGGTAGTCTAATTTGTAAACACAGCGACAGACCTTCAATCCACCTTGAATCCAACACTGGACTGAGCAGTATTTAATTCGATTCCCTGAGCTGAAGTTTATTGACACACGCACACAGTACCGAAACACTGTGGGACACTGTGCCCAGATTACAAACGCTTCGCAGTGCCATGATCATGTAGTACTCCTTGCTTACTGAAGAATTAAAGGAGGAAGCACAGAGTGCGACAAGAATAAGTCCCACCTGCTCACACCAAATCGTCGTGAATGTGGCTCCTACTACTTGCTAGTTGGGTGCAGAAAAGTGAAAAACATCCCCAAACCAATTCCGAAAGATATCAAGAAAAATGAATCGACCTACATCAGATATCTAAATCGCTTAACGACCATCATGGAAGGGTCGAGTGTTTGCCATGGTGAAGCTGTGATTGCCTACCAATCAAAACTTAAAAAAAATATATGCAAATCTCTGTCACTACAACAATCTAGTCCCAGAAGCACTGTCATGTGAACGTAAAATGTTTCAGTTCTGTCCTCTTCCATTGCAGAATTCAGTCCTACAGTTGATTACAAAAATCATTGCTTAAACTGATAAACACATAGCATGCAGAGTACTATTGTTGTATTGTCACGCACCTGCGCTACAACAACCATGAGATACATTAGCATTTGATAGCTCCCGTGATGGAGAGCTATCAACATGTAGGTATCAGGCAATTTCATTGTCTTTAAATTGCAAGGGATTCGTCTCAGTCACCTGGGATCCTTTGTTGATGGGAAGACGGCGGCTTCAGCAGGCGAGAGGCCTGTCACATCACGATCATGCAATGAATAAACAGGCGCAGATTAACATTTTCAGCGGAGGGAAAATGTCATCCGTACTTTCACTCTAGCTAGCGGGTTGGTGATGGCGGTGACAGCCTGAAACACAGCCGTGATGTACACGCGGTTTGCAATACATCACTACTCATCAGCAGTCGCAACGCCACTTTTTCTTTTGCTTTCTGTCACATCCACGGCTTACATTTTTTTCAAGTTGTTTGACTGTTGTTTTATTTCATATACGTCTATTGCATCAAGGGGATATTAAACCGGGCAACAAAATGGTGTATTTTTTAGGGCAGCATGAGAGGGCTGAAGGTCAAATTCCAAGTGGGTAACTTTGCATGACCTAATCTACAGCACCCCTGGCACGTTCTCCTATTTTACTCAGAAATGAAAAAGCAGAATTTATACTTTCTTAGGGCTATATTATCAAGAACAGCGATAACATTATCGCCAGGAAACTGCAGCTAAAGCGGCGATAAGGGGCTTGATAATATTCCCTTGTGAATTACTATAGAAGCCCAGGTTCTGGTGTGCAGGACATCACACCTGGGCTTCTGTGGGAAAAGGGCATATTATGAAGCCCCTTATCGCCATTTGAGTTGCAGTTTCCTGTCGCTAAAGCGGCGATAATGTGATCGCGGTTCTTGATAATATGGCCCTTAATTATGCAAGCACTGTTTCAATGTAAAGAAGAACCATTGCTTTGCTTATATAAAACTCCAGAAAATATTTATAATAGCTGGGATTCTGTAATCCCTGTATAAACATCAGTCTCTAATTTCTTACTATTCAGCGACTTGTGACTAATTTAGTCACTGAATATAGCGAAGAGTCAGAACTCGACTACAATAAAGTATTAGAGTCAAGCTCTGATGTCACAATGCCTGCTCATTAAAGGAAACTCCCCCGTCTAACCCTTCTCCATTACAACCTTCAATTGTGGTTGTGTGTATATCTATATATCATGTGATCAAGTCCCCTGTGAGGGAAGAAACGCGTCATGGCTGCTGCGCTTTTCCTGGAACCTGAATAAACAGCAACTGACGAGCTACGGTGGTCTGCGCTCTTTTCTTTGCCTTCTCTGCATTGGCTATTTTGGAGAGAGTTCTTTTGCATTTATATATATATATATATATATATATATATATATATATTAATAGATAGATAGATAGATATATCCCTCTGTGTTCGGCGAGTAATCCTCAGGCAGCCTGATTGCCAGAGGTGCTCGATTACAACATTTTGTCGTGCGCTGTTAATTTGAATTTCTTTTTGCGGTTCCTGACAAATTAAGGACTCAACGGCACTCCGGTGCAAGTAAAAACATTTATTCTGCCTGCCTTCGCAAAGACAGCTACACCAATGGGTCTCGGTGCTCGCACGCAACTTGGTCACGATGCTGACCATGTTTCACATCACTTCTTTTAAGAAAACTAATGTCAACATAGTAGAAGGACAAAAGCAAAAACATTTTTATATTTAGTCGCCATCTTTGAGTGGCCTTCAATACATGCTTGATTATATTTTATACAAGTTGAGTCAGTGTTCCGTTACTCCATCGTAAAAATATACGTACGTTCATTACAAATACATATGCTTCAATGCATGTTTTCACAGTCAGATATATTTTATACGTTTTATTAACTCTTAACCTCATATGGGCCATATTTGAGCATGTGTTTCCATGTCACTTTGTTTTTCGCCCAAATGGGCTTATGTCATGTCAATATTTCATACATGTATTTTATTGCATATTATTTTTCTTTTTTCAAATTCCTTCTCATTTTTCTAAAATTACTTTCCATTAGTGCACAGTGTCAGTTACACATTTTGACAAAATATCATATAGTAAGTCTCTAGCTATGTGACAAAGACTTGCTAAACCAAACTCTGCAGATCAAGATAATACACAAACAAGAATTTGCAATGCCATCAGTCTCGCCTTTGGGACCTTATAGAATTTAGCTGTGCAGCACATTAGCCAGGGTGCTGAAACATCTACTGTTCTTTAACATGGAGGGAAAGTAAGCACCAAACTGCGTGACACGCCAGGTATGGGAACACATGGAAGGAAAGATGGCCTTTTAGCTGAAAATTATATAGTCCAAAGCTTTGTCTTTATTAAAAAATCAGGGCCTTCGGTGGTGATATCACTGAAAATACACGATTTGAAAAAAATATTATTGTCTACGGGTGCTCGTGGAAGACAATTTCTATGGACTTGAATCTAGAGAATGCTAAAGTGATTTTGGTATTTTACTGACCTCTGCTGGTCGCTTTTTTTAATCAAGAAAGTTAAATAGAGGCAGTTGCCAGAAAAATAGAAGAAAGAAAGTCTCTTTGCAGAAAACAATTCTGGTATTTTACCGACCTCTGCTGGACGTTTTCAATCAAGACAGTTAAATAGAGGCAGTTGAAGAGAAAAAAAGTCCCTAAGCGGAAGCAGACAAGTCCTAGGGCTGATCTCCAAAGCCCACATAGTACATACACATATACGTATATAATAGGTATATACTAAAGTATATATGTTAGATTTGGGGGTTTCAGGTTGGCACAGGTTACAAATGGGACCCTTACATCTAGTCAGGGTAAGGAGGTACACTCCTAAAATAACCACACATACAGTAATCAAGTGACAACACTACAGATGGACACCACACAAGCTGTATATTAAAAATTAGTATCTTTTATATAGATTTAACACAAGACCATAAACGACAAAAATCCACAATACTGTACTTAAAATTGTAGAATTAGCTTAGTTCTCTTTAGATCTTAAAATGCGACACTTTGAGTCAATGTACCTTAAAATGCGTAACGCGATCCAACAACAGTGTTGCAGGGAAGGTGATGTGTCGGTTCCCTACTGCTGCGTAGGGGACGGTGATGTGTTAGTTTTTACTGCACTTCCATGGTGATACGACGAGCAACGCCGTGATGCAATGAAGTTTTGGTGCAAAGAAATAAAGATGTCATTTTTGATGCGGGCCACGACAGGCCCTGCGACGCGCTTCCCGGTGATGCGGCGGCGTCTGCTGCGATGTCGATCCTCTTCTCCGGCGATGCGCGGTGCTTTGACAACGATGTGAGGCCCTGCAACATGCTTCCCGGTGATGCGGCGGCATCTGCTGCACCGTCAAGCATTTTCTCCGGCAATGCGAGGCGCTTCGGGGGCCCTGCGATGACTGAGCAGTTCTTGGGGGCCACGACAGGCCTTGCGACACGCTTCCCGGTGATGCGGCGGCATCTTCTGCACCATCGATTGTCTTCTCCGGCAATACGAGGCACTTTGGGGGCCCTGTGATGACTCAGCAGTTCTTGGGGGCCGTGACAGGCCCTGCGACATGTTTCCTGGTGATGCGGCAGCGTCTGCTGTGACGTTGATCCTTTTCTCCAGCGATGCGAGGAGCTCTCGTGTTGTGAAGCGGCAGTTCAGCGTCACGCTTCTTGCTCGTGAGTCGTGCTTCCAACTTCTTGCGATGCGCAGTTCCTCAAAAAGTCCCGCACCGCTGCAGGCACTTCCAAAGAACTCTTGGGTAGCTGGTGGGTAGAGTCTGTTGTCCCTGATACTTCAGTAGGAGGCAAGCTCTTTTCTCAAGCCCTTGGAGATCCTTACAAGTTGATAAAATTACACAAAGTTCCTCTCTCCTTTCTTAGGTAGTCAGGCAACCACTGTAGGCCAATCCTCCAAGCAGCACTTCAGCTAAGGGATAGTCTCTCCTCAGTCTTTCTGGTTCCACTCCTTTGCAAAGGTTTCTTTTTGTTGTCCATAGTGATCTAATTCTCTGGGGTTTGGGCCCACTCTTTTATACACAGTTTTTCTTTGTTCTCTGAAGGCAGAGAGGCCTTTGCCTAGTCCAAAGCAATTCTGGTCAGTCCCGGAGCACTCTGTTGACATGACTCCTTCTTTTCTTTCACAGTGCAGGGCAGAGACATCAGACGCACCACAGGAGGTTGAGCCAGCATCGTGGAGGGCAGGCACAGTCCGCATCAGGTCCCAGATGCAACTCCTCCCTCCTATTTAGATGCAGATCTCTCTATTCAGCACTGGGGTGACTCACCCTGCCTTATGGAATCCCCCAGCCCCTGTCACTCAGACTCCAGATAAGGAATACACAACCTAGCAGAGTCAGGCTTGGATGGTTAGACAAGAAATTACCTATTTTCTAAAAGTGGTATTTTCAAACACAGAATGTTAAAACCAACTTCACTAAAGGATGTATTTTATCATTCTGAGTTCAGGCATACTAGACTCGAATTTCTACCTAGTTCCCTGAGTCAGTTAGGATTATAAGATGTAATAATCAAACTCCCCATTCTTGCCTATGGGGAACAAGTGGCCTTGCAATAGTGAAAAACGAAAATGGCTGTAATTCACTATTAGGACATGCCACACACATCATGGCTTGTCCTACCTTTTACCTACAATGCACCCTGCCCTTGGGCCTATAATAGGGGTGACTAATATGCAGAAAAGGAAAGGTTTAGGGACTGGCAAGTGGGTGCACTTGCCCAGTCAACATGGCAGTACCAGAGGGAACACAGGCTCTGCAATTGCAAACCTGAGAGACACGTTTACAGGCTGCTTCTGTGGGTGGCACAACCAGTGCTGCAAGCCCACTAGCAGCATTTGGTTTACAAGCCCTGGGCACACTCAGTGCACTGTACTAGGGTCTGACACGTAAACCAAACCAGTCAATCATGGAGTCACTAATCCATACATCAATTTACAATAGGGAGAGCATATGCCAGCACTGGTCAACAGTGTTAAAGTGCCCAGACTCATAAAGCCAACAAAAAAGGTCAGACAAAATACAGGAAGAAGGCAAAAAGTTCAGAGATGACCCTGCAAAAAGGGCCAAGTTCAACAATATTCAAGAGGTCTTGAATGCTCAACCTAAAAACATACCTATATCTTCACCTACAATCAGTCACCACACTGAAATGCAGGAGGGTTAGAAAAGGGTGTTCGCTTTCATTTGTATTTTACCTGCCCCTGCACCCTATCTATACAGGTGGTTTCTTGTCTTTATTAATGACGCAATGCCTGCTGCCAGAGCCAGAAGCCGAGGTCAAAGGCAGGTTGGGTTATGGAGCATAATTGAAGCTCCTGTTTATAGCAACGAAAATAGAAGGTTGCTTTTCTTTCTTCTGCTTGATATTTCTAGCTTACAATCACAAGCAGAAAGAACATGTTTATTTTTTGCACTCCTTAGAAACGAAAGCTAGAATCTTCCTGCATGTTGCTAAACATTACTAGCTATTGCAGCTTAAAAAAACGACTTGTATTGAACTGTTTCTAATATCTGCTTGCACCAAGGTTTGTGATGAGTTCAATTGTTCACTAGAAATGTTAGTTTGTTCTTCATGTTTGCAAACATGCTCGCACTTTCATATGAAAGACCTACACACCAAGGTTTTAACTGGTTTGTGGTAAAGGTGATTTTGTGGCCATGTATTACTGAGGATAAAGTATCCCCTGGTGTATATAATAAGGATATTGCAAGTCACCATGACGTTCTATAACCTAATAAAGAAGGGGTCTCCAACTAGTAGCCCCTGAGCTACTGTAGCTCTCCAGCTACCTCTGAGTAGCTCATCTGTTTGTAATTCCAGCTTATTAAACTAGAAAGCTATTGCTTGGTTGAATTATTATATATATACAAAATGAAATTATACAGCACAAATAATAGTAGCTGTCAATGAGTTTCATCGAACATAAGTAGCTTTCAGTATAGAAAAGGTTGGAGACCCCAGTATAACAGAACTTAGCCGTTGACCTCATGTCTCACTATGTTTATGGATTGCCTTGGTTACTTGCAATATCCCTATAATGTGCAGTAGGGGTAACTCTATCCATTATGTGCCTCCATTTTAACATATAAGTGTTCCCGGCCTTCTTCAAACCCCTATCAAATTAATTTTCATGGTTAGGGCATTTGCTAGCAGATGGTTTATAACAAAAGGCTGAATTTCCTATGCATCCTAATACCAAAGGAATAAAGTACAAGGTTAGGGTGATCTTAGCTAAAAATGAATAATGTGATGTATACAATCCCCCACCACTCGTCTGTGAGCAGCTCCAGGTGTCCATGGACAACTGACACCCACACATACAACCAAACAATGTCAACACAAAAGAGAGGAACAGTTATAAGGAAGACATAGTCAGGGACGTGGCTTAGTCAACATCGAGATGGGCGTGTGAGTCTGAGTTTTCCCAAGAGGCAACTACATTTACCCAAATAAGAATGACAGTAGTGGCCTGGAAAAGTCAGGGGTATGGGCACCGGGTTAGTGGAAGGGAGAAATCGGCTGGGTTAGTGGCATTGGTTTAGAGCTTTTTGGAACAATGGTTGAGCATACCAGTCTTGGGGGAAAGAAGTATAGGCTGGGGCACCTTGAATCCTTACTTCCACTAAGTTTAGGCCACACCAGGGGCAGCAGGCACATGGATCTCCTACCTGGACCTGTCACCCCCACCTGGTTGGGTGTCTCTTCTGGTGCCATCCTCAGGGGTGAGATGCACTGGCAGTTCTTTGTATGATGAGGACGTCAGATCCAGGTGCAATTGTTGGAGTAGTTACATTTCAAACGAAGTGACTGAAGTTTGTTCCATGTGCCAGCGATCTGCCTTGGACCTGACACCATCCCCAAAAATACCCATCTTTCTATCCCTGAGCATCAAGTAAAGGGGTGTTCTGGGAGATGTCAAGAGCGGGAGAGTATTTGTGCATTTTCAATCCATGTCACCCTTGCCTACTGAGACGGGGTTTATATGTGAGCTGCTGTGTGTCGGCTTGTTGCATAAGGATATATGACCATGCTCTCACTTCAAAGGTGAAATTTCTCAACCTGGTGATTGTGGCGGGTTAGACCAAGACTAGTGCCTGGGATTGCCTCCTTTAGATGTGGGTGGTTTTGCCCACGTGAAGGTCAGATGAATTTGAAGTGTGGAGATTGGTTTCAGTGCTAACATGTCAGGCCCTTGTAACTGTTTCTGTTGATGCCCTATTTTCTTTTTATTTTTGTAGGTTAGCTAGAATTGTGTGAGCTTAGTTTAAATCATCAATGAAACAACTGTATACACATTGTTTATAATCTGTTATTATTTTGTTGGTGAGAATTGATAGGATTTCATGTTGTATTTTGTATCTGAATACAACCTGTGTATAACCCAAGCAGGAGTGAGTATGCTGTCATTATTTATGTTGAATGGAGGTGGAAATGGGCAGCTCCTTAGCATATAAGGCAACATAAGTATATATAGAGAGTCTTCAGGCTCAACAAAAGTTAACACAAAACTCAGTGACATAGTCTACTATTTGTGTATTAAGTGCAGTGTACAGTTACTGAAAGTTGTTTTGTATCTTGTAGTTCGACATGTGGATGCACACTTACATTTGTCTTGCCTGTTTCAGGCATCTGTTTGCAGTGGATGCATAACCCTTTGCAAAATTTATGAGGATTATAACTAGGCCTTGCAAAAATATCTGTTCCACTTGGGTTCTTTTGCAAATTTCACATTATACTTATTATGTGAAATTCTTGAAACTATGCCATTATGTCACCTGGCGTTATTATGCCAAGTTTGTAGCAAACCTCTTGTGTGAGAGCACAGGAAGAACCAGAATGCAAGTGGTTGTTTTTCACGAAATGTGTTCTTTTCACTGTTTCTTTAAATGTGAAATGCATCCTCATGTCATTTCATGCTAAAATAGACTACGAGCATGCGAGTAGACACAAGCATGTGAGCAGACGTGGCGAGGCAAAGCAACAGGCAGTGGTAATACTGCTGAAACTATCCGCAGACAGCGAGGGCTGGCGACAGTCAATCTGGGGTAAGATTTGCCTCAACCTCATTGCACTAGCCTTTCCCAGCCGCTGGCCTGCCAATGGATTACAATCACCTTCATCGGTAGCTTGATACGAGCCCGATTGTACGGTGCATCGGTGGAGACGAGCAGCCCGTAGAAGTTGCCAGAATATGAGGTGAGCATGTGGTTAGGACACTCTACGGGAGTCCCCCAGTTGGGGGGAGCCTCACGATGGGGGAGAGTGCATAGGCAGCGGAGGTAGCCATATTAGGACTGTATTAGGACACTGTGCGGCTTGCTGCCCTTATGCCACCCTTGTCCTGCTCCCTCGTTCCCTCGTTCCCTCCTTTACCTACCAGTTACCACAAAGCAAGTCTAACGGAGGAACAGGATAGCTCTCACTATTAACTCCCTGAACAGTCTTCCTCATTATGATGCCAATACCACATGAGGAAGCACTTTCATAAAGTTTGAACTGGGTTGTGACTGCACCACCTCTCTGAAATACTATAGATGCTTGCCAAAAGCACCCGGTTTCCTTGCTCACCTTTGCCTATCATTTTGCAGGAAGTTGCTCGCTATATATTTGAAGGACTCCTCTGGGGCCTAGACTTGGCATATTTTCCAGCTCAGTGATACTCAGGGGATTGTGATTTACCTGTACGTGAAACTACTTCTGAAAGTGCCTACCACCCAATGTTATCCCTGGTCCCTAAATCTTGCAGGTTCATTTCTGGGCCAGGGGTGTTTGATGCCCATAGAGTACCCTTGTGAATAGACCAGCTGTGAGCAGAAGCGGCCCGTCTAGGACCATGGTGCGGCTTGCTTAAAGCTAAGTGCTCCCCTGCTCAAATAGTGACCGGGGACATAGTCCTAAAGTGATTCTGGTGGTCACTTGCCCTCTTAATTATACGAACCTTGATCTCAATGTTGGTATTGGTGGAATTGGTGGGGCATATTTATAATGATGGCAAGGAAACTGGGATCTGGACACCTGATTTTGGGAAGAAACTATATTAAAACTAAATCCAATCCATTGCAGAGTAGATTCTCCTCAATGAATGCACTGAAAGGCATTAATCACATCTCTCTCTGTGGTAAAGAGAAAATGACCCAAGCAGTACTGAAGAACAGTAGCAATTTAGACACTACAGCAAAACGGGCCACCCCACCATAAAATGTTTGTGTGCTAAGCTGATTTGCGGTTATGTCAACAGGAAGGTCTTCTGCGAAGGACAAGTCAACAGCAATGCCCCATGAGGAACTATCTCAAAGAGAAGCATCTCGTATAGAAAGTGTGGACTTCACTCTTTTTCCTAAACAATGTTCCACATTTAACCCAGTCGTGAATATGCCAATAGTAAATTCCCATGTGGAGGACGAGTTAATAGTAATGCTTTGTGAGTGTCTATCTCAAAGTGAAGTAACTTGTACACTGTACGAGGAATTTACACTTCCAGAAATCTATTCATGTAGTGCAGGTCACAAGAAAAGGACTATAAATCGATCTCTTTGGTTACAATCCCTCTGAGATTACCCATTGGCCTGCAACTTTTTAGCAGTGTGCCCTCTAATCACTCTTCTTTACTTTCTCAAATATTGGCGACACCAGATTTGGATGTAATTGGTATTCAGCTATCTAAACTCCCCGATCAGAAGTTAAAGGTTTCTGCTTCATTGCTTTGTCTAGAGAGAATCTTGTCTATAGTTTTAACCCTACTGGAAAAATTCTGACTCTATTCAAGTTCGGTGACTGCAACATTCAAGGTACTGATCAATGGAAGAAAACATAAAGGGAGAGGTAGTACAAAATGACCTGCTTGGGTTTGGCCTAAAAGCCCTGACTATGGTGATTCTAGCAGCAAATTTAGAGGTTGTCTCCAAAGAGACACACATACTATTTGATTATGGTTCTCAAGCAGGAGAGCCGCAATGCAAAGATATCCCCAAAGAGGCTCGCAGAGTCTAAAGCCCCAATGCCTCTATACAATATATCTTTGACTATGACCCTGTTGATCCTAAATAAGGGGAATATCTGAGAAAGAAGTATTACAGAGAGGGAAGACAAGACCTAATTGATGAATTGTAAAAAGCCATACACATAATACCAGTAGGTGAATTAAATTGCAAAATCTTTGAATCAATTATGTGGTGTTCACAAAGAGGAGCCCATGCGCATCTCCCCTGTTGTTTTTCCGGTGAAGTAAGAGCTGATAAGAGAGGAAAGTTTTTATTTGACCAAGTGAGAAGCAATTATTGCTTAATCACTAATGGGATATTACCCTCAGAATCCCTGGCACAGCACACGCAGAAATCTTTGAGGAGGGCTATCTTGGATTATGTGGTGGTAGGCTGCTCCTCATCCTATTTATTGGGCAACCTACAAGTAGTTGATACCTCCCTTACCAATCGTTGCTTGTTGGTATTTTCCCTGGGAATAAACAAGTCTTCCATTTAATAATGGGAGATTGATGGGGCCTTCACTAAATTTGATAAAACAATAGGGAGAACCCAGTAGGACCATAGAATGATCTCTAGCCTAAAGAGCAAATTAGAATTTGTGCTCAACAGTTTAGATGTTTGGGTCGATGATGTATTGGATGGTTTTAACATGCTTATGAAGCAGATAGTAGCAAGTGACAATCGAAAATCATCCAAGGGCAACTTCAAGCCTATCTCATTCCCAATTCTTTCACTAAATGAAGAAATACATTCCCTAGTCAAGAAACAATATGCGGTGTACTCATCCTAATGGAACTCTAAGGCATACCTATTAAAGAGGTGAAGGAGCCTGTTAAAGGCTTGCTTAAAAAATGAAGCGAGTGACTGGCTATGGGTTCAAGTAAGAGATGATGTTGTCAAAGGACCGACAAAGTCCTTCTAGGCTTTAGTAGCAGAGAGTTGTTTGTCAAGAGTTAGATCCTTCCCCTCAGCAAATGAGGAAGTTAGTTGGATTCACTCCATTTCCAATCTTTATGCAGCAAATGGAGAGGCAGATAGATTTCCCAAGCCAGAAGTGGGCATATCTACCCATAACTCTGCGACATTATAGGAAATTGAGCTGGCTACTCAAGGAATGCATGCCTAGGCACGAAGAGTCCAGATGAATTCACAATCTCTGTAATAAAACAGGAACCAACCCTTCAGAGCAAAATAATGTTCCTGGTCTTCAATGAGAATAGTAGAGTCCCATTATTTAAAAAGAGGATCTTAATCAATCAGGCAGGAAATTACTACCAGATTGCCCTTCTGAATGGAGTGGGAAAAGTTTTCTCAAAATTTTAACTGTCTCAGATATGTGGCTGTACTGAAGATTATACCACTTGAGGATTCAGGAGAAGCCATGGAACCAACGATAACATAGCCCTCTTACAATTGATCAATAAGAAATATGTAGCTGTTAGAGGGGTATTGAACTTTTTAGCCTTTATATACTTCTTCACAGCATTTGATAAAGTAGATCAATCATTGCTGTGGAGCAAGCTATCCGGATTGGGTATGCTGAGTACTCTACTACATCTAGTAATTGCACTCCACTCTTCCACATGGTATTGAGTATTACCAGGTGGTGATAAGGGAATAGCAACTATAAAAGGCCAAAAACAATGTCCCTGTTACTATTCTCTTTCTACATCTCAGACTTTCCTGCCATCTTAACACAGAGTAAGGGTATAGCCCCAACTATTGGTGAAAGAGCAGTAGCCTGCTAATTATATGCTGACAGCATAATAATCTTGGACCTTACTCTCAAAGATCTAAATAGTCGTTTGGAGGCTTCGCAACAATTCGCCGATGCACCTCATTTGAAGATTAATGTATCTAAAAGTAAAATAATGTGCTTTCATGGTGAGAAGAAACCCATACATATTAAATTCTCTTGGTTCCTGGGTATGCAAAAGTTAGAAGCAGTAAAGCCCTACACCTTTTTGGGGAAGAGAATGTGCTTCAACTTGAGCAATTAGGCCCATGTCGAGAATAACATGAGCAAAGCACAGTCTCAGGCCAAAGGATTGGCAACTGTTTACAGGGCGACAGGCAGAAGATATTTCTACTATCTCTTATTGATCTACTGAGTGAAAATTCTCAGCCTAGCTGCCCTATGAATTGGAGCCTATTGACATAGCCAAATTAGGCTTCCTCATTTGAAAAGAAGGGCAAGTGTAAAACACATCAACTCTTGTAACTCCGTGATTTCATTGGCAGCACTAAGGCAGGAAATGGGTTTAATAAGGGATTTTGTCTATGACTTAGCAGGGTTGGTCCGCTGGGTGGCCTGCCTGGAGAGGAGAGAAGAGGACACTTTAAGATTTTCTATGAGAAAAGAAATTCCGGATGACAAAAAATGAAAAGTCATTAGTCTACAGAAAGTTTCTCATATGCTGTTGATCAGCTTAGATTAGATCCTAATTCAGTCCTAACATTACTTGTGTTACAACTAAAGGCTTGCCGAAAACATGCCATGTTGGCATTAAGCTTCCACCTGGATAGGGAGGCATGCCTCAAAAAAACTGTATTCCAAAATAGATTCAATCTTAGTGAACAGAGTACAATCTTATATGAAATGGAATGTATCCCATGGAGTGAGATGATTCTGTATTCTGTTGCCGTTAGGTATGCTTCCTCTAAATCCCCTTATTGCTAAATGATATGGAACCTCTACTGAATGCAATTTCTACCAGAAATATATTTAGGATTTGAAACATGTTCTCTTTGTTTTTCCGGCACTTTTATTATATCGTTGAAAATGGTTGAGGCCTATATGCTTGCAGTTAGCTATACAAACCACCAGAGAAGCACTGCAGTCACTTTATGACCAGGCTAATGAAGCGTTTTGTTATAGAATTTCCAACTTTACAAATTTGAATAGATTTTACCATGTATTTAGGACTCCTGTTTTAACCTTGTACTGTATCATAAAGAACTTCTAGGAAATTAAATGTTTTTGATAATGTGTATCTTGTTTGACTAAATGTAAGATTAGGTGTATGTTTTATGTGGATCTCTATGGAGTTTCAAAACATTAATAAAGAAACTTGAAACTAGACCACTAAATGGGGGTTTCGTGGAAGGTAAGGAGACCCATGGTCTCTTGACGACCAGGCACCCACAAATTCATGGGCAACACTAATGTGGCAAATAGACAGATTCCAATCAGGAAGCACACTTATCACTTTTGTATTCAGGTTCCAGAGATTATCACAAAGCTCATCTCTTTTGGAGCACCCGTGATGCTTTCAATCAGTGGTGCCATGCAATACTCTGGTTCCAGCAGATATTTTTGTGGCACAAACAGTTCTAGACAGTATACTGTCCTGATAGTGCTGTGGGATAACACCTGAACACATAGGAGCAAGCAGTACAGTAGCATAGAGGTACTCTCTGGCTGTGATCTTCCATGCACAATAGGAGTCGCAAAAGGAGAGTGGGGATTGATGGTTCTCTTACACTGCACTTTCAGCTCCCCAAGTCTCTTAAAGGATTTCTTATGTCTAAGTCAAGCAAGACACAGCTGGACACAACATCTTTCTTCTAGCCTCAGAAGCCTATGAGGGGGATGCAAAAACACACTCTGCATGTCACTACATGTCACTGCACAAGTAGGTCAAGAAATAAACGAATGATAAATAAAGTGATACATAAAGTGATCAGCTGCAGCTCCTCCGCTAAGGTGGACTAGTATCGCCCCTCTGAGTGTAAAAGGAAAAATAAAATGATAATTACACAACATTAATGCCATTACGTTAGTATCATTGAATTTTTCACTATGGGGCCTGAGCAGCCAAGTTAGGGCACAATAGGGCTAAACTGTGTCACAGGGAGAGGGAGGAGGAATGGTATAATGTGCACCATTAGTGGGCATGATGGTTTGACCGGCCATCTTTGGACCGTCCAAACCGTCAAGCACACTTAGGGGCCGATTAGGATGGCGGATGGATTGCCCCCGCCAGGCTGGCGGTAGCCACCGCTGGCCTGGCTGGGGCAATCCGCCCGCCATCCGCACTGAAATGACCCCCCCGCAACATTAGGATGGCTGGGGGGTCCGCGCGGATTTAAAGACCGTCCGCCGCTTTTTTGCCCCAGTTGCCTTGCGGCCGGGGTGGAAAAGGTTTAATATGGTGGGGGTGTCTGTTAGACACCGCCAGCCATATTATGATGGGCCAAAACAGATGCCTTTCCGTGGTTGCGAAAGGTATGCGGTCTTCACTTCGGGGGCCCCCTGCAGGCCCCCAGAGTGAAGGAGAGGTGGGGGTGCACATGGGGGTACCTGTGGTACTCCCTGCATTTGCATTAACAAAGCAGCAGGCACCGCGCAGTGCCTGCCGCTTTGTTAATGCAAATGCATTTGTGCATTTTTAGCATTGTGACGGGCAGTGCTGAGAGCACCGCCCGCCACAATGCTAAAAATGCAGGATGCACCCGCCACTGTGGCGGGTGCATCCTAATTCCACGGACGGGACCCCTGCCCTTATGGCGGACGGTCCCTTCCTACTTCTTCCTAATAGGCCCCTACATTCTTCTCCACCCAGCTGTTTTGCACTGTATTGGACCTTACCACTTGTTGGTTACAGAAGGATTTCTGCAATATACAAATTCAGTCTGTCAATAGGAAGTCTATTTTGTAAAATATATTCAGTAAACCACAAACATTACACCTATTTACAATAAATGATTAATAGTGATTAACATTTTAGTAAATAACACCATATATTTCTAAACATTTATTTGGTATTTGTAAGAATTTGGGTAGATGGCTTAACTTATAGGCAATGTGTAAACTATTTATGCAGTACACAAACAGCAATAGACTTAAAACACAAAAGAAGGAGATCGCCACACCACTTATGAAAAATAGAGCAAATTCAAATCAATTATTTGATGCCACATTAACAAAATTTCAATTAGTAGAACTGGAGTTATGAATTTTAAAGTTTGAGGTAAAAACTAATACCTAAAAGATTAAATCATCAACAGCAGACATCTAGTTGCTGAAGTCCGGGTCAAAGTAGAAAAACATGGCCAACCATGATATATTGCAACAAGTATTGGGACCGGTTGGTGTTTACCTTCAGGCAAGATATTTTGAGGAAACATTTTCTGAGAAAGTAAAGTTCTACAGGGCAAGGCTGCAGGAGGTGTCCTAGGAAGGAACGTCATCAATGGAGAGCCTCTGGGAAAAAAAGCGGTGAAGATTTCTTCATTTGGACTTAGTCACTTCTTTGGAAGTTTAAAATCTCTAGCGAGATGAAACTGAAGGCTCTAGTTGATGAGAATTCCACAAGGCTGGATACCCCTTTAGCAAAGGACCACTGAACAGAATTTGCTGTGGTGGAGAAGAACATAGCAGGAGCCGTCGCAAAGTCAGGCCATTCGACGATGCACCTTGGGTGTATAGACACGCAGGTTGGTCCCATTCTCCTGGTGGTTCTCAGAGTAGTTTGTAGACAAACATTTTCTAAGCCCTTAGTTAGGGATTTTGGCTCCCTGGGCACCTGTAGCACCAGTGTCAAGGTTCCAGGACTCAAGGGGCACCACTTGGGGGTTAGAACTCTCTCAGGCTGAGGTGGGGTTTGGATTCAAAATGGTTGGAGCCTTTTCTGTCCCTGAGGCTCTGCTCAGGAGGCCAGCCATCTAGCCATTGCAGTCACAGTGGTAGTCCTGGGTTTAGCAGTAGAATTGGGCTAAAACAGCATGGTGAGCTTCTGAGGGCTCAATGCAGGCTGCAGGCAGAAAACCAGTTGTTCCAGGTGCAACAAAGCAGTCTTTTGAAGTACACAGCATGCTGCAACAGCAAGCAGGCAGTCCTTTGAGAGTCCTTCCACTGGTCCAGAAAGTGAACTGAAAAGTGGGTCTGATAGTGCAATTTGTATAATTGGTGCCTCCTTTAAAGTAGAAAATGTTTCTAGAGAATTTCCTGTGAAGTGCTTGAAGTTTCCTAATTCCCCTGACTCCAAGCAGGCTGCATGAACAATGCACGGGTGACAAGTCCTTTGGGTGAAGGCAGAGAACAGCAATTCTCTTGCAAGTGAGGCTGCGCCCAGCTCCATCTCCCCCATTCTTCTTTTCGATGGCCGATCCAGGCACACCTGATCTCTCTTTTTTGGTACTGTCTGGGAGGAATAAATAAGGTTGAAATGCAAACTACTCCTAATCATGTTACCCAGGGATAGGCTACAGGGACCAAATGGCTAGGACAGGAAAATGCACACTTTATAAAATTGGCATTTTCAAAATAGCAACTTAAATTCCGACTTTACCAAAGAGGACATTTAATTACTATTTGTTAGAACTGGGGGTCTCTAGTTGGCAGAGGTAGGTACCACTGTCCAAATAGGGACCCTTGCTTCTTGTCAGGGTAAGGAGGAAACCTTCTGAGATAACCCCTGCTCACCCCCTTGGTAGCTTCGCACGAGCAGTCAAGACTTATCAAAGGCAATGTGTAAAGTATTTGTACCAACACTCACAGTAACACAGTGAAAACACCACAAACTGACTCCACAACAGTTTAGAAAAATAAAGGTATTTAATCTAAACTACACAAGACCAAAACAACAAAAATCCAACATACACAGTTCAAGAATATGGTTTCAAAAGATTTCTTAAAGTTGCGATAAAATAATCCACAGTTGCGTAAAAAGTTCACCGTTGCGTCGTTTAGCCAACAGTACCTTTCAATGCAATAAAGTTCCAAAACAGAAGCTGGTGCGGTGGAACAAAAGCGATGCGTCACTCCTGAGACCTTGGGGAGGCGATACGACAACCCCGCTGGTTGTAGCGGGCGTGTTGCGGTGACTCCGGTCTGTATGGGGAGGGATGCAATACCTTGTATGGATTCCGGTGCGGAGGTTCCGTAGTATAAAAGCTCGCAATGGCACGATGCGATGATCTTTGGGGCTGTGACGATCTCCGGGGCGACGATGCGTGGACCAGCAGTGATCTTCCTCTCGCAGCTCCTCGATACGATGGCTTTGCGACGATGCTCGCAGCGACGTGATGCGGTCCGCAAGCAAGCGATGCGACAACAGGCTCTGTGACGATACTCGCAGCAATGGTGTTCTTCCCGCACTGGACTGGTGCGGCCCGCAAATGAAGGATGCGATGACTCTGGCAGCGGCAACAGGCGCTGTGACGATCTCGGCCTTCGTAGCGGCGGGAATTTCCTCGCACTGACGGGGATACGCTCCGCAAGCGAGCGTTGTGACAAAACTTGCTGAAAGTCTTTAAAATCTTGGTTTCCAGCTTCCCAACACAGGTTCAACTTCCAGAGGCACCACAACTGGCCCAAGCACTCTAGGAAGGATAGAACTCTCTCAGCAGAGTTCAGGGAAGCTGGGGGTGAAGTCATTTTGTTCCTGGGACTTTTTAACAGGGAGCCAGCTCTTCTCATGCCCTTGGAGATTCCTTCAATCAAAGGGTCACAGCACAAAGCAAAGTCCTTCCCCTCTCCTTGGCATCAAAGCAACAGGGGTCAGTCCAGCAGAGCAACAGCAGGACAGTCTTCCTTCTTCAGTTTCAGCTTGCTCCTTGGCAGAGGTTCCTTCTTGATTCCAGGATGTTCTAATTTTTCGGTAGTCAGGGGTCCTGTACTGAAACCCCTAAAAGTCTTTGATCCCTTTATGCAGGAGGGCTCTAAGCCCGGTCTTAACCAGTTCTGGGTGTTCCTTGAGCACTTTGTTTTCCTGACCTCTCCTTTCCTTTCAGGGAGAGGGGCAGGGTTGTCAGCTGCCCAGCAGGAGGTGGAGCCAGCATTGTGGAAGACAGGCAGAGCCCTATTTAGGCCCAGGTGCTATCCCCTCCCACCACTCAAGATGCAGATGTGGTAATTCAGCCTAGGGCTGACTCAGTCAGCCTCCTGGGGGCTCCCAGCCTCTATCACTCTCAAAACAGAGAGTCAATTCACAAACAGGCCAATGCACACAGAAAGGTCAGACAAGAGAACAGCAACTTTCCAAAAGTGCTGTTCTCAAACACAGGATTCAAAAACAACCTTTCCTAAAAGATGTGTCATTAAATTCTGATTTCAGGGATACCAGACTTGTATGTCCTATCTTGCTCCTGTGGGAAGATATGCTTGTAGCCACTGTAGCCAGCATTCCCCAGGATAGCCTATGGGGAAAGATAGCCTTACAATTGTGAAAAACGAAAATGGCTGTAATTCACTACCAGAGCATGTCACCTGCACAAGTACATGCTCTACCTTTCACATACACTGCACTCTACCAGTGGGGGTACCTTGGGCCTTCCATAGGGGTGACCAAGGTGTACAGAAAGGGAAGGGTTAGACCTGGTCAGTGGGTATACTGGCCAGGGGGACATGGCAGTTGACAGACTGCACACAGGCACTGCGGTGGCAGGCCTGAGACGCCATTTTAGGGCTACTCATGTCGGTGGCACAATCCGTGCTGCAGGCCCACTAGTAGCATTTGTTATCACCAGCCCTGGCACACTCAGTGCACTTTACTAGGGGCTTCTTGGAGACACAAATATGCCAATCATGGATAACCAATCACAATAACAATTAACACAGGGAGCACTTGCACTTTGACACTGAACAGTAGTGGCAAAGTGCCCAAAGCATCTAAACCAGCAAAAAAACGAAATCCAGCACGGCATCAAAAATACAGGAGGTAGAGGCAGAAAGATAGGGGGAAACCACGCCAAAGATGCCAGATCTAACACTATTTCTACCTGTTCCCAATCAAAATACAGCACTTATTAAATGTAATAAGGCACTCCATTGATATTTCATGGGAGAGGTAGGCCTCACAGTAGTTAACAACGAATTTAAGAGTTTCTCACTTTCAAATCAGGTAAAAATGAAAAGTGCATATCTAACCTTTTACTAACAATGCACCCGGCCCTATCTAGGGCCTGCCTAATGGGTCACTTATCTGCAATAATGTTGGAGTTTAAGCCTTGACAAGGGAGTTATATTGTCAAGCCGAATCAACAGTTTAGAACTGCATTCAGGGTGAAATGCTGGACCCTGGACATGTTTTCAGGGGCTACTTGAGTGGGTGGCACAATAAGTGCTGCATCCCGCTGGTAGCATTTAATATACAGCCCTGGTTATATGGTATACCACTTTATTAGGAACTTAAAAGTAAATTGAATATGCCAAAGAGGAGTGAAACAATTTGACCATGTTTAAAAGAGAGAGCAGAAGTTTGTTAGCACCATTAAGCAGTACTAAGGCCAACAAAAATAATTCTGAAAAAATTGGAAGATGAAGGTAAAAGGTTCGGGAGCGACCCTGCAGAGGGTGCCAAGTCCAACAATATTACATTTTTCTAAAAAAAACATTCTGGTAAAAAGATCTCATAATCCTCACCCACCTGCTTTTACCTCAAAGAGTACATCTTTTTCGCAGGTTCGATGCAAAAAGAACAGATCTTTCAAAATAACAAAAAAAGCAGACTTGCACATAACCCTGCACAGCATCAAGATTCCTTATAGCTATAATCTGCCACAAAGGTAGTAGGTTTTTGCTCCTGAACTTCAGATATTATGGTCAAATATAGGAAACTGAGTTCCGATTCAAGCACAGGGTGCCAGAAAAATACAACGACCCTTTTTGTACGAGCTTAAACTCCATTATTTTGTTAGAGGTTGCCAATGGAAGAGTGCCCATGATGATTTATAAAAGCAGATTTATAAAAAGCAGTTTCTTGCCTTGTTGAGGTGCAGCAATGTCCAAGAGATCCTCGCGATCCTGCTTGTCTTTATGTATAAAATTCGGTTTAGTCAAACAACTGAGTTCAAAAGAAGATTGAATAGCTTGCTTTAAGCAAGAGAGTTGTTTTAAATTTGA
The DNA here is from genome assembly GCF_964261635.1 of Lissotriton helveticus. NCBI lineage: Eukaryota > Metazoa > Chordata > Amphibia > Caudata > Salamandridae > Lissotriton > Lissotriton helveticus. Next base: position 1,551,006,697 of record NC_136063.1, read on the forward strand.
TCTATTGTGGGGTGCTCCAAACATTCTTTAAACCAAATGCATGGGGCAAATTATGTAGGAATTTGATCCAATCTAGATTTTTCTGACATCATTGAAACGACAGCTTGAAAGGTAGCCTTATAGACTGCGGCATTAGCATTACTCCACAGTAGTACCCAGTATAATAATTGCTTTAAATGACCCTTCTTAATAATTTCTTCGCCAACCTTGTTGCACCACGCTCTCTTTGCTGGACAGTTGTTTTGCTCCTGTCAATTTAGCAATCCCATGTTCTATTTATGATAAATATTACCCCGAAAGAATCGAAATTATTATTATGATTATTGTTCTTTTGTGGTTTAAAAGCCATAAACGTCTTAAACTACATTTTGCATTGCTAATAAATAACCCTTGGTTATTACAATAGGTCTTAGGTCGGTCAAGCAGATGTTGTATTCCTATAGGGGTGAGAGACACTAATAGCATGTCATTTGCAAACATTATGTGACTATTTTTTGACCCCCACCCCAAGAGGCAGACTATCGCTGATACAGTTTGAAAGCCAATGTTCCATCCACACTATTAACTGATAAAATGAATCGGATAGGGGCAAAAATACACTCTTGGCACTCACCTTGCGCACCAGAATTGATTTAGTCCAAACCCCGTTCGGACACCACTGTACTTTGACTTAAATATTTGTGTCCAAAAAGGTTTAAATAGTTAGGGGTCTACCATTTTGGAAAAATTAGCCTCTAAAATATCTAGAGTAAAAGTATCAAACGAGTACTTTAAGTCCACAAAAAATCACATCGACTTATTCTTTCCTAAGTACAATATATGTTTTATTAATAGAATCCAATCACCTAATCAATGGTACTCATACCTTTTCAAAATCCTGCCTGCCAGTGATATAAAAATACCATTGGTGTGCATCCAGGCTTCTGATCGATACAGTCCCACAAGGCCAAACATCTTTTAGGAATTGTCGAATGCATGAATCAAATACACGAACCTGCAAATATTTAGATGGATTACCTGTAGGCCCCTTTTTAAAACCAGCAAGATTTCTGCAAAAGTCAGGTCTCAGGCACAGAGGCATGAATGAATAACGTAATTCGCTAAGCACGGAGATAGGGTGCCCAGATTCTTGGTTCAGACCTAAAAAGGTCAGTTTGGGATTTTATCACGTTCAGGAGTTCTAACACACTTTTGTGAGGTCAAGGCTCTCAAAACGTATTCAATAGAAAATAACACAAACACATTCATCTCCAACTCACTCTTTTCAACACTTCAAATGTCTTCATGCTGGACAGCAAGGTCAATAGTTATTGCAGAACGATGATCTTAAGAATAGAGAGCAGAAAAATGAATAATCGACCTATTTCCTGTATACGTTTTTCAGGCAATGCTCGAGTTTTCGTAGTCACATGCTTCGTATTATGCAAAGAAAATGCATTCGATCCTCAAGTAATTGCTCCCATTGTGGAATAGTTTGTGCTTCATTCGAATTCTTCAATATTATTTTATACATTTTATGTCTCATTATGATGTCTTTTCGCTGTTTATTTTTTAGAGCAACAAAGAGAGCTTTTCCCTCGTCTGTATTCAGCATCAAACCGCTCATGAGTGCCCTGTAAAATGTTATTAGCACTGATCGGTTTAGTAAGAAAAGACCTAAATGTTTCTGACATGTCTTCATGCAGTCGGAAAAACGACAACATTTCCAGCCCTTCAGTTCGGTCTAATTTCATTAGTGGGAGAATGGCGCACTATAAATCTGCAAAACAATCCCTAGATACATCATCCCATTTTTCTCTTCTTCTATTATTGGGTAACAGAAACTAGCAATCTCATCGGATTCCCTAGAATTTCTTTTACTCATTTGAGAGATATCCAATTTTAATATTGCAATAAGAGGGTTCTCATTACTCTCTGTTCTACTGTTTACACATATAGCTTGCAAAATATGACAATCAGACTGTTTTATAAATGCATAATAAATGTTGCTACAGGACCTGCCAGAACCAAAAGTGAACTTTAAAGAGAAGTTGAGTTCCTAAATTAATTGCTCTCAATCCACGTTTATCATCAACAGTGCAAAAAACGGTGCCATAAAATGTTCTATATTAAAAGCATGTTTCACACTGGATAGCTGACTAGGCGGAATACCCACATTTCATTCCCTTCATCCTAATCAATCAATCAATCAATCAATCAATCATATCATTTGTAAAGGGCACTACTCACCAGTGATGGTCTCAAGGTGCTGGGGTGGGAAATGCTGCTACTGCTCGAAAAGCCAGGTCTTGAGGAGTTTTCTGAAGGTCAGCAGGTCTTGGGTCTGCTGTAGGTGGATGGGGAGGGGGGTCCAGGTCTTGGCAGCAAGCTGATAGAACGATCTGCCACCGGAGGTCGCTTTTCAGAAGCGGGAGACTGTAGCGAGGTCGAGGTCGGCGGATCGGAGCTGGCGGGTGGGAGTGTAGAAGCTGAGTTGTCTGTTGAGGTACGTTGGTCCAGTGTTGTGGAGTGCCTTCTGTGCGTGGGTGAGGAGCTTGAAGGTTATCCTCTTGTGACTGGGAGCCAGTGCAGGTCTCCTCAGGTGGGGTGTGATGTGGCTGCGACGAGGAATGTCGAGGATCAGGCGTGCAGAGGCATTCTGGATGCGTTGGAGCCGTCTCAGGAGTTTGGCTAAGGCTCCTGCGTAGAGGGCATTTCCGTAGACCAACCTGCTGCCTGCTGACGAGGGCCTGGGTGACCGTTCTTCTTGTTTCAGTGGGGATCCACTTGTAGATCCTGCGGAGCATGTGGAGGGTGTTGAAGCAGGAGAAGGAGACGGCATTGACCTGTTTTGTCATGGAGAGGGTAGATTCGAGGATGAGCCCTAGGTTGCGTGCATGGTCGGCGGGTGTTGGAGTGGTTCCCTGTGCGGTCGTCCACCAGGAGTCGTCCCAGGCCGAAGGGGTGCATCCGAGGATGAGGACCTCCATCTTGTCCGAGTTCAGCTTCAGTCGGCTGTTCCTCATCCATTCAGCGACAGCCTTCATTCCTTCGTGAAGGTTGGTTTTGGCGGTGTGGGGGGTCCTTGGTGAGGGAGAGGATCAGCTGGGTGTCATCAGCATAGGAGATGATGTTGAGGTCGTGCTGACGGGCGACGTGGCCGAGCGGTGCCATGTAGATGTTAAACAGAGTTGGGCTGAGGGATGAGCCCCGGGGTATGACACAAATGATCTCGGTAACTTCGGAGCGGAAAGGGGGAAGGCGGACACTCTGTGTTCTGCCAGAGAGGAAGGAGGTGGTCCAGTCCAGGGACTTCTCTTGGATGCCGGCGTTCTGGAGGCGTGTTCGTAGTGTGTGGTAGCAGACCGTGTCGAAGGCGGTTGACAGGTCCAGGAGGATGAGGGCTGCCCTTTCTTCACTGTCCAGCAGGGACTTGATGTCATCGGTGGCGGCGATGAGGACAGTGTTGGTGCTGTGGTTGCTGCGGAACCCTGACAGGGAAGGGTCCAGGATGTTGTTCTCCTCGAGGTAGCGGATCAGTTGTTCGTTGACGGTCTTCTTAATGACCTTTGCCGGGAACGGGAGCAGGGAGATGGGCCGGAAGTTCTTGAGGTCCTTGGGCTCCGCCTTGGGTTTCTTAAGTAAGGCGTTGATCTCGGCGTGCTTCCAGCTCTCCGGAAAGGTTGCTGTCTCGAAGGAGGTGTTGATGACTTTCTGGAGATGGGGTGCGATGGATGTGCTGGCTTTGTTGAAGATGTGGTGTGGGCATGGGTCTGATGGAGATCCAGAGTGGATGGTGTTCATGGCCTTGATGGTATCATCGTCATTGATGTTGGTCCAGGAGAGCAGGCAGTTGGTGCGGATGGTGGTCGTGGGGGCGGAGGTCTCAGTGGTTGTCTGGGTGGTCGTGGCGTTGAAGCTGTTGTGGATGTCTGCGATCTTGTGGTGGGAGAAGGTGGCCAGCGAGTCGCACAGGTCTTGCAAGGGTGGGACGTCGTTGGTGTTGGAGCTGGGGTTGGAGAGCTCCTTCACGATGTTGAAGAGCTCTTTGCTGTTGTGCGCATTGTTGTCTAGGTGGTTTTTGAAGGAGGCCCTTTTGGCGGATCTGATGAGGTGATGGTGTCTGCGGGGGGCATTCTTGTGGGCTGCATGACTGTCCAGTGTTCGTTCACTGAGGAGGATGTAGCCCGTGGAGGCGAGGGAGTGTGTGCTGATGAACTCGGTGATGGAGTCGCTGAACTGTGGTCGGGGTCCGGGAGGTCTGTAGATGAGGGTTCCTCTGAGGGTGGTGTTGGGGTCGGTGTGGATCTGGAAGTGCAGGTTTCGGCGGTGCTGAGGGTGTCGTCGGTGTTGGTCGAGACTCTGAGAGTGTTCCTGTGGATGACGGAGATTCCTCCTCCTGCTCCGTTGGTGCGGTCCCTGCGGGTGATTTTGTAGCCTTCCAGGATGGCTATGGCTATGTCAGGTGCCGAGGCAGGGTTCAGCCTGTTCTCCGTCAGGAAGGCGACGTCTGGGGAGGTTGAGTCGAGTAGGTCCCAGAGTTCAATGGTGTGTTTGCGGGCAGAGCGGGTGTTGAGAAGGATGCATCTGAGGTGGTTGGGTTTTTTCCTGGTCGGCAGCATGGTGGGGTGGATGCTTGTGATGCTGCAGTTCCGGCAGGTGAAAGCTCCGTGGGTGCGCTTCGGGCAGCCAGGAAGCAGGTGTGTGATCATCCAGTTTTGAGTGCATGGAGGGTTCTGGCAACGTAGAGGTGTCAGGCGTTGTGGCGTTCGCGGGGTCCAGGGGTCCTGGCGCTGGGCGCGGTCCAGGCGTGGACGGGCTTAGACGGGCATGCCTAAGGTGCGCCTTCGGCACGCCAGCAGTGCAGCAGCTGTGCGGCCTCCATATGGGGGGATGTGGGAGGGAGGAGCAGCTGGGAGGCGGGAGCAGGGCGGCAAATGGGATTGGAGGGGGCAGGCCCGCAGGAACGCAGCCACGGGAAAAATGGGCGGGGCCGCAGGAGAACTGGGCACAGAAAGGAAAAACAAGTTTAGGAAAGAAAACAAGCACATGCACAGGGGAATAAAAACAAGTCTGGGCAAGAAAGCAAGTACAGGCACAGGGGAATAAAAACAAGTCTGGGCAAGAAAGCAAGTACTCAAACTCCAGCTTCAGAAGTTTGTTTTTTAAAAACTAAAAATGCTGATGAAGGTTAGCTAAAACTGATGGCAGTTGTACTCCAAGCTTTTTGCACACTGAAAGGAACTGCTGTGATGTAGGTTATTTTCAATGTACAGAAATAACTGCTGGGCTGGTGGTCAGCTCTAAATTTGACATACAATAGTCTGTTAGGGTGCCAGGCATAATTTCCTCCAAAACCCTGATGGATAGAGGAAAGTCAAAGGATAATCATGCCCTGAGACAGATAAGGATTTCTGACAAATGCAATGTGAATATGATTGAACTCTTTATTCTTACTGTTTTACCACGGTGGGTCCGGATGGAGTTCTGTGCCATGTCAGATCTGCAAGCAGCATTGCTCCTGGCTGCTTGGAGTCTGTGGTCTGAGCGGTGAGGCTGCTGTGGCATCTGTGCACCCTACAGTGGTGGGGAGCACAGCGTGTTGTTAGAATACCCCTCACACACCAACAGGCCCCTTGGTGTCATTCTACCATCATTGGGGTCTTCACACGCCACTACGGAATGCGGCGTGCTACGACTAACGGCTGCGTAGGAGCACTTCAGGTGTACTATGTGTCGGTGTGTGGAGAGTGGTTAAGTGTGAGTGGTGAGGTGGTGAAACGTGATAGTTTAAAAAATACCTGGCTCGTAGGGTGTGGAAAAATAAAAATGTATTAAGCCCTCGGCTGGTATTGTTAAAAGGGTGCAGTGTGAGGTTGTTTACTGTATATTTAGGTACAGCAACCTCATAAAGTGCGTCGACATGTTTCGGGGTACAAGGACCCCTTCTTCAGGACGAAAATATGCACTACTACCCTCACCTTACTCACATGTAGTGTTAATGTAAAAGTGTGCTCTACAAAAGCATAAAAATGAATACAAAATGAAACTATTAGTGTAATATTCCTAATAGTGTTTCAATGTATCAGTCTGTTGCGCCCAATTGGCGTTAAGATGGTCAGACTTAACAGATTAGGCTAGATGGCCTCATGAGCCTTAGCGTTGTACTGGGGGTTGTCTTCCAGCTCAATATGGCAACGGTTTGAGAAGACCCATTTGGCCTCCTACCCCTCGAACGCAATCGGTGTTTGAAACTGTACATATATAGACAGGTTAGGCTAGGGGCAAATGTACTGCCCATGGAAGTCCCCCCAATTTGATGGAATAATTGGTCTTCAAACTGAATTGTTTTTACTTTCAGGGCCAAGGCAGCACACTCTACCACAAAGTGTGCGGGGTAGGAGAGTCTCACTCTTCTGTCTGTGACATATCCTCAATCACTGGAAAACACACCAAGAAACTACTGGTCTATAAACAGCGAGACAAAGGTTGGCAGAAAAACTAAAGTGCATGGGTCAAAGAAAATACATATTCACAATGCAAAAGAATCCCATCAGCTCACGTAGTGGCAATTTTCATCATCTGGGATTGTCACTAGGTTGCAGAACTGATGCAACCGACAGTGCTAGATGAAAAGCTGGACTTTGTTCAAAACCCAGTGATTGACAGAGCCAGAACTTGATTTTAGTAAATGGTGCTGATGATTTACAGTGCAAAGAGTGAAAATAAAGATTGTGCAAACACAAAAATTGACTACTAAGACACCCAAAAACTTTAATAAAGGCTATCTTAGTGCCAAGTCTAAAAACAGTGCGCTGACAGGTTGAAAAAATAACTGTCAAAAGCAATGAGATGGCAGGTCAACCTGTTTCAGCCATAAGGATAATTGTAATCCAGGCTTTTGTAAGGACCAATGTATTACAACGCTACTGCAAATTTGACATGAAAACTGTGCAAATACAAAATCAAAATAAAAGTAACACTTTAAATGGTTGGTACGATACACCCTACCATAACCTGTGTATCCCAAGTGATGGTCAAATATCGCAGGAAACTCGATTTCATTCCTAAAGAAAACAATATGCAATCATGAAACATAATACAAGACCCAGTACACAATGCAATACTGCCGTCCAGTGTCCCAACTTTTTTGCAATGGCAATATTGTCAAATATATCACTCAGTATGATCATTAGAAAAATTATTTAGAAAAAGATTTTTTAGAAACTTTATTTCACTCCCCCAACTTTATGTGGGAGTACTCCTCACCTCACCTGGCATCGGCTCAGGGAATGAGGCCCCGCTCTGTATTGTGGGTAAACACAAAAGGTCACAAACAGAGTATCTCTGTAAGTCAGTTTCCCATCTTGTCAATAAAAACCTCGTCACGTAAAACCGAACAAACCACGGCCCCATCCAGAGGTCCCTCTAATCTAAGTATCAGTCGAGATCCAATTGTGTCACTAACAAGGACTTAATGGTGTCTCCTACTCAACCTGAATATCACTCTGTGAGGAACGGTGATTAAAGGTAGGAAACATCTAGCGCAACCGTCTTTCTAAAACTAATATGTGTAGATATTAGTACACTGTGCTGAGGCTGCTAATGTGCAAATACAACAGTCATCTCGCCAGAGTTCTTCCTCCCATATGCACGCCTCGTGTATATATAAATCCTTCAGGAGAATCACTAGTCGGAAACCGCTTGCGCATTATCTAGATCTCTTGCTATATGTTTTTCAGTCCGCCCAACCTGGTCAAACAAACAAAACAAACAAGAGGAGGCGAAAAAACAGCAAGCCAACTGTACCTCACCTGCCCGTCGGTATCCAGAACTACACTGAGCTGAAGGGGAGGTAACCGAACGGACAGGTCTGTCCCACTTAAGTATCACTTACTTAGTTCCATCTTTGGTTAACCTGAGTCATATGGTGACGCTTACATGCTCAAGGCGGCGGCCATGTTCAAGGCATCCGATTTAGTTGCTAGCGCGTCCCTGCGTTTCTCGTGCGCTTCACGACCTATAATGCACACGTGCACTGCCAATAACATGACGCGCGTCACAATCCAATGGGCTAATGATACCTGGGAGACGTAGTCCTCCACTCGGGTTTGCCGCATCTTCCGAGTAGATACTCGTAATACATTGTACTTTACTCGTGATGGATATGAGGTTTAATACTTCTCACGATGTTTTAGAAGCTTAAATTATATGAAAGGGAACACAAAGGCATGTTGTTATAAGTCTGCTTTATTACAAATACGAAAATACCCTTAGTGGTTTTGGCTACAGCACAGACCTGATAATAGTGTTTTGACATAACCAAAATGAATTGTACTGCAGTGTTCAAGACATATAGGGTAGTGTTCCCTAATTTGTCACCCTGTGGAGTTAGCAAATTGTCTAAGAAACAATATATTGATGTTAAAGAACATAATCAGCAGGCAGACACACTATTATTTTTACATTTCCTCTTTGTTCATCATTTCGTTGTGAATTTTGTGCTGTCCATGTAAGTATGCATGTTGTGTAATACTGCCCAAGGGGGACTTTTTGCTTGACACTTGAAATATGTTGACCTGCCATCTCATTGCTTTTGACAGTTATTTTTCCAAACTGTCAGTGCACTGTTTTTAGACTTGGTACTAAGATAGCATTTATTAAAGTTTTTGGGTGCCTTAGTAGTCAATTTTAATATTTGCAAGATCTTTATTTTCACTCTTTGCATTGTAAATCAGCACCATTTACTAAAATCAAGTTCTGGCTCTATCAATCACTGGGTTTTGAACCAAGTACAGCTTTTCATCTAGCACTGTCGGTTGCAGAAGTTCTGCAACCTAGCGAAAATCCCAGATGATGAGAATTGCCACTACGGTGGGCTGATGGGATTCTTTTGCATTGTGAATATGTATTTTCTTTGACCCATGCACTTTAGTTTTTCTGCCAACCTTTGTCTCGCTGTTTATAGACCGGTAGTTTCTTGGTGTGTTTTTCAGGTTGTAGTATGGGGACAGAACACTGCCTGGTCTTTAAATATTGATCCCTAGGACCCTATATGTATATTTGTATGGTTATATCCTCAATCACTGCCAAGATAGCATCTTGTGCAATATTGATATAAAGAGCTTCCACATCAAGACTGATTAGAAGGTCATTGGCCCTGCTGAATTGATCTGGTCAATCAAGTTTCCAGATGTCTTTAGTATCCTTCAGAAAAGTTGAAGTCCGTCATACAATGGGTTGAAAGAAGTGATCATGAAATTTGGATAAGGGTTCCAAAATGGATCCAATACAAGAAAAGGTGATATGGTCTGACTTGGGGAGTTTTTCTTTGTGGATTTTAGGGAAGCAATATACGTATGGTACACATGATTGTTGGTTGCATAGGAAGTGGGCCTCCTTTTGGGTTATCCATTCAGAAAGTTCTGCTCCCTCCACCAAAATGTGTATAGTTAGTTGCAGTCGAGGGGTAGGTTCTCTGTGTATTGGTCCGTAGTAGGAGGTATCACGCAGAAGTCTCAGGCATTCCTGTAAAGCATTGCCACTCTTTATAATAGATAATAAAAAATTGGAAGTGGTTGATAGCTATAAATATTTGGGAATACAACTGGACAGGCGCCTTAACTTCTCTATGCATTTTAAGGACATTGAAAAGAAGGGAACAGCATTGTTGTATGCTTTAAAGCAGTGTTTCCCAAACTGTGGTCCGCGGACCCCCAGGGGTCCGTGACACATTACCAGGGGGTCCGCAGGCAACAGTTTTAAAAGCACAGAAAAGTTTCTTGTATAATTAGCAGCTTTCCAGCAGCAATAAAAGTGTCAAGATAAAGCCAGTGATTAATGTACCTGCTGGAGTGTGAGGAGAGTTTTGTTTAGTGGCAGCTTTGACTTAACTAATGTAGCACAGAGGGTTAATGTGCCTACTGCAAAGAACGTGTAACATGCATTTTAAAAAGCAGCATTTTATGTGCCTAGGTTCGTGGCTACTGCTTTTGTCACAGAGATTCTTTTGTTACTGTGCACTTCATAAGTGACAATCGTAATGTAGCAGAGGGACCTATAAACTGTCATCAAAGAGCTGCTTGCAAACTGCATGGTACCAGTTAGTAACTTTTGTTTTTTCCCAGTTATTCATTATCCTGATGCTGCTAAAAAGATTTATTTGGGTGGAAATACATTTGTAATGTTAAAGTCAGTGCTAGCCACTGTGTTATGTTCTGAATCCTGAGTTTGTGCTTTTCCAGACCAAGCACTATTTAAACATTTTATATACACACTGTTTTACATGTACGATTCAATGTCTCTATATGCGTGTGATGTAAAGTGCTCTGACATCCTACAATTGTATGAGAGATGCTATAAAACAAATGAAATACATGTGACAGAGGAGCTATTACTTCAATATAAAATACTAAGGGCCAGATGTACGATCCGTTTTTATATGCGTGAACGGGTTCGTGAACCCGCTTTCACATGCAAAAACGTATTGGGCCATGTACATTGCCTATTTCGCGAGTCGCAATTTGTTTGCGACTCGCTAAATAGGTTTTGCAACTTGCTATTTGGAAGGGGCATTCCCTTCCAAATAGCGAGTCTTAAAACCATGTACAAATGTTTTGCGGTCGCAAAACACTTGCAATTACCACTTACTTCAAGTAGATGGTAATGCATTTGCAAATGGGAAGGGGTCCCGAGGGGACCCCTTCCCCTTTGCAAATGCATGCAAAATATTTTTTTTAAGGCAGGCAGAGGTCCTAGGGACCTCTGCCTGCCCTTAGAAAATGAAACAAAATGTTTCATTTCCTTTTTTTTTTTAAATGCATGGTAAATATTTAAAAGCAGTCCCAGACATGGTGGCCTGCAGAGCCCAGCAGGCACCATACCTAGGAGGGCTGGCATTCCCAATAGGCTCGCAAATTGCGAGAGGCTCATTAATATTAATGAACCTCGCAATTTGCGACCCTGTTGGGAATCCGAAACAGTGTTAAACACACTGTTGTACATTTCATTTAGCGACTCGCAATTTGCCACTCGGAATGTGTCACCAATTGCGAGGCGCTAAATGAAATGGTCCTACATCTGGCCCCAAAATCCTTAGGGGCAGATGTACAAGCCCCTTGCTCCTCTTTTACGCCACCGTTGCGTCACTTTCGTGATGCAGTGGTGGCGCAAACGATGTGCCATGGTGCAGGGTATTTACAACGTGATGCATCTGAGAGATGCGCCACGTTGTAAAGCCCTGGGCCAGAAGGAGGCGTTCCGGCGCAGGAACGCCTCCTAAAAGTGGCTGAGTGAAATCTACAAGATTTCACTCAGTCACTTTGGGGCCCGTGCTGCGTGAAAACCATGCGCCTGCTTGAAGCAGGTGTAAGGATTGACGCAGCATTAGATTCGGCCCGCCAGAGTATTGCTGGAGCTGTGTCGCGCTTGCGACGTAACTCCAGCAATGAGCCACCTTTACGGCACAGATGCGTCATGCATCTGTGCTTTTTTGCCCCATGAGGCGCAGCATTGTAAATGCGGCGCATCAATGGTGGCGGAGGCATGGCGCACAATAAGTGGCGCATCCCTCCTGATATGCATGGATGTGTCACTTATTGTAAATCTGCCCCTAGGTACTTTGAGTATTTGTTTTGTGTGCACACATGTGTATTTTTTTCGAATTACTGTTTTAATATTTGAAATTTACCTCCTACAAATTGCTTGGGGGTCCCCGGCTTCAAGTGGTGACTCAATGGGGGTCCTCAGGAGTCAAAAGTTTGGGAACCACTGCTTTAAAGAGTTTATCGAAGCAATTAAAAGGTCCGCTACTTAGTCCCCTATTGACAGTAATTAAGGCCAAGCTGCTTCCAACAATAGCTTATGGCAGTGTGTTACATCACGGCAGAAGCGCCAAGCTTCTAGACAAAATTCAAACAAGTGTCTACAAGCGAATCTTTAATTTACCCTGTAACGCTTCACCGGCACAGGTTCGGCTTGAGTTCGGTCTGCAGTCTCAAGAACTGCAAAAAAAATATGAGACCGTCAAGTTTTGGTATGACATCTGGATGCACAGGGAAAAAGAAATTAACTCTGCAATGTGGGAAGCAATGCAAAACAGCCCCGATTCTCTATACACTAAGTTTTTAAAAACTTCCCTAGAAACCACCGAACTAACATCCCTGTGGAACACCATGCTACCTGTATCGTCTTTCAAGTTGGTAGCTAAAAAAGCGGCAAACAGTCACTCTATGATTAATGATAAGTCAATCCTCAGCCACCACTCACATGCCTGGATGATACTTCAATCATACAACAAGCCGAAACCAGTGGCCTATTTAGGACTTGCCATTCCATTATACATCAAATTAAAATATCTTAGTATAAGGATGGGCAGCCTTCCAACCAACGCTGAACAACCGGACTGGAGCACCTCAGGCACCAAGGAGTGCGACCTATGTGGTGCCAGAAAACAAGACTTTATGCATCTGATTTGCATCTGCCCGGCTTTGGACCAGGAATGTCGGAGCTGGTTAAAGGCCAAGTTAAATGAGCACGGAATACGTACTTGCCGCTCTGCTATAATATATGTCCTCTGTACAGCGGACCCACAATTGATCTGTAGAACAGTCAAATTTATTAAGAAGTTTAAGCATAAAGGAACATTTAATGTACAGAACCAAGAAATAACTTCAAACTATACATGGACTTGATACTGATTTTAATTTTCAATCAAGCACGTAAACTGATCAATTTTAAATGATGTATTTTACCTTTGTAATGGTTTTTATTAACTACACAATAAATGTTTAATTCTTAATTCTGTCTATATGCAGGGGTATCCAGACTAACAATAGCCCCTCCCTTTTCAGCTGGTTTTATGGTGATAGTCATTCAATTTGAAGCTTGTGAATATGATTCAAAACCGCTTTTTCAAAGGTAAATATTGCACACAATAGTATGTTCAAGAGAAGGGTAAAGTTAGATGGATTTCTAAGGTCAGAGTCATCAGTTGATTTTCATGGAGGTTTGTCCTGAAAAAATTAAAGCAGGTGGATCCTTCTAAAGAAATGTGCAAGTTCACTATTGAGCCTGAAATCATTATCTTTTGGAGTAGGTACAAAGCCCAATCCTTTATTAAGGCGTTGTTGCCATGGAAAGGCATGCGGTTTTTGCTGTTGGGGGCCCGTAGCGGCCTCCCAGGATGGTGGGTGGGTAGGGGGTACCCATCGGGGTACCTACGGTACCCCCCCTGTATTGGCATGGACAAGTTGGCAGGCACCGTGCAGTGCCTGTCACCTTGTGCATGCCAAGGCACAACATGCATTCCCAGGATTGTGGTGGGCGGTGGTGTGAACACCGCCCACCACAATGCTGGGAAAGGGGGATGCCACCACCAGGGTGGTGGTGGCATCCTAATTGCAGGTGCGGGACCACCACACCCCTGGCGGACGGTCCTGCATACCGTTACAGTGGCATCGTAATGGTACCCAAAGTAACTGTGCCCTAGAGTGACACACTGTGGACAAAGCTGGTACATTATCAACATCAGTGTCAGTGCATTCCACACCTGTTAAGCCACCACAGGCCCCAATTAAGGATGTTTTGCCTTGCAGTAATCGTTTTGCCCCTCTGTCTAGCTGGATGAATTATCAGGCTGTGATAGTAATATTGTTACTTACCCATGGCACTTGACACTTCTGTTTTCACTGGTATACACCCGTTACAACGGATCTTTTAGTCCGCAGACCCATTACAACGCGACCATTACTCCGCATACCATTACAACGCATTGCGCTGGGGGGGCGCTCTAGGATAGGGAATAAGTATAATTTACTATCCAACACCTTCCCTAGGGTCCACGGGGACTGGAGTTAGAATAGTATATTATACTTACCACTATCCAGCGCCCCAAGGCGCTATGCGTTGTAACGGTATGCGGAGTAAAAGTCGCGTTGTAATGGTCTGCGGAGTAAAAGTATGCGTTATAACGTCATACATCCGTTTTCACTTCCCCTGGCCAGGGCCATTATATTGCTCTTATCTCAGATTTAAAATCTGAAGTGAGGGTCGTAAAATCTATGGCCTCATCATTGGTCAATTCTATGAATCAACTTTTAGCCTTTAGTAAAGAGATGTGGTTATTCAGCCAATAAACTCAGCTGCAACCATTGCTAGCCCATCTGCCACCCCATCCAATCAAATGGCGATTCCTGAGAATATGGGTCCCTTTTGTCCAATGGGCTGTGCATCCATGGTTAATCCTCCAGATACGTGGTTCCATGGACCCTTGACCAAAACAAGGCAATTTCTATCACTCCAACTGCTCAGTCCCTAGGAGTTCATGTTGGAGACATCATTCTGGCCGGTTTTCCTCCTTCTTTTCCCACTGAGACTTTTCTCCGTCATGCATCTAACACTGCTCTACTTTACATCAAAACTAAACTGAGTCTATCATGGTAAATAACATCCCTAAGTTTACCACAGAGGTTAGTTATGAAGGGGAGGAATCCATAAAGAACAAGGCGACCCACAGGATGCTCCCTGTTAGGGGCTTTTGCTCACTTATTGTCAACAACATTATCAGTGCCAAAAGGATATTTGGCCTTAATCCCAACTTTCATATGGTGGTACTGATTCTTAGTACCAAGGCTATGGTTGATAAACTTGTGGCCCTCGATGTCAGTCCAACCCCTACTAGCTATTCTAGTATGAAATTCAAGTTCCCTAGGTCTGTCCAGCCTACTGATAAGAAACCCTGTATGGTAACTGTTTATTCCATCTCACATCTAGTGACAACGATTTACTTAGGTGGGTGCCTGTTCCACTTATCGCTTCATCATCTTTATTGTCACTAAATCCCATGTAGCCTTATACTCCATAGGATGATGGGCGTCTGATTACTTAAATAATTGTAGGCCATCTGCGGATTTGACTTTGTCTAATTCCAACTTTAATTCTACGCCTATTAGTGTGCCCACCCCTAATGGTCCCAACAATCATGACTTTGCTCCTGTCTTAAATAACACCATTTTGCTTGGTCTAATAATGGTGTTCCAAATAAGAGGTCTGTAATCTCTAAGTCCAGTGAGCTGTCTCTTGTTCATGGAATGTGCTTGGGCTCAGATCTAAAGTAACCCTACCTGGCTGAAATCAATTAATGGACAGTTATGACGCCTGTCTATACAAGGGACCTGGTCTCTTGATTCAATCCACAGTCCAGGTTACCTTAATTTTTTTGTTCCTACAGTTCCCAGTCAGAAGGCTAGAGCCTCTATTGGATTAGCCATTTGGGCCAGAGCCTCACTAAAATGCCTAATACGCCAGCTCAGTGTTAACTCAGCAAACATATTGGGTATTCAGTTGAATACTGGTAGTAATCACGGCATCATCGTCCTGAACGTCTACGCTACAGTGGTCAGTGGTGGTGTGGTACCACAAACTCCACAGTCCCTTAAGAGTTTTCTTGAACAGTGGACTCATCAGCACTACATCACTTTGGTGCCGTTTGCACTAGAGAGCAAGCTATACTTTCAGTTTCGAGTGGGCACCATTGAGAGCGTTCATTCCTAACTGAACGGGTGGGGGAGCTTTTGTGTGCCCAGCTTGTAAGTTTTTTTGAGGAGAATGTGCCACATGTCTACTTTTTTGTCCAGCCTATGTTTCCTATGACAGTACCTGGTTAGCTTCCATCTATAGGTTGCTAGGTGTACACAATCATTAGACTGCCCTTCGTATTCTTAGGGCAGATTGTCACCCAACTGTCGCCATCTCTGTTGCCAAATATTTGGGAGCTATGTGGGTGATTAGAAGGAAGGCTTTTTTCCCCCTGCAGTCTCCTGACATTGTTTGTACCATTTTATAAGGTACTATTTTCTTGTTTGAGCTATATGCACTTGTTTCTGCAACATCAGTGTTTTAATAAAATACAGAATAAAACAATGAAATAGAAAATAACTCACAAACACAACAGCACATCACAAAGACACAAATGAAACAAGACAAAACAATTCATCATTACAGAATGTAACAATGAAAGTAGCATTTAACACAACAATTTATCAACCGTGACTGGAGCAGCATTCTTTTTTCTACAGCAGAAAAGTTGGACGCTTTTTGAGAATCCTTGGTTTGACACTGAATCATATACTTAAATTCTACAACATATTGATTATGATACAGAAGTTGAAGAAAAGCAAAAACATTGTTGCATTTTGTGACCAACAATTGTTTGCCTTTTTTTGCATCCTTGAAAAAAATAATTAATCAAGTCTCGTGAGACATCTTTTGATTGTGTAGCCACAAAATACTTGTGTCGTGTCAAAAGAGCATCAAACTATCCATAATATATTTTTCATTAATCTGCTCTGACAAATCACGAGAAATACTCAGGGAAATGATGCATAAAGTATTCTGTGATTTACAGTCTGCTTATAAAAAAGTCATCACCCACAAGTTTCAAAGAAATATTGTCTGGGAAGCATCATGCATCATAATGAGATAGACACAGAATGAGGAGGAAACCATTTTTATAAGATCCGAAAAAAGAAAGTAATTTCTCTTCATTCATAATGTGAGCATTGCAGAGAAACTTAACTGCAGGTGCTGGCAACATATTCTAGGAGCCTGAGACTCTAATATACAGCGGTGAGCACATGTGACTTGCTTACTCTTGGAGTACTCCTAACTTCCTATTGCTTTCCAGAAGTCAGCCACACGTGCTTCAAGTTCTTTGTTAATCAATTCATTAGTATTAGTTTACAAGCACAAAGGTAATGAAAGAGCAGTACTTTTGTCGTGTTGATGCACTCTGCCCCAGGTGTAATGAGCAGGGGGTGGGATTCATACACATGCTTTGGAGCTGTCCTAGGCTGGGTACCTACTGGCGAACAGTTAGCGAGCTGCTACGGAGCTGCACGGACCGAACCATACCCTTTGACTGGCCCGAGTACATCCTACACCATTTTAAGAGATCCCCCAAAGATAAGGTGACATCCCGCTTTTTAGATCTGGGGCTGGTGGTAGCAAAGCGCCTCTTTACAAGAAGGTGGAAGGCGCATGACCCGCCATGTGCACAGGCATGAACTTCCTCATTTCAGGCATGGGTCAGGGCAGAGTGGACCGCCATACGCAGAGAGGAAACGATGGAGCTCCGAAAGGAACCCATAGCGGAACACTGGGAGAAAATGCTTAGTACATTACAGCAGACTGACCGGGAGGGAGGCACGAGAGATGTGGAGGGGATGGAAATCTCACGTGCGGATGGGTGCAAGCCACAAGCCGTTCTCCTGCCAGGGATAGTCTGCGATGTTTAACCCCTGCTCCACTGTGGCGCAAAGGCAGCCGAGCCAGTGTAGTCATAGATGAGGGGCGCGCGCAGTGATGGGCGGGGGCAGAGGGTTGGGGCCGGGGGGAGACAGGGGGCAGACAGAAGGAGAATCGGAGTCTTCGTGAGGGGTTTTGCTACCACAGTTAATGTTTTTCTGTTTCATATATATACCATCTGTTTCCAAGCTCAAGATGAAAGGTCAGCCCTGAACTGCACGGACTACTGAGCGGCTAGCACTCTGGCTCTTTGGACAACCTAGGTGTCTGCATCCGGGCGGGCGAGCTACGTTCAGACCATTTTAGACGAATACCTTATGTATTATTCAGTATTTAGCTTGAATACTTGCACCATTGTATGACATGTTGCTAATGCACTTACGATAATCGTGTATCTGCCATCAAGCTTTTGTGAACGATGTTTGTAACGTAGAGAGTAACTATAAAAAAAACAATAAAAACAGATTTGACAAAAAAAACAAAGGTAATTAAAGAGCAGTTGGATATCTTGACTGCAACAATGTGTTCATTGTATAGTGGGAATATTTGCTTTGTGTTGAATTTTATATCTGCAAAAGGGTAAAATGAACTGATACAAAATTATCATATAGCACTAGTGAGGATATGGCACTGCTCAGTTTAAGGGAGTTTTGAAACACCCTTTAGAAAAGGGTAAAATAGCTCAGTGGACTGTCACACGTTTTTGTACTATACCAGTGTAAACTGAGGGTCGCCTGTTTTAATCTTGTCAGGACCAACTCTGCTATTCATCTTTTCATTAGTGAAAGTAAATTGTAAAGACCACTCATAGATCAGCAGGTTAGTGAAGTAGTCTTCATTGTAGAAATTACCCTGACACCTTAAAGCCTCTTCTCAGTACAACAGTTCGCCTCCAACTGTCTTTCCAACCGCAACCCTCGCCCAAGGTTCCATTCCAGAACTAGTGGACATCACAGGACCCTGAATGAGGGCTCACAACCAGTGAGACAGTGCGAGGCAGGTCAAGAGATCAATACAAGGTGTGGGAGCACGAGCATATAAAATACAAGTGAACAACTAAATACAACAGAAGTCCTCAGAAGCTCAATGCATAACTGTTATAATTGAAATATACCCTCTTGTTAGGGAGCAGTCAGATAGCCAGTTCATGTAGCTGAACATGTTGTAGATTTATTGAAGAAGTTATAGCTTAGGTTACAGGCTGCAAGGTACATGGTAAATACCCAACCAGGAGCAGTGTCCTCACTGCTCGGCCCACTCTTTTCAGGGATACGACAGGAAACCATAAACCTAATGGCAAGCAGATTCCCCATTCACAGGCCACTTTCGGACAATCCACTTATTGCTTTTCTTCTCCTGAATTTGGGAACACTTTCTCAGGCTGCAGCCCTAAAATCTGGAAATTCCTCCCCTTCCTACTACCAGCAGCCATCTCTACTTTGCTGCTTTCAAATCTTCTCTGGCACAGCAAACATCTTCCTTTCCTTGAATGGTAACTGTTCTTCATTTTTCCTAATTTTTTCTTCTTATCCTTACCCAATCTCTGGTTCTTACCACACTCTTCTCTTTTTTTTTTTTTGCACTACCTTAAGATTTAGGGGCATATCATCAAGAGACGGCAATAAATAACGCAAAGCGCGATTTGCGCTTTTTTATTTAGCGCCATCTATCTCTGGAATTGATTGCCCTGGTAGCGCGTTATTAACAACGCGTTTCTTCAGGGCGATAAAAATACCAGCGATAGCAGGGAAATCGCAGTTTTGCAGGGAACATCGCTGGTTTTCCAGCGATGTTCTCTGCAACACAGCGATAACCTTGATGATACGACCCTGTGGTCGTATCAGCATAATCCAAACCCAATGTTAGGGATAGGTGAGTCTGCATTTTAGCAGACGTTAGTTTTTGGCGAAAACAGCGTTTTTCACCAAAAACTAACGTCTGCTTAAATGCTGGGGCAGCCTTGTAAATACCTCGATGTGCACATCAGCAATATTTGCAAGGTTGTACTGCCCAGTGACGCTCACTTTGCATCTCATTAGAGATGCACAGGGAGGCGTCGGGTTGTAGTGTAGTTCCTATTATCCCAATAGGCTCTGCGCATTGGAATAATACCTTCAATAGTATAGGCCTAGACCAGACGTTAACTAGGTCTTCTACTGTCGATATTAGACTTAAAGTTTTGGGTTTGCCAGCTAGCTCAGAGTTCACTAGAAACTTTCTCGAATAGGCAAGGAGGAGTTGAACCTCCCTGGATAGACAAGAAGGGATTTAGTTTCTGACAACCATAGAACATGACAACTTTGCTCTCCCCTAATTAAGAGTGTATCTCTAGAGTTGTGTGAAAACAAAAGACAACTTATTTTACTCAGTCAGTACGTGCATTCTTAGTCTCACCAGATTGTAGAGAAAAGGAAGAGACGGGCGTGTTCAATAAAAGATGTTATTTATTGATCAGTCTCTTTTCTCATACAAGAGAAATGAATCGATATTATCGCAATACTTATGGTTAAGTAAAGTGCATACAATAAAAGCAGAAGTATAAAATAATACTGTAAAAACATTTATATGGTTTCTAAGCCATATGGTGGTTTAAAATGGATAAAATAGATACATACATATAAACATTTGACTAATCGTACTCAACTGGTGTTTCTAACTACGCCTACCCCAGTGTACCTGACCTAAGCCTAATACGTGGGCGGGAATAGAAAGTAGCAGTTTAAGTTAAGTTTGTTTTGCCAAGTGACTGACTCAAGAATTCTCTGCAAGGGGTTATTCAGTTCTGTACCTGGAATCTAGGATGGTTGAGGGATGGTATCTCTCGTCTCTGGTCTCGATATTCCAGGCTGCCTGCGAGGGCTACCCGGAAGGGCCGGAGCTGGATTTCTCGGCAGGAGAAAGCAGCGTCTCGTTCTCAGCGCGTCAGGAAGGCGGGGCTGCGCCAGCGGGGTCTGCTCTGCTCTGGGCTTCGGCAAGTCTGGCTGCTCCGATCTCGTCACCACCGCGTGTGTTTGCTTAAGGCAATACCGGTAATATTTATACCTGTAAGGTGCCGAGATTGACGTAAGGATGGACATAGATACGTCAATAAGGATGTCATACGAGCTGGTCGTTAGCACATTCTTTTGCTGAAGTTCTCGGTGAAATCAAAACAATGGCCGCAGGGTTTTTCCCAGGTTGTCATAGGTTTGATTTGTTTTGAGAACTCCGTATGCCTTATCAGGGGCTGGAGGAATATCGCTTGTCTAATTAGATTGCAAGCGTTATGACCTAATCAGATAACACGTTCCTGTGCCGTAGTGTGGCTTCATCAGATAACGGTTTCTGCATCATGGGATGGCTGCTAGTTAACTTGTTAACCAGAACAGGGTCAGGAATAGGGGGATCGATACAGAACCTATAGGAATACATCACACCCACTCCACGCTAACTATGGCCATATTTACGAATCTAGGCATAGTAAAAACATACTGTAGAGTATCGTGTATACCTTACCACCCGAAAATACATATAATGCATTTCGAAATTATCTAATATACGGAAAAAGCAGTCACATGTATTATATGCACTCACGCTGTAGAATAATGCTAAAGTAATCACGCATATGTATACACTATTGCTAAGTTGTATATGAGAATTTACACATGAAATGGCTCTTAATACAGAAAAAAAGTTCGAGACCACTTCATCACAGAATAAAAATAATTATGAACATACCAGCGGGCAGCTAATGTCTATAAAGTTTCTAAAAATAGAAATTTTAGTTCTCTAAGAATAGTTCTTACTTTAAGCAGATGATTAGTGTCCCGAAAAATCGTAAAAATATTTTGGGGCTGCTGAAAAAATTGCTGTCCGTGAACTGGAGGGGAAATTGTTCATGTTACTTTATTATTAAAGTTGAAGGCCAAATTCAGGGTGTTGGGAACGCCGTGTGCTAGCTTGCTCAAAAGTCTCTATTTCTGCTCTGGTGAGAACATCATATCATTTATACTGTCGAAAAAGCTGTCAACAGCTTCCTGGGAGAGTTCCACTAACTCGGAAAAAGGTGTAACCATGCATTCGTGCGCATGATTGTCTCCATTGACGTTTTGATTAGTATTGCTGACAGAAGGTCGTACCTGATCGATGCTGCTTTCATCTTGAACTTCACACCCCTTAATCGTAGTGGTGAAGTTTCCACGAATGCCGTCATCAGGATTGGTAGCCGTTGACGGCAGCACAAAGCATGAGCCTTTATCGGACTCAACAATGTCTCTGCATCCATTGGCGCATCCGATTGTAGCGTCAGACAGGTGTCCAACACGCATTCTTCTCCGCACAGCAAGCACCTTAATACAGGTAAAACACATCGATGCCACATTGGTCGAAATGAAAGAAACCAAGTCATGTTCAGGTCTCTAAGCCGGGATAGTCCCAGGATTTTTGATATCCGGTCCCGGTATCCAATGGCTCGGATTGTTTCTTCCCTTGTCGCAGGTGTTTTGTCTGTGACACGGTTTGCCATAACGAAATATAAGGACTAAGAATAGGATTCCTGCAATTAGTCCCAAAATGAGGGGAAGTCCGCCAAAAATCGAATGGACGAAATCTGGAAAAATACCCAGTATGGCTTTGAATGGTGTTAATGCCATTGAAAATACTGTCTTAAATACTTTTGAGACTCCACTGGTATCAGAAATATTTAAGATTTCATTCAGGATTTCTGCGAAATGTATGGGGGAATTAGTTGATAACAATGAGTGAATCTCTGCAGTCGTCCTTGCGACTAGGAGATCATACGTTTCTTTTGATGACGTGAGTCTGGTCGGCGTCTGAAGAAGCACTGTTTTCATTCTGCTTAAAGTATCTATTCGAATAGAAGTAATTTTCAAGTTAGGCAATGCCCTTGCCTCCCTGTCTGGAAAGGAGCTGGGGAACAATAAGCGTCCACAGCACTTGACCTTCGCAGTCGTAGTTACGAGATAAGGAGTCTCGAGCAGAAGACTACAACATCTGCGGTCCACAATTAGAATGTAACTCCCATTATAGAGTCTTTGAAAAAATGGTTCTATCTCTGTTGCAGGTGTGCCTAGCTGGTGACATGAAAGGTTATTTGAGTTCCCTTCACAGGCTCCATGCAAACTAATTCCGTTACACAGAAGTGTACCGCTTAGTGACATCGCACAATTATTGCCACTAAGAAACACTTTCTGTCCTTTATTACTGACACATGCATGTGAATAGGGCAAATTCCATGTTGTCTTAATGTACCCTTTTCCCAGTTTTTCGTACATGCCAGCCTGTATATATTTTTGGCAGTATTGAAACCTGAAGGTTGATATTGGAATATTAATTATCCCATGTATTATCCATTCACTGACAGGTCGTTCTGACATTGTCACTAGTAATCTCTCGAGTTTCTCAATGCTCAGGATTGTATAATCAGCACCCTTCGGTGCCATACTGATTTGTTTATCAGTAAGGTTAAAGATATTGAATAGTGACGTTGTGTTGATTAAACGCCAAGGCACATAGCCTGAACGCAGATTTTGTAACGTCCAGCCAAGCTGTACAATAGAACGCAATTGACACTGACCGTGTTGTAACAACAGTAAGTCTTGCGATATTATGTCGATTGCTGAAGACACAATGCTGTCCAAAGAAAAAATTCTGGAGGACAGAGTCATTAACCCATTGTCCACTACAGAAAGTGATTTTTCCAAATTAATATGGTCAATTTCCCGTATACTTTCTGCTGTCTCAATTAGAGTAACCTTCCAGGCCTCGTTGTAAGCTGCATATACAGAGGCTGCTATGAAGCGTTTTTGACGCTGTTTGCGTGGTCCCATAATGAAATCACGCAAGTCAGCACCATCAGTAAGTAAAGTTAGGTGTTGCTTAATTTCTGTCAGTGTGGAAGTTTGTAGCCATTGAAGGCAGAGTTTGCCCACACTGTAGGTGGTTATTATCCCTGGGTGTTGTCTTTGGGAATATCTAGGGTCTGGCCTGGTCAATGTGAACCCCTGTGTTTTGTTCAGGAATCTATCTTGACAGTTATTAGTATCTGTGGGCCAGATTAACCATTGTTTCCAATCAGGATGTGTTCTGTTTTGGTTTAATACATAGTTTACGTCTATCTCTTCATCTGTAGAGCTATTGCTGTTTATAGTTGGCTTTGGAATAGACGGTTTATTTAAGTCTTTGATTTTGGCTAGGCCAAGACAGGTAGTTTGTTGAACAGTGTCATTTAAACATATAATTTGTTCTGGGATCATGCAGGCTCTAAACAATGATTCTATACCTTGTACTTGCCATTCTTTTGTACCCCAAACACTTTTTACTTCAACATTTTTGTCCCAATAATCAAAACCAAAAGTATTCATTTGTTCAAAAAATGAGTCTGAATATATCAATTTCGTGTTTGTTAGCATGGTCTTTGTTCCTGTCTTATTTGACAATTTGAAATAAAATGTTTCAGCATTACTTGTGTTGAATCCTGAAAAGTATGAATATTTGTCATAAAAGGTTCTTGAGCTTCCTTTTGGAGGGGTTGCACAATGTTCCCATTGATTATAATTTAAAACATTTCTAGGTTGTGCCGATTTATGTTAAAAATGGTCACCATAGTGGTTGTAACAGTACATACTATCATAATTAGTCGAACCCTGCAAATAATCATGTTTGGTAAATTTAGCAGACATCACTAAGTCAGACATCATATTATTTATACTTTCAAAGTCCCAATCATCAGCAAATGAGCTTGCTTTTACAAAGTCACTTAACGAGATCTTGATTTGGTGTGGATATTTCAGGATTTCAACCGGACCATAAATTTCGTAGTCAGTATTGTCCCATGCTACCCCACCCGGTATAGGATTGGCTGTGAAGTTGACTGAAGAAAGTTCTCTTTTCTCGACGTGTGAAGATGTGTGTGGTTTGAGGATCAAGTTGATTTTCTGACTTGCTGTGTCCATTTTAGCATATTTTCCCTCAATGAAGCGTCCCAAAGTTAGTACCATGATGAGCCAAAGTATGAGGATAAATGCACCAAAGCCCACCCAAAATTCAATCCATGGAGAAATTAGATATGTTTCTTTCAGTTGTTTCAAAAGTTTTTTAGCTTTATCTTTAAAGGTTTTTGTTGATGGCTGTGTTTTTGATTCACTGAGGTCTTCAGAGGAATCATCGAAGTTTATGAAGTAGCCGGATGCAGTTCTGTCAATTGTTCCAATTGCTTCAGGATTACTGTTTCTTGCATATTCGTTTGTTACTTCATTGTAGGTTGGTGTGTCTCTACTAAATGTTTTTATTTGGGTTGTTAGAGGTCTGAGTTCCAATGCATTGTTGCATAGTCCTTGTTGTTGTTCTGTAGGCGTTTCGAATGTGATTAGCCTCTTAGATTGAACCTCTGTGTTTGTAGCAAATCTTGGTGTTCTACTACTTATTGGGAGTCCACTTGGCCTACTGTTTGTTATCGGCCACATGATTGTGGTTTTACCAGGTCGATGGATACAACTCGGTTCTCCTTTTTACCAGCAAGCGGCGGTAGTACAACTGATCTTGTCCCATTGATAGACAAGACAGGAACTGCTTTTCTGTAAGAAGGCCCAAATTCCTTCTTTACCGCGATCTTTTCTCTGACTAGATCCCCGACTTTTGGAATCCAGACAGGTCTTGCTGGGACAGGTGGTGGTTCTTCAGTGGTTGTTGGCTGCTGTTTCAACTTTATGTTGCTCAGGTCTTTTCTTGTTTTAAGTCCTGCAAAATAGCCAAACGATCTTTGATATCAAAGCATTTTTCCTTCACCACTGAAGTCTGACTGTCAAGATCTAAGACTAACATCCTAGTTCCAAACAATAATTCGTACGGACTGAATCCCTTCAGAGAATTTCTTGGCAGGTTGTTTAGACTACGTTGGACACTTATTAGATGTTTGACCCACCCAGCTCCCGAACCTAATACCTTTGCTGTTATAGATTGCTTTATGTCACGGTTTTTTCTTTCTACAATTCCGTTCCCCTCAGGGTGAAATGGACAAGAGTACCGCAATGCAATGCCCATGCTGGTCATGGCCTCCTTATAAGCTCGAGAGCTAAAAGCAGGACCCTGGTCAGAATGCAGCATGCCAATTGCGTATGTGCCGATAAAGACTCGCAAATCTTTTATAACAGTTCTGGCGTCAGCCGATCGCTGGGGCCACATCCATATGAATCTCGTGCATGAATCCACTGCGACCAGGATGTATTTATATTTACCATCCCTTTGTAAGGGACCAGAGTGGTCCAGATAAACACAGGCTAATGGTTTATCTGAGATTAGAAGGGGCGTCTGTGCTGGTCGTCTCATCGTTGATACTTTCATTCTCTGACATATTTCACATTCTAGAACATAGTTCTGTGTTTGTCTTCTCATTTGCGGCCACCAGTATCTCTGTTTTAATAATGATACTGTGGCAGAGACGCCAGCATGTACAGAAGCAAGCCCTTCGTGTGCCGCTATGATTAGTCCTAACCTATGTTCCGTGTTTGGAATTGCCCTATCCCCCACTCCAGGGATTCGAGCAAAAGGAACATTGTTTGCATCAGTTATGTATGAATATTTTACTGGAAAGCCTTTCGGGAGTGTTTCTATCGAATCCTTTTCTGTAGCGCTGACAGCCTGTAATATTTCGCTGTCTATTTTTGTTTTTGACCGTGTGATGGCAGCTACGGAAGCCGTTTGCACAGCTGCCTTCGCGGCCTCACCAGCCAATGAATTCCCTGCAACGTGAACGCCATCACGTTGATGACTCAGTGTATGTATCACGTGAGTCTTTGGTAGTTCTTTCTGTAAAAGAACTACTTGTTCCCAGAGCATTTTATGCTTGATTGTGCCTCCTTTTGCATCCTTAAAGCCATTCTGAAGCCAGATCTGCAAGTATTCATTGTAAGACTGAACGCAATAATACGAATCGCACACTATGAGTGTGGGGAATTCTCGATCGGTATTTTCAAGCGCCATCTTGAATGCCAGTAGTTCAGCTCGCTGAGCTGTACAATCTCCTAGAGATTGTGTTTTAGTGATAGCTGGTTTAAATTTCCCTTCGTGCCAGCGACCTTTAACAATCGCGCAAGCAGCACTGTAAGCTTGTTTACCCCCCACTGCGGGTTGTGCTGATCCGTCTGTATATATTATACAGCCGTAATGTTCTAGAGGCAGAATTTCGGTCGGCGGAGGACATTCAAATTCGTATTGGAGAAATTCTTGTGTTTTTAAGTTGGGATCAAATTCGCATACCACGTCTGTTGCAGCAAGAGAATTAGCCCATTGTATCCATCTCAGATGGAGCGCTTTAGCATTTGGAATGCTTGCTTTTGTTACAGCCTCTAGGGCTGGTATCGGTGTTACGATTATTATTCGTTTTTCTTGTGCCAGGGCTCGTTCTTTCGCTATAGCTGTCTTTATTGCAGTTAGAATTTTTTCCGTTGGGCTAAATTTCATTTCAGCTTTAGTGTACAAGTGTGATTTGAATGCAATTGGTGCCTTTTCTCCCTCATTAGAGGTCAGGTATGTGAATCCGCATCTTCCTGGGATGACTCGAATCACAAGATTGCGTGTGTTATCACGTGTTTCTAATTTTGTTTTAATTAACATATCCGTTTGTAAGGATCTCAGAATTTCTGTGTGTGTTTGAGTCCAATTAGTTCTTTTAAAATCTGGTTTTATTAGATCATAAAGGGGCTTGAACCTTTCTGCGTAATTTGCAATGTATGTTCTTCCGAAATTTAGGAAGCCTAGAATTGACTGTAGGTTTTTTAGTGTTCTAGGTGCTTGGAGTACGGCACATTTCTCTAGGAAATTGTCTGCCAGGCTTTTTCCTTCACTTGATAATTCATATCCTAAGAACAGGACTGTTAGATGGGCTATTCTAGATTTTTTAAAGTTGAATTTGTAACCCTCTGCTGCGAACCCAAGTATTATGGTGTTCACTCTCTTCAAGTGAGTATCCAAGTCATCATCTTTTAGGTATATGTCGTCGACATAAGATAATGCTTCGTCATCATATGTTTGTAGTAACTCTGTTACTCTCGCTGAGAATAATCCTGAGCTGTTCTTGAACCCCTGGGGTAACCGACAGAATTGTTTTTGAGCGCCATTTATTGAGAACGCAGACAAGTATCTGCTCTCTGGTGCTATATTTTGACAAAAGAATCCATTAGAGATGTCTAATGTTGTTTTGTATTTTTTGCGCACTATGTTATTCATTAGTGCAGCACTATGCGAGTTTTGCACTGCAAAAGTTTTGCAACATGAGTTAAGGTGTCTGTAATCCAAAACTAGACGATATGAATTGTCTGGTTTGGAGACAGGAAACAAAGGGTTGTTCATTTGTGAGGTGCAAGTTTCAATCACCCCATGGTATTCTAATTGATCTAGGATTTCTTTTACCTGTTTTTTAGCTTCTTGCTTAATTGGGTACTGTCTTTGTGCAGTAGGTTGTGTTTTTAACTGGATTTTGTGAGGAGGAGAGTCCTCATCCCATCCTACGTGATTTTTATATAAAGCAGGAGCTTGAGCTACTGCCCACTTTCTGGCAAGTGTGTATTTTTTATGAATTGGGATATGATTTGAGAAGGCAGGCATAATTATTTCTTCGCCATGAGGGCAGTCCCTGACAAACTCTGGTGGCCAGTCTTTTTCAGCTAGAAGGATGTCATAGCCCTTGGAGAGATTATCCCAAAATAGTCCCCTTATTTTTCTAGTCTTATCCCCTTCTATACGTAAAGTTATTTCATATATTTTGTGAGGTTTGCTAACTCTGGTGTCTGCAGTTTCCACTTGAAGGTATTCATTCGTGTCCACTGTCTCCAGATGATTCATAAGGACTTTGCGAGCTATGCTCACTTCTGCTGCGCTGTCTAGCATTGTCTGAGCCCATTCTCCGTTTTTCAGTTGTGTCCTCAGTATTCTCGGCATTGTTAAGTACTTTAATACTGGCTACCTTCTTTTTTGGAAATTGTAATTTCTTTTTTAGATGAGCAGGTTCCTTGTCTTTGGACTTGGCGTGCTCTTCTCTTTGTTCTGATCGTCCTCTTCTTTCCGATTTCTGCGAGGAAGTCTGAAAAGATTGAGAGGGGCGTGTATCAATTTCTTGATATCTATCAGGTTTCTTTATATTATCCCTATTTCTAAGGTTGTATTTTTTCCCAGAGGGCTCACTTTGGGGAGACCTGTGTCCTTGGTTTGGAGATTTTTCTCTCCACCGAGGAGACCTTCCTCTGGACTGGAATTTCTTTTCTTTAGGATTGGATTGTTTGTTTCCATCCCAGTTCTTTTTTTGTGATGTTAAATTATTATTAAAAAATACTTTTTCAGGACTTTCAATCAGTCGGGGTTTTACTGGTATTCCACCTAAACTATCTCTACCTAGTTCCTCATAGGATTTTTCTATAATTCTGGCAATTTCAGCTGGTTGGTCTGCTATATCTGTTTCTTTTAACCTTTGGCGGATCGCCACGTTTGCTGCTTCTCCCTTTATGTTGGCTAATAGTATTGCCGAGACCTGCTTGAAGTCTTTTAGTAATTTCATACCAAGAGTTAAAGCGGGTTCTGGACCGTATTCATCTTGAATTTGTTTTAGCACATCTGGTATTACCGAGATGGATGGAACACCATGCGTTTTTGTGTAAATGGAAGCAAAGACTGTACCCCAAGTGTCACAGTCCTCCACGTGTGGTGCGATTCCCATTGGAAGACAGATAGTCAGAATCCTGTGTTTTTCCAACGTAGTGGTGTCTGGAAACACCGCCTCTATTTGGGTGATTTTTTGTGCTAACCAGAATGGTATTTGTTCCCGTTTAGCTGGTACTTTACCTAGGCAGGATTGTATGTTCTGTGGTGTAATTTTATTTGTGTTCCCCTGATGAGGGGTCAGCTGTGGAATTTTAATTGCTGGTTGGATTGTTGAAGTCCGCATTACATATTGGACTAATTGTCTATTTACTTTTATTAATTGTTTTAGTTGTATTAAAAGGTTTGCTGCAGACATCTCATCGATGTCTGGATGTGGTGTGTATCCGGCTAGGACCGGCCACGTTGCTCCTGGTCTACCTAATGGACCGAGCCTGGTGATGTGATTATTATGTTTTAGGGCGCCATTAAACAAGAGCAGGTGCTCTTGAAATTTAAGTGGTACTTCCACCGCCTCGAAAGGAGTGTACTCATTAGGAGGTTCCTCTGTTTTGTAATAGTGGAAGACCTTTGTTACAGCATTTGCTGCTGGAAAGTGTATCCATGAATAGAATACCTCTGTCTGCCGATATTCGTGTGCCTCTATTACGAATATGACTGTGCCACCTCTAGGTGTCAGTCCATTTTCTATAAGTTTTAAAGTTATAGATTTTCTTATGTTGACCGCGATGAGTATTATATTCGGGTCTGTTTCTTGCATAGTAATATCAGCTGCTACGAGTTCAGCTGCTATTCTAGCTGCCTCTCTTTCTCCTTCGCTGTCTGACATTTTACTGTCCAGAAGGTTATTCCGTTTGTTTGCAGATCAGGTTTCTTATGGAAACAAAGATTAGATGCACAATATTTTGGAACAGTGTATCCTTCAACGTTGACTAAACCAAGAACCATACATAGGAGTTTCCTCCTGCGAGGTTTGGCGGATATGACCTTTCACCCACTCCAGACGTCTTTGGAGTATTATGGGAAAAAGGGGTCTGAGTGAAAAAGCACGACTGAGTTACTCTAATGTCTTGCGTTAGTTTTATCGCCTTTCCAAACGTTTGGGCGCCATGTAGTGTAGTTCCTATTATCCCAATAGGCTCTGCGCATTGAAATAATACCTTCAATAGTATAGGCCTAGACCAGAGGTTAACTAGGTCTTCTACTGTCGATATTAGACTTAAAGTTTTGGGTTTGCCAGCTAGCTCAGAGTTCACTAGAAACTTTCTCGATTAGGCAAGGAGGAGTTGAACCTCCCTGGATAGACAAGAAGGGATTTAGTTTCTGACAACCATAGAACATGACAACTTTGCTCTCCCCTAATCAAGAGTGTATCTCTAGAGTCGTGTGAAAACAAAAGACAACTTATTTTACTCAGTCAGTACGTGCATTCTTAGTCTCACCAGATTGTAGAGAAAAGGAAGAGACGGGCGTGTTCAATAAAAGATGTTATTTATTAATCAGTCTCTTTTCTCATACAAGAGAAATGAATCGATATTATCGCAATACTTATGGTTAAGTAAAGTGCATACAATAAAAGCAGAAGTATAAAATAATACTGTAAAAACATTTATATGGTTTCTAAGCCATATGGTGGTTTAAAATGGATAAAATAGATACATACATATAAACATTTGACTAATCGTACTCAACTGGTGTTTCTAACTACGCCTACCCCAGTGTACCTGACCTAAGCCTAATACGTGGGCGGGAATAGAAAGTAGCAGTTTAAGTTAAGTTTGTTTTGCCAAGTGACTGACTCAAGAATTCTCTGCAAGGGGTTATTCAGTTCTGTACCTGGAATCTAGGATGGTTGAGGGATGGTATCTCTCGTCTCTGGTCTCGATATTCCAGGCTGCCTGAGAGGGCTACCCGGAAGCGCCGGAGATGGATTTCTCGGCAGGAGAAAGCAGCGTCTCGTTCTCAGCGCGTCAGGAAGGCGGGGCTGCGCCAGCGGGGTCTGCTCTGCTCTGGGCTTCGGCAAGTCTGGCTGCTCCGATCTCGTCACCACCGCGTGTGTTTGCTTAAGGCAATACCAGTAATATTTATACCTGTAAGGTGCCGAGATTGACGTAAGGATGGACATAGATACGTCAATAAGGATGTCATACGAGCTGGTCGTTAGCACATTCTTTTGCTGAAGTTCTCGGTGAAATCAAAACAATGGCCGCAGGGTTTTTCCCAGGTTGTCATAGGTTTGATTTGTTTTGAGAACTCCGTATGCCTTATCAGGGGCTGGAGGAATATCGCTTGTCTAATTAGATTGCAAGCGTTATGACCTAATCAGATAACACGTTCCTGTGCCGTAGTGTGGCTTCATCAGATAACGGTTTCTGCATCATGGGATGGCTGCTAGTTAACTTGTTAACCAGAACAGGGTCAGGAATAGGGGGATCGATACAGAACCTATAGGAATACATCACAGGGTAAAAGAGTGCTAACATGCGCAAATGCATGTTAGCACCCACTTGTAAATACGGCTAAAAGATTATATCCGCTTTTTCGGCTTTTAAAGTAAAAAAGCAGAGATAATGACATTGTTAATATGCCCCCAAATTTGCTATTGTAGCTCCACTTTTCTTTACATCTACTTATCAAAGTTCCTATTTCTTGCTTTAGAGCTTATGCTTCCTTATTGCCACATTGTGCATTATATATACAACATTTCTTGTCTAATGTATCTGCCCTTTTTAAACCATCTGTCTTCTACATGGAGAAAATGTTTAATACACATGGAAAAACCTTTCAACCACACTTTCATCAGTGACATACCAAGGATGCCATCAATCCTTTTAAAAGCAGAGAAATCTTCACTATGTCACTTGATTCTGCTATAAAACACATTCATAATGGGCATACCATGGTACCACAACACCAGCTGCACCATTGCTAGATACACTTCTGACTCTCACTAGGCACAGGAGTATATTTCACACCTTTTTCCTCACTGATAAAACCTTTATTCTACATTTTGTGGTTTAGATACATTTGAAAAATGTCTATTAAAACCTGTTTTATGGAATCGACAAAATTGTATCATCTGAGCACTAACAAAGCACCCCATTCACTCCTTTTGTCCCTCTTTCTCAACAAACTAAGTCTAATTTATTTCTTCAGAAATATCTGCGGGGTAAGTAAACTTTTCTGCGGGATTTAATGCAATTTAGCAAACAATGTGTAATTCTTTGAATCAGGATTCTTGTTTTTCATGTGGAAAACCGGTTATTTACTTGTCCGATTTAAAGATACGAGCATAAAATATTGTGGAATGTACATTAGTTTATAAGACAAATGGGAATGTTACACATTTCACTGATTCTGCTTGTTTCCGGTCCAGGGAAGGCCTGGCTTGGCAGTTCGGGCTGGGCTTTTCCCATGAGGCACAGGGTCAGACTGATTTGCATATAGCCATGTCTGAACTGGGGTGGCAGAGTGGGCTAAAGAACGGTGATGGATCAAACCCAGATCTTTTGACTGGGTGTGAGTGTTTGATTGGTTCAGATGCTCCGTCCATCACCACCCCCTTTTGTCCCGCTTTGTCCGCCATAAGTGTGGCAGGGTATGCTCAGACGTGAGTCCCTTGCTCACTTTGCCACTGGATTCAAGCAAGCCGGGCTGAAGACGGCTGGAATGCTAGAAACCGGTCCTCGGAAGCTTGTTTCCGGTCCAGGGAAGGCATGGCTTGGCAGTTCGGGCTGGACTGTTCCCATGAGGCACAGGGTCAGACTGATTTGCATATAGCCATGTCTGAACTGGGGTGGCAGAGTGGGCTAAAGAACGGTGATGGATCAAACCCAGATCTTTTGACTGGGTGTGAGTGTTTGATTGGTTCAGATGCTCCGTCCATCACCACCCCCTTTTGTACCGCTTTGGCCCCCATAAGTGTGGCAGGGTATGCTAAGACGTGAGTCCCTTGCTCACTTTGCCACTGGATTCAAGCAAGCCGGGCTGAAGATGGCTGGAATGCCAGAAACCGGTCCTCGGAAGCTTGTTTCCGGTACAGGGAAGGCATGGCTTGGCAGTTCGGGCTGGACTGTTCCCATGAGGCACAGGGTCAGACTGATTTGCATATAGCCATGTCTGAACTGGGGTGGCAGAGTGGGCTAAAGAACGGTGATGGATCAAACCCAGATCTTTTGACTGGGTGTGAGTGTTTGATTGGTTCAGATGCTCCATCCATCACCACCCCCTTTTGTACCACTTTGGCCGCCATAAGTGTGGCAGGGTATGCTCAGACGTGAGTCCCTTGCTCACTTTGCCACTGGATTCAAGCAAGCCGGGCTGAAGACGGCTGGAATGCCAGAAACCGGTCCTCGGAAGCTTGTTTCCGGTCCAGGGAAGGCATGGCTTGGCAGTTCGGGCTGGACTGTTCCCATGAGGAACAGGGT
Source organism: Lissotriton helveticus (assembly GCF_964261635.1). Classification (NCBI taxonomy): domain Eukaryota; kingdom Metazoa; phylum Chordata; class Amphibia; order Caudata; family Salamandridae; genus Lissotriton; species Lissotriton helveticus. The sequence continues at coordinate 1,551,040,056 of NC_136063.1, forward strand.
CAGACTGATTTGCATATAGCCATGTCTGAACTGGGGTGGCAGAGTGGGCTAAAGAACGGTGATGGATCAAATCCAGATCTTTTGACTGGGTGTGAGTGTTTGATTGGTTCAGATGCTCTGTCCATCACCACCCCCTTTTGTAACACATTTCACTGCGGCATAGGCGCTACACATGGTAAAATTGTGCACCAGCTAAGTACTCGTCTTCGTAACATGTATATATAAAAAGGACATGGAAAACTAATTTTGTGTAGCAGATGCGGAAGTAGATCTGAAACCTTTAACATCATAAAAGTCAAGGGGCCCGATTCACAGAATGAACTTAAGACTCAATCCTAAACTTACTACTATTTTGGTATTCTCAGAATGCACTTACTACTTTTGGCATTCACAGAATGAACTTACTACTTTTGGTATTCACAGAAGTTAGGATTTTGTCTTAAGTCTGTCTTAAATCTGTCTTAAGTTTGACTTAAGACAAACTTAAGACAAAATCCTAACTTCTGTGAATACCAAAAGCAGTAAATTCATGCTGTGAATCCCAAAATAGTGCGACCAGAGGTCGTTGGTCCCGTTTATGAGATGGGCTATCGGCCCCTATATCAAAATGGACTTTAGTGCATCAGCTACCAGGTTGCTGACATGTCTACATGTTTACACTGCACTAAAATAGCATTTCAGTAGTAGAAGGAGGAATGGACCGCAATTATGCTAAATCCGATACTTCAGGTACAAATATCCTTTACCTATTAGAAAAATCAAAAGGATCTTTATCATTGATTAAATGAATATTGGAACATTACAAACTTAAGACCAAAATGGAGCAGGGACAAAATATAAATTCAAAAATATCAATTGCACACATATCAAGTTGCAAATATCGTGGGTCAGAAATATCGACATATAGATTCTCGTGGTCAAGAATATCGATTTTAGGTAAGTAATATCGATGTTAAAAATATCAAAGTGTTTGATATTATTTGCAAAAATATAGTTGTTAATTAATATTATGTATTTTAGTATATATTTTATATAAATATGTGTTGTATCTTTTCTTATATAAGAATTGTTGGTATTTTTAATATATGTGCAAAATGATTTGAATATTGCGTTTTCGTTTCATAGCGGGTTGTGGGTTAATAAAGGAATAGGGTGAGAAGTAATTTAATTATAATAAATGTATTGATGATTTTGTATTTATTAAAAAAAGTTTTATTGAGATGTTATAGTGTTAAATGTGTAAAGTCCGAGCATGACGCTGGGAGAAATATGCATGATCCTGAAACGGGGTAGGGGGACGTCTATGAGCCTTTATCGTATCGACCGATCACGATGATCAATACGGACGTTAAGATCTTGTGCAAGCTCCTGGCCATGCGCTTAGCACCGTACATGACTCACTTGGTCCACGAGGACCAGTGCGGTTTTATACCGGGACGTAATACGGCTATGAATCTGCGGCGGTTAAATCCCATTCTACATGAGGTGCGTGGTCGGGAGGAGCAGATGATGTTGGTGTCTATTGACCTCGCCAAGGCGTTCGACACAGTCGATTGGGGTTATCTCCTCGAGGTCCTCCGTGCTATGGGGCTAGGCACCAATTCTTGTCACTGGATTTGCATCTTGTATATGGCCCCTCGTGCCAGGGTGAAACTTGGGGGCACACGGGATGAGGTGAAGGTCACCTGGCCCCAGTACCCAGACGCTCCACCACTGACCCACACCTTGGACTGTAGTGTAGTTCCTGTATTCCCAATAGGCTCTACGCATTGGAATAACATAAACGATAGTTTAGACGTAGGACTGAGGTCGACTAGGTCTCTATTGAATATGTTAGACTTAATTATGAATGCCAGCTAGCTCAGAGGCCACTAGAAGCTTTCTCGAATTCACAAGAAGGGATTAGTTTCTGACAACCGCATAAACATGACAACTTTGCTCCCCTAGCATAAGGAGTATATCTCCAGAGTCGCGGAAACAATAGATGGCTATATCACTCAGTCAATCGTGCATGCTTAGTTTCACCAGGAGTGCAGAGAAATAGAGAGACAGGCGTTTTCAATAAAAGTGGTTATTTATTGAGCAGTCTTCTTTCTTATGCAAGAGAAGTGAATTGCCACAATTGCAATACTTGTCATGAAGTAAAGTGCGTACAGTAAAAGGAGTATTATGAAATATTACTGTAAAAGCATTTATATGGTTACTGAGCCGTAAGATACTTAAAACTGATAAAATACATACAATGATAAAAGTTGACTAAACGTACTCAACTGGTGCTTCTAAAATACGCCTACCCCGGTGTACCTAACCTAAGCCTAGTACGTGGGAAGGAGTAAGTGAGATGTAGTTTGAGTTAAGATAGTTTTTTCCAAGCATCTGAATCAAGAATTCTCTAAGGGTCTAATCAGCTCCGTACCTTGGTTATAGAATGAAGGAGGTCTTGTATCTCTCTTTCAGGACTCGATCTCCCAGCAACCTGCGAGGGTGACAGGGAAACACTGGAGCTGGATTTCTCGGCAGGAGAAAAGACAGCGTCTCTCTCAGTGCGTCAATGGGAGGTTCGGCTTCCTTCGGCACTCGCTTCAGCAGGGTGTCGGGCAAGTAGATAGCCGGTCTGCTCCAAACCACCGTCTGTTTTGCTTGGGCAGATGCTGGTATATTTATACATGGAAGGTGCCGAGTTTGACGTAAGGTTGGACATAAGACGTCACTAAGAACTCGCAGTTCTTTCAGGACTCCAGGAGTACTAGGACAAATCAAATACAGAAGCAGGGGGAATTCCCGGGCTACTGGAGGCTTGGTTTGTTTAAGAACGTGTTGTACTTTCTAGGAGTCTATGGGAGTAGCCTTGCCGTATTTGGACTGCATTGGCTATGACTTAATATGGGTATGATTCTTATGCCTTTTTAAGGATATGATTTGATATAACCACATAATGGCATAAATCGGGAATATTTAAATAGGGTCCTAGATACGTTTACAACAGGACATCCTCCTTTCCTGCGGCAAGGGGCGTAAGCTTATTTCTCCTCTATAAGCCCATGAAACAGGATTCAACCCCCTGGTGCAACCGTCCCGGGCAGCCGAGAGGTGGATCTCGGCTCTCCACTGGACCAGGTACAATGGACGCCCATATGTTCCCTCACGTGCAAGGTCTCATGCAAAGCAAGGTTTAACTTGACACACTTCAAGTTTTTTACACTGCACCTACCTAACCCAGTATCCCTGAAGCGTATCTCTGGGGATAGAGTAGACGGATGCCCTGAGATAGCGGGCTTCCTACACTTAGCCTGGGAATGCCCTATGCTTAGGCAATTCTGGGTGGGGGTGGTGGAGCGAATAGTAGCAGCTACAGGCCTTCGGATGGCACCTGAACCCCTGCATTGTCTGCTTGCGCTAGTCCGGAAACCCAAGAAAAAGAAACTTTCATATAAATTCCTGCAATTAATGTTGTTACTAGCCAGGCGCATGGTGGCGATAACTTGGATGGGGCAGAGGGCCCCGGAGGTGCCCACTTGGCTCAGAGATGTACATGAATTGTCCCTAGCAGAGGTAACTCACATGCAACTCACTCAGAGGGATGAGAAGCTGCAGGACTATTTAATGGCCTGGCGCTTTATGTGTGCGTCGGAGCTGGCAGAAGAGGAGCTCTCCTCACACGACACAACTGAAAGTGGGAGCAGTGGGTTGGACATCTCCGTTGGGTTTGGGTCTGACGGGGAGCAAGGGGGTGGACCCAGTGATATTCACCAAATGCATCAGTGCCATGCCTGGTTCCTTTCTCATGGTGCTTTAATTGTATGCTATTGTATCCCTTCCCCATGAGTCCGTTCCCTCCGTGATGCCGCCTGTAGTCCTAAGTGCCGCTAATGAGGTCGTTGATCTGCTTACATGCAGTGATTTGATGCCAGGTGTGTGTTATTGTTTATGATGTATAAACTGAAAAATAAAGTTAAAAAAATAAAGAAATAAAAAAATGTGTAAAGTAAGTTATTGTTAATTAGTTAATAATTGTTTGTGAATTAATTTAAAGTAATTAATTGGTGATTAATTATGGTAATTGTTTACTACATTTTAGGTGTGTGTTGTGGTGTTTATAAGTGTTAAGAGTTGGATGTAATGAATGTTTAATTTCTGAGTTAATAATTGGCTGTTAATTACTTTTAATTCATTAATTGGTAATACATTATGGTAATTGTGTAATACATTTTAGGTGTGATGTGATGTTTATAGATGTTAAGCATCTGAAGTAATTTATTTTTAATTGATGAAATAATAATTGGATGGTAATTAATTTTAATTAAACATTAGGTATTTAATTATGGGCATTGTGTAATTAATTTTAGGTGTGTGATTATGTGTTTATAGGAGTAAAGGGTGGGAAGTAATTTGCATTTAATTGATTTATAGTTGTTAGTTAATGTAAATGATTTGATATGTATTTTGCGTAATTGTTTACATTTTTGACTGTTGTTTTGTACTTTTAAAGGGGTAAAGGGTGGGTATTAAATATCTTCTACTTACATTACAATTATTAGTTGAAAGTAATAGTTTTAAATTAATAATTAGGTTTTAATTGTGTTTTATTATTTTAGAGTTTAATTTAGGTGAGAATTTTGGATATCATAGTGTTAAAGTGTGTGTAGTCAATGAATAATATTTTTGAAACTGATTATTAATTGTGTTAATTTTGGGAAAAAATGTAATTGAAAAAGTTGAAAAGTTTTATTATTGGTGTGGTGTTATAGGGTAAGAAATACAATAAATATATTGATGTATTCATTAATTCATTTGTTTGTAAATATTTTTTAGTTTATAGGAATTGTATTTTATGAATGGATTTATTATTTTATATTATATATTATTTCGAAGTGCTATGCAGACCCAGAGGAATGAGGTGGCCACTGTCCTGATGTTATGATTGTTTTAATCGCTCACAAAAACAACGCGTTGACACTACACATAAAAGTGGTTTCAAACGAAATCTAAATTCAATCCCAATGCAGCGCATGACAACATTGAGGCATTTTATTCAGTATTGATGCATGAATTGACCATGGTCAAAATCACCGCATCATAGACAATCTCATGCAGGGACAGAAAGAAGCATTGAAAAATCCGCTGGGGGATCCAACAATAACTATCAAACCCTCAGATAAAGGTAGGAACGTTATTTTATTGGATACAGAGGATTATAAGAACAAGGCACTCTGACAATTAAATGATAAGAATTGTTAGGAAGTCATCCCTTAGAAAAGGTATGAAGAAACAATAACGAAATATCACAATTCACTTATGGAATGGTTGAAGCAGGGACTTCTGGATGATGATGAGTTCAAATTTCTAAAAAATGTAAATCCAAAGGTACCATGTCTATACCTGTTACCAAAGGTACATTAACATCCCAAGTTGCCACCAGGAAGGCCAATCATTTCGTCAAACGATGGTCTTTTAGAGAATACATCCATATTTCTTGATTACTTTCTATCCCCTTATGTCGCAGACCTCAGATCCTACTGTATGGACACAACTGACTTTCTGAAACAAATTCATGACATTAAGTGGGAAAAAGGTTTTGTGATGATTTCCCCAGACGTATGTTCTCTTTATACATGCATTGATCAACACAAAGGGGTGGAAGCCTGTATGTATTACTTACAATGTGAACCTTTAGACATGCTTAATCACACACTTATGTTAAAACAGATGATGCTTTTCTGACTACAGGAGAATATCTTACTCTTTGACACCACACTGTACCAACAGAAGTCTGGTACAGCCACGGGCACCTGCTTCACCCCAGTCTGGCAAATTTGTTCCTGGGCTGGTGGGAGGAGCAAATGGCCTGGAGCGATACCTTTGAAAAGTATACTGAACATGTCCCGTTAAGGTTGAGATAAATCAACAATCTCTTTATCATCTGGGACTGAGGGAGGTGTAGATTTGGCTAAGGAGTTTATTGGTGCGTTATCAACTAATGATTTACACCTAAGTTTCACTACTTCCATCAGTGAGACTTAATGTGATTTTTGGGATATAAGTGTCACTGTGGATAAAAACAAACTCACAACTGCACTTTTTAGAAAGGAAACTGCAGGCAATGCCTTATTACATGCGTGCAGTGATCATCCCCCGTCTTTGATTAACAGCATTCCCTATGGGGAGAAACTATCGGTGCGTAGAAATTGTAGCACTGATATGGGTTTTTAAATGGAGAGAAGTACCATGATCAAGAGATTTAAGCAATGTGGGTACACTGATAAAATATTGACACAGCGACTGACAAACTGTGCAACACCAAACAAATTGAGGTCCTTTTTCGTAACAAAGAAATTCCAACCAAAAAAGATATGTCCTCTAGTGATCCACGCATGATTACCACATATAATGTGAAATCTAGCAGTCTAAGGGCAATGATGAAAAAACACTGGGCCTTATTAAGGCCAACCAAGTAATTGCTAATAAAGTGGGGGAATCACTGTCTAAAACATGCAGACGACCGGTGTCCCATTGGGACAAACTGATTCGTAGCTACCAACAGACTCAACAAACTGAAATTTGGCTACATGTCAAAGACGGCTTCCACAAATGTAACTCATGCAAAGCCTGCAGATCCACGGTCAGCTATAAAATGTATAAAACACATGATGGCAGAGACAAACCCATTAAAAATTAATTACATGTACCACTGAATATGTAATATACATATTGGAATGCCCGTGTGGTATGCGTTTCATAGGGAGCACAAAACATCCGCTCAAGAAACGCATCCTAGAACATTAAAGGGCCATAACAAACATGGATTTCAGCTATCCGATAGCACAGCATTTCTATAACTCAGACAACAGCAATAACAACTTTCTGTGGAATAGACAGAATAATGAAACATATACGCGGTGGGGACAGAGAGAAACAACTACATATCCTTGAATCAAGGTACATTATTGACCTAAACACCAGGATGCCTCATGGTCTTAATAGGGAGGAAGAATTGAATACACATATTGGTCGCTAGAGCCTGTCTAATGTCTACCCGTAACCCTGCTGTAACTTTATATAGGAATATTGTCCATTTTATTACTTTATTTCTTAACTAAGTCTCATTTCCATTTTATTTTGTTTTCTTGCTGCGGGATGTTGATTCCTCCGCAATACATGAATTTTACATTGGGTGCACATTCACATGGGTCTTGACTTGATTCCAGGTTTGGATGCATAGGTGGGCATTGGTCCTTGATTGTAATTCTATTAATTTTAACAACTGGCGGCTATGATATGTATCTGTTGTTGATGCGTATATATATATAGGCACTTGTCCGGTATTAGGAGGTTATCATCATTTTTAAGATTCCTCCACTGTGTTCCATTGGGGGCCTTGGCATCTACTAAATGATACATTTGTTTGTAACACGATCATGCTAAGCTAGCCACGTATTAGGAAAGATGTCCAAACAGGGCATCTTTTTAACCAGTACCTGTATTTTCTTGTCTTTACCTTTAAATGCATCACTGATTTATTCACATTTTGCACATCAATGCGACTTGGCATTTTATTTTATTTTGTCAGAGGGTATTAATCAGGATTCATATATGTTTAGGCTATATAAAGAAGGGGTACAAATTGATCATGTGACTAGCATGTATGTTGAATTTAATGAATTTAGGAATAATATTCCAATGTTAAATGCATAATCAATTTAGCATTTACATTTGAGGCTCTTGAATGTTTTTGATATTACGCTCTAAAGGTAGATTGGTAATATTGAGGAAATCATCATTTTGCCCTGTGCATTGACATCCTGTGCGCACTAGCGATTTACTCCGCAGATCAGATTCATTCTTCCATGTCTGTGAATTGGTAAGATGCGGGATGCGTATACCAGATTTCCTAAAGCAAGGGACACAAATTTAAAGATCAAAATTGATTGTTGTTTTATTCTATTTCATGTTATTTTTATTTTGACATTCTATATATTCTAAACATGCCATTTCTGTACGAGTATTTATTATCAATCATGCATATGAGCTCTGAATGATGTGTTCTTCTCTTCTCTGTTTGCATCAAATCGCATACGAAAAGTAACTCTTTCATGTCTATTATGAAGTACTATTGTTTAAAAAGTCCTCCTGTCAACAATCTGGTAACTTGAGAAAGGCAGTTTACGGCTGAAACGCTTTGCTTTTGTGAGCAATTAAAACACTCATAACATTAGGACAGTGTGCCGCCTCATTCCTGTGGGTCTGAATAGCTCTTCTTCATTTGTGGTTACCGTGACCACGGCATGCACCGGCCCATAGGGGAGGCGTGCATCGCTTTGCAGACACTTCTTTGCAATTATATATTATTTGTAGTTTTTTTTATATGTGATTAATATAATATTTGTAAATTTTGTAAATTTTATATATTTCATTTTTCATTTCTAAGTAGTGTTCATTTATTTTTCAGATATTTTATAATTTGTAATGTTTTTTATTTTAGTTTTAAGTGTTTGAGTGTGAATAGTACATTTTGTCTCTACGCTATCCATTACTTTCTTACTGTTGCTATCACTGGAGTGGGAATAGTAATTTTTACCCCTCCGCTATCCAACACTTTCCCTACTGTTGCACTGTATGGAGTGAGAATAGTAATTTTTACCCCTCTGCTATACAACACTTTCCCTACTTTTAATAGTAAGTTTTACTCCTCCGCTATCCAACACTTTCACTACTGTTGCATTCTTTAGAGTGGGAATAGTAATTTTTACCAGTCCGATATCCAACACTTTCCCTGCTGTTGCCTTCACTGGAGTTGGAATAACATTAATTACCCCTCTGCTATCCAACGGTTATTCTACTGTTACTCACACTGGAGTGGGAATAGTAATTGTTACCCCTCAGCTATCCAACACTTTCCCCATTGTTGCACTCACTGGAGTTGGAATAGTAAACTGTATTATTTTGCTATCTAGCACTTTCCCTACTGTTGCACTGTTTGTATTGGGAAATGTAAGTTTAAATATGTTTCAATAGATGTTTTAAATTATTATAGATTTTTTTATATTTTAAATTATTGATATATATATATATATATATATATATATATATATATATATATATATATATATATATATATAGGTATATACATATATATATCTATATATATATATATTTTTATTTATGGATAATTTTTACATCTATATTTTTTCATCAATATTTTTGATTTGATATTTTTTTACTTACCTGTGTAGGTATAGGAGTCGAAATTTTTGTATTCTTGTCATCTATTAACTATCAGTGAATCGAAAAAAATGCTGGCTTGAAACACACAGAAAGATCTCTGAATTCAAGAACTTCCATATATTTCCACTTAGAAAACACAATTTAGAGGTTGGATGTTACAAGCATCATGCAATATCTAAAAGAAAATTGTGCCTGATTCAAAAAATATTGTAGGCCAGAAACTGACATTCGCCGACGTGATTGACTATACTTATGAAAGACAACTATCCATAGGAGGACATCTACTAGGATACCAAGCAGGTGCAATTTGCTTTATTGCTGCACAATTCTCCTACACAACTCCACAGAATTGTGCAATTGTAATCCCACATAAAGAATGGGGATTTGTGGAACAAGATGTGGTTTGCAAACGTGTGAGTTTATGGGCATTAACAAACTGTTATCCATCACTCTTCCACCATGGATACTTGTTGTATTGGTCTGCTTATTCATATAATAGATTGTACCGTATTATTTGCCCTTATCGTCCCACACCTAGTTCAACCCATTTACCCCGTCTTTCCCTTGCCACTGGTTTATGCCACCGTTTATCTGTCAGTTGTGCTTCATTGTTAATTCTGAGGAACAGTGGTTGTGGCAACTGGATGCTGCTGTACCTTTATAATAAAAGATGTTCAATCGTTACAACTTGTAGCTTCTTCATCTTAATAATACTGTAGGCCTTTTAATCCAGCAATGTGGTGGACTAACATTTCTTCTGGGGTGGGAAGTTGAATGGATCACCTCCACACATTGTGGGACTGGAGAAAGGTTTTTTTCCCAATTGCAAAAAAATGCATTCACCATGGTGACAAATATTTGCATTTGACAAAAGGGTTGCCTTTCAAGACTGTAATTGTTCACTATTGCTATTCACCATTCGGGAAATACAAGGTTTAAAAACATCACATCATCTTTCCAGTAGTATGCTTGCAAATCTCTTGCTGGCACAACTTTCCAGGTGTAGTTCTAAGAATGTTTGTTGATTTCAATAAAATGAAAGTATAGGATCAAGCAGAGGAGTTCGGGTCATATGTATCAAAGTTCCATTCTGCATTCCCTAAATAACAAATTTTAGGTAATCCCTATTTGAGGAATGAAAAGTGGGATGTAAGAAAATATGATTCCCTAATAGCGATTCCTACACGGTCACAATCGCAATTGGGGAATCGCTATTAGGAAATGCTACTTCATTTGTTTTTATAAGGCCCATAGGTGTGAATGGTTTTGCATGACCTAATTTGTGATTACCTCAGTGATAATCACAAATTAGGAAATGAGACCCCCTGAAGCACCATGAAAAAAAATGTACATATGTAAAGTTCCCACATGCGCTAGGGGCATGTGTGTGCTATATGGCACTTTGAAAAATGAATTTCTTGTTCATGTTCAAAAATTGCACATGGTTACCATCAACTTGGAGTTTATGGTAATAGCATTTCCTAAATGTCCAATTTGCATTTAGGAAAAGCCTGGTCCATGTGGTTAGGGAATCGCAAATTGCAATTCCCTATTTAGAGCTGCAATTTCAGGTAATCACAAAAAATTGTGATTACATAAAATGCACTACCAATGACATTCATACATCTTGAAAGGCAATTGTGCATTCGCAAACAGTCAAACTTAGCAATTTGCACTGTTTGCTAAAGTAAAATAGGTTGATACATGTGACCCTTTGTCTCTGCCTCTACATTTGCCCTATTTGGTGTCAGATCAGCTATTTTGTTTTTAAGTCAAAAAAGTGTTGCCAATTGATAAATATGTAATTCATGTCAAAAAGGGTTTTTGAATTTGAATGGTAGCATACATAATTTCAATGTAATGGTTGGCACTATTTGCACTGATATAGATGGGTACATTGGTCTGCAATGATTTTTCACCATGTTTACTTTTTGTTCATGCAGAGTGTGTTAGCGAGCATGTCACCTACAAATATTTTTGAGTTGAATTGAATTTTAAACTATAAAGATTTTAGGGGTACACATATTCTCTGCATGTGGAAATGTATCATATCTAGGACTGGGCGTAGTTCATGGAGTTTAGCGAACCGGACGTCCGCAAAGTGACAAAACAACTCAGTGGAGGTACCTGAACCAAGTTCAACATATCCAGCTAGGAGAGCCAATGATGGGCCCTATGTCCTCTTATGATTTATATGTTTGGGAAGAGTATTTTGAGCTGAGTTTGTCTTAAGACTTTTGTAATTTATTGATTCCTTACCTATCCAGTCTCAGTTGCATTAAGTTGTTTTCTTCTGAGTGTTAATGGCCACCCCAAATGAAACCAGCTCCAGTAGTGACAGGGATAATCTTGTGAACTGAAAATATGATGTGACAAATGGGGCAGGTGGATTGGATTCGTTTTTTCCTCATATGTTAGTAATTTGTAGATGAAGCTTTCTATTTTTATTTCATTTTCACTAATTGTCTTATATCAGTAAACCAGGAGATTCTCAGTACATAGCATTACATTTACTAGATCATAACAGTACATCTAATGTTTTTTATTAATAAATATAATTTCATTTAACCTGCGTATCCTATGATACTGGCTCTAGTTAAATAGCAAACAGAAGTGGAAAATACCATGATTAGGTAACTAAAAAAACAACTGTAGTAACAGGACATAAGAAAGGAGAGGGGAATCCAAAGAGAATGGAGGACACCTTGAGTGCCTTTCCAACCCTTTTGCATTAAAGTAGGGCAAAAAAGGTAACAATATTCATGCAGTGTCGGATATGATCATTAAATAAATATGAATAGTCCAACGCTTCATTACTTTCAATGAGCTTTCTGTAGTTCACTGTCTCATGTTGCTTGTTGATGTTCTATGTTTCTGTTTTATCATTATTGCACTAGGCAACAGACTAAGGGCCTAATTATCAGATTGTTGGTCCATGGGACTACCAACACATGATGGAGGTGCAATGGTGGTCATGGACCGTGGCATCAGCAGTCTGACCGCCATATTGCAAGTATGGCAGCTGGAATGCCGCAATTGCCAGGGATTACGTCGCCGTCTTGAGACTGTAATACGCTTGGTTTTGCAGTTGCGGCACCGGCACGCATATCACAAGTTTCCTCATTGCCAGCAGTCTGATGGCCGTTCCTACTCCATGAAACTGCTGGTGGTGAGGAAACAAAAGGCCCCATGCAAGGGGGTCCCTGTTGTGACCCCTGTGTGCATGCACCCGTGTTCCTGCATGGCATGCACTGCACAGTCCATGCCGTAAAGGAACATGTATTGGTGGACCCACAGCTGTGCACTTCTAAGGCTCACATAGGAGCCTTTTTACTGCACCACTGCAGGATCATCATGCCACACGCCCACCCGCCAGACCACTAAAATACTCGTAAACTGGTGGCCAGGCGGCAGTCGACTTTAGCAGTCCTGTAATGGGGCGCTGGCGTGGTGGCCCACTCCAGGACCTCCACATTCATAATCAGGCTCTAAATCATTTTAAATGTTCATGTGTTAGGTTTCTAGATAGAATAGTGCAACACTCATATGTAATCAACTCTTATTCTACTTCAGAAAATATAGAATTCACTTTCCTCTGTAGCCTTTAAGGGAATGTAAATGAAGAGAAATCAAACAAAACACAGGTGAGTGACCTCAACCTCTTAACTCAATAGTAGTGGAATGTCATAATGGACTCAGTCAAGGGAAGTATGTTATAAGCACAAAAACTAGAAGTAGGCTCTCAAACAAAGATGGCCTATACCTGGCTGGGACTTTTCATAAAATGTATACAAGATCGGCGTCAGGGTCAACAAAATATTTGATTTCATCAGACAAATACAAATTGGCTTGCAAGGGAGGTAAGGAAGGTACAGCAACAAGCAAAATGCACAAAATGCACATACACAGTGCAATCATGAGTGTTTTAACACAATGAGCAGGAAAAACCAGTCAACTGGAAATGTAAAGTAAAATATTTTAGGTGAAAGAAGTCAAAGAAAAGCATTTTTGTCTGGTGTCGGCAACCTATATCAAATGTGTCAAAATATTGTTTGTGAAAAGAAACAAACACAAGTTACAGTAAATATCTGTAGAAAACAATGGAATGAGCCAAAGCTAATAGGAGTCTATAGGTCATGGGAGTCACACATGTAGGACAACAGTGATGGAGGGTGGGTCAGGTATGCCCTGTGACTTATGGGGTCATTACAACTGTGGTGAATCTGCCACTGGCAGCCTGCTGGTGTCAGATTCATCGCACTCGTGCCACCAGATCTCTCTTGTCAGATTGCGATGGCGGGCGCTGTGGGCCACGGGTCCAATAGCAGCAATCGTAATGATTGCTGCTGTCGGACTGCACGCATCAATAGAATGGCGGAGGTGCCTAGCAGGCACCGTCCACCAGATTATGATGCTGCATCCCGCCAGCCTTTCCATGGCAATGAAACCGCCATGGAAAGTCTGGCGGGGATGTACTTTAGGGGCAGGTTGTGGGCCCCCCTTATGCTGGGGCATTTGGCTGTGCACGGGGGGCACGTCTGGTACCCCCTACATTTCCCTGCACCATGTGGCAGGCACCACATGGAGCCTGCCACGTGGTGCAGGGAAATGCAAACAGTGCATATCTGACATTGTGGCGGTTGCTGCAGCCAGCAGCACCTGCCGCAATGTTAGAGATAGACAATCTGACCGCCACTGTGTTGGTCGCATCGTAATCTCATGTGCGGGACCATCGCCGACAGGCGGACGGTCCAACTCTTCGCAGCGATGGCGGATGGACTGAAGTCCGTCCACCATCATAATGTGCCCCTTAGTAACTTTTCTGGAAATACAAATCCTTCAGCAGGGCAAAGCAGGGTGATGTAGCAATAGCGGCTACACAATTTTCAGTCAACTTTGGGGTTCCAATATTGTTAGAGGATGTCTCACAGAGCACCAGAAGTACAACAGAAACCATTTCCTGAAAAAGAAGCTTGGTGGCATAAGTGCATTTCTCAAATAACCCTCATACCACGTCATACCAGGTGGCAAGTCTCATATGAAAAAAATATTAATATTTGTTTCTAAGAGACATGCCAGTCAGTTTGATTGTAGGAGATAATATATTTCTCCAACTTTTCATACTGACAGCAAGCAACAAGCAGAGTTGCCTGCACTTATACTGTTTTCTTAAAATAGATTAGTTATTAATAAATTACAATACTCCCGTGTCCGCTTAAGGTCCTGGCGGATATCCAGGCTGTTCCTTCATTAGCTGTGTTTACATTTGGAAGAGCAAAGGCACAACACTTACATATGAAACAGTTGCCTTGGACTTTTTCCCAAGCCCAGTCACAGCACAATTCTTAATTTCATAGATCTAAAATGAAAAAAAAGGAGAAAACACTATTTAGAAAGAAATTCCTACAAATGTATTCAAGGTTTTTTTCCACAGAGGTATCATATCTGCTTTCAATATGTGAACTTTTTCATCTTGCTGTAGGTAATCATAATCACCTTGCGCAGGTACCAGGCCTGGGTAAAAAAAATACATTGGCCCACAAATTCTCACAGAATGTGGCAAATTTCATGTTATGCAAATTGCATGAAAGTTTGACGGATTTCATGGAAACAAAAGTATGCATGTTTTTCAGCTAAGGGAAAAACAGAACAAGTTTGGTGTCGATGGTATATCTGGATATATTTTCAAACAAGATACCAACTTTCACTTTTTATGAAATATTACATACATGTGTAATTTTTGTGATATATTGCAAATTTTGAGAGTAAAAAAATTTAGATTTCACCCACCCCTATCCAATACACCTACGTCCAATGTGCTATGAAATTGCAGTCTTTTAATCATATCAGCACAACATCTTTTTCTCTGAATTTGAATTTGAATTTGAATTTTTAGCTATTTGTAGAGCGCGCATTCACTAAGCAGTTTCTTGGCGCTGTAGGATTTCGGAACTGAATCCTTAGTCTTTCACTTTGGGTTTTAATGTTATAATTGTACATTGTTTCTGATGTTCTTTTGTAGGAAGTAGGAAGTTTCATTTCACACACATATTCATCTTATTCCATATCCTTGTTCCAGAATATCTGAAACTTCTAGCTATATAAGAATCAACATCGATGTGATTAAACTGTTGACTGTTGTCAGAGATCAAGGATACATTTTAAGTAATGTATAACATCTCCTACATAAAAAAATATATTTGTCTCACAAGAAGAACCTTGTTTTTAGGTGCTGCTTGATTGATTGTACAATTCTGAGTGTTGTTGATACGCAAACTGGTTTATATAAATACACCACATCATTTGAGAGTATATTCTATATAGAGTGTACTCCCAGAGACGACCAAAATAGCATTTGTTATTACTAATATATCCAATTATTTGAATCCATAATGCAGAATAGAAACAAAAGGCACGTTGATGTTGATTTTCAAATGAATAGAAGATATTGTGTTTTTTAATGTGTCTTCTAAGTATTTAGTGGGTACTCTGTTACCCTAACTTTCCAACCCCCATTTTTGTTATTAATTCTTTGTTCTTGAATATGACAACAGAAAATATTTGCTAGAAGAAAGCAACTATCATTGCAACATAAGAATGACTTTTTTTTTTCTTTTTTTGGGGGGGGGGGTTAGAAGTATTGCTGTTGATCGTTTATGATTGAACTTTGTTGTTTCTAAGGAGAAAACATTGTTTCTGTTTTGTTTTTACTTCCAGATATTTCCTGGGCTGATTCTGTCGGACATAAAACCTGCCAAAAGGATGAAGTTTAAGACAGTTTGCTACCTTCTTGTGCAGCTCATGCATTGTCGTAAAATGTTCAAAGCCGAGATACCTTTCTCCAACGTGATGACATGTGAGGATGATGACAAGGTAATGCAAACGTGTTAACATCAGTAATGCTATCACAAAAATAACTGATATATTTTATAAATTATATGTGTCTTGCAAATTGGATCCAATTATAGGAATGTGTCTTAACACCCACTCTTATGAAATTATGATAGTTGTAGAACTTTGAAAATGGCATTTTTAGCAGTTTGCTTATAACCTCATGTTGTTCTTCAATCCATACTGCTTGCTGTATTGTCCCAGATTATGAGCAAATGCATGCAGACGTTCACAAAGGGCCTGATTCGCAAAGGTAAACATACACTTTTGAGTACGTTTACTAATATTTTGGTATTTGCAACCTGCAAGTTTAATTTTACTCATAGGAATTTTATGACTGCAGAGACTTCACACATAAAAAGATAGGAGGCCTATATTTTTATGTGCAAAATCTCTGCAGTCGTAACTTTACTATAACTAAAATTGAAATCGCAGTTCTTGAATCCCCAAAATATAGTAAACTTTAGCAAAAGTGTAAGATTGGTTCGTTTATAGTAGATATATCAATAAAACATATTCAGGCTTGACAAAACGTCAAACAATTAATGCTATGGCGGTGTTTAGTTCTTGTAAATATGCCCCTAGTGGCCTCATCTACAAGAAAACGACACAACTTGGCACCGCAAGCCATTTAGCTGTGCCGTGCTGCATCATTTTCAAAGCACTGGGATGCGCAGTATTAATAAGAATACGACAGATCCCTGTGCTTTCCCTTGTGCTGGCGCACAACTGGCTGCCATGCGCCAGTGCAGGCACCCTTGCGACATTTTGCAAGGGTGCCGGAGCTGTGGGAATGATTGGCACACCTTCCTGCACAAAAACAATAATAAAAGGCATTTTCCTCTTTCTGTGTGTGCTACAAAATGCAGCACGCTTAGAAAGAGGAAATAATGAGGAGTAATAAAAGTTTTTCTACTCGGTGCGCCATTCCTACCTCTCCTCAGGGGAGGCATAGGATTCTGACTCATTCCCAGTTGTACAAAATGTTATTAATCTGGGAATGTGTCAAGTTCCATGGATATTGCATGGGGACACACAAAATAACTCCCATGGAATTCCACTTTAACTCAGAGTCATGTGAGAAGGGGCCCATATTTACAAATCCATGAAAAGTAACGAAGGGTGACTTTATGTGGCCTTGTAAATATGGGTAAGCCCATTGCGTTCGTAAGGGACGCACAATGCGCATGTAAATAGGCCCTCAAGTCTCCTATCTGACAGCATCTAAGTCATGGTCGAGCATGCCAATGTATTTCACACATGCATACGGACATGCCTATATATTTAAACTCCTACACACCCTTGTGCTAAATGTACAGCAGTGCTCTAAATACTTTCATGCGGATTCCCGAGGTCTGAAGTTAGAATCGTAAATTAAGCTCTGCAGGAAAATGTTGAGGTAATTTAATGCACCGCCAAAGACTTTCGAAGAAGCATAAAATGTCAGGCATTTCGAGAAGACATCCACAGATGATGGAGCTTGGATTTTTCTCACACCGGTTGTTACAGCAAATGGACACCGTGTGCTGAACAAATGGACATTCTTCTTCTTTGCAGTGCGGAATCATAACAATTTTCCATGACACGCAATCTAACAAAAACAATAGTGCCATCAGAGATGGGTTTACCAAAATAACAAGGCCAATTATCTAGGTCTCTTGTGTGCTTTCATTACAGTTGTTGAAAAACATGTTCTAAAGATAGCGCCTCACACTATTTAAGACCTCGTTTAATTGTGTAGCCGCGCTCCCTCCAATACTGCTGAGCGTTCGGCTCGGGTTTCAAAGAATTCCCAGACTCCTGTGTAATTACTAATGATATCTTCAGCTGAAATTGAATAACACTGGAGCGTCTGGAATGCATTTAGTTTGAAGTGCTTTCACTTTCAGACTGATACTCGTGACTGAATTTTAAAAAGACAGGCTCTTGACCTGGCAGAAAATGGACACGGGGTGCTCCTTTACTTAAATGGTCCTTCACCTAAGAGCATCTGAATAATGTGACAAGCGTGATAGAATGTGAAATAAAATTGCTATTATTTCTAGAAAATGTTGGCCCACAAACAGCAGAAAGTGCTTATGTGTGGACTCCTGAGCAGTGGCATTGTTTGCCAACACCTTAGTGCACTCTGAGCATATTTTTTAAACAAACCAAGCTTGGTCAATTTCGATTTGTAAAGTAGATGTGAATATGAATCCATCCTGGTATTCTAACTAGAAAGAGCGGAAAAAGAAACAATGCTAAGAAAAGTACCAATTAATAATAGTGTAGCTATATAAGTATGCAGTCATCTGAAAACAGAGCAGCAGGTCTAGCCAGTAAACAAAGTGAAAGTACCAAGGGCCTCATTTATGAGGCCTTGCGTCAGTTTTGCACTGGCGATGCGTCACTTTTTGTGATGCATCAGCGGCGTAAAACATGCCTCCTGTTGCGCACTATTTACAAAGTGACGCATCTAAGCAGATGCGTCACTTTGTAAACCCCTGCGCTACATTATAACTGCATCAGGTATAATGTATGCAGGGGGAGCGTTCCCCCCGCAAAAAGCCTCGTAGAAGTGACGCAGTGAAATCTATGAGATTTCACTGCGTCACTTCTAGGACGTAGTTGTGTCAAAATCTTGCGCCTGCCTCATGGTAGGCATAAGACTGATGCAGGCCCTTTCACATGGGGCAAGACCCACGTGAAAGGATGCATTGCTGGAGTTGCGTCACTTTTGTGACACACTCCAGCAATAAGTCACTTTTGCGCCTACAAATACGTCAGAAATACTGACGTATCTGTAACTCCTTGCGAAATGATGCGTCATACATCAAATATGACGCATCAGGTACGTCGCAAGGAGTGCGCACTGAGAAGAGACGCATTGCTGCTTTCACGCAGCGATGCATCATTTCTCATAAATGAGGCCCCTAGTCCTGCCCTTGGACGCCTGATATATGTTCTGAGAAGGGCTCAGACCCCTGGAACCCTGCAACTAGGCACCTTTGTCAGTAAGGCAATGTCCTTGTATCTCACATTCACTATGTGTCTTATATTAGGAACAGAATTAGAATCTGATTTGTGATACCAATTCACATGAACACTTATTGGCACAATCTTTCTGAAAACAGAAACTCACACCTAATGTCAAAATCAGGTGTGAGCCATACCTTGTGTGTGATAAACTCTCTTGGAAATGTTGGTACAAGGATCCTCTCGTCGTTCCTGTCACATCAATGGTTCAGGGCATATGCTGACTGATTGCAGCTAATTCTGTCCATTAAAATGGGATTATCCATGAATGAAGGAGCAATTTATGTTATGGTTCTTCATAATTGCAGAGCAAAGTCGTATTTACTATACCATATATATATTTGCAGAATGTTTTTCCTTAAAGATTTTAATAGATATTATAAGATCTTTTTTGTAAAAGCTATGCAAATTTTGATATACACTGTACTGCTCCTTTAAATTCCTCAGTGCAGCATTCAATCCACAGTTGTTTTAGAGATTCTTCGCCATTAAAAGGAGCTTTAACCACATGCTAATCAGGCATGGTCCTATCACACAAGAGTTTTCCCCAAAACTGAATGGCCTGCCCCCTTTGCTTGTGAGCACAAGCATTCCTAACATGTTTCACTGCTGGCGGGGATTTTGCTTGAGGTGGAACTTGAATTTGTAGGTGCTATGACCTGTAGACCCATAGCTGGGCTCAACTCGTAAACTTAGGCAGAATAATTGACACAGCACAAAAGTGATATATGGAAGTTGTTCAGCCTCTTTTTCTTCATCCCTGGACACTAATCTGGTTAACTTTCCATTTGCCATATGTTTGTATGTTTGTGAACTTATATTTCACAAAACTAACTACAAATCTATTGAATCGGTGCACACCAATGAAATAGGCATATATTAAGGGCTGAGAAGGGGGAGAGGATGCATGGAATACTACCAAGTGATCGAGGGTGGGGAGAATACGGGGCATCGATGAGGAGGGTAGATTGAGATGGCAAGCGCAAAGTGATCTGGAGTTAAACTTTGAAGAGAAATTGATTAAAGTGCATGGACTTAAGCTTCATTCTGAAGCAGGCACTGAAGAAAAGCAGGCAGGTTTGCACTAGATTTAAGGTCCCAGCTCTCTGAGCACAACAGAAAGACCGGCATCTTTCTTTCTGTTCCACCCCAGTCTGCTGATTTCGTAGCTGCATGCTTCACAATGCCTTTCAAAGTCTTGATCGTGGGTCTAAGAGGGGGTGGTGAACCCCTATTGACATTTGTAGACTAAGCAGCTTCTCCTGAACAGGATGCAGGGGACAGGGGCAGCCAGTGGAGATCTCTAAATGGAAGTGTGTTATCTTGTCAAGCATGTGCCTGGATGCCATTTAAAGGGGGGCTGTGAACATATGAATCATCAAATCCACGTCTGAACTTTTAGTCCCTTCATCTACCAATTGACATTCCCAGTCAAACATATCTGACGATTAGTTCAAACTCTTGATCAACCTTGTTTTCTGTGTTTATTCTCCTGCAAGTATTCTTCTTGCATTGCTGTAGTATGCAAACAGTACTTAGAAATGTTATGTGAAGCTACTAAAATATTCTCACTGGTCTCCAGATTATCTCTGAATACATGAACAATGGAGGTAAGTGAATATACACCAAAATTATGTAAAATGTACTGTCCTGAGTTCCTTAGCAAAGTGACTTCTATGGGAATGCACTATTATTTAACAAGTCCAATGCATAAATCCCATTAGAAGAAGCATTTGCCAAATTCACTTTAACAGAATAGTGCAGAAGGGCTCTTGATCACCTAGGAGCTCAAGTGTGCAGTGACTAACACCATAGAAAAGAATGAGAATTTTAGAGACCCTTTTAAATTCTCTACAAGAATCCTTTAGTATGTATTTATATTGAAGAGAGTGGTTTTATGCGACATGGGTTGTACTAAATATCGTACAACCGTCAGGTCACAAAGGACTTTACGAAAGGTTTAAAAGTGATCACATGCAATTGAACCTGTTATATTGATAGTGTTGCTGATTAACCCTCCTGTGTTCTTGCTGTTGCCATTTGTACTGCAGAGGAGGGCATTAAGGACAGCCTCTGAAAAACTCAGGAACCGTACATCATTTTCTACGAATGTTATTCATAACACTCCAGGAACCCGAGTGAACCGATACATCAGCAGATTAATAGAAGCCCGACAGACAGAGTCTGAGATGGCAGACTTGAATTTCATCACCTTGAAGTACAAACACGTTGATCGTGAACAGAAAGTAAGTAAAACTATAATTTTCTTCAATATAGCTATATATTAAACTTGTGCTCCCTTATTTCATTTTCGAATTTTATTTTGCACAGAACGCCGAGACAGTAAGCATTGAGACCGATATTTTGAATGATTCAAAATTATAAATTAAAAAACACTGGGGCACAAACAGAACTGATTACACCAGAAAGAATGTACGGGTCCAAAATGTATAAAAGATCAGGTGAAAAGCCATAAAAAGCAAAAAGAAGATTGGACGAGATACATATCTCTATCAGTTGAAGTCCAATATCAATGAAATGATCATTCGAAATTCGTGAGTCACACATACAGAAACCTGGATGAGACAAGTGATCTAATTACCAAAGTTTAGGTGTTTCGTGTGTTCAAATATTTTAGCTGTAGATAAGCTGCAACTGCCAGTGAGGCAGAGCATCTCAATAAGCAGCATTTGTTTCAGTTCAAACGCAGTGATAGCTTACGGATTTGTGTGGTCCCGGACAAGTAATATTTTGTGGTTCATTTTTGGAACAACTTTGAATTTGTACCCCTTTTTAGCTCATTCAAGCCTTTGGGATGGTTTTAATATTGAAATATATGTTAAATCTTCAGAAACAGGGACACACAAAACAGCTGCATAATCAAAATTCCTAGTCTCCGACGGCCAAATACCACCAAAAGAAGGCTTGACAAAGCATTCATAGAGCCAATTATTTTTTATCCTGGATCTAGATTTTCGCAGTTGCATGACATTTTTCAATGGAAATCAGTGTCTAACCAAGTTATTACCTCCACTATAGGAACCACATGCTATGGGTGACATGTTCCATGTTTAGTGGGCTAGTGCAGAAAATTAAAGTAAGACATATGTATATAGCGCTCATTTATTGCATTTTGGCATAGGACATAGGTCAGTTCAGTTCTATGCCAACGTAAAAGGGCAGACAGAAATCACTGTATTTAAGCGATACAGTGCATTCCTATCCTTTCTGCCTGCACTGGCACCGTTTTAGTCGCCTGGTGCCAATGTAGGCTCTGTTGCAGACAGGATTGTTGCCCCTACCAGCACAAAATCAATCCTACAAGGCATTTTCGTCTATGTGTGCTGCAGATTGCAGCACATGTGGAAAGAGGAATAAACAAGTAGAAATTAACCCAACAAGGTACGCATACAATATATCAGCTATTAATAATTTGCGGATCTATTTGTCACTTTGGCATCTTATTTTTGTGACAAGTTAATCATATTGTAGACTGGCTACTTTGAAGATGAATGCAAATTGTTTATATCTAGTGGGGGGGTATTCAACAGAGTAACTGTGTTTTGAATGTTAAGTTTACAACTTAATTGATCTTTTCTAAGTCTCCCATAATTCCTCTATGGGTCTCCCGGTGAGCATAAATCAAAATACTACTGCGAATTTCAGCACCGTGAGTGTGGAGAAATCTGCAGTAGTAAATGCCACTCTATGAGAGGTGAGAGGTTGTTCCAAGTAGTCCTGGGTGAAATATAAATTACTCCATCATATTTAGCTTAATTTCTGGAATGTCGCTTTATGCTTGTCATGCAAAATTCCCCAAATTGCATAATTATACCAATTTGCTTAGTTACCAGACTATTAATGGAAAAGAACTACTGCAAAATGTGCAATGCGTGGTAAACATTTACCTCAAATGCATGCAAACAACACACCGGCAAATTACACTTGTTCGTATTGCTTTGTTTAAATGAATCTGGGTGCCAAAAATTGTCATGAGGATGACTTTTGTGTTAAAGTATAGCGTCAAATAATGGATTTTCATTTCATGCATTTACAAATATTTGTGCTGAAATGTATATTAACTCCTTCGATGCTGATGACGGAAACGCTCTGTCATCAGCTGCGGTAGCGCTGTGCTGATGACGGAGCGGTTCCGTCATGGCCCGCTCACCGCGCCTGCGCGACACGGATTCCGCGCCTGCGCTGGGCGTTCCATTGAATGGGCGGGGCCATGACGGAACCGCTCCGTCATGAGCACAGCTCAACGGAGGCTGGTGACGGAGCGGTTCCGTCACCAGCATGGGCGGCCCCGCGGCCGCCCCACCCCCTTAGCGCTGCGGCGGAATAGCCGCCGCAGTGTAGGTGTTAATAACATAAAGTAAAGTATGTGAATATAGCCTACCGGTAACTCCAAGGAGTGATTTGTTTCAAAGAGTTTGTTTATGGAAAAGACATTCATGGACATTAATCCAGGATCAGTAGGGTACATAGAGCTATATTTTTAGCTAGATGATTGAGTGTGAGAAAGTACCCTTTTGGTGTGGTCACTCACAGTTTTGTGGACTGGTGCTGCTGACTTTTTAACTCGGATCCCAGTGAATGTGCTCTGATCCTAAATCCTGACAGAATTGCTAACCCCTAATCGACGTATTTATTAGCATTTCACTGCCTTGCCTAACTTTCTGTCATGGAGGCATTCCATGGGTTGAAAATGGGTGTTCCCGCGCATCATGGAATTTGACACCAACCTTTGTTTACAAAGAGATGTAGACTTAGGTTTGCATCAAAATATTGCCCCTGCCTGAGACTGACGGAACGAGGAGAAATATCTTTACTTCTCCTCGTTATTTCCTCTTTGCTTGTGTACTGCATTCTGAAGCACACGTACATAGAGGAAAAAACCTCCAAGATAGTGTTTGTGTAGGAAGGTAACCTTTTCTGCAAAAGAACTATCCTGACAATAACATAGGCATCCTTGCTTTATGGGGCAAGGGTTCCTCCATTGGTGCTAGTCACCCCAAAGTGTGCCAGTGCAAGGAGAGAGCAGAATTGCACCATTGCTTTGAAAACACAGTTCTTCACCTTTCGCTCTCATGCAGTGCAGCGCAGCAACTAAAAATGCTGTGCTGTGTGAAATGTCTGTAAATCAGGTTGATAATATGATTGGCTGGTTACAAATATGTAATTCAGCAAAGTCAACTCACTCTTCAATCCTTCTCTGGTCAGTAAATTGTGTATCGTATAGTTGAATAATAGTATATCTGAGTTTTTGATGTATTTTACGTGTGAAGATGTTTGCCAAACTGAACACCTTGCATCTGATGACACTAATCCCAAATATGATCCTGTTCTGCACAGGATCCCTCTTCTTTTGAAAGCACCCATCACATGACCATGTGCTCGATTACAGGAAAGAATTGTCTCTCCAGGATGGAAAATGCGATTTCTGAGATTCTCTACCATCCTGCCATTGTGTGTCCTCAGGGATCTCAGACTGCACTATTGCTACTCTGCAACACACAATCAGTACGCCCTTGCAAACATCATGGCACAGGCACAAAGGCATTGACCAATGGCGTAACCGAAAATGATGACCCTCCTGCAGATTGTGATGAGTGGCCTTGAGACGCCTACATCTTACAGATCTGCATTGGTCATAGGCTAAAAGGGGCCTCCCTTGTAGCATTGGGGTCCCTTGTAGGATTAACTACCCCCCCCCCCCTGCACCACAGGGGCTGCAGGGGCCTGCTTTTAGCCTCTGGCTTTGACTGTATGCAAATAATGGAACCACTCCTTAAAATCACACGGGAGAAGACTTTGTATCCATGGAAAGCCTGTGTTCGCTCCTCACCCCTTTCTCTGTATAAAACTACACAGGGCCACAAAAAAGGGTGCAATAGCCATTAGGCCACTGGTCAGTTTAAGTAATATGAACTCTGATATATTAAGATTGAATTAGAGAATAACATTACAGCATACAAATACTTTCTTTTAAACTGTTTTAGTCAATACCAGTGATCAGATGTTTGCCTTATATTATTGCCATCATTTCATACTTACTTATATTAATGATGACTTTAGGATGTTTGAAAAATCTTTGCCTTTTGAAAGTGCAAGAATGTTTTCTTCTGTTTCCTTTGCAGTATCACCAGCTTCATGATGAGTATTTCACCAGTGCTGTTGTTCTGTCACTGGTTTTAGCTGCCTTATTTGGCCTTGTCTACCTTCTAATCATTCCACAGTGAGTATAATTTCAGCAGAGGCACCTGTAGCAAAGGCATTGATTCTGTTATTTTAAACATGGGTTGGAAGCTGCAGTTCTCAATTTTGTGATTACTGTTGATCAGAGAAAGTCAGGTTGAAATACATGACTGAAAAATATTGCAGTGAATGCATTTATAAATATCATTTAGCATGCACATTCTGAAGTTCTTATTAAGCACTGCACTTCTAATGTGGGTTGACTGTAAATATGTGTTGCGTGACAGGCATTAAATATGTTCTTATAATAGATTCTATTATCTCTGTATAAACAGCAGCCACTAATTTCTTTATAATCGGCGACTTGTGAAGCAGCACGTCGCTGGCTACAAAAAAGGATGTCTATTTCAGTCGAGTGAGGTGAAAGGTAGTTCAGGTCACAGATCATAATTAAAGCACCTGTTTAAAGCAACAAACGTTCTTCTTTTGTTCTATTTGAATAGCTTACAATGACAAACTGAGAGAAAATGTTAATTTTTGCACTACTTAAATAGAGAAAAGCTAGAATCTTCCTGCATGTTTTTGCACATTTTGAGGTACTGAACCTTTTTATTAAAAAAAACTGGTATGGAACTGTTTTGAATATCTAACATGTTTTGTGATGTGTCTAAGATTGCACTATAGGTTTTATTTGTATTCTTCATGTTTGCAAAAATGCTTGCACTTTCATATGAAGGATCTACAAACCAAGGTTTTAAATGGTTTGTGGGAAAGATGATGGTGTAGCCAGGTATTATATGGGATAAAGTACCCCCTGGAGTAAATAATAAGGGTATCGCAAGTCATCTCAGAGTTTCATCACCTTATAAAGGAACTCATTCCTCTATATGGTTATGGAACTCCTCAATGACTTTCAACATCCCTATAATGTAGAGCAGAAGGAACTTTATCCCTCATATAATAAAACAAGTTGTTGACAGCCATTGTGATAAGAAATGCAAGCACTACTCTTTAGCCCCAAGAGAAACTATATTTGTCAAAATACAAATGCACCACAAACGTTTGTTATGTTGAACCGCAATGTGACCATAATTGTAAGAGCTAGAACAAAAAGCCTTGCAAAGCCAATAGGCCTAATTTCCATTTTAAGCCCTGACTAAAACACTAAAAAAGCACACTGCAATTAAAAAGCAATGCAAATACTATTTTTTTCTGAATTCATTATTTTTATGAGGTAAAACACAGTAATGTGTGATGAATCAGTGTACGTTTGAGACATAAAAGATTTCCTCATGCTTTTCAAAGCAAGCTGTTCCTAGAAGGAGGTTTGATACACCAATTATCCATTAGCAATCGGAGAGAAAAAGAAATACTTCACTGAGTGAAGCCAAAGTTCCCTCCATGTATATTATATTTTGAAGAAATAGTAACAGCAGGACATGCATTTAGCTACACTTTCAAGCAAGACCTAAAAGTGTCCTGCACACTCATGGCAGGAAGTCACACAGGGTATACATGTCTTTATGCTAATTTGTCTTTGCTTTAATCTTTTATATGCCACTTAGTGATAATTTATTATAAGTTAATGATATGTCACATTAGATCATTGAAATACCCTTATATTTCATTCTGCAGCAGCAGGAGAAAAACAGCTCTATAGAAAAGAAAATATGTGTGTCCCTATAACTAACTACCACATGCAGAAATGTTGTGCTGGCTTTCTAAGAAGCTATGGTTAATTTTTTTATACAAATGCAGTAGTAGTGACTGTTTCTTCCAGTTAACGGAGCCCAGTTTGACACAGCAACAGCCAAGACCATAAGTAGATTTTAGATCCAGACCTAATTGGAAAAAAAAACACCTTTGCTTAAAAAAATACGTAAAAAGAGTATTCGGTTTCACATTGTTTTAGTCCCATTGTTGCTAGTATGCCTTGTAAAAGTAGAGTACTACAAAGGTTAAATCTTTCAGGAGTGATCAAGAGCAGTGTAGGTGACCACATTTTTTATTTCACAGTGCTGTGTAATATGTATGGCATGATGTGTAAAAAAGATGGGATCAGAGTAAATTCTGCTAAAACTATAGCGGTAAGCAAACGTGAAACAAAGTATCCCGTGATGACTTTTAGCAGAAAAGGATGAGTCATTAAGCAATATCTAAGATTTTTAAATATACTGAGGGTCTATTAGTAACACAGGGGTGATCACTATTATTTACTTTCATTAAAGTATCTCCATCAAAACAAAGGGGCCTATTAGGATGGATGGGTGGACTTTTATCCGCCCGCCACCCTAGCGGTGCAGGGACCGTCCGCCAGTGGTGGGGCGGTCCAGCACCGGCAATTAGGATGACACCGCATCCCCCATGTACAACAGTGCTGTGGCTGCACTGTGTGCACTTGCAGGCACAACGTGGCAGGCACCGCGCGGTGCCTGCCACGTTGGGTCATTTTGTGAAAGAACATTTTGTTGTCTCCACAATATGTTTTGGGCACAATCGCAAGCACTTGGCCCACAAACACAAGTGAGTTAGTTTTTTATCTGGAGACCTGGAGAGCACTGGGTGGTAAGAAATGTGTGCCAGCCCAGTGGTCCCACAACTTTTCCACACAGAAATGTGAGGAAATTTAGATTTTCTTTGCTAAATTTGAGGTCCACGCACATGCAGACCATCAGCCAAACTCCAGTTCACACACACACAGAAACGTTCCCTAGTGTCTAGTGGTTTGCTGGCGCCTTTGGCAGATGAGCCTAAAAATATTGCTGATTTGCCCCCAAGGGAGGTAGAAATGACTAAAATGTGTGCCTCCAAAAAAGGGGAGAGACCCTTGCCTAAGGCTCTGCTCCCTGACATATCCATAAACTTATCCCTGGTGCCTAGTGGTCTCTCTGTCCCCCGGGAGGGGCACACCAGGGGTAATAACCAACATCTGCCCCATGAGGGGCAGAAAGACTGTGCCCATTTTTTTGAGAGGTGGTGGAGGCATTGCCATGCCAATTGTGGGCACTCCCTACCCCTGTTTAAGAAACAACATTTTCTCTGGTACCTAGTGAGCTTTCTGCCCCCGGGGGCAGTTCAGGGGCTATTGCCCCCATCTGGACCCCAAGGGGGCAGAAAGATTGCCCATTTGTTTTGGGGGCTCGGGTCATTGGCATGTGCATGCTGGGCAGTCCCTACACTAAGAAATATATAGTCCCGGGTGCCTAGTGGGCTTTCTGCTTCCCTGGGGGCTGAACTGGGGCTAATGCCACGTCATCTGCTCCATCTGCCACCCGGGGGTAAAAAGACTGTTCTCCAAAAAAGTGTCCCTGGAGTAGCCAAAGCCCTTGCCCAAAGGTGTTCCTCCCCTCTCTGGTGTCTAGTGGTGGATTCCTGCTTGTTATCGCTCTCCGGCAGCAATACTCAAGCAAGGATCCACCAGGGAAAGGTGCCATTGGAAACAGGAGAGTCTCCCCTTGCCAGTGATATCTCGCCCATTTGCAACGGTACTCGGGAGCAGAGATAGCCCTGTGAGCACTAATGCAGGGAAAATGAAATTTGCCTATTGGCTCATTTCACTTTAATTTTCACCTAAATTATGTAAGCCCACAATACGCGCCGATAGGTATT
The DNA here is from genome assembly GCF_964261635.1 of Lissotriton helveticus. NCBI lineage: Eukaryota > Metazoa > Chordata > Amphibia > Caudata > Salamandridae > Lissotriton > Lissotriton helveticus. Next base: position 1,551,068,994 of record NC_136063.1, read on the forward strand.
TCAATGGCATTGTGCAGCGGTTATAGGCATACCTCAGAATCGTTGTTTGTTCATTCAGCATTTACAGCTCTAAGTTGAGATGTCTGAGGCTACCAGTGATACCCACACAAAATTATTTGTAATTCTACATTGCATGAACTTTTCGATGATGTACACATCTTTAAGTGACTCAGTTGCTTAACTACCTTGACAGGGGTGTTTCAGATATACATTATAAGTTTAGTTTTGAGCAGGAAAATGTCTAAGAAGTGATTTTTGTTCTAGCCCTGGCTGCATTTCTATATAGGGTGTATGTTAGTTTTGCATGTAATGCATCTTTTAGTGAGTGTAGCTATATGCACATTTTAGTACGACTGTGATTTTGTCATTATATCATTCATTAGAAAAATGCAGCAAACTGTGCTACTCCCATCCCCCTTTTTTCCACACTGGTAAACCCTCCAGTTGAATGGGAAGCCAGCGTGGAAGGATTTGAAGCTTATTTGGAGATCATAGAAGGAGAGGTTTTCACTCAAATGAAAAAACTTTATTTCCTTTACCATTTTCTGGGCACCAAAGGTAGGAAAGTTCAAAAGAACTTACCAGCAGCTGTGATGATGGGGAGGGGAATGCTGCTGGCGATCATGCTTTAACAGTCAAAATGTTAAACTCATGGTTTAAAAAGAAACACAACATTATTATGGAAAGGCGCACATTTTATATGGGGGAAGGAATTTCCTGGGGAAACAGTGGGGAGTTTCATGAGTTTTAAAGGCAACTTTTGATTACAAAACATTTGAGGACAAATTGCTCATTTGGTAGACAAAACAAACAGCAAGAAAATTCAGGAGAAAATTTCGACGGCTGAGAATGTAACTTTGAATAAGATGTTGGAGATAGCAAAAAGTATTGCATTGAATCCACTATACAGGGATTAAATGGCGTTGGAGAAACGAGTCCATGATGTGGTTTCTGACTGAAGAAAGAAGAGAAGAAGATGGACTTAAAACAGAAAATCATTTTTGAATGTTATAGATGTGGCAGCAAAAACCACTTAGACAAGCCCTCCGTATGTCCAGCTGTCAACAAGATTTGTGCTAAATCTAAGAAGAGACACCTTTCAAGAGTATACAAATCCAAGTCAACAAATGCTAAACCTAAGTCCAAATGTGTCCTTTCTGTTTAGTGTACAACAAAAAGCAATTCTGTGTCAGACATTAAGGAGAGCAATATTGTAATGATGGTTTCCTTTTCAGTTGACCTAGATGTACCATAAGGTAATCTAGAGCAACATTTAGGTACTTAAGCAGATTCCATGAATGTCAGGAGGTCATTCTGTCAAATTAAAATTGCTGGCATTTCAATTTCCATGATTTCCAATGCAGGGTCATTGTTTACTGTTATAGGTCATGAGGAATGGCACACATTTATTAATATCAATCTGAAGAAGTCACCAGTTAAACCCATTGCCTATGGGGGAAAGCCAATGGAGGTTTTGGGGAAATTTGACAGTGTTATGAGTTTTAAAGGTCACAATATGCCTGCCCTCGTCTAAGTAACAAAGGATGGATCTTGTTTACTGGGATGGTTTAAGCAAATTAGTTTAGGCAATATTTTGGATCCTAATCAGCTCAGAGCAAGTGTTGCTCAAGGAGAAGTGAAAATCAGTTTGGACAGTTGATTTAGTACTTCAAGAGCATTTTTTCCTGATGTTTTTAGCGAAAGGTTTGGTAGGATCAAGGGCTTTTCACACCGCATAATTTTGAAGGAGAAAGTCCAGCCTGTGGTTCATATACTCAGATAAATACCTTTCACCATGAGGAAAGAATTGAATCTGGAGTTGGCAGCTCAAAGTGGTTGTCCCCAGTGGTGTTTGCCAGGAAAGCAAATAGTAACTTCCAAATGTGTTTATATTTCAGGGATTTGAATGATAGAATGTGGGTGGACAGACATCCCATACCCAACATTACTGAGATGTCAGGTTCACTGAATGGAGCTAAATATTTTTCCACATAGGACATGTCATCTGCCTACCACCAGATCACTTTGCAGAAGGAAATCTGCTGTTTGACATTATCCATAACTCCTTCAGGTGCTTAGAGATTCAAAAGAATGCCATTTGGTTTGGCATCAGCCTCAGCGGTTTTCCAGAAAATGATGTAAGCTGTGCTTAAGGGGATTCTGCATGCAAGATGTTTCTAGGACGACATATTGGTGTATGGGAAAAACATTGAGAGCCAAGACAAGACGTTAGCCAGAGTGTTGTCCATCTTAACAGAAAGGAGTTTTACTTTGAAGCTGGAAAGTGCAGGTTTGCTGTGGATATTTGTTTGAAGTGGGGGTCCTTATCCCTTACCGCCGCCACCAAATGCTGGAGGCGGGAGTCCCTGACCCCTCGTTTCAACGTTAGGCTAAGTAAGGACACCGTCTGAGATAGCCCTGCTCACCCCCTTAGTAGCTTGGCACGAGCAGCCAGGCTTATCTTCAAGGCACGAGTGTACAGTATGTGCAACCACGCTCACAGTAACCCAGTGATGTCACCACAAATAGAATCCACACAAGTTTTTATAAAATGATTATAAACTTTATATAAGAGGTTATACGATATGACCACACGCAACAATATCAATATACAAAAATATGTAGTATTCTTTCCGGTGGGTTGGTAGGTTCTAATCCCAGCCACCGCTTCTAACCAACAGTTAAGCTCACTTCTAACCATTTCCAAAAGGTTAGGCCAGTCGTATTGCTAGAAACACACACGTTGCAAAAGAAAACAAATACTGCAATGCCTAACAATATTCTCTGGTACTGTGCAACAGAGAAACAATGCCATACGTAGCACCACAGTCATGTACTTTACAATAGAAGGAATAATGCAATGAGTATCACTACCAGCATGCCCTGTACCAAGAAGAAACAAAGGAATGTGTCACGCTACAATCATGTACTGTGCAATGAAGAAATAATGCACGGCACCACAGAAAGATCAGATACTGGGTGATGAAGAAATAATGCAATGCAAATAAATACCGCTAATAAGGACCAAGGGGATTTTAAAGACCAGGCTCTGGCAGATTCCCCAGATATGTTAAACAACAAATATGCCAGAGGGTCTAGAGAAAGAACTCCAAACAAAACAAAACAAAGCACGCTCTTCACCCAAGCTGTTCATTTATGCATGTGTGTTGACAAACTAAGGTCATGCCTATAGTGGTCAACCAAGGATGCCCATCAGTCACCATACGGAACGGCCCTTCATCATTTGGGATTCCGAACAAGACCAACTACAGGAGTACCCCTGTACTATCATGATGGAGGGTCCAGATGTATATAAAGGTACCTTTAACCAATCAAGTAGATCATGTTATGGTCTTGTGTATTAAATTTAGAAAATCGTAGCACACATGTAATATGCGGGGACTGATGTTTGCAGTGCACAAAAATATGTGTGAAAAAAAATGTAATTAAGAAAATGTGATTAAAAGTGGATGAGAGGATACTAATAACTTTATTCTGGTGCTACCCCAACCTCCACTATTAAAAAGTAGTTACTGTCAGTCACTATAATACGGACTGTCTGGATGGTTTTAAATGGTCAACATGTTTCAGCAATATTCGACATAGTTGTCATTGCTTTCTTCAGGACCGTGTCTAGTAATGGCTACTGCAAATGATAGTGATAAAAAGAAACCAAAATCCGTGCTCAAAAATCGGAACAGATACGGACATCACCTGAGTTCACTAGGGGTCCATATTGTTTCTATTCACTCTTCCAAGTCGTATGAAGATTACTACAAGGAAAAACACATGAAACCAGAAAGAAGAGTACTTAGCGTGCAAAGTTTAGTTCGTGACTTAAAAGTATAAATTCTTGTTAAAGTGAAGTGACCATGTTACGTATCACTGGCACAATCTCAGTGCATATATCCAAATATTGGCTCTGGTTATTAAAAAATATCAATCTTGTATCAGAAAAGGCCCCCTTACCGTACTTGTAAGAGGACAACACCTCACCCCACCTGGCCACGGCTCAGGAAAAGGGGAAGCACCGCTCTGTGGCAAAGGGAAAAAAACAAACAGAACTCTGTTATCCAAATCCCCTGCACCATGTCTGAATTTATCCAACTGTCTGCATAATCGATCGACAATCCACTGCACACTGCTGGCATTTATTCTCAAATGTTGGAAAACTCAGATCACTTGTTTTCGACATCAACATTACGAAAACAATACCTAACGCTGATCGTTTGCAAAGCCTGAGAGTAGCGTGTCATAAGTAAGCTGACATCGAGCCTAGACTCAAAGGACACATGTTTAAAGTAAGCAGATGCGCTTGAAAAAGTAAGCGTCAGGCATTCATACTAAAATGCTGCTTTAACAGGGAAAGAACCGTATCCTCGCCTACCTTTCCGTCGGTACTTCACCACTCGGCAACCAAGCCGATCGGGGAGGTGCCGCGGCCGGCTAAAGCAAGGGATTATAACCCCGTGCGTGATTGGTCAGAAGGCCGATCACGTGGTACGTTGTTTTGATGACGTGCTGAGCTAGTTAGAAAGAGGTTGCTGATAGGATCAGCACCCTTAGTTGTCATCTTGTGTATCTAATCACCTGCCCTTGTGGTCTCAGATACATAGGCATGACGACCCGTAAAATCAAGGTCAGGATCTCAGCGCATAAAAGCACCATTAGGTGTCAGAGACAGGCTACCAAGTTGACAAATCATTTTCTTGAAGCACGTCACTCTTCAACAGCCTTTGTGTGGACAGTCATAGAAAAACCATACATTCCAACACATGTTTCAGATGTGTCTAAATATCTATTGCTCAAGGAACAAAAATGGGTGTTCAAAATGGGAACTAACCGGACTGGGTTGAATGATGATATACCCTGGTCGGCTTTATGATCTATTTTCCCTTCTGAATATCCATATTCTAGAATATCCACATTACTGATTCATATATGTGGGATATTTTGTCAAATAAGCAAATAGTAGAATGAGAGATTGACAGTAGTACTGAGCATAGAATATACACATCTGTTGATTTATATCAATATAATTCGCCTACTATTGTCTCTCCACTTCGTTGACACACTCTGACTAAAAGAGAACAAAAAAAGATAGATAAATATCAGCTTTGACTACTGCCAATGTTCACGCTCTTACCTGCGTTGGATGCAGTGAAACAGCTTTGGCTTATACTTTTTGCCATTATACACACGCGATTTAACCCACATAACATGTAACATCTTGTTTGTTTACTCAATCTTGGTGAATAAAGTTTTTATTTCAATAAGTCACGAAGGGTTTAGCAAAGGGATAATGGGTTTTCCTTCTAAACATCGTCTTCATTGGTGATTGACTGACAACTAAGGGTGCTGATCCTATCAGCAACCTCTTTCTAACTAGCTCAGCACGTCATCAAAATAACGTACCACGTGATCGGCCTTCTGACCAATCACGCACGGGGTTATAATCCCTTGCTTTAGCCGGCCGCGGCACCTCCCTGATCGGCTTGGTTGCCGAGTGGTGAAGTACCGACGGAAAGGTAGGCGAGGATACGGTTCTTTCCCTGTTAAAGCAGCATTTTAGTATGAATGCCTGACGCTTACTTTTTCAAGCGCATCTGCTTACTTTAAACATGCGTCCTTTGAGTCTAGGCTCGATGTCAGCTTACTTATGACACGCTACTCTCAGGCTTTGCAAACGATCAGCGTTAGGTATTGTTCTCGTAATGTTGATGTCGAAAACAAGTGATCTGAGTTTTCCAACATTTGAGAATAAATGCCAGCAGTGTGCAGTGGATTGTCGATCGATTATGCAGACAGTTGGATAAATTCAGACATGGTGCAGGGGATTTGGATAACAGAGTTCTGTTTGTTTTTTTCCCTTTGCCACAGAGCGGTGCTTCCCCTTTTCCTGAGCAGTGGCCAGGTGGGGTGAGGTATTGTCCTCTTACAAGTACGGTGAGGGGGACTTTTCTGATACAAGATTGGTATTTTTTAATAACCAGAGCCAATATTTGGATATATGCACTGAGATTGTGCCAGTGATACGTAACATGGTCACTTCACATTAACAAGAATTTATACTTTTAAGTCACGAACTAAACTTTGCACGCTAAGTACTCTTCTTTCTGGTTTCATGTGTTTTTCCTTGTAGTAATCTTCATACGACTTGGAAGAGTGAATAGAAACAACATGGACCCCTAGTGAACTCAGGTGATGTCCGTATCTGTTCTGATTTTTGAGCACGGATTTTGGTTTCTTTTTATCACTATCATTTGCAGTAGCCATTACTAGACACGGTCCTGAAGAAAGCAATGACAACTATGTCGAATATTGCTGAAACATGTTGACCATTTAAAACCATCCAGACAGTCCGTATTATAGTGACTGACAGTAACTACTTTTTAATAGTGGAGGTTGGGGTAGCACCAGAATAAAGTTATTAGTATCCTCTCATCCACTTTTAATCACATTTTCTTAATTACATTTTTTTTTTCACACATATTTTTGTGCACTGCAAACATCAGTCCCAGCATATTACATGTGTGCTACGATTTTCTAAATTTAATACACAAGACCATGACATGATCTACTTGATTGGTTAAAGGTACCTTTATATACATCTGGACCCTCCATCATGATAGTACAGGGGTACTCCTGTAGTTGGTCTTGTTCGGAATCCCAAATGATGAAGGGCGGTTCCGTATGGTGACTGATGGGCATCCTTGGTTGACCACTATAGGCATGACCTTAGTTTGTCAACACACATGCATAAATGAACAGCTTGGGTGAAGAGCGTGCTTTGTTTTGTTTTGTTTGGAGTTCTTTCTCTAGACCCTCTGGCATATTTGTTGTTTGAAATAATGCAATGCGCCACGTTAAAACCACGTACTCTGCAAGGGAAAAATAATGCAGTGCGTAGCGCACCAAGCATGTAGTTCGTCAGGCACAAATGAGATCAGTTCGATAGTTGGTTAGCAGCAATAATGCAAAGTGTAATATGACAGTTTAGGTGCTCTGTTACAGTGCCCCCATTATGGATCAATGATGACACAAACGTACTGCTTCCCACTCCGGCCCCATTACAGGCCCTACTGGGGTCAGCATGGGCCGAGATCCAAGCCAAAGCAACCAGCTCGTGCAGCTGACAGAAGCAAGAGGCTGAGGGAGGGTCCCTCCGGGCCTGCATCCCATACCAGGTGGTGACCCATATTACCTGGGGGGGCACAACCCTACTCTCCTCTCCGATGTCAGCAACTTGGGCCTTGATCCAGAACTTCATCATAGGGTGCGGCGAGCTCGGGCCTGCTCCTCTGGTGCTGCCGGTCCGGGCCGGGCCGCTACTGTTTTCCTTCGAGGATCCAAATGACTTGGACCTGCTTTGGGCCGTCTCAGTGAACACTGAGACCCGCCCTCAACACTGTGGAGACCTTACTTCAAATGTGGTGCACACCTGACCCAGGCACTCCTCACCAGTGCCTTAGGTTGCACCTCAACACGCACACTGCAAGTCCGAGACTCACCTTTGGTGCTCACGATGAACTGACGCTCTTCACCAGCACCTCTGCTTTCACCTAGACACGCACCCTGCACGTCAAAGTCTCTCCTCTTCTCCCGGTGCATACTACGTCCAGGCGCTCCTCATCAGCAATCTGGTTGCACCACGACACACACTCCGCTTGTCCTAGTCTCACCTCTTCTCCTGGTGCACACGATGGCACACGACCAGGCACTCCTCACCAATGCCTTGGGTGCACCACGACACGCACGCTGTGTGTCTGAGACTCACTTCTTCTTTTGGTGCACACTACCCCCAGGCGCTCCTCACCAACGCCCTGACCTGCAACATGACACACCCCATGCACACCACGACCAGGCGCTCCTTACCAATGCCTTGGCCTGCACCACAACACGCACCCATCGCGTCCGAGAGTCAGCTTACTCCTGCGTGCCCACGATCACAAGGCACGACTTCTGAGGGTCTCAAGCTGCAAAAGCACTCGCACATTGCATTGCTCGGGACTTCTCCAGAAACTTTTATGATCCTGTATTTCCAAACAGGGAGCCAGCTCACCTCGGGCCCTCTGGGTTACAAGACACAGCACAAAGCACAGTCTTCTTCAAGCAGGGGGACCCAGCGCCTCCAAGCACAGTCCCAACAGCCTCTCCCTTCGTTAGATCAGCAAACTGCAGACCAGCCCCAGATCACAAAGCAAGGATTGGTCTTTCCACAGCAGTCTCTTCAGTTGCTCCTTCTTTAGCAGAGGTTTCTCTTGACCACAGAATGGGTCCAAGCCTTTTCAGTCTCAAACCATTTCTGTTTCATTCGAATATTCAGGGGTTTCAGCTCTCATAGTTGTACCCCTTACTGTCTTTGAAGTAAGTTTGTGCTTAGGGGTCCCTGACCCCTCCCTAAATCAGTTCTGGGTGTCTCCCCCCCATTGTCACCTCTGGGGTCTGGAACCTTAATCACTCAGCAGGAGATGGGTCAATGGGTTTCAGGCCTTTTCACCTCCCGGACTACAAATACAAAGGCCAGAAAAAGTGCAGTGCTAATTAAGTGAAAGTTTAAAAGGATATGGCAGCAAACAGTTCATTTTATTAGAGTTTGTTCCAAACCTATTAAAAGAATGCAGGAGCGGCTGTCAACAAATATTTTGACCAAAATCAGCAGCATTATTTTAATAGGTTTGGAAGCAAATTCTAATAAAATTAACTGTTTGCTGCCATATGCTTTTTAAACTTTCACTTTTTTTGCACTGCACTTTTTCTGGCCTTTGTATTTAGGACTGTAGGCCTTTCTGGTACATATTATTGACCTACTGGTTTTTGGCTTTCTGTATGTTATGCTTAGATCACAGAGTCACCTCCTGGTTTAATGGGGTGCTGTGACAGGGAAGCTGGAATTCCAGATGATGACACTGGCCACGAAGGGCAGTCGATGGAAATCCAACAGCCATTCCCCTAGTTTAGAAATAGTTTACTTAATAGAAGAAACTTTATTGGATTTAACACATTTGTCAGTAAGGCACGTGATCAGTAGTTGCATCTCCTCTTGTATCTTAGTTCTGCTATTCCCCTTTTGACCACCAGATTCCTTGTGTTTTTGCAACAATTAGGTTTTGGGGATTGAATCTGATGTGGGTCGGTTAACATGTTCCCTTGGACCCTTTTTCCCTTGTGAAATTAAGTTTAGTGTAGTCAAGCTGGAATTGGACATAATTTGACTGATATATGTTTTGAATGAACAAAATAGATATGGTTTGGTATTGGTGGATTACAGCACACGTTGGGTGGAGTTGCAGTTCGTGAAGTTAGCCAGCATGGAGGTGAGGGACTTTTTGCATCGGAGAAGGTGCCCTTGTTTAGCTAGTTATGGACAATGGGATCCAGTTTATAAATTGCATATTACTAGTTATTCTTGGCAACCTTATAATGTATTCACTTTTCTACTGCTATCTGAGAACTCATTCTGTAAGATTGCCTTCACCTGTCCTCATCTATACACTCAGTTCAATGCATTCCAGTTTACTTCATCAAGAGTACATTTGGAAATTAGCCCATAAAATCTCTTATCACCAAAGACACATTTTTAATACAAAAAAGTTCAAAATTAATTTCAGCTGGTAAAATAATCACTAGTAAGGAGGAGGTCTTTTTTTTTAAATTATGCCATTAGCAGCGTGATGCCATGAAAGAAAGCCTACACAACCTATTCTGTAGAAAAATAACACGGACGGAAACCAAATGGCTCCTGGGCTTTGGTTAGAGGAGGTCCTGGAACCATTGTCAGCAAGAGAAATATGGAACATCCATGTGTCATAGTCCGTTTTTAAAAAGGCCACTAATAAAAGCCAAACGTTTCTTTCATGGTTATATAATAAAACCACACTGGCCAGGTGATCTCACGCCTGCATGGTAATAAAGTGTTATGGTGAACAAAAGCCCTTGGCTTATCTAGCATTCACCTTCTAAAGTTTCAAGAAGAGCTAGTTTGTGGCATGAAGGTTCGGGGATCTTCCCAAGATGAAATACACACCAAAGTGGCTGAGAACGAGCAAAGAAACATATGCAGACTTTACAGAATTCAAAGTAAAACAGCAATTCATATTATCTGTATTTGTCCTGCCTTTCTGAAGGAAAGAAAAATCTTTCTGCTCAGACAATTCAATAACCTACGAATTCGGTCATGTAGACCCGCCATTATTTTGGCCTTCAACATCTAAGAATAACACACTGAACAATAAACTGTTTACATGTGTATGTGTACCATCAAAACACTGGGAAATACATAGCTATTTTGGACTTTGGCAAATTTTTGGACTGAATCAGCTGGACATCAAAGATATAGTCGGCCTAAAATTATGTATATACCTTACAACTTGACTATTACAAGGATGGTTAATGAATCTTTGGTTGCCAGGTAATAATTGTCATGCTTTCTGTCCAAATGCTGTTTAAACCGAGCTATAAAATGGTGTTTCAAATATGCACTCACACATAAGATCTCATTGCAAATTAAGCGCTTTGCATAGAGCTCGTTTTCAAAAGTTCTAAAAACCTGTATTAATATAAAGCTTGGTGTAAAACTTTGGTTGCTCCTTTATGAACACCAACATAAAATGCCTGTCTTTCATCAAGTGATATGTTTTTTCTTTGTCCCCAGTTAAAGCGGAATTGTTAAAACAAGCATCGATAAGACCAATAAGGATAGCTCTTATGAGCTAATGCATTCAAATGGAACGTGTGGACGCCTTTGTTTGCATGTGTTAGCACTTAAAAGCCAGACCTTTTTATCTTTGCCAATGCTAGCAATGTTATGCCCAACACAATATGCATCCATGATTCTGTTTTCTCCCACACGTTGCAGCAAATCCTTACTTGATAGCAAGCATCAAACCTCCCAAGATTTCCAGGTGTGCCCATAGGGTTAAACACAGCAAAAATACACCACTTTACTTCTCCATCTCTCACTTTTAATTTAAATTCAGTAATACGTTCAGAAGAGAACGAGAGCCCAAATAAGCCATGGCAAAAATGTCCACAAAAGCCCACACTGCCGGATGCCGTGACTAGCATGAGGGCAATCAGGTTATACCTGCGTCATGGCAGCCCATCCAGTTGTGAAAGCAGCAGCCCTTAGCCTCCAGTGTGCCACGGAAATGCCAGTGGCAGAATGCCAAATCCAGCCTTGAATACATTATATGAACTAGATACACACAGAGGGAGGCAGAGGAGTATTACTTAACGGGTAAGTCTATTTCTCAAAAACATAAATTGTATACAAAATTGACTTTTTATAGTGTCAGTGACACCTGAGCGTGCCCTTTTTCTTGTCTCTGAAGAATACAAAATTACCTCTGAGCATACAGTTGTAGGGTCGGTAATTCATTGGTACAAGGACAGCGCCCAGATAGTGAAGCAGCCAATGTAATTTACTTGTTCAAGAAATAAAGAATGCCTTATTCAATTCTCGTTGATGTGTACTTGGCCATGATTGACGTATGAGTCTTTTTAATCTAATGAAGTATCATGTTTAATACTGACCTGACAAATAGCAGGCATGCACAGGCGACCAAAGAGGCAATGATAAGAAGATAAACGTTATGTCCTTTCAAACTCGTGAAAGGACTGATAGAACAGTAGTATATATCTCACTTACCAGCATTTGCATTTCTTTCTCTTCTAGGAGTACCATAGTCCTCGTCCTCCTGGTGTTCTGCATGTGCTTCCTTGTGGCTTGTATTATGTACCTACATGTCACACGAGTGCAGGTAAGTGATGTATGCCCATCCTTCAGCCTTTTAGCCTATGCTTCGATTTGATAAAATAATATTAATTGAAGGTCTTGATCACAATTGGGTTTCTGCAGCACCAAACTTCAAGGCATGTAAATTCAAATTTTCACAAGCTGATGGTGGTTTTGGAATGGAATGCAGGTCTCTATTCAAAAAGGTATTCATGGCCTGTAAACGTATGTTTTTGGCAAAAAGTCACCCATTTACACCTGCAAGAAAGTCACAAAGACATTCCAGGTAAGCTTAAATGGGTTTAACACGGTGAAACGAGGAGAAATCTCTCCTCGTTTGTGCTGTTCCTATGTGTGCTGCATTGTGCATCACAAATAGAAACAGTAAATTGCCATGAATTATTGTTTATGTGTAGGAAGGTGCCTTACTGCAAATAAACAATCATACTTCAATGTGTGCTGCTCAACAGATAGGAGTTGCAAATTGTAATTCTGAATTGTTTATGTGCTGAAAAGGAGACCTTCCTCCACATAAACAATCATTTCCTCAACGCAGGCTTCCTTGCACTATTGTGCACGGGTGACTGTATTGGCATTAGGCAGCTAAATGTAGTGCCAGTACATGGAGAAACGCCGGGGTGTGCTGTTTTATTGTAAACACACTGCATCCTAGCATTTCTAAACAGCAAAGACCAGCGTTAGCCATTTTGGAGCTAACGCGCGCTCCATCAGATTCTTGTAAATATATGCCCCTATGTTTTCACTCATGTAGGTGTATTTATACAGGTTCACTACTAATATATTTGGGAATAGAGCAAATTATATTTTCAATCAAAACACAAATCGGAGATGCAACGTGGGGCCAAGTTATGAAGCAGTGTTGATAAAGGTATGCAGCAGGAGAAGGCCAATTAATTAGAGATATGTGGCACACAACTTTGGGAGTACTAGTTCACTATTTTATCATTTCTGCGCAAATAATACATTCTGACCAAAAGTTGCGTCTCCGAAACATAAGGTGATCAGCTAACATTTACATAGGGACTGCTGTTGCATTCTACCTTAACACAATTTTTAAAAACTTGTTTGCCTTTCTTTAATTCTCCTGTTTATCAATATAAGTTTATGCTCTGATAATAAATTATGTTATCCTTAACAATATCACGGATAACATGTATACACTTTCCTCAATACTTGCATGCTTGAATATAACTTAATCACTTGTTTTGTGGAAAATAACTTATAATACAAAACATATCTCTGCTTGGGAACAAGATTACATTACTGCACACAAACACACACAAACACACACACAGGATGTGCTGAGTTAAACCAACAGTGAATTTCGACATCAGAGTGCTGCAACTTTATCTGTTGCGTTCAAAGACACAACTAACACAACTTATTTAAAGGTGATGTATTCAAGGCCAGACTGGGAACACAAACCGGCCCTGGCAAGTGAGCCGGCCTGCCGCATGGGGGAGGAGTGCGCGTGGATAACACTGCAGCTGCTTTTGTTACAGGGGGTCGATATAGCAGCTATGCTTCAAAACCAGCTCCCTGTAACAAAACTGGCCCCCACCCTGGCGGCCACCCAGGAAACACCCACTGCCAGCTATGGCCAATCCGGCCCTGGATGTATTAGAGAAGCCAGGTTCTGGATTAATTTGCTAGTTATACTACTGGGGGGTAAATAGAGAAGTGTACTTGATTAGAGTTAAGATCACGGGCCTCATTTACAATAGTTTGACGCACAACAGCACGGCAAGCTTTCCTTCTGCGCTGCCCTGAGTCAAAATAAAAGAGTAGGAAAGTGCCATATCTACAAGATATGGTGCATTCCTGTCCTTCTCTCCTGCACTGGCGGACAACCAGCAGGCATGCGCAAACGCAGACACCCTGGCGTCATTTTGCAAGGGTCCATGCGCTGAGGTGATGATTGTTTTTGTTCTGTCAGGGACACCTTCCTGCACAAAAACAATCATTATGGTGTTTTCCTCTTTCTATGCATGCCGCATGGGCAGCATGGATGGAAAGAGAAACAAATGAGGATAAATAAAAGTATTTGTCCTCGTTGTGTCTCCTTATGCTTCCACTGGGGAGGTGTAGGATTCTGACCCATTCCCAGGTTTATAAAATGCTGTAAATCTGGGAATGCGTCAAGTTCCATGGATGTTGCGCCCCTTTGACGCAGAAAGAAAAACATATTTTCAAAGCCATGAAAAGTCATGCAGGGTGATTTTGCATGGCCTTGTAAATATGGGGAAGCCCATTGGGCTGTCGGTGCGTCAGTAAAAGTCCTGTTATGTATGAACCTAGTTCTCAAAGCCAGTGGGCTGCGTTTAAGAATGCGAAATCTGTGCAGGTTTAAGTTTTAAGTCTTTTCTCAGAGTATGTTTCATTGACATCGACGGAAATGGTTTGTGATATTATGAAAATGTACATATTTTTTGGTTGGTGGTTCAAGTAAATAGAAATACTCACTTTTAATTTATTCTTTATTACATGCATCTTTTAGTAAATGCAAGGGGTTACACTGGAACCGATTCATAAAATGTAGACTATACCATTGTGCTCGAACCGTAATACAGCCGGTAGGTAACAGGTCTCCCTTGGATGAGCTGCGTATTGTTTCCGTTCAAATACATATATTATTTTTATAAAAATATCAGCTGCTTCGTACATTGCTCAATTCACAGTTGCTAAACAATTTCCTCTGAAATAAAGGGTACGGATAGATTACGATTCATTCATTAAATAAAAGTCAAATTATAGTAAACACCTTCAGAAACTGTGTGTACATATTTTTGGATCACTGAAATATTATCGACGGTCACATTATCGACTTGCTAAAATATCGTTGAATAATTATCGACTACAAAAATATCGACTTTGTATACTTATTACACAAAATACAAAAATATCGACTACAAAATATCGAGTACTTAGAATATCGAGTACATAAATATCGTCTTATTAAATATCGACTACTAATATATCGTTGTTCATGAAATTACACCTAACACTACCAAAATATCGACTACTAAAATATAGAGTACAAAAATATCGTTTCTAAAGAAATATCGAGTTAGTTTTTGTACCCTTTCATGTCTAAAAAACCATATTACTCGTCTATAAAAGTCATTGCTCTATACAAAAAACATTTTACATATAATACCTGTTACTTTTATAACATTACTATTTATCATCATTTCCTATACATTATATTAAATTCGTTATATCATTTAAAAATAAATCTTAACATGTAACTCAAATTTTCATAATATTTTTATACTTACACATCTATTTTATTTAACAACTAACCTGCTTTAATGCGGAAACCACCACATACCACCATTCTCACATCAACAAACACACCAATTAACTTAAAAAAAATTCAAACTAGCCTATACAATTCTTCCTTTCATCCTACAACCAATCAAATCCAAGCACACAAAATACACATACTATAAAAGGGATAAATCCATTCTACCATTGCTGCTGCTAACTCTATAGAAAGAAGATGCCAACACTATGAAGATTTTGTTCCTGAACAAACATCTTTAAAGATCCAGCTCACTAGCTAATCATTCAAGTAAGTTACATTGCATTATTTAAAAATCTAAATTAGTAGTCTACTATTTTACTTATATCTCCTAACTCTTCCACTTATGTAATTTTTATCTCCTCCTACTTTTCTGATAGAAACTACCACAAACAAAATCCTAATACCTGCTCCTATTTCTTCCCCTGCAAAATAAGATAGTAAGTATATATTAATGCTCTGTTCTACAACAACAGCTGTTTTTAAACACTATTTCACAAGATTCATACTTTACTTAAAACATTTTATTCACAGATATTCAGCGATTTTCCGATTTCAACACTACAAATGTATAGAACTACACTAATTAAACATGTAAGTATATTATATGTTTTTGTTATTAAACAACCAAAATTTAAAATGCTAGTTTCTAAACAACATATCTTGCATATTACATCTTCCCTACAGATCCAATAAAAACATCCTACATCAACTATACCAAAAGACAAGACTACCCTTGTAAAAAATGTAAGTATACATCAATTAGTCTAAAACTTCAGAAAAAAACAAAAACTATGTTCTTAACACCATGTTATGTATTTCCTCTACAGATATTGTGAATACATCATACATCTATTCTACCTACAGCAAAGAAAAGTACATATTTAGAAGTTAGTATACTTTTAAATATTTCCAATTTCCCAACGGTAACAAATAATTTTTATAATATGTGACATGGATTTATTCTATCTTCTCTACAGATCTAAACTTCACTACCTTGATGTACTCCACCAAATACTACAACTCAACTATTTAAACAAGTAAGTATATGTAATGTTCACATCAAATGTAGTACTAAGCAAATTAAAAAACTGATTTCTCCTAGGAAAAACGTGTGTTATGTATAAACATTAACTTAGCATTTCTATATTTTCCTACCAACAGTAAATAAAGAAATACATACAAGAAAGTCCTTCAAATACAGTTCTGCATTTGTGATTACTACTTTTAGTAAACGTAAGTATAAATACAACATTATTTATGTTTGCACCACTAAGTGAAATATATGTTATTTGATTTTGTTTCTTTCTACTCTTTCCTAGAACAAGTAAAACAAAATGACAGAAGGTGCAGAATTTGTAATGTCACAGAACAATAAATTACTGTTATGTTATATGGGTTATGTTTATAGTCAGGAAAGACAAAGTGGTAGAAAGATTTTCTGGAAATGTACAAAATATTACTCAAACAAATGTTATGGAAGGGCTACTACAGAGGAAACTAATGTGCTATTTACCAGGGAACACAATCATCCCCCCAATGTCACAGAAATTGAAATAAGAGATGCTTTAGAAAGTATAAAGACTGCTAGCACACAAAATGATAGACCAACAACACAAATCCTTAAAGAGGAACTGTTAAAAGTCCCAGCCCATGCTTCAGGTCAACTACCCTCTATTGACTCACTAAAACGCACAATTGCATACACTAAAAGACGCACTTCCACAACTCCACCCAACCCTACTACTTTTGAGGAAATTATTATTTCACCAGAAATGTCCATCACACACAATAAAGACACATTTATCCTTTTTGACAATGAAAGCAGTACAAACAGAATCATAATGTTTGCAACTGCAAGTAATTTAAGAAAAATCCAACAGTGTCCCCAATGGATGATGGATGGAACATTTAAACCATGCCCAAAACCTTTTTATCAATTATATTCCATCCACGGGTTATACCATAACTATAACATCCCTTTCATTTACTGTTTGCTACCAAACAAACAGCAAAACACTTACACAGAAATATTAAATGTTCTCGAAAATGAAATCAATAATTATTTTCCAGAAAAAATAATTATTGATTTCGAATTAGCTATGATTAATAGCATTTTGAAAATATTTCCCCACACAGCAATCCAGGGTTGTTACTATCATTTCAATCAGAGCATATGGAGACATCTCCAAAAATCAACTTTAAGTATTTTGTACTCAACAGATAGCACCTTTGCCTATCAAATGAAAAAATTGATAGCACTGGCCTACGTTCCTGTTACCGATGTAGCGGAACACTATAATTTATTAATTGACAGCACATATTACAAGAGAAATGAAGATAAACTAACCCCATTACTGGATTATTTCGAAGATACTTGGGTGGGAAGGTTGCACAGATCTGGACATCGACGCCAACCCAAATTCCAAATCCCTTGGTGGAATGTCTATCTTAGTACTTTAAACCAAGAGTCAAAAACCAACAACAGTGTAGAAGGGTGGCATAATGCTTTCCAAGCTACCACAAGCAGAACCAGACCCACATTCCATAACCTACTACAAGCTTTGATAAAAGAACAAAGCTATCAAGAACTAAGAATGGAACAATCAGTGACCCAAATTGGTCCTAAACTAAGTAAACAAACTAAACAAATGTTCCGACTACTGCAAAGTCAAGTCACACTATACCCTACAACTAGAGGATTAGAATATCTGTCAATAATAGTTAAAACCCTACTATAAAAATGTCTACAAAATATACTAATATCTTCTTACAATAATGGCACATATAACAATCATTAACAATTCTAAACAATTATAAATAATACATATTTGTTTTACAAACTTATCAAAAATTTGGACATTATTTCTGAACAAATATGCAATATTTATAATTACATCACACATAGACATTACATAAAGATCGACATTTCCCACCCAATAAATATAAATATAAAATTACTTACAATTTTTGTAGATGACAGAGACGTAATGAAGCAAAATACAATCCATACAATCCATTACAAAGTAAGAGAAATCCAATATGGGAAACCATCAAAAACCCGAAAATAATGTTAAAATAAAATAAACGCTCCAGGGAATCCCGAAAACAGTAGTGTGGACACTTTATTATTTAAAGTGATATACACACAACTTAAAAAAAAACGTTGACGCATACCAATGTATCAATCCAATACGAAACCCTCAAAAAACCAGAAAAAAGGTAAAAATTATAAAAATCTGCTCCTGGCAAACACGAAAAATAGGAGATACACGTAAAAATATAACCATAATAAGTCATACATTAGTATCTCCAAAAAAAAACACGCTTCCTTCCATGTAGTTTTCATGCGAGGAACCGGAACCTGTAAAAAAACATACATAACGAAACCCACCCACAAATAGCCCATAAAATTTGTAAATACACTCACAATTAACATTAACCATGTAAGAAGACATTTCCTAACAATTCAAATAACACTAGAACTAAAACATACACGACGCATCTATAACGACGACATTACACCTAAACGCTACATAAACAATTCATACATACACTCAACAACACTACACAGTTCGAATATACCCTCACACATTACCACTCAGTCATAAATAGTATATAAAATTTACCTTACCTCTCTCCACACGAAGCAACACCCAACCGCGAGCTTCTCCAGTCCTGAATGAAGCGCAATAACCTTACGCGGTAAAAAAGTAGTCCCCTTAAACCAATTTTGAGAAGGTATCATAGAAAATACAATGTTATAGTCTAAAAATATAATACATACACATTGTTATTGTAACAAATTAATACAGTAGACTCATTATAATTTAAACTGTTAAAAAAATATATATTTAATATTAATTAATATATAGCAATTAATATATATTAATAATATTAAATAAATATGTAACACTTGAAATAATATATGTAAAAAATTTATTTTTGTGTACATTTATAGGAAAAAAATTGTGTTTCTTTATAACTAAACATGAATAATTGTTTTGTTAATAATTAATAATAATAAATAATATAACTTATTTATTATTATTAATATAAAATGTATAACCATTTACTATATAAATAATTGCCTTAAATAATGTATTTTTATTTCTCTGAATGTATGTATTTCTGAAAAGAAAAGATAAATGTTTAAGTTAATTAATTAATAATAATAATAATAATAATATTTGTTATTATTTTTATTAATTAATTATACATTTGTAATAATAATGTCTAAGTATTATAAAAGTATATAATTGCATAAATAATCTTTTACCAATACCAGATATTATTATTATACATATTATTCCCCTTTACAGTTATAAAGTTTACAACATAATATATTTATATGTATAATTTAAAAACAACATTGTCAGAAATATGTGTAAAAAAATGTCTTAATTAGTATTTCCATATCTTGAGCAAATATAATAATTGTCATGTTACTTTATACAAATGTAAATATTAAAATTAAATATTTAATAATATTAATATATAATATTAACATTATTAAATATAAATGGAAGAAACAGAAAAATAACTGGTATTTTATTTATTTCAATATAAATACTTGTAACAGAAAGTTATTGATAATAAGATTTTGTTTTGACATAAAAAATGTAGTGAAAAATGTTTGTGTCACAAATTAAAACATGTACATAAATGATAATGTGTTATTCTGCAAATACAACATTTCCAAAAATCTTTATGTTATATTTGATAGTGATTGTATTGTATTACACATGAAAATATAAAAAAATTGTAATAAAGTTTTGTGAAAACATTCATTTTGCATTGTCTTGTAATATAATAACACACTAAATAAATTTATATGCAAATGTGCAGGACACTGACCAATTAATAATTGCTATTCCTACTCCAGTCAAAGTATTATCAGAGAAGTTGCTGGACACTGACCAATTATTATTTACTATTCCTACTCAAGTGAAAATAATATCTGGAAAGGTGCTGAAGACTGACTATGTATAAATTAGAATAGCTACTTTAGTATAATGTTATTGAGTAAAAATTTTCAAATATTTATATATATTGTATAAATATTATAAACATATTTTTTTAGTATATTTTTTGCTGAGTAGTTCAAAAAATTATTATTAGCATAAAAAATAGCAAGTATTTGTCACTCAATAATTTCAAATATTTGTAATATTTACAAAAAAAATTCTCACAATTTATATACCCAAACAGACCCTGAACCCTAAAAATACCCCTTTACACTAAAACTAAAAAGTGCCCATGAACTCAAAAATATACTCCTTTACCCAAGAACTGGAAACTGACCCTGAACCCTAAAAATACCCCTTTAGCCAAAAACTAAAAACTGACCCTGAACCCAAAAAATTATCCTTTATCCAAAAACTGAAAACTGACCCTGAACCCTAAAAAATACACCTTTACCCAAAAACTGAAAACTGACCCTGAACCCTAAAAATTCCCCTTTAGCCAAAAACTAAAAACTGACCCTGAACCCAAAAAATACCCCTTTACCCAAGAACTGAAAACTTACCCTGAACCCAAAAATATACCCCTTTACCCAAAAACTGAAAACTGACCCTGACCCATTAAATATACCCCTTTACCCAAAAACTGAAAACTGACCCTGAACCTAAAAATATACCCCTTTACCCACAAACTTAAAACTGACCCTGAAGCTTAAATAAACCCCTTTACCCAAAAACTGAAAACTAACCCTGAACCTTAAATATACCCCTTTACCCACAAACTGAAAACTGACCCTGAACCCTAAAAATACCCCTTTACCCAAAAACTGCAAACTGACCCAGAACCTTAAATATACCCCTTTACCCACAAACTGAATACTTACCCTGAACACTAAAAATACTCCTGTACCCAAAAACTGAAAACTGACCCTGAACATTAATTATACCCCTTTCCCCAAAAACTGAAAACTGACCCTGAACCTTACATATACCCCTTTACCCACAAACTGAAAACTGACCCTGAACCCTAAAAATACCCTTTTACCCAAAAACTGAAAACTGACCCTGAACCCTAAAAATTCCCCTTTAGCCAAAAACTAAAAACTGACCCTGAACCCAAAAAATACCCCTTTACCCAAGAACTGAAAACTTACCCTGAACCCAAAAATATACCCCTTTACCCAAAAACTGAAAACTGACCCTGACCCATTAAATATACCCCTTTACCCAAAAACTGAAAACTGACCCTGAACCTAAAAATATACCCCTTTACCCACAAACTTAAAACTGACCCTGAAGCTTAAATAAACCCCTTTACCCAAAAACTGAAAACTAACCCTGAACCTTAAATATACCCCTTTACCCACAAACTGAAAACTGACCCTGAACCCTAAAAATACCCCTTTACCCAAAAACTGCAAACTGACCCAGAACCTTAAATATACCCCTTTACCCACAAACTGAATACTTACCCTGAACACTAAAAATACTCCTGTACCCAAAAACTGAAAACTGACCCTGAACATTAATTATACCCCTTTCCCCAAAAACTGAAAACTGACCCTGAACCTTACATATACCCCTTTACCCACAAACTGAAAACTGACCCTGAACCCTAAAAATACCCTTTTACCCAAAAACTGAAAACTGACACTGAACCTTAAATATACCCCTTTACCCACAAACTTAAAACTGACCCTGAACTCTTAAAATACCCCTTTACCCTAAAACTGAAAACTGACCCTGAAACATAAAAATACCCCTTTGCCTGAAGAGAGAAAACTGATCCTGAATACAAAAATTCCTCCTGTACCCAAATGTAATTAATATTATTTAATTAACTATTAATGAATTGTTAACTATAAATAATAAGTTAATATATTAGCTAAGTAGCTGTAATTAATTGAATGTAATTATTGATAATATTTATTCCCTAACAAATATTTAATAATAACAAATTATTAAACAAAATATTTGTATAAATAATAATTGAATTAACTAATTAATATTAATTAATTACTAATTATTTACTAATGATAAATATGTACCAAATTATATGAATTAAATAAAAAAAAAATATTTATTCGTTACCAATTAATTGATAATTTAAATTTATAAAAACATATCATAATTAATTATTTCTTTTAAATTACTCCCCACCCTTATCCCCTATTAACCCAACATCCCGCTCCTAAACATTAAGTACAATTTATACCAATAACAACGATGAAAATATTTTAGCACTTTAACTGAAATTATTTTCATTTAATTGTTAATGAATTTGTCCCCAATTATGTAACAAACTATACCAACTTTTATATATATAACAATTACTCTAAATAATGTAATTAACTAATTAATATTAATTATTTACCAATTAATTAGTAATACAAAATTTAAACAAAATTATAATAATTAATTAACTAATTTAGAATATTGATTTTCCAATTAACTAATTAATAATAATTAATTACCAATTAATGACTACTTAACATTTTATTACCAATTATATTAATTAATTAACTAATTAATAATATTCTATTTCCAATGAACTAATTAATAATAATTACTTACCAATTAATTACTACTTAAAATTTTATTGCCAATTATATTAATTAATTAACTAATTAATATTATTTATTTTCCAATTAACTAATTAATATTATCTAATTACCAATTAATTACTAATTAAAAATGTGTAGAAATTTATATAAATTAATTAACTAATTATTATTAATTATTTCCAAATTAATTAAAATATAAAAATATTTACAAACATATATAAATTAATTATTTATTTTAAATTACTCCCCACCCTTATCCCCTATTAACCCAACATCCCGCTCCTAAACACTAACTACAATTTATATTACTATTAAAATTTATTTATATTTTTTACCTTTTTTCAACATAATATCGATATTTTTTCCTTTGACTATTAATCGATATTTTGTCATGTCGATATTTTTGAGTCGATATTTTTGTACTCGATATTTTATTATCATTATTGTAATAGATATTTTTAACAACGATATTTTTGTTATCGATATTTTATCATATTCGATATTTTTAACTCGATATTTTGTCCATTCGATATTGTGGAGTCGATATTATGTCTGTGCACCCATATTTTTGTGTCATTCTACAGTGTTATGTTGTAGAATTCCACTTCAATGTAAGTACTTCACATTGAGCTGAAGATGCAGATATGGGAATACAATTCATTTAGATAACATATTGATTTTCCCTTTTAGAACATATGTGGTTCGACACCAACTCTCCCATGACTAAAATGTGCTTGCCTTATTTTTTATATTTTTATAATATTCAGATAATGGCACAGCCCTTCCATCAGTGCTTTACTAGTTGTTATCCTGTTTTATCTGCAGTGATAGTGTTGTCATGAACAAAGGGATGACACCCAGTGTCTTGTTGGTTTGATTTGCTCTTATTGTTGAATATGTCATGGTTGTTGCAGTTTCACTGCAATGTGGTGATACCTGTCCACTAACGTGGAGAGAGATGTGGCGAACCACCGCCATTTGCCCAGGTGGTAACATGAGCATGCACTTCTCGACAGGGCGCAACGGGAGTATAAATAAAGGGGCGTGAAGTTGCTCAAGGCTTCAGCTGGAATCGTAATACGAGGTGTGGTCATTTGTCTGCAGGGGTGGGTGGCTGTGAAACCTAGAACTTCTCTGCCCACCTGGCTGCTCCTGATAAAGCTGACCTGTGAGAGTAATGGCGGTCATAACAACTTTCAGCATCTCATTACGAATGACTAGGTGTACTTTATTCCCAGCCGCGGTCGGTAGTGGGATGACCTGCAGAGCGGTGACGTGGGGAGGGGGAGGGGCAGCGTGGGGGGTGGTAATGTATGGATTACAGAGTTTTACAGGTAAGTAAACATATAAATAAATAAAACAAATTTCGTTGCGCGCACTGCATCGTATTTGGTGATTTCATTTAAGGAACGGAGGGTGGAGTGCAGAGGTGAGTTTTCATCAATTGATGCTCCATCTGGAAGGCATGCTAGCCATAAATTCCTGCTAAAAGAAAAAATCCTTTGGGGACCCTTTAAAAAGTTCAATTGTTTCTTGACTATTTCTGTGAGTTTATCTCAGGAGAATAAAGATGATTGTAAGCCAATACTGAATCAAAAAACAAAATGGAAAATTAAATTATTCCAGACCGCATCTCATCCCAAAAGCACAGCCTTTCATTTTCACCTAATTGGATGCACAGTCTCTTGTGCCCAATGCGTTGTGGATACATCCCGCCTCTTATGTGAACACACAGTCCATAAACAGTTCCCACTTTCCGCACAATATTCCCCAATAACTCATAAGAGTTGCTGGCAGTAACAATAAAACAGGAAACACAAACTCTATTTCACATTATTGTGTTTTTACCCCTGGCGCTCCTAATGCACTGTCATGTTCAATTTGCAGAGCTTTATGCGGAACGCCTGGTAATCTACGGGGGCTTCATTATTGGAGCATATATATTCTTAATGTGAACTATAATCCTGAATATATGTTCAGCAGAAGGCCTTCTTCTTTAGCTGCATCCCTTGAAGGCTTGTGCGATCTTGATGTACTCAATTAGCATCTGGAAGCACACATTAGCAAACAGAGCATGCTGCAGAGTGTCAAGTGATATTAAACCCTTCACTTAGCATCAATATGCTGACTATTTTTGGATTACTGAGTGATGAAGAAATGACCTACAGGGATTGAACCCAGGCGCTCTAGATAGAGACACATTCCTAATACAGTATGATTTGTCTATTACAACCGAATTTTCAGCAAACACATGCTTTGCACATGGCAGCTTGAGCTGCTCCTTGAGCGTGGAACTGTGAATAATATGAAACCCTCTTTCTGCAGACATATGGCAAAAGATTAAGTAACAAGGATATAATTAGGCCCTACTAGGTCGGCTCGTGCCATTTGTTCAGTGATATAAGTAGTAATAACATCCTGCTTTTGCAAACCATTGCTGACTTTTTTTTTGTCTTCTTGCAATAGCAAATGTACACGTAATTAGTACATGTTCATGTTTTATTTGATTTATTCACCTGTGAAGGATAAATGATTGAATGGCCCCGTCATTATTCAAAACTGTGATATGCAGATTACTAAAGGTCTCAGCAATAAGGATTTAAGTCAACGAGCTATCTGATGACGAAAGTCTGGCATTTGAAATACTTGAGATAATGACAATGTTTGACGGATTGGGTGGCTATATCTGCCATCCAATCTATCCATCCACCTGCCA
The DNA here is from genome assembly GCF_964261635.1 of Lissotriton helveticus. Classification (NCBI taxonomy): domain Eukaryota; kingdom Metazoa; phylum Chordata; class Amphibia; order Caudata; family Salamandridae; genus Lissotriton; species Lissotriton helveticus. Next base: position 1,551,094,300 of record NC_136063.1, read on the forward strand.
TATGGTTCGATAAACAGCATCACTTCTCTACCTCATTACCACAAGCAGCTTAAACATTTTTATTAGAAATGCGAGGTGCAAAATTGTTTATGCATGTGGCCATGCAGGCTGAGTTGGTCTACTCACTTTGAGGCTAAGCTTGATTTACATATTGCTTAAGAGGAGCAAAGCATAGTGGCAGTTTTACATAGTGATTACTAGAGGTTAAAAATAGTTCCAATATTTGAACCCATCAATTTTACATTTCCGATTATAAAATCACGTGTTCCCAAATGGTTTGCACACAAGAATGGGAGTAGCAGTTTTAATCAGGTTTCGTGAAATGTATACGTATACAGTGAATATCTCATCATACATGCACATTGCAGCAACCTAACAGTGACAAAATGTGCATAATATTTCAAGTGGGCTATTTCAACCATTGTTAAGACCAAACATGGGGGCCTATTAGGATGGCGGACGGACCTGCGTCCGTCCGCCACCCCCGAGGTGGAGGGACCGTCCGCAGGGGCAGCGGCGGTCCCACCGGTGCAATTAGGATGTGACGTCACCCTGGCGGTCACATCCCGTATCTTTAACCTTGTGGCGGGTGCTGCTTGAAGCAGCACCCGCCACAAGGTTAAAAATGTATGCTTTGCATTTACATGCACAAAGCGGCAGGCACCGCGCGGTGCCTGCCGCTTTGTGCATGTAAATGCTGGGGGGTACCATAGGTACCCCCCATGTGCACCCCCCACCCCCCGACACCCTGGGGGCCCGCAATGGGCCCCCAAACACCAAAGACCACATGCTTTTCCACGGCAGAAAAGCCGCCGCGGAAAAGTATGTTTTCTGCCCCATCCTAATATGGCTGGTGGTGTCTGATAGACACCGCTACCATATTAGAGCTTTTCCGCCATGGTCGGAAGGCAACCACGGCAGAAAAGCGGCGGACGGTCTTCCCGTCCGCCGATGACTCCCCAGCCATCCTAATCTGGCGGGGGGTCTTTGTAGGCACCCCTGCGGTGAATCCGCATCTTCCGGGCCAGCGGTGGCTTCCGCCGGCCCGGAGGATGCGGATTCACCGCAATCCTAATTGGCCCCATGGTTCGAAGATCAGACTCCTACAAAATGATGCTCCGGCGGGCCTGTACTGTTCTTATAACAAGTATAAGTTACGAAGAATGTAGGCCTGAGCTATAAGGAGATCCTTCATCCTTTATACTCTGCTGTATACAATTCTTTCATTGCATAAAAAAAACAAGCTTTCTCATTGGTACCTTTGAATTGCATGAAAGTGGATTTGCAACGCCCATCTTTGTTTGTGCCTGAGAGCATTGCCACCACCTGAAAAGTTTGCTGCAAAAAAGTAACTTCTGAAGATTTCGACTAGAAAAGGAGAAATGGAGTACAGTCATATAAGAAATCAGCATAGCAAATGCTGTTGAAGTTAGTCTAAAATTGCGCTATCCTCGACCTTGATGGAGCAGAATAATTCTTTGACTGTCTAATATTAGAAAACGAGAAGTTAGAAATAGTTGCTAGGAGATTGGAAGCATGCAAAAGAACACGTGATAACATGCATTAGCCTACATTTCTGGCTGACATTCTGGTATGAAGGAACTGGTCTTGGGGTTCCTTCAGTAGTATTAAAAGCAGAAGGTGGAAAACCACTTTAAAGGCTCGATTTTCAAAGCAGTGTGCAGTCACTTAGGGGGTCATTTTTCCTCTCTTAGATAATTTTGTGTTCCTTTTGGTAGGGCCACGAGAATAAAGACATGACTTTAGTAAAAGAGGAAAACATTTCTAAAGCAACAGAAAGAAGTGCAAAATAAGCTGAAAAAATAAAAGCATGAAAAATAAGAGTCTGAAATTATGATTTGAAAGGTCTAAAAGATTCATCAGTACGTCTACCGTGGGGTGCGATGACAACCAGCATACAAGTCTAACTGAACCATGGGGCGAAAGAATTACATAGATGGCTCCTTTTACTTCAATAAGGAGAATGACAGGCCAACATAAATTAGTTAGCTCTCTCTGACCACAAAGATACAAGCAGGTTTGTCCATTTAGGAGACATTAATATTGATTATCTGTTGTCTGGAGTGACGGTGCTGCTGGTTGTACTGCCTGGATTTTATCAAAAGCTTCAGCTGAAAGACTTAGCAAGTCAAAGATTGAGGCCTAGATTACCAGAAACTAATGGTGATAGTTTATTAAAGCAGAACAATAAAAATATTCAACTTTACTCAAGCTAACTTCATGGACACGGTAAGTAGGTGGCCCACCTTGGGAACCTATCTCTAAGTAATTTCTAGAGACGCGATTCACCAGCATATGGAGTCGGTCCTTGTTAGAAGATGGTTCTGACACTATGGGCCGCCCGTATTTTTTGCATTTTGAGCATCTAATTGTTGAGCTTTTACTGTGGGGACGGCCTCATAAGTTGGGACTCACCCACAGTGAACTCACAATGAAAGAGACTGCATGGGGATTTTTACTGGTGTCCCCTTGGCTTGAACAGGCCCATGCGCAGCAGCTGGAGTAAGGGACACCGGGCTGGTTACATGCAGACACATGTGTACATGCATGGATGCATGTGCACATGTGTAGGGGCTACACAGGGAAGAATCCTAGAGGGCGCAGCCAAGGAGCAGGGCAGATAGACTGGTGTGGCAGGACTAATGCAGAATGGGTTGGTGACATGGAATATATTTATACAGTGGGAAGAAACGTGCCAGGGAAAGTCAGTGTGCTTTACAGTGTGTATTCCATTATTCTCTTATGGGGATAGAGAGCACATATGCTAGTTTTACTTTCCTAAGGCCTAGAAATTCCAGACACGCACTAAAGTCCACTGCAACGGTGTGAAAAGAAGTATTCTGTAGACTCCAAAGTCATATTTGTACTGCTTTTGGGTCATCCAGAACTGTCATATTTCTTTGAGCCAGCCATAACCAGGCCCTGGCTGGAAGCTGACCTCAGTAGCCTGGAAGGATGACATTTCTTCCCAGAGCGAAGATCTCCTCTCCACAAAGAGAAGATGGGTGGGGCTACAGGCTCATCCATCAGCAGCTATCACTGGGTGCCAGGCACCAGGCTGCAGCAAGGAGGGAAGGCAGCGAGGGGGAAGGGGCTTTTTCAGAGACCATGTGGCCAGAGACCCTGGAGGACGCCATCTTGAACCAACGGAGAGGCCTGGGCAGGGGCCTCTGCACAGGAAGAAGAGAGGCCCAGGAGGAGAGCAGGCAAAAGGCTGGTGCAGGGCACCAGTGAAGACAGCTCCCTGCTGACTCCCCCTCTCAGAGACCCAGAGGGCAAAGGAGAGGGCTCACAGTGGCTGGGGGGCACCACCAGGAGCAAGAAGAGGCCACAAGCAGGAATATCAGACCCCTGGGGGCTGTGATATGCCTCCCAGAGGGTGAGTGACCTTTGACCTGTAGCCAACAGAAGACGAAGTGCATGGGGCTCGCCGCCGGTTCAGAGAATGCCCCCGGGGTGGGTCAGGTCCCAGGGGCTGCCCCCCAAAGAAGAAAAGTCGGGAAGCCCCATCACGCTCCCCGTGAAAAATGCCCTGCGGGGTGCCTAGAGCCCACCCTGGCCCCCGCCAAAACCTTAGGCAGGGGTAGCACCATCGCGCCCCCTGGTCATAGGGAGAGGGGCCGGGATCCCAACTCCAGGCCCCGACAAAGCCAGGGAGCGCTGTCGCGCTCCACGTGAAAATGGTGTGGAGGTAGAGGGGAGTCGTGTCGTCGCGCATCCCCCCTTGGGTCCCACTTAAAGCCGGGGAGCGCCGTCGCGCTCCCTTTAAATTATGCAGGGGCCCGGGACCCCAACTCAGGGCCCCGGTGATGACCGGGGGCACCAGGAGCCCACCCTGGCCCCCGACGAGAAAGCGGAAGTGGAGTGGGGACGCCGTTGCATCCCCCCGTGAAGGTGGTCCAGGGGCCCGGGACCCCATCCCAGGCTCCGAAGAGGAGGAAGACAAGTCAGGGAGTGCCGTCGCGCTCCCCATGAAGATGGCTCCGTGCGCAGCTTGAAGGAGGAGGGAGTGCCGTCACACTCCCCCGAGGCCTCGCTGGGCCAGCAGCAGTCTCCGGGTCCCCCCGCCGGAGCAGAGTGCCGGTTCCCGCGGCAGCACGTGAGGGTGCTGGCTGGGCAGGGAGCCGGCGGGAACTACTGGGGATGGGCTCCTTGGGTGGTTCTCCACCAAGACTGCAACAAGGAGCCCGGGTGGGACCTGGCCCCTGAAAGTAGGCAAGAGCGGCCGGGGGTGGGCTCCCCGAGCCACACGCCCTCACCCGGGAGTCTGGATGGGACCGGGCCCCACACCAATAAGAAGAAACGGCTGGAGGCCCATGTCGTGGCTCTCCCCGAAGCAGCGAAAGAGCCGCTGTTATAATATTCACAGAATGGAGATTGAAGCGCCCCATAATGCCTTGCAAGGCATGGAGAAATCATAGTTTCTGGTGCTTGGTGGCCCCCAGACGAGGGGGGTCACCCTCATTTGTGAAAGACCCACTGGGGGAACTGCTGAAGAAGCACAGTCTCCCCCCCAGCATGAAGAGAAGTCTCTCCCTAGGTCACATGGGGACTTGAAAAGAATAACCCCTCCAGGGCTCAGCTAGCATTTTAACTCCACTTGGGCTGGAACTTCGTTCTACAGCTGGAGGAGGGTTGAGAAGTGCATCAAGTAGTGAAAGGCTGAGTTGGGGATGTCTGAAGAAAGGTATCTCCCGGAGGAGAAGAGGTTTAATTGCACTTGTAGTGCATTTACTAATGTTATTTATTTTAGAGGGACTGAAGGTCACATGTGTAATATGAAGTGCCTGTGTAAGGTGATGTCATAAGCAAAGTGGGGTTATGTTGTCAGACATTCCTGCTAGGGTGTTTGGCTGTATATGCGTAATCCTGTGATTTCATCTGTGATGCCTTTAGGGGCTGTAATTGCAATGCATTCTAATGACCCACAAATGTGATGAGTACTGTCATCCTAAGGTGATTCTTAATCATGTATTCTTGCTGCTGCGCTTAGGTGAAGAACCCAGACTGCTAGCCCTTGAGACGTAGAGGTGTATACCTCATGGTCAGTAGGAAATGCTCATTCAGGGTTTTGTGTCACTAAGGCAGGGTTACCTATTTTAAATGCTTGTTGAGATGATGGGGTGGGTCGCCACTGGGATGGTGCCAGTGCCTAGGACCTTCGCTCCAGGTTATGTTTACTTACTGCATTGAGGGCAAGATGATGTGCATACATGGAAGTGGTGGTACTAGACCCCACCCCCCGCGGGAGGCGTGGAGATGTTATGCAATGTCACAAAGTAATTCCAACTGCTTATGTATAGTTGTAAATTGGTGCATAGTATTGAGTAGTGTGTGTGTTAAATAAATCTACTCTTACTTTCATAAAGCAAAGTACAGACTGGACAATCAATTATTGAGTGTTATTTCTGCGTACCGGCAAATAGCGATTACTAGCCCACACCACCTCCCTTGAGTAAGCTTCAGACTGCTCTGCAACGCTACCCTCTGAGAGTCAGGCCCTACAATTGGGTGTTTGGTTCCCAGTGAAGGATAAACGTAGTCATGTTATTTGTGCAGGCCTCACAGATGCTGCCTCATTTTCCAACAGTCCTGTTTCAAGAACAGCTGATAATGGGTTTTTTCCTCACATTTGAACTATGATTTACTTGCATTTTTATCCTCCGAAGTAGCCTCATGAGAATATTTATTCACCCATTTAAGGTCATCAGCAAGCACACAAATCATAAAATACAGACTCTGTAATCATTTCTGGGTGGGAGCGTGTCTCACCTCAGATAAACATTGCACCAAACTATAGAACACCATAGCTTCGACTGAGCACAGTGTGAGATATAATCTGATAGGATGCCTGAGTGGGAATTGATTTCCATAAGCACAAGAATTATTTCCACAAAAACCCACCAGATTACTACTTTGTAGGTAATATATTAAGGCCGTGCCTCATGCATGCAGTATCTAGCAATTGAAGGAAGAGAAATTGTCACATTAATTTTAGCCAGATTAATAGTTTTGTCAGTTCTGGACAGCCCACTGGGCTTCCAAGACAGCAGTGGCTATCTGGGCTGCCAGTTTTGCAGAGGCTGCGGCCTCTACCCCCTGGTGGCGGACCAACTATCGGTCTCCTGGGGATCATTAGACCTACAGTGAAGCCACTGGGTCCAGTGTACGCTTAGCCAGATGCTGAGCAAGTGGCATGTCTTTTTCAACGTGCTCAACATTTCTATAGGTTTACGTAAATGAAGTCCCATAACACAAATGTGTTTGTGTGAAAAAACTATCCATGGCCCTGCCACACTGGGTGTTTTATCTCTGTGCATAGAGCTAGTATTAGATTTCCCTCTCTGGGACAACCATGCATTTCATGTGTGTGAAATCTGGTGACAATTGCCCTGCTCTAAATAGAAAGGGGTGACTGTCACTATGATCAGATGGCCCTGTGGTGGATGGGACACAAGGTCAAAGATTTACACCCCCAGAGCCAATCGAGGCTCCATTGGCATAATGCTGGTGCTCCCCCACCTATAAATGAGGTGGGGGAGCACAATCATGTTGTGGTTGGTAAAATGCCAATTTATTGGGGCCTACCCACTACAGCAAGGTCTTAATTTTCCCCTTGGTATGGTTAAGATTAAGGATATATACACGCTATTTCATGACACTGGTCAAGTAGGCACTGCAAATTTATCAAAGAGCGACTGAAGAGTACCACGTCACCCTCATAAAACAGAGGATGGTATTTCAGATCCCATACTGGATGGAATGCAAGTAGCTTGAGCTAATTTCTTAAGAAGATCTGCAATATATAATTTGATTGAGAGTGGAGCACGGAGAAACTACTTTATACTATATTATAGTGTGAAGTAGTGTGGCTCACTGGTTAGAGGCGGCAGACCCGAGAGCAGAGGACGGCCCGGGACCAGGGTTCGAATCCCGGCGCGGCAGGTTTCTGGACCAGGGTCAGCGGACTCGATAATTCTCTCGCCTCGATGCCCACTCTGATCAGCGATCACACTCGGCAACTCTGGGCATTAGCTTGCCTCATCTTCACTAACGGCCCCACCAACCGCCGGGGATGCCTGGTCTCACCCTGGAGATACCCATTAAGGGACCATCTCTCAGGGAAGCCAGGAAGGGTTTCGCAGCGGTCGAAGCGCCTTGGGACCCTCCGGGTAAGTAGTGCGCTATATAAATGCCTATACATACATACATACATACCACCAAAATAGACGCTGGCATAACCTTGCATAATTTCAGTAATTTTACATTACCCATGTTTTGCTAAATTTGTGAAATTATACTATTACACCACAATGCGTAATTACATATATTTCATAGGTAAATTTATAGGATCAACGCATAGTTACAACATTAATAATGACCAGAACACAATCGACTGCTGTTTGGGGTGCTTTTTAAGTTCAAAATGAGCCCTTGCTTCTAAAATGGCTGTGAGCATGCATTTAATGCTAAGCTATAGTGCCACCTGATGCTGATGAACTTTGCATAATTAAGGGTAATGTGGCATAATTTTACCAAACATTTGCGTACTTACACAAAAGCACATTATTCAGGGGTGGCTGGTGACATTTGAAGGTGGTGAGCATAAAATTATTGTTGTACTGTAGTGCGGCACGTGAGCATAGCGAGCATGCCCGAACAACCTATGGGGGTTCGGGGGGGTTTCTCCTCCCGAATTGTTTTTGAAAAAAGAGTGGACAAATGGTGCCTTTTCAAGCAAATTTGAGAAAGCAGGAAGGTTAATAAAGCAATATGATTGAATTATGTATCATTTAAAAATTGCCAATTTTTATGAGCTTCAGAGGACAATCTTTGCGTATGCTTATGCTATCATTTGCCCATATAAACTTTTGAACACACTGATACACTTGTAATGGTTTTAACTATACAATAAATACATTCATTGGCTGTACAGTGCTGTACATCAATATGATGACCCTATTTCCTTAAATTAATTTTCTGTTTTCATGCAAGAAACGCCATTTTAAAAAAAATCACAGAAAATATGAATGCATTTCAAGAAGTACTCTAGGTGAAAAATGCTTGCATGTATCAGCAAAGGGTTCCCTTGTTATTATTTTTACTGGTGGGGTTGCCACACACGGAAACAACACACGTCCTAATACAGTCACTGCACCCTAATAAACTTTTTATTTACTGACCTCCCATTAAACTCGGGCATTGCTGCTTCATTCACCAGTTGGCACACGCTGACCATTTGCACACCAGCCACTCCTCTGGCCACACAACCACCGCGTACATAGCACATGAAGACACTGCAGGTGAGGGTGAACATGTCAGTGCACTCAGCGCAGTGTTCTGTAAGAAAGCACTGCTAAGGTGGGGTACAATCAGACTTAAATTAATACCCACTAGCGGTGATGCACACAAACTGCATGTTCCTGCAAAGGTATATCAATTGTACTGCATACAAGGCACATGGGAACCTTTTGAACTGAAACCCCGCTCCGGCTAACTGCCAAAAATCAATTGGTTTCCCCTGCCTGGCTTTACTTAACTGCCAAACCAGGCTGACACTCGCCATGGTACCTCCCTTGTAACAAGCAATGCTTACATCCGGGCACTGACATTTCATATACCAAGGGCTCTCAAAGGGAACTGTGCCATTGGTGATAAATATACGACCTCGTCATGTGAGTCACAACGCTTTTGTGTTAGGTCATGTGTAAAACGAAGGCCTTGTTAGCGTGACACGCACGTTCTTCTTCCCACCTCGCTTCAGGTTCCAGATTCTGCTTAGATGTTGTAGGCTGCTGTACACGATGAAGGAAGTACAAGTGCCATATGTACAACAATGCCAAAGGTTCCTGTACTACCTCTCCCAGACCCATTCTATTTATGCTGTGTTAAAGTTTCTAATTTAGATATCTATCAAAGTAGACAGAACAGTTAAGGCATCCCATAAGAAAACCAAACATTCGAGAAATCTTAAATACGTGGTACTTTGGACATAAACATTGCATGGTACTGTACCAGGCAGTCTATATTTTTAAGTAAAAAATATAGACTGCCACAATTTGGATATGTTAAAATGTTCGACTTTTATTTAATTCCCATTTCAGTTAAACACACTTCGTAAAACATATTAGGACATGGTTAACTTGCTCTTCTAACTCCAGCCTAGTCACACAATGCAGAACGCCAGTTAAATGCCACATTTGCATCTTAACAGACAACACAGGGGGGGACAAAGATGAAGAAAAAGTTTGGGTGGGCTTAATTATCTCACTACGGAAGTAATTATTAAAAAAAAAAAATCATTATTGAGTGTTTTTGGTCCTTATCAGTCTTAGGTGGTCTCACAAACGTCACATGCACATTAACCAATAGAATTTTCCGTGCTGGCCACCTATAGACCTTTTATAGTTAATGTAGAAAAAAAAAGAATCCCACACAACATATGCAGATCCAACACAACACAACATATGCAAACCACTTGCTAACTCTAACTGCTCAACTAGACTATTCACTAAAATTGCTGTCTTAAACACTTGTCGACAGCACTAGGAAAAACAAACTGAACTGTTACAGATGGTTTCTACTGGACTCACTTTTTAGAGTGTGAGTTTGGGACAACTAATGAACTACTGCATCGAATAGTTTAGTTGCACATTTGAACTGGTTTCTAATTATGTCTATTTATTGCCACTGGATTTACACTTCCCAAGTTTTACCAGCCGGGAATTAAAACAGATTTCATAAAAGTCCATCAGGGGCGTAGGAAGGGGGGTGCGGTGGGTGCGGGCTTCCCCGGGTGTCATCACTGAGCGGGGTGATAGAATGGCAAAAATATTTGTTTTTAAAATAAAAGAAAATTGGGGGGGGGGGGGACTCACAACACTTTTTGGAAAAACGTATATTCAATATTTAGTGTGGGGGGGGGTGACAAGAAATTTTCCGCACTGGGTACCATCTGACCTTGCTACGGCACTGAAGCTTATTTGCCCAATTTGCAACTGGCTGACTAGGATTTTCAAGGAACAGACTAATATCAGCTCAATCAATGAAACACATCATTCGAAGACCCAAGTTCTGGGCATCAGCCTCTGTGCTCCCTACGAGTGTTTTAACTTGCATTGCATGAGCAAATGTTCTTTATGTTGCACACTAGTGATCTGGTGAGATAAAATACAGTGGCGGAGTAAACTGTCCATAAATAATATAGAATAACAATTAGTGATTGAGACTTTGCCTCTTATTCTTTGGCCAACAGTGTTGGCCCAGAATGTAAGTCAGAACAGCTCCATCGCTGCTTCATTCCCAGGAATTTCTAGGATAAAAGTTAATGCAGATGTGTATGGCTATATTTAATTCAAAGCTTAAACACGTTCAAGTCAGCCCTTCAAGCAGTTAAAATATATAGGGGTATATTTACTAATATTTCATGCAAGGCTGCGAGACAACTTGTTGTGCTGTGTTGCGTGAAAGGAAGACAGCAGAAATGCGCCATATCTATTAAGATATGATGCGTTTCATCTTTCTCGTAGTGCTGACTCACTTGTGGACACAATTGTTTGAGGCATTTTCCTCATTCTATGTGTGCTGCAGAATGCAGCACGCATAGAAAGAAGAAATATCTTTATTTCTCCACCTTACTCCTCCGTCAGGTAGGTGCAGCATTTTTTCACAAACACAGGTTTACTGTCTTTAGCAAATCTGGGATTGCGTCAGAAACCATGGGTGGATGCGCTGGAACACCAACACCCCACCTGTGGAACACCTCCCTGCCGCATGGTTATTCAAAGCAACAATATGTGCTGTCTTGACTTACTTTGTATTTACAAAGCCACTCAGAGCCAAGCATGGTGGCTTTCCACACGAGCAATGCAAGCCCTTAGTAAATATGGACCATAATGTGCTCAGAGATGATACAATAAATAAAACAAAGATGGAGTACTAACTATTCAAAAGCACCTTAGACATCATCCCACAATTTATTAAAGAGAATTACAGAACAGGCCCAAAAAAGTATTCAAGTGTGCATTATACAGAACAACCAGGCAATGTATTCTTTAACAACGATATCCTTGTGATGAGAAACACTCTTAACCTTCTTAAGGTATGGAAGAGCCTTCCACTATCAAGTTATTGATTGTGTAGCCCTAATGAAAATGTTTATTTTACCCTTATTTCTATTTTATTTTCTGGTCATCTCCTGTAATATACATTCCTCTTTTTATGAGAAATTGGAGCGGGACCTGTTGTCCTTTGTTTGGAGCCAGAAACTTCTGCAAGAGTAATTGAACATTTTACAATGAAAAAAGATAAGGGTAGTCTGGGCTTTCCAGAACGTTGCATGTATTTATACGACACCATTGATACTACAGGTGTGCCGCCTCTTTATTGGCAATTCTAATTTTGACAATTCTATTTGAACAATTATGCTTAACAACTATGACATTCAAGATCCGACTTGGAGTATCAAAACACTTAAAGACCCGAGAAAAGTGAGCTGTAAGTCTGAACTATCCCTGCCCTATGAGACAGAATATGTTTATTAAGTATGAAATCCCTTTGACTCATGCAGAAACACCTTTTGCATTGTTGTGGATATCTACCACAAAGTTTGACTTAAGGGACTTGCCGCAATTGGTCTGATCTAGCAACAAGGAAAATAGGGGTCATTTAGATAGCTCTTTAGTAAAAGATTATCAAAATCTCTTCCCCTGGGAACCTAGCTCACAGTCATTATAATCCTTCTTTAAGTGTTCATAGATATTCAAGTGTACGTGAATTGCAGAGCCAAGAAATGTATTCCTTGAGAAATGTAGTAAAAAAAAAAATGTTAACTGAGGAAAGAATTAATTTACCCTTCAACTTTTAGGATAAATAACTCTGCCCAAAATCCAGCGTCACCGTTAGCGAAATGAGATCAAAATGACAACAACGCACCAGGGTGTGATAGCGAATTGGCAATGGGAAATATATTTTGGATTTAGCTAATCTAGTTTGAGGGGGCGAATTTCCATCGCATTATTGTTTTAGATGGTATATCACGTGCCACATATTTGAAAAAAATGTCATAGCCAAGGAATATCTTAAATGTAGTTTAGAAGGTGATTGACTGATATGTTTTGGTCCTGCGGGGCATTAAGGACGTTCTGGAACGGATATTCCAAGCTGTGAGCAGTTGCAACTGGCATGAGGGTGGGTAGGGGGGTCGTGCAGGTTTGAGGGGAGCGGGCGGTAAAAAACATACCTTCCCCCGGGTCATGGGGTGCTGCCTCAACTCCTGGCCAGCCCCGGGTCCCGCGTTTTCCTGATGCTCATATCCTGGTCAGCGTTTCCCACCGGCAGCCTCATTCCCCTCCCCTAAGCCAAATCATGCGGATGGTGCCCAGCCAAGAGCCTGTAGGAAGGCCATTTTCTCTATATAGGCTGCATAAAGCCTACATAGAGAAAAAGGGAGAGTGCGCATGACTGATTTGGTCGGCCCCAGAGGGCCAACCAGACAGTCAGGGCCCACAACAGTGGGCAAGTCACTCCCCTCCTGCCCTCGAGCAGGACCGCCCACCCGCCTGCCCCCAACCAGGCACTTCTGCTTTCTCGCAGTGCGAGAGGCAGAAACATAAAATAGCAGTTTTACCATTTTATGTTTCTGCTTCTCGCACTGCGAGACAGCAGTGGGGCGACACCTCCCCCCCCCCCCCAATGGAGGAGCTGTCGTTGACCTTATTCAGGTTTTGCCCACTTCCATTTTAAAGGTGTTTAAAGAATACACTGACCTTTTTCTTTATAAAAGCTAGATGCCGACAATATGTCACAAGGATTGTATTGATATATAGCTTGTTACCCCTAATGGGGAGTTGAAGCGCCTACTCTGGAAACCCATAAAGGATTAGTGGGGAATTAGTATGGTGAAACATGAAAGTAATTTGAGTGGTGGATATTAGTCAGTTACTTGGAGTGAGAAGGCTAGTGGAGGGATAGAAGGGAAAAAAGGTTTGCATTCATATAGTGCTTGTTACCCCTGAAGGGGTGTTGAAGTGCTTTTCTGGCGAGTAGCATGTTACTCCGGAACCCATAAAGGATTAGTGTTGAAAATTACTATAGTGAAATATGAAGTAATTTGAGTGGTGGATATGTGATTCAGTTATTTGGATAGAGATGGGTAGCAACAGGATATTAAAGGGAAAGAGGTTTGTATTTATATAGCGATTGCTACCCCTAATGGGGTTTTGACCACTTTTTTTGGTGAGTAGCACGCTACTCTAGAACCCATAAGGATTAGTTTAATTGGTATAGTGAAATATGAAAGTAATTTAAGTGGTGGATATGTTAGTCAGTTATTTGGATTGAGAAATGTTGGGGGGTAGAAAAAGGAAAAGGTTTGCATTTATATAGTGCTTGTAACCCTGGTGGGGTGTTGAAGCACTTTATTGGTGAGTAGCGCGCTACTCCAGAACCCATAAAGGAATAGTATTGAAAATAAATATGGTGAAATATGAAAGTAGCTTGAGAGGTGGATGTGTTATTCAGTTGAATAGGGAAAGGTAGCGGATGTATAGAAGAGGGAAAATGTTTTGCATTTATATAATGCTTGCTTACCTCTGATGAGGTGTTGAAGCGCTTTTTTGGGGAGTAGCACGCTACTCTGGGACCCATAAGTGATTGAACATTGGTATAAAAATCTGGGACTGCTCGACAATTATGTTACAATTTTGTAATAAAATCTTAATTCATCATTGTTAAAGTCAATGGCACGCAGCATTACTAGCAGAAAACAACGATTCAATTTGAGATGTGATGATCTCTATAGTCAAATCAATGAGAAAATCAACATTCCCTAAAAAAAAGGGACCAATTCTAAAAGAAAGTCAGGAGTAGGACTGGAGAAAGTCAAATTGAATCATATCAATCTTTCTGAAACATTTCCACTATCTTATTATAAATTGTCCTGTTTTGTCAAAAATAGGTGTAAAATAAGGCATTTTTAAGTAGTGCAATGTTCATGTACCAAAATACTTTCAACACGTAAAAAAAAATCAATCGTTCCTATATGGTTAATGCCGACCTTGAGTTGCCTAAGCTTGAACTGGATGGAAAGGGTCTCCAGTTTTGTGAATTAAGATAGGGTACAGACAGCTAAAGAAAAATAGAAACTTTTACTCCAGTATGTTTCCTACTTTAAAGAAATGTAAATGTCTAAAGATTGCTTGGGAGGCAGTATGGACTTTAATTCATAGAATAATCTGAAGCGTAATGACAGAGTTATTGTTTTTAGAGGTACTGGGTTTCAACAGTCCTGGAATGCATTCTTTAAATAGAAACCTATGAAGAAAGATGTGCGCTACATACAGTCTGATTATGTATTTCTAAAAAATATAACTTTTTATTGAATTGCTTTGCACAATTTTGCAAAACCAAAGGAGATGATGGACGGAGTGTTGAACATTGCAAGCACTCACCCTCCAGCCCGAACTGCCAAGCCATGTCTTCCCTGGACCGGAAACAAGCATCCTGGGACCAGTTTCTGGCTAATCAGCCGTCATCAGCCAGGTTAGCTTGAATCCAGTGGCAAAGTGAGCAAGGGACCCACGTCAGGGCATACTCTGCCAACTTAGGGCAAACAAAGCAAAACCAAAGGGTGTGATGGACGGAGTGTTGAACATTGCAAGCAATCACCCCCCAGTCAACTGATCTCATCAGACATGGCCATATGCAAATCAGTCTGACCTGTGCCTCATGGGAACAGTCCAGTCCGAACTGCCAAGCCATGTCTACGCTGGACAGGCACGGCCCGCGCCGGGCGTTGTACTGGAGCGGTGACGTCAGGCAGGGGAGGGTCAGGGTGGGGGGTTGTAAAATGTGGGATATGGACCATTAGAGGTAAGTACCGATAAAAATAAATAAAACAAATTTCGTTGCCCACGCTGCATCTCATTTGACGATGCAGCGTGGGCAACGAAATTCGTTTTATTTATTTTGATCGGTACTTACCTCTAATGGTCCATATCCCGCATTTTACAACCCCCCACCCTGACCCTCCCCTGCCTGACATCACCGCCCCAGTATAACGCCTGGCACGCGCCGTGCCTGACGCTTGACCGGAAACAAGCATCCTAGGACCAGTTTCTGGCTAATCAGCCACCATCAGCCAGGTTAGCTAGGCCCAGATCTCTGTACTGGGGTGAATGTATGACATTGTTCTGCATTCTGTCCATCAACAGTTCTTTATGCATTTGTCACCCCGAGTGGGACGGGTATGCTCAGACGTGAGTCCCGTGCTCTCTATGCCACTGGAATCGAGCTATCCTGGCTTATGAGGGCTGAAAGCCCGAAACCGGTCCTAGGATGCTTGTTTCCAGTCCAGGGAGGACCTGGCTTGGCAGTTTGGGATGGACTGTTCCCATGAGGCACAGGGTCAAGACTGATTTGCATATGTTCAAACTGTAATGGCATGGGGAGCAAAAAAAACAATGGATTTAGGTCCAGATCTCTGTACTGGGGTGAATGTATGACATTGTTCTACATTTTGTCCATCAATAGTTCTTTTTGCACTTGCACAATTTTGCGGCAGTCTATCTTCTATGTGTTTGCGCAGCCTACTTTATACTATTTGTAACACATTTTTAAACCAATGACTTACATTCGCAGAGTGTCTTCCGTCATATGCTGGAATTTCAAGCACTAAAAATACACATGCCACTATTCCCCTGTGCATCAACCACGTTTCAAATCAGGGATCCTCAGGGTGTACACAAACATCATAAGTGATTGCATTAAGGCCAGTGGGAATAAATACCTAAGGGCAATTTCCTGGTCCAAAAAAGCTAACAATCATGATGTGATGTTGAGAATCTCAATCCTATAAATTCATTTGTATTGATGTCTACTAACTTCACCACCACGTAGACGTACGTTTACCCTCAAGATGCGTCTGTTGTCAGTGCCTCACCGATTACCTGTAACTGTAAATAGCAATAATTTAAAAGTGATATTTATTGAAACCATTCTCACTGAAAGTGTTTCGCTAAACAATGGCCACTAGATGTCAGGCTTAGGTCATCTAAAACAAGCATCTGCTGATTTCGTTTCTAATGCTAGGCCGGTTTTTTGTGTGCGTGATTTTGTAAAGGTAAATATTAGAATACCATGAGGCTGCATAGCATAATAAAAGTTAACCCATTAGATTTCCCTTTAAAAACATTGTCACTCATTGTTTAATTTTCAGGATAACTCCTTTCAAGAAATGACGCGGTATTTTACTATACAAACGATACGTAGGGTAATCCCCGTAGCAAGTATTGTCAAATCAAATGTGCCTCTTGTTATTTATTTATTTATTTATGCAATTTTATATAGCGCGAACTTTACCGGAAGGCGTCAGAGCGCTTTACATAAGAACCAGTTTAGAAACATAAGGACTTTAGATTACATGCGTTACTTAAAGGATACAAACAGAAAAAAAATGCAAATGTACAAGATGTAAAGTCACATAAGGAGGAAATACAAATGGATATACTCTAAGAGTCACATAGGAATGGTAGATAGTACAAAGGTCTACTTCATATACTAGTGATTAGAGTTATCTCTATATACATAGGGAAGGGATATGAATGGATATACTCTAAGATTCACCTAGGAATGGTAGATGGTACAAAGGTCTACTGCCTATACTAGTGATTAGAGTTATCCCTATATACATAAATATACAAACATAGTAGATTGCCTCAGGCAGAGTTCCATTAAGTGAGGTAGGAGGGGGGAAGTAGTCACAACACCAAGGGAGGGTGGGAGGGATACGAGGGTATGGAGAAAAGGCAAAACAGAGAGGGGAAGAAACATTTGAGGATCCTCAAGGGTAAAAAGAGGGAAAAGGGTAAAAAGACGAGGGAATGGACAAGATGACGGGTCGGGGACGAGGGAAAAAACTGCAGAGAACAGCCGCAAAATGGTCAAATGATTCTCCAAGTCTTATAGGAGTGCCCAGTCCGGCCTAATGCCTGCTTGTAAGGGTGCTTGTAAAGGTTCAGCAACCAGCCGCTGGCAAAGTCACAAATTAAAATATAGGGTGATCCGCAACCAGACAGTTTGGGGGCAGTCGCTATCTTGCAACCAAAAATTCCAATTTTAGGGCCAGCTACACAAGTTAGGGCATTGATATTATGCCCATGCACCTCCAACCAAATGTGCCAGTGCATGCAAACAAATTGTGATTGATTCAAATATTTAATCAATCTTCATGTACTAAATTAACATTTTTAAAGATGCATTAACAAAAAGAACCACAAGTACACTAAAAAAGTGATATATGTTATTATGCACTAACCAACAAGCATTGGCTGCTGGAACTTTTGGTTGGTGAGGTGAATCGCATTGACCTGGTCCGTGCCGGTCTTCACCTCATGGAGGTCTTTACCGTTGGCATGTAGGGGACTAATTCAACTAGCCCAAAGGGAGGTCCCAGGGAATTGGCGAAGGCTGGCAGGGCTCCGGGGTTCTTTGAGGATGTAAATGTTTCAGATAGGGACTGCAGGCTACAGTTGTTGAGTCCTTTTGCAGTTGTCAGGTTTTGTTGTCCATTTATTCTGCAGTAGGGTGCAGTTCCTGTATCAGCAGCAGGCCTTCTTTCTTTCTCTTCTCTTAGGTCTGTGGAATCCAAGGTTCAGGTCTTGGGGTGCCACCTTAAACACTGAATTTAGGGGTGTTGCAAGGGGAGACAAGTAGTAACAATTGGGCTACTTACCTTTAGAGTGTCTACACTAGCTAGTGACAACTTCTAGTGGGAAGGGGTACTACCCTGGCCTGATTGGAGGGGAGGTTTTGTCTCACCATTTCAAGATGGTGGATTTTCAGGAGAGGGGTTCACCTCAACTGCCCCACCCTAGGGGTGGTTCAGGCTGAGGGAGGACACTCCTCCTCATCGAACTTATTTTCACACCTTTCCTCTTGCCAAAGGTGGAGCAGGAACGGGGGCTTGGCCTCCTCCACTATACTGGGATTCCCGGGATGGATTTTAAAGGTGACACTGCCTTTGAAGCCTCCTGCTAACCATGCAAAAAGAGGCAATTTCCTACATTTAATTATACTTATTTTGAATAATTTAATTTATTATAGCATTATTTCCTATGTGCTTTCAAAAAAAATCCTACACCCACTGTTTGCCATTGGCGGGTGCTGGAGTACAAGTGGTTGACAATGTGTGGTGCTGGACTTACTACTGCTCCTTTTTGTCTTTAGGAATTTTACACTTAGACATTAGGCTCCATCCTCTGTTTAATGGAGCTGAGATATATAAGCCTACACTTTTGAGTAACCTATATTTGAAGTGAATAGCTCAAAGGAGTAAAGTTACTCAAAAGTGTAAGAGTAAATGTACTACTAGTAAATCTACACATGCAGATTTACCTTTGTAAATAGGTCTGTTAATTGCCTTGAACTGCTCTGGGTCACTACCCTGAAAGGCAAGTGTAACAATGGACGATCAGTCTGTTATATTCAGTTGTGTTATGTTTTGTTATGCAGATTTGTAGAGCGCACTATCACTCAGAGGATATCCTAGTGCCTAGCAAGTTTTAGTCCATCCAAACCTGTGGCCTAGTGGCACTACTCTTAAAGGCAGGTCTGCAGCTTCTTGCAGCATTCAGGAAGTGAGAGGGCAGCTCCTATGTGTAGTGACGAGTCGTTTGACACTAGGGGCAATGTAGGAGAGGGCTCGAACGACGGGTCTGGTTTTCCACATGTGTGGGTTATGTATAAGTAAAGGTCTTGATGTGTTGAGGTGTTTGGAAGTATTGTGAAAGTAGATGTGATTCTTGAGGTACTGCTTTGTGTTGTCATGAAAGTGTGGATGAGGAATTTGAATTGTGCTTGTTTGTGTACGAGGAGTCAGAGGAGCTCTTTCAGGTGTGCTGTGATATGAGTGCGGTATGGGAGGTTGAGTTATTCTGGCTGGCAAGTTTTGAATATTCTGCAGCCGTTAGGGAGTTTGTGGTTTATTCCGGCATAGAGAGTGTTCCCATAGACAAGCTTGCATATGACAAGGGCATGCGTGACCATTCTCCACATGCTGATTGGGAGCCATTTGTTCCTCAGCATCTTCAGGGTATGAAAGCTTGAGGTGGTGACAGCATTGACTTGGGCAGCCATGCCAAATTTGCTGTGAATTGAGATCTTGGTGAGGGTGTTGGTGGTGGGTGATGACACCAGACGGAGTCCCACTGTGAAATGCTCTTCACGAAGAACACAATTTTGCTCTTGTCAGTGTTCAGCTTCAGACTGTTGGTCTGTATCCAGTGGGCAATTTCAGTTATGTAGGCGTTGAACTTGATCCAGGTACTGGGCATCTTGTTCGTGAGGAAGAGAATGATCTGTATTTCTGGCTGAGAGGACATTGATGTTGTGAGAGTGCCAGCTAGTGGGATCATGTATGAATTGAAGAGAGTTGGACTCAGGGAGGACCTTTGCAGAACTCCACAGATGAGGTCACTTGCGTCTTAGGTGTAGGGTGCTAATCTGAGAGTTCGAAATAGGGAAGCCTAGGATAACACGGGTAAAAGTTTGATAAAACTGGCTACTTTAACATAAAAATGTTCAATTAAACTGTTCACTTTATTGCATACTCTTCACTAAAACATGATATGTGACCTGTGTTTCTTGCAAACGTTTTTTGAAAAACTACTGAGGGCCCTATATGGAGTTACTGGCCCTATTGTTATTTCTAGACCTTAGCTTACTTTGTACCAGTGCTTAATATGAGCAGGTGCTTTCAGGTGCTCAGCACCTGCACTTCTTTCACGGGGCTACAATTTCTGACCCTGCAGGTAGTGGTCTCAATATTAATTGTTCAAATTCAAAATAAAAAGAATAACATACATTGAATAGTGACTGGCTGGTAAATGTTCATAGGCAGGCCAGCATAGGCCTGTCCAGGCAGGCATGATTGTGTATCACAATGTTAGTGATGATGTCATCATGTCGATCACAAATCCAAGAAGTCATCGACAAACTATGTCTTGCATTCTATTCCCTGAGTCTGCTGCGCCCTGCCACTGCCTGAGCCTAAGCCTCCCATTGGATAATTGTAGCTGCGAGCTGGCTCATGACGGAGTTGAGGCAAGGAAGCTGCGAGAGCGCATTTGGAACGTGAGAGTGAGGGCTCTTGAGGAAGAATACATGAAAGTAAGAGTGGACTTTCCAATTGCTGTGTAGCCATAGTAGCATATACTGCAGCCCTGCATTGCTGCTATCCTCAACGTGCTCGATGCGGCTGTGGCCCGCCCAACACAACTTTTGTGCGCCATGGCGTCACCTGTAGAATCAACACCCCAGAATAGTAATTTCTGAGCGTGCGTGCATCCAGTAGGCATCACAACCATACTTATAGACATTGGCAGCATTACGGCTGGGGACAATGCCTGTGCTGTAGCAGGCAGGGTCACAGCAAGCTGAGCAGTGGATGCCAACGCCGTCGCCATCCCTGGACCTACTAATAACAGGCAGCACTAGCAGTACATCACCTGCTGTGCTCGAGCAGCTACCTGTTCTGCAAAAAACCCAGTTATACTGCACTGATTAATATATGCAAAAAAGCATTTTCAATTGGTGTACATTTTGTTTTTGCACTCGGTGTAGGTAAGAAAGTAAAACGCATGTCATCTTCCTCTTCTTTTGGAAAGACAACAGGAAAAAACAAAGTTCAAAATAGCAGGGACATGTACAGGTTGACGACAGGGGTCACAGGCAGCAACAGTGTTATAGAGAGCAGGAGTAAAGAGGAGAAAGAAACAACAGGAGAGGAGAGAGATAAGGCGGAGCTAAGTAGAAAAAATAGAGAGCAAATCAGATACAAAGAGAAAGCAGCCATGATGTGAAGAAGAGAGCATTAAGAAGAAAGAAGATAGAATGAAAGGATGTAGAGGACAGGACAGAGGAAAACAAGCAGACAAATGATAAAACGGAGACACAGCTAATCACTGCTAGAAGAGTGATAGTAAAGAGCCAAGATCGAGGAGAGAGAGAGAGAGAGCAGAGCAATGGATAAAATTGAAGAGGAAAGAGGGCTGGGCTAAAATGAATAGAGGGAAAATCAGAAATACAGGGAATAAGGTAACACACCAGGTGTGACAAAGATGAAATAAAACAATTAAAGAGATGAGAGGATAGACTCTTATAGCAAAGAGTTAGGGGACAGACAACAGATCAATATTAGAAGATAGAGACTGAGGCAGTGAGTGTTGAAAGTGGGGCTCGCTGGAGGAAGAAGTGAGCTGTGGCCTCCTTGGCAAAACTTTCAGCACCTGCACTTCTTTTTTTACAAATTAAGCACTGCTCTGTGGAAAGCAACAGACATGTCCAGGTGAAGCTCCAGGGAGAAATTGCTAATTACTGTTTGATCTGGTTATTCACAGCCACCCTTTTATAATTTTAGATATTTACAGCAGGAAAAAATACAGTTTTTCTTTTCCTTCTGGTTCTCAGATCACAGTCAAAAGGTAGATAAACGACTGAGTGCTCCTTTAATCTTCCTTTTAATAGATTAAACTATACAGTTTCTTTATACTGGAACAGCATTTTGAAGAGTTGCATTAGCAGTCTCATTTGACATTTTCCTCTCACATACACCCTTAATATCCACAATCCTTTTTCTGATAAAAAAACTATTGGCAGAATTTCCACATTGGAAGTGGTATTTCCACATGCACAAAATAAAGTAGTTTAAACATTTTCATTAATAATGATATCAAACTTTTGTGCACTATTAGGGATTTCCAGATGTGATGATAAGTATCCTTTCTTGTAAAACTAAAATTGGAAAGACATGCTCTGTTCTGTCACCTTCCTATTCACAACGCAAAACGCACAACAGCAAATATCAACAATGTTGGCTCCAGGTCAGCCTCAACAATGATGAGCAATTTGTTCTGTAAATGTAAGTTATGTTATGTTGAATAATTTTATATAGCGCGAACAGTTGCCCAAAGGTGTCAAGACGCTACTGGGTATCGGAGCATATGAGCAGAGTTAATAGGTGAACAGCCATGTTTTCAGTGACTTACAGAGGAAAAGTAAGGTGGTCTGAGATTTAATATGCAGTGACCGGGAGTTCCAACGTTTAGAAGCCCCTGTCACAAAATTTCAGCCGCCCCAGGAAGCACGTCTAAACTTAGGGATCCTAACATTTCCTGCTGCACTTGAAAGGAGGGGCCTCTCTTGTAGATACCATTTAAGCTGTACGCTGTTATTCTTATTTCTGGAGTGAAGCAGGGGCATCGGGGTTAACATTATCGCCGATTTAGCGGCAGAAAACTGCTGCTAAATCGGCGATAATGGGCTTGATATTACGGCGTAGAGAATTTCCATAGATGCCCATGTTCACACCAGAACATGGGCTTCTATGGGAATTCACAAGGGCGTATTATCAAGCCCATTATCGTCGCTTTAGCAGCAGTTTTCTGCCGCTAAAGCGGCGATCATGTTAACGCTGTTTCTTGATAATATGCCCCGTAGTTTCAGTCCACATTGAAGCTCATCTAATCACTTTTTTTTTCTTGCAGTGCTTTCCAGGGTGCCTGACAATACAGATTCGTACAATTTTGTGTATATTTATTGTGATTCTAATTTACTCTGTGGCCCAGGGATGTGTGGTGAGTACTTAAAAGAATACTTTATTTACGTTTATGCTTGATATCCAGATATATTCTGCTTCATGTCTAGAGCACCAGGAACAAATGCTGGAATGTAATTATCATCGAATTCCTATAATGAGGGTAACTAAGGCATTATTAAATACATAATTTGTGGCATCAAAGCATGTACAGAGTCAAACCGATTGTCATTGTTGGCTATATTATAATGCAAAATGTATACACTTTCTGACCCGGACTTTAATCCATCTGGTAGCATGGATCGCATGGGTACACACAATCTTATGCAAATGGTGTACATGCATTGTTCTTTTTAACATATATTTCTCATTCTCAGATTAACACTACAGAAAAGAAGTACTAATAAAAACATCACCATCACAATCAAATTGTTTAGTCCGGGGAGTGATTAAATGCGGAGTTGATGTATCCACTCACATCTTGCATAATAATCATGCAATTGAGCTGTCATGAAGTTGCAATATAAATCCAATATTAATCCACCAACTTCCGAGTTAACGTTTAGAAACTACCATGCGTCAATCCCACAGACAGCTGCGAACCATAACTACTGCAGGATAATACGCATTATGATTAGAAATGCATTTCAATAGGAAAATATATGTTATCGCTCAACAGCAATATCACAGTTGCATCAAGTTGTATAGGGAAGTAAGTTTGCTTTTGATGGACTCCAAGTGTCTCTTGGACTCCACATTGGTGGCATCAGGTCAGCAGATAGTGCTAACTTTTCAACATAAATGAGGGCGTCCAAACACATTTTGAACTTTAGGGACTTTTCCCTACTCTAGCGCAAGCCACCTGTTTTTTGTTTTGTTAACGAGAGCGCCAAAGCAGTGAATCTTATATGGGGGACAGGACAGCCACGGTCGGTAAGGGAGTACCTGCCGGGCGGTGACTTGGGGAGGGGGAGGGGCAGGGTGGTGGTTAGTAATGTATGGATAATGTAGGTTTGCAGGTAAGTAAACATTTAAATAAATCAAACTAATTTCGTTGCGCGCACTGCATTGCATTTGGGAATGAGGAGCACGCAACGAAATTCGTTTGATTTATTTATATGTTTACTTACCTGAAACCTCCATTATCCATACATTACTAACCCCCACCCTCCCCACGTCACCGCCCCCGCAGGTACTCCCCTACCGACCGCGGCTGGGACAGGAACCTCTCCTTCCCAACCCAAACGGACAATCCTGGGTTCCTGGGGCTTCTTCTAGTCAATCATGATGGAAAGAGTGGACAGTCTTCAGAATAAGTCAAAATTTGGTCAAAAGGTAAGAATAAACGTGAAATCAGCAGGCATTTCCAGGTGCAAATTATGTGGTACACAGGAAGTGAATATATAATAACAGTCAAATTGTTTTGTTTTTTCCTATCACTTTTGATCGATCCAATTACTGCGAGTGAAACATAGCAGGTCTGAATATTTCCAGGTTCCTGCTTTTCAAAATGACTTGAGAAGCATGTGGGCACACGGCAGTTAAGCTGAAATACATCCTGAAAATGTATGCCTCTCTTGTCTCCCGCTCCCCATTCGCCGCCCCGCTCCCGCCTCCCAGCTGCTCCTCCCTCCCACTTGGCCATAAATGGCGGGGACCGCGTGGCAGTGAGCTGTGACCCTTGACCCGGTCACTCCACTACCGCACGGCCCCCGTGTGCCCAGATTCTGCTGCCACTGCCTGCTTGGCCCTCTTGCTGCCTCCTCTCCTCAGGGCCCCTGCTCTCCAGGCTTGTCCTCGCTCTCCAGGCTTGCCAGGCTTGCCCCAATCTCCAGGGTTGCCTTCGCTCTCCCCCGCTCCGCTTTCCCGCTATTTCCCCCCTTCTGCTCCCCGCCGCTGCTCTCCTGCGGCCCCGCCCTCTCTCCTGTCTCCCGCTCCCCATTCGACGCCCCGCTCCCGCCTCCCAGCTGCTCCTCCCTCCGACTTCGCCATAAATGGCAGGGACCGCGCGTACGCGCAGCGGCCACGCGCAGCGGGCGCGCCGATTGCGTGCCGAAGGTGCACCATAGGTAAGCCCGTCTACGCCTGGACCGCGCCCAGCGATAGGAACCCTGGTCCTCAACTATGCCAGCCCACCCGATGGACCTACGATGCCGCCACCCTCCACGCACTCAACGCCGGCCAGAACCCCGCCTGCTACCGAGCCACCCCGAAACACACCCACGGACCCTTCACCTGCCAAGCCTACCAATTCACCTGCCTCCGAACCTGCACCGCACCCACCAAACCGAGCACCAGCAACAACCACCTCAAGTGCATCCTGCTCAACACTCACTCCGTCCACAGGCACGCCGTCGAACTCTGGAACCTCCTTGACACAACATCACCAGGCGTCGCCTTCCTCACAGGAACCTGGATGAACGCCTCCTCAGCCCCCGACATCGCCATAGCCATCCCGGATGGCTACAAGATTACCCGGAGGGACCGCGTCAACCAAACCAGAGGAGGCATCGCCATCATCCACAGAAACACCATCCGCATCACAACCAACTCCGACGACACCCTCACCGCCGCCGAGCACCTTCACTTCCAGATACACACCGACCCCAAGACCACCCTCAGAGGCACTCTCATCTACAGACCCCCGGGACCACGCACACAATTCAGCGAAGCCATCGCAGACTTCATCAGTCCACACGCCCTCACCTCATCAGACTACATCCTCCTAGGGGACCTCAACTTCCACCTATAGAACAACAAGGACTGCAATACCGCCACCCTGCTGGACAACCTCGCCAACCTCGGACTCAAGCAACTGGTGAACACCCCCACCCACTACGCCGGCCACACGCTTGACCCCGTCTTCTCCTCCAGCAAGCACATCTCCTTCAGCCACTCCTCCGGACTACACTGGACAGATCACAGCTGCGTCCACTTCAACTTCAGGAGAACCACGACCCACCACCACCCGCAGCAGGTCCCCCACAGAAACTGGAGAAAGATCACCGCCGACCAGCTCACCACCGCCCTCAGCCAGAACCCACCCACCAACACGATGGACCCCAGCGAAGCAGCCCGCAACCTCACACAGTGGCTCACCACCTGTGCCAACGACCTCGCACCACTGAAGAACCCTCCCAGCAGATCCGGCAGCAGGAAAGCCTCGTGGTTCACCAACGACCTCAAAAACTCCAAGAAAACCTGCCGCACCCTCGAGAAAACCTGGCGCCACGACCAGACAACAGAAAACATGACAGCCCTCAAGAACGCCACCCGCAAACACCACCAGCTGATCCGCACCACCAAAAGGACAATATTCAAAGAAGGACTGGACAACAACACCCACAACAGCAAGGAACTCTTCAGCATCGTTAAAGAGCTCTCCAACCCCAGCGCCTGCAACAACGATATCACACCCTCGCAAGACCTCTGCGACTCACTCGCTTGTTCTTCCACCGCAAGATCGCGACATACACAACAGCTTTGATGCACAGACCACGCACCCAACCACCGAACCAACGCCCCCCACCACCACCCTCTGCACCTGGACCCCTGTCAGCACCGAAGACATCATCCACTCCGGCTCCCCTCCCGACCCCTGCCCACACCACATCTTCAACAAAGCCAACTCCATCATCGCACCCCAGCTCCGGAACATCATCAACAGCTCCTTCGCATCCGCCACATTCCCGGAGAGTTGGAAACATGCCGAGCTTAGCGCCCTCCTGAAGAAACCCACAGCGGACCCCACGGACCTCAAGAACGTCTGCCCCATCTCGCTCCTCCCCTTTCCTGCCAAAGTCATCGAGAAGACCGTCAACAGACAACTCTCCGCCTTCCTCGAGACCAACAGATTCCTCGACCCATCACAATCTGGTTTCCGAGCAAACCACAGCACCGAGACCGCTCTCATCGCAGCTACCGACAACATCAGATCCCTGCTTGACAACGGGGAAACTGCTTCCCTCATCCTCCTAAACCTCTCAGCAGCCTTCGACACTGTATGCCAACGCACCCTGATCCAGCGCCTCAGCAACACCAGAATCCAAGATGCAGCCCTGGAGTGGATCGTCTGGTTCCTCGCCGGAAGAACCCAGAGAATCCGCCTCCCCCCATTCCGATCCGTGGACACCGAAGTCATCTGCGGCATCACGCAAGGATCCTCACTCAGCCCCACCCTCTTCAACGTCTACATGAGCCCTCTCGCTGACACCGCATGCCAACACAACCTTAACATCATCTCCTACGCCGACGAAACCCAGCTGATCCTCTCCCTCACCAACGACCCCGCCACCGCCAAAGCCAGCCTCCAGGAAGGAATGAAAGACGTCGCGGAATGGATGAAGATCAGCCGTCTGTAACTGAACTCAGACAAGATGGAAGTCCTCATCCTCGGACCATCCCCTTCCGCCTGAGACGACTCCTGGTGGCCCCCTGCAATGGCCACCGCACCCAAGCCAAAGGACCATGCACGCAACCTGGGCTTCATCCTGGACTCCTCCCTCACGATGACCAAGCAAGTCAACGCCGTCTCGTCTTCCTGCTTCAACAACCTGCGCATGCTCCGAAAGATCTTCCGGTGGATCCCCTTCGAAACCAGGAAGACGGTCACCCAGGCCCTCGTCACCAGCAGTCTGGACTACGGGAACACCCTCTACGCAGGAACCACAGCCAAACTCCAGAAAAGATTCCAGCGCATACAGAACGCTTCTGCACGACTCATTCTGGACATCCCTCGCCACAGCCACATCTCTGCCCTTCTGAAAGACCTGCACTGGCTCCCCGTCACCAAGAGGATCACGTTCAGACTCCTCACCCACGCACTCAAGGCTCTCCACGACATGTGCCCGAAATACCTCAACAGCCGCCTCACATTCTACACACCCACCCGCCAGCTCCGATCCGCCAGCCTCGCCCTCGCCTCCGTCCCACGAATCCACAAATTATTATTATTATTATTGACATTTGTTAAGTGCACGGCTACCCCCGACGGGGGTGTCCCGGCGCTATCCACCGCCGGAGGAAGATCCTTCTCCTACCTGGCAGCCAAGACATGGAACTTCCTCCCCACCCACCTTCGGATGACCCAGGACCATCTCTCCTTCAGAAAGCAACTCAAGACCTGGCTGTTCGAGCAGTAGCGAATCCCCCCCCCCCTCCAAGCGCCTTGAGACCCTAGCGGGTGAGTAGCGCGCTCTACAAATTTGCTGATTGATTGATTGATTCATCTGGTTTGTGAGTGACAGGGCTGGGGTATTCCAAAAGACAGGCTGGGGCAGCCTGGTGGTGAATAGAGAGATATGCATCTAAATGGGAGGGAGGAGTTGCACCTGGGACCTGAATAGGACTGTGCCCACCCCCCACAGTGCTGGCTCCACCCCCTGTGGAGTGTCTGATGTCTCTGCCCTGCATACTGAAAGAAGAGAAGGAAGACTGTCAACAAAGTGCTCCAGGACTGTACTTACCTTCCACAATGTTGGCTCCACCTCCTGTGGGGCCTCTGATGTGCCTGCCCTGCGCTGTGAAAGGAAAAGAGAAGTCTGGTTAACAGTGTGCTTCAGAACTGGCTTGAACTGGGCACAGGCCCCTCTCCCCTCAGAGAACAAAGGATTTTGGGGTATAAGTATTGGGACCCTGATCCCATGAAATTAGATCACTTCTGGACTTACAAGACGAAACCTCTGCTGAGGAGAAGGAACCTGAAGAAACTGAGGAGAGATGATTCCTAAGCTGAAGTGCTGCTTGGGGGATTGGCCTGCAGTGGTTGCCTGACTGCCAACGAGAGGAGAAAGAACTTTGTGGACTTTTCTTTCAACTTGTTCAAAAGATCTCCAAGGGCTTGGAAGAGAGCTTGCCCCCTGACCGAAGTCCCAGGACCAGTGGACTTCACCAGCCTTTAAGAATTGCTGCTGGAAATGCTGTTTTAGTGGCTACAGAGGCAGGGAGCTGTGACCGACTCTCACGACCGGCCCGGTGTCCTGTAGGCACCTCATCAAGCAACGTCCGCCTCCAACAACGCATGCTCTGCGCTCACCGACTCCGTCCTGACGCCGCCACAGAGCCGTAGCCTGCACCGCGACAGGTGGACACCGCGACGTTTAATGCCTCACTACATCGACTCGTACTGGTCCAAACAAAGAGGTCCCTGCTGCTTACTCCGGGTCCTGTGACCGCACCGGAGCTGAGCACCGCCTCGCACACTTCACGACGCACAGCCCGACTCGCACCGCTGTCCGGACTGATCGACGCCAGCTCCCGAACTCCGGCTCTGTCGCCACACCCCAAGCTGCAAGCACCGCATCGAAGCACCGTCTCGCCCTGCAACGCAAGCCTTGGATCCACCGACTCTGTCAACGGGCTGCTGCCTGCACGGCATCGAGGGACACTGTGTCCTGCAACGCTTCCTTTCTGCACCGCAATGATCACCGGAACCGGCACGGATCAAGTAAAAGGTACTGTGACTGAGTCTGTCGACATTTGAGTGGACCCGTACCGACGCGGTCCGATGGATTTGCTAGACTCTGTGTTATTTTCAACAACGCTGTAGCCATACCAGGCTA
Organism: Lissotriton helveticus; assembly: GCF_964261635.1. Taxonomy (NCBI): domain Eukaryota; kingdom Metazoa; phylum Chordata; class Amphibia; order Caudata; family Salamandridae; genus Lissotriton; species Lissotriton helveticus. The sequence goes on from NC_136063.1 coordinate 1,551,123,472, forward strand.
CCGACTCGCACAGAACCTTGATTTAAGCCTTTTTACACGAACTCTTGAAATCTAATAGTACTGTGGATTCTTTTTGTCGTTTATTGGTCTTGTGGTAACTCTATATAAAATATACTTTTTTTTATATAAAACCTTGTGTGGTGTCCATTTGTAGTGTTGTCACTAGGTTACTGTATGTGGTCACATATGCTTAACTTACAACGCCTCTGAAATAAAGCCTTGCTGCTCGTGCCAAGCTACCAAGGGGGTGAGCAGAGGTTATTTTAGGAGTGTAATCCCCTTATCCTTACTAGAGAAGAGGGCCCCTATTTGTCACAAGTACCTACCTGTGCCAAATAGAGACCCCCAATTCTAACAGGTACACTCATAAAATTACAAATATGTACAAGATTGTTTCTGGCAAAAACAGACACAACCCCATTTAAAATAGCATGAAAAGGATTCTCAAAGGGATAATCTACACTCAGGGTTTGACGCAGGATGAAACTAACACCAAAGCCTGGCATATAATCGAAATCTCTGAGACCCCATGTGAAAAAATACCAGTCAACAGTCTTTGACTCAGTATAATAGTGGGACTGCCCTACAGCTTCTCCAATCTTTTCTATCCAATAGGGCGGTAATTGTCAGCTGTAGTAGCTTCAAGGCAAAGGCATTCAACCTTCATTGTGGGGGTGCCTCAGCGCTCGTCTCTGAGCCTGACCCTTTATAATCTGTATGTGGCCCCTCTGGCTGAATTGGTGCGCTCATTTGTGTTTCAAGTGCTTTTGTACGCAGCTAAATCTAAAATTTTGGTATGCATTTCCCTCAGTGGAGGAGAAGCTTCACCAGTTTATGTCTATTATTCGTTGCTGAATGAAAGACAATTCTTTGAATCTTAATGTAGACAAAACTGAGGTGCCACTGTTCGGCTCTCGAGGCTCTATCTGGTGTAATATCTGGTAGCCAGATGCCTGTGTACATCTGTAAAATGTAATGTAATGTAAAAAAATTCTCATAGAGCGCAACTTACACCGGGCGGTTTCTTGGCGCTGGGGGGGGAGGCACAGCAGGGAGGAAAAGAGTGTCTATGTATAGATACAGCGGAAGAGGTGAGTTTTAAGGAGAGACCTAAAGTGGGGATAGGAAGGGGAGAGTCTGAGTTCTAATGGGAGTGAGTTCCAGAATGAGGAGGCCAGGAAGGAGAATCTAAGACCTCCATGTTTTTTGCGCTTAAACCTAGGAATCTGGAGAAGCGCATGGTTAGAGGATCGAAGGTACCTGGAGGGAACATAAGGATATAGAAGAGAGGAAATAAAGGAGGGGCCGATACCGGCCAGAGATTTATGCGTCAGGCAACCTAGTTTAAATTTGCAGCGCTCCAATACAGGAAGCCAATGGAGGGCTTTAAGCAGGGGGCGGACATGGTGGTGTTTGGGTTGGTGGTAGATCAGGCGGGCTGCCTGATTCTGTACCAGATGTAATCTTTTAATTTGGTATTGTGGAATGCCTGCATACAGGGCGTTGGCATAGTCAATCCGGGAGATGACCAATTCCAACAGTGCCAGAGAGAGAGCTTCGGTGGTCAGAAAATGGGCAATTTTCCGGAGCTTCCTTAGCTGGAAAAAGCAGGAGGATACAGTGGCACTGACCTGATGCTTCATTGAGAGATCGTGGGAGATGTAGACTCCCAGGCTTTTCACCTTGTCCGCGGGGCAAGGAGAGGGGCCAAAGGAGAGGGGCCAAAAAGAGGAATTCCAAGGGTTGGATGGGCCTCCGACAAGAACAAGCTCAGTCTTGTCGGGATTAAGTTTAAGGTGGTGAGCACCCATCCAATTACTAATATGGCAGAGGGTAGACTGAAAATCCTGAACCGCTTCGTCCGAGGAGTCAAGGTTGAAGACAAGCTGAATGTCATCTGCATAGTTAAAGGCAGTGACATTCCTTCCCCGGAGGGAGCGGATCAGGGGGGCAAGGTACAAGTTAAATAAAAGGGGTGACAGGGACGAGCCCTGCGGGACACCGCAGGTGAGCTTCATCCTATCAGCCGAAATTTGAGAAAGTCGGACAGATTGATGGCGGTTCATCAAGAATGAGCGTACCCAGTTAAGGGCCGTCCCACTAATGCCTGCCTCCTTGACACGGTCGACTAAGATGGTATGGTCGACCGTGTCAAAGGCCGCTGATAGATCCAGGAGGACCAGAGCTTGACTGATGTTGGAGTCAGCACCTCTACGGAGTTCCTCCATAACAGAGAGGATAACAGTCTCCGTAGAATGGGCTGGTCTAAACCCTGCTTGCTGGGGGTCTAGGAAGTTGGAGTCCTCAATAAAGGAGCTGAGGACTCTGGTTACATATGATTCAAGTACCTTGCTCAGGTAGGGAAGAAGAGAAATGGGGCGGAAGTTACCCATGACCGCAGGGTCAGCGTTGTTTTTTTTTAATATGGGAACCACCTCAGCGTTCTTAAACTGGCCGGGGACCTCGCCAAGTAGGAGGGAATTGTTCAGGAGGGCCAGAGGAGGGGCAGGGCATGCTGAGAAAGCCGCACGGAGGATCACAGGTGGACAACAATCCGTGGGGGAGCCAGATGAGACTTTATTAAGCAAAGAAAGAAAGTCTGCTTCTAATATGGGGGGAAGCTGGGTCAGGGAGTGGGGGTTCAGAAAGGGGATAGTCTCTGTGGGGGACATCACGGGGGATCCGACAGAGATGCTGTTTTTAATTTTGCTGATTTTATCTATGAAAAATAGATTGAGGGAATCACATAGTGCCTGAGATGGAAGGGGTTTGATGGTCACCCTATCCGGGTGTGAGAGCTCCTCCACAATGGCAAAAATTTCTTTCGATTTTTGGGCAGAGTTAAGAATTTTTGTGGAGAAGTAAGCGGTTTTGCCACCTTCAGTTAAGTCAGCTAAAAACCTCTGTGTCATCATTGTTGATACCCTGAGTTTTGACGCACCAATGAGTTACACTACTGGCAGTTGCTTTTATAATATAAGCAACCTGAAAAAGATTTCCCCTTTGTATCCCATTGGAACTCCACCAATCAGTCATTATTGCCCTTGTCACCTCACGGCTGGAATATTGTAATGCACTGTACGTTAACGTGGATAGTTCTTCCCTTAATAAACTTCAGGTTGTGCAGAATACAGCTGCCCACCTTATCCTCTACATTCTCAAATGCCTCTCGGTCAGAGATGTGATCCACTCCCTTCACTGGCTTCCAGTAAGGAAGCACATTTCTTTCAAGGCTGTGTGTACAGTCTTTGTTGCTCAGCACCAGAATGGCCCCAGCCAACTGAATGCACTCTTTCATTGGTACATTCCCAGGAAGCCTTTTAGATCATGCGCCAAAAAATGGATGATTCCAAGATTTTGGAAAACTTGATGGGGAGGGCGTTCCTTTTCAGACTTCGCAGCCAAAGTATGGAACACCCTGTCCACCTATATCGCAGTAGCAGATTCTCCTATGACTTTTAAAAAATATTTGAAAACCTTGCTCTTTTTCATCATAAAATCCTTGATTTCCTAGCAGATCTGCTCCTGTTGACCTATCTGTCTCGCTCCAGTGCTTTGGCACCCAAAGGTTTTATGCGCTTTATACATTTTGATCATATCATATTATAATGAGAATCTGCCCTTGAAGGATTATTGTCCCTCACACATGCTTTTCACAGTAAATAAAAAGTCAGGCCTAAGGTCTTTGTCATATGTTTTCCAGATAAGCAGATCAGTGATTTGACATCTAGCATAACTTCCCAAAGGAACCAATCATATCTTTTACCTTCATAATTGGCTTATCACTATCAACACCTCAGGCCTACTATCTCCAGCATAAGCTTTTCCACAAGGCAGCCATCGGGGAAGTAGTAGGCAAAATTACAAATCTGTGAAATTTTACTGTTGGTAAAACAACATACAACACCTCTTAAGATTTTCTACCTCAATGCTTTAGAAAAAAAACACCAGCCATTTTTTTGGAGCACTTCTTTCCTATTTTCCCAAACCCCAAATTTACTAATATTTTGCCTATATTCTTAGAGCCCTCCATTGGAATCCACAGACCCTTGGTACCTTTAAAATACCCAGGTTATTGGAAAAGAAAGGACATACATTTGGTGTGGATACCTTATGTTGAGAAACGTTATAGAGGCCTAAGCGCAAGCTACCCCAAATATCCAAAAAAAGGGCTTTGAATTCTGAGGGTAAAAGTTCCAGCAGTTAAAGGGTTAATAAAGCCAATAGGGTTTTAGGAGCTGTTAGACCTGACAGCCATGTCCTTGGCAATAGTCTCCTATCTTCCCAAAGAGGTCAGAAAGACTTTTGGGGCTGGGGAAAGAAGTAGCACTGGCCCATAGGGGGCCACTCCCCCCTTCAAAACTCTCCCTGGTGCCTAGTTGGTGGATCACTGCTTGGAGATTGCCCTCCTATTGTGATCATCAAGCAGAGATTCACTATGGAAAGATATAATTAGAAAGCTGTAGGTCCCACACCTAGCAGTTGACTTAGAACTGGTGCGGACTGGGGGAATCCAACTGTTTAATTAAAACAAAGCATCACGGAGGCCCAAGGCGGGAGTCGAAGTGATGCGATTTCTGCCTTGTGCTCTGAATGTCAAAATGAAAAAATTCAATGAAGTGCAAATTAATGGCGGGAATATCTACGGCTGTCTTAAACAAATGCTCACTCATAGTGGTGTTTATTGACATCTCCAAAGCTTTTGACTCTGTTAGCCATGGTCACACTCTACGGAGTCTCTAAAGGCACAGAGTTCCTTCATACATAAGGGATGTAATAAAAGACTTGTATACAGCATCTTTCGAGGGCAAAAATAATTAATCTACACCAGAAATAACAATGAAATCTGCAGTAAAACAAGGTGACTCGTTATCCCCCCTGTTGTTTAACATTGCCATGGATCCCATAATATGTGATCCTCAGAAAATCGGTAAGGTCTTCACATTCGGCTCATATGGGGCCATATGTATCATAGTTCCGTTTTGCGAATTCCAAATAGCGATTTTTAAGGAATCGCTATTTAGAATTCGCAAAATGGTATGTATGTACAAAATCGCTTTTTTATAGCGATTCCTTACCATTCCTAATTTGTGATTAGCAAATTGCTAATCGCAAATTACCCATTCATTTCTATGGGCCAGGAGACCCATAGGAATGAAGGGGCAATTTGCTAATCGCTAATTAGGAATTTTTTCAAGGGTGCAGGGGTGTCTCAAGAACACCCTGCTGCACCCCTGAAAATGACATTTGGGGGCATATGGCGCACATACATGCCCTAAGGGCATGTATGAGCGTCTATGGCACCTTTGGAATTTAAATAAATTGATTTTTAAAAGAATTCGCAACTTACCACCAACTAGAAGTTGGTGGTAATCTGCGAATCCTTATTGGCATTTTTGCATGAATATTTCTTTGATACATTGCATTTAAGGAATCGCAAATTTTGCGATTCCTTAAGTGCAATCGCAAAATAAGGAATAGCAAAATGTGCGATTCCTTATTTTGCTGCGAAAATGTTTCATACATATTTCAGCCTTTGCGATTACTAATTAGCTTGATACATATGGCCCTAAGTCTTATTGAGCAGGTCATCACTCTAGCATTTGCTCCTGATATACCAGTACTCTCAAACCAATGGGGTAACGCAAAATTAATCCGAAGGACCTAGGTAACTTACGATACAGACAAACAATGGTCCGATCTGAAAAAGCAACAGGAGGCATAGGAGAACTGAATATATTAAAAGATCTCCCACCACTATATGTAAAAGAAGAAAAACAGTCTTGTAGATTCAATCCACAGTTGTACGGTTAGGGCAACAGACACGATTTCAAAGCCAGAAGGTTAAGACACATACACATAATTGCATTTCTGAAAGTTCAGTATTACATATAAGTCAGTCTCAAACAACATTCTGATTTACACATTATATTGAAAACTCCTAGATCCACAAATTGATAAAGTGATAAATATGAGTGCTCAGTGAAGGTGCTCGTGTAGATAAGGAGTAGAAAATGGAAAAGAAAAAAGGGGGGTACATTAGACCTTTTCACATATCATATTATTGTACATGGAAGCCTGTGTGGCTGTGCGGTATACAATTTCTAATAACATATATCACATCTAGAAGTGGTCCAGTTGTTAAGTTGCTATTGACACTCTGCACAGATATCAAAATGATGCAGGATTAATGAAAGAGCGTCGACGTTTCGACCCAACACCTGGGGAGGGAAAGGGGCCACTGAATGACTCAAATGTGGGTCTTAATCAGGACTAAGAAGGTGAAGGAGCGTTCTGGATGCCGAAGTCATCCAACGGTGAAAATAGACCAGGATAATTTAATGAGGAGGAAGGGCCCAATGCTCCACTCTGAACAATTTCTACTTTAATATGTGGTCGTACCACTGACCATAATGGGGAAAATAACCCTGAATCAGCCACCACATGGTAGTACAGATAGCCAAATGTATCATCATCTACTTAGTGACACGAGATTCTCATTGTCTGCACCTACTATCTAGCGAAACCATAACCAAGGGAACAGGCTTGGCAGAATAAGCGAGGAAAGAAATCCTGTTGAGCTTGTATATAGTCTTGCACTGTGAAGAGACATAAGAGGTGTGGGATAAGTGGGAGCCCCTTGGGACGCTGGTGAAATACCACTACTCATCATTTTTTTATTTACCCAGCGAAGCGGGGTATTGACCCCTGTGAGGCTCTCGCTTCTGGCTTTGAGCGCCATGCACCCTCCAGGCAAACCCACTCTGGGGACAGTGGCAGGTGGAGAGTTTGACTGGGGCGGTACACCTGTCAGACAATAATGCAGGTGTCCTAAGGCAAGTACAGGGAGGACATAAACCTCCTGCAGATTAGAAGGGCAAACTTATTTTCTGTATGAATACAGACTGTAAAAGCGGGTCCTCACAATCCTTCTGACTTTTGGGTTTCAAACAAGAGGTGTCAAAAAAGTTAACACAGGGATAACTGGCTTTTGGATGACATGAGTTCATAGAGAAGTCACTTTTTGATCGTTCAATGTCGACTCTTCTATCATTGTGAAGTAGAATTCACCAAGAATTGGATTGTTCACCCCTCAATAGAGAACGTGAGCTAGGTTTAGACTGTCACGAGACAGGTTATTTTCACCCCACTGCTGATGTGTTGTTGCAAAAGTAATCCTGCTCAGTAAGAGAGGAACAGCAGGTTCAGATATTTGGTGAATATGCTTGGCTGAAGAGCCAATGGGGTGAAGCTACCATCTGTGGGATTATGGCTGAATGCCTCTATGTCCGAATCCCCCTAACCCGTAGCAATACCACAGTGCTGTGGAGCCTCACTTGGACTGGGATAGCCAGCCTCTTGGGCCAGTGTGTGGAGCTGCCAAAACATGGACAGAAAGGGGCAGCCTTCATTGCCCTTGGTGCATTGCATGTTTGTGGGGCTCCCAGTGCTAAATCATAAGTAGATGACCTGATTTTGGGTCATAGTTTAATAAGTAGCAGAGCAGTTACCTCAATACGATCTATTGAAAGTCATCCTGTGAGCCAAGCTTTTGTCTCCGTCCGTGGGTGCCCACAGACCACCTCCATCATAGCGATGGGTGGGTCCCTCCGCTGCTATGCCGGTGGAAGGGATGCAGAGGGGGGAATGTGGGCATGTGGGAGACTTCTTACACCATGTGCTGACTGGCACCGACGGGTGCAGAGAGGGGGATATGATCCCTTGCAGGGCTACCAGGTGGCTGAACCAGGATCCCCTCTGCTCTCACACAAGTCGCTGGGAGGCAAGGAGTCCAGGATGGAGCCTCCTGAGCACTGTCCTAATCCTCAGAGTGCATGGCCACTCACGTTGTCGGACTGCCATGTGATTGGGTCCTAGGTCTGGTCATTCAGGGCCATGTGGTTGCTAGTCCATCTTAAGCCATTTGATCGCCATGCTGTGAAACCAGATGGTTCGGTGGTTTAAACGATGAGATGGGTGGCTGGCCAGCCGGCTGGGATAACTCCAACTTTTATCCCCCCCGGGTTAGTAGTCGAGAAAAATGGGCTTCCCAGGCTGGGCCGTGGGGAGAGGATGAGCCCTGGGTTTAACCCCACTTGGCTACCCGGACTCCAGAGAGGTGGAAAGCGCACACCCAAGGCAGCAACCTGAACCCACTATATGGTTGTGACCATCAATCCCCAGGGCAGGTTGGCTGTAGGTCTGGTGAAGATTATCTTGTTCCCCCACTCGGTTTGAGGTAAAGAGTAGAGACCAGCCCTGCATGAAAACCCATCCCTCAGAGCACTGAGCTGGAACACGAGAATGGGAGAGCTCCGAGAAGCCCTCAGCAGATGCCTGGGCCTGGTCATGAATGGCAGCAACTGTCTATGAACCTGGGCCACCCAGGAGGTACCGTCAGTAGGTTGGTTCAAGGCTTACTATTTTCCTAGGAACAAGCTGGCCAGGCAAAGGGGAAGCGGCAGGCCCGGGGAGCTCTCTCCCCTGTTCAGGGAAGGAGGCAATGATCGCGCCCTCGGTCAGAGCTCCGGCGAAGCCTGGGCTCCATGCGCCAGCCCTCCCTGACACCATGCACTGTGGGAGGATATTAGCTCTGCGGTCACGGACAGGGCGGCCTGTCTGGGGAAGGTCCAGACTGGAGTCTGGTCAATAGGGCATAGCTGGGCGTATTTAATGACTGTGGGCTGCTTGGCTGGAAACAAATAACTGTGGCCCCGGTCAGGGCTTTGAACTACAGAGCGGACAGAATGGGGCTCCGCAGGGTCAGGGAGCTAACAGACCTGACTCTGTGAGCTCATCAGGGCTCTGGGTTCCCTTCCCCAGACTGCGGTGTGTAAAGAGGATGATGCCCCTGCGTGGCTGGGTTTAGACTCTAAACCCAGCCTGTTTAGATCCTTTAAACTTTAGAGGATCTGAACGGGGTCCCTGACGGGCCATGGGGTGGGGGCCCCAGGTCCGGGCAGGCTCCATCCTCTAGCCTACCATGTCGCAAAGGGCATGGGACGTGGGTATTGCAGGCCCAGGAAGGGTTTCCATGCTTGGCTTGGTTGAGAAGCATGCAATGAAGCCCGGGCCATGGCTCTGAAGGGTCCTGGGGTGGGAGCCCCCATACTGTGGCCCATCGCGTGTACTAGCACCTGGGATTTGGGGCCTCCCCTGTGTGGCCGCATTCAGAAGCTCTGGCTGGGCACTGGAGCAGGCACTCCCACCCTGGGCTCTGTCCTCCACAAATCTTTAAAAATCATGAAAATGTTACTAGACCTGCATGTCAAGTAACCTGAATAACCACTATATCTTGTGACATTTCTGAAATACATAGATTTCTTTCATACCTATTTTTCACTTTTTATATTTTACCAAATTAATTACTTTATACCTGCTACACAATGATAAACCATTGTAAGGTGCTGCTCAGTTATTGGCTCTTGGTTCCTGTAGGTTCTTGAAGAACCGACAAGCCCTATATATCCCTGTAACCGGAAGGGTCCAGCTAAGGTAACAGTATTTTACTTTCAAAAATAGGCAGTAATTTTTTTTAACTCAATTTAAAAAAAAACGTTTTTCAACTTTTACTTTTTACAGGAAAACCTTGAAGGATCTACACATATGACCCCTTGCTGTATTCAAAATAATGCCTACCTTTTAGAAAGGTATAGCTTTCCAGGATCCACTAAGGGCTTCACAAACAATTCTACCACTAACTGGAAGGAGTTTGAACACCCAAGAAATTATGAAAAATGGGCTATGTTCATGCAAAATGCCAAAACTGTGTTGAAAAAATATTTTTCTGATTCAAGTCAGCCTGTTCCTGAAATCTAGGAAGATGTTGATTTTAACATCGCAAACCCTTTGTCAATGACATTTGCAGGGAAAAAACAAACTCTTCTGTAGCAATTGTTTCCCAAAAAAAAACAAATTTAGCTGTATTTTGGCTAATTTTCAGTCCCCTCCAGGGGAATCCATAAACCTAGGATACTCAGGTACACATTAAGAAAAACTAAACTTAAATCAGTGGTATTTACCTCAAGACATTGGAGCCAACCCAGATTAAAGTCTACCACATCCACAACTAGGTTTAGGTCGGCCGCAATATAACACACCAATCCACACTTTGCACAGCCAAATTTATTAGTTTTCATTGCCGGAAAACAATATTAATTAAATCCAGACAAAGGAGTCATTTGTTCACACCATGTTTCTTGGAATAATAAAAATGCAAATGAATTCAAAAATAATATCGTATCTGGGTCAGACAATAAATGATTCAATCTGTGGACATTTCAGGAGCTCAGACTTATTTCAGTTACATTAACATCAAAACAATCTAATCTCCCCCCTAAGACTCGATTTCAGGAAGGAGCACCCTTGGCACTCCTAATAGTGACTCACAAAACCTATTTTGCGAGTGAGTAACAGATTACCGATTCGCAAAATAGGGTTTGTACATGCCACAACCCTTTTTAGCGGTCACAAATGGCCCAATGTCACTCACTTGCTGACATTCTGTATCACACATTATTGTACAGTATGTTTTAGTTAAGGTTAAGTAATGGAGGGTTTTATGAAATTTCTGCCTTACTGTAGGTGAACCAGATCTGGAAATGGTTTCAGTACGTGTCAGAAAAGTGAAATGAATGAAGCGATTATTCAAAGTTTGCAACATGGTATTGTTTCCAGCACATGCCTACATTCGAAGGCTTTTAAAAATTTTAAGTTGATGTAGGAAACAGAGAGGGCTCTATTCTTGAAACCTTGCATTACAATACATTTAAATGAGCAGGTCTGTGGTAATTCTAGAGATATTAAAAGATATAAAAAGTTGATTTAGATAACAAAAATTATAATTTACAAACATCTGTAACACGTTACATAGGAGACTCTACAGGCTTGCCACCACCACCAATCAGAATAAAAAAGGCAGCAATAACTTTGTTCATGATTTTTGCCACTGGCAGGCCCAGTGTGCTGACCACAACCAGAGCAGATGGAGGTTGAGGATCTTAAGTAGCCACGGTGTGAGCCAGCATTAGTACGCAGTATAAATTGCATGCTGGGGATGCAGATGAAAAAAAAACCTTCCACTATAATCAGAGGTCAACAGGAAATTAAGGGAAAAATCTGGATACCAGTGATGAGCAGTAAATGCTCAAACATGTTTCTGTCAGTCAATAAATGGCAGTTTGTAGTATATCATACTTCCACTGTCTTTCTACCCCTAGTGAACAAAGGTTCCATATACACCTTTTTGATGTGAGGAACAGATATAGTCTTTGACCACACTTCCTACTCTCACTACTTCCCACCAGCATTATTTTACCTGCATGTCATTTCATCAATGTCCATACCGATGATCCTCTGAATGAATGACACTATATCTATGGCTACTACATACCTAAGATAAGCTTTAAATGTATTTTAACACTACATCAAACCACCTACCCTGAACCTACAACTGATTTAATGTGAGAAATTAGGTTGTTTGTAGAATGTGGGGTGACTCCTGCTCAAGCAACTGCCATAATCCCTGTCAGGTTGAACCACTAAAGTCACTAAATTACCCTGGGCTTAACACTCTGGTAACTTGGCACAAAAGCAGTCAAGCTTAACTCAGGGACAATGTGTAAAGTATTATGCAGCACATAAACCTTAATAAAGTAAAAGCACAACACAAAAAATCCCATATCGATTTAGAAAAATTACTAAAGAAAAAAAGATACAAATAGCAGAACCAGAGTTATGAATTATTAAAGTATAAGATAAAAACTAGGACCTAAAAGTTCAAAGTGACAACTGAGGACATCTAGTCGAGGAAAACCAGGTCAAAATAAAAAGAAATGAGCAACCGCGATGCAGCATGGGTGCAAGAAGAGGATAGAGTCTGGTCTGCACTTACTTATGAGTTTAGAAGAAATTTCAGCAAAAATGTCTTGAGAAGGTAAAGTTCAGTGGGGCAAGGCTATAGATGGTGTCCTAGGAGGAGGTGTTGTCATCGGGGAGTGAATATTTCCATTTCATACTTTGTCTCTTTTTTGGAAGTTAAAAATCTTCCGCCGCACAAGGCTGGAGGCTGTAGCCAACGAGGGCTCCACAATGCCGGATGTCCCTTCTGCTAAAGGACCGCTAAACAGGATTTGCTGCTGCGGAGAAGAACGTAGTGGAAGTTGCTGCAAAGTGAGGCTGAATGGCAATGCACCTTAGGTGGATAGACAAGCAGTTTGGTCCCAGTCTCGTCTCAGTAATTTTATTTGTTTATAGCATTTGTAAAGTATAAATTGTCATCAAACTGGTATCCTGGAGATAAGCTTATGTATGGGCACAGTACTGCTGACAAGGAAAATGCATCTGAGTGGGGGCAGAGTTTCTTAGGGAAGAGTCAGATCTTTAGAGCCTTATTAAATTTCAGCAGTACCGTTGATGAACCCAAGGGAGGGTGGCAGTCTTTTCCACAGCTGGGCCGCTTTAGCTATAAAGGCCAAAACCCCCTTCTCTTGACTTACTAAATGTATTTAGGTGAACAAGATTTACAGAGCTCAAGCAAATATTTCTCCCAGGAGAATATACTTTCAGTTTATGTTGAAAAGGCTCAGAAACCTTGCCCTGTTATGCCTTAAACAAAATGCACATGGCTTTCAAGATGATCTTCTTCTTCAAGGGAAGCCAGTTCACCTCCTTCAGGGCATTGATTGCAGAGGATCTACGGAGTCTGTTTAAAGCAAGTTTAGCTGGTGCCACTTGGACTCTGTGTAAGCTATTAATCAAGTAGTGAGGAGCACCAAGTAGTAATAGGGCATTGCAGTAATCCAACCTACTAATTATGACACCCTGCACATGATGAGAAATTTAGCTTGGGTAGATCTTCCTGAGGCTACCAAGGAGCACAAAAAAAGTGCCTGTGACTTTAGTGACATGGCTCTTGAGAGATAACTTATCATCAAATAAGACCCCAAGATTGTGGCCTGTTCCTGATGGCTGCAACACCTCTCCTATTGAAATGGGCCAAAAGTTGGGTGGGAAGTATCATGGGTATTCTGCTTGCCGAGCAGCAGAGATATTCGGTTTTATCCCCCTTTTAGCTTGAGAAAATGTAAGTTCATCCAACTTACAGTGTCTGACAGGCAGTTCTGGAATGCTGCCACTACATACTACTGGCTGCTATTGAGGGACAGAATCAGCTGGGCATCAGCTTCATAATTGACCAGTCTGATGCCATATGCCGTTATAAGAGTGATGAGTGGCCTTGTTAAGATGTTAAACAGGACTGAGCTGAGTGACAAGCCTTGCAGGACTCTATGTCACAGGCTTTAAAATTCGGAGTGGTAAGGGGGGAGAAGGAACAGCCTGACCCCTATCACTTCAACACTGTACCACTCACTCCAATTGAGGCTAATCTGGCCAGAAGGATTTTGTGCATGAACGTGTCAAAAGCAGCCGACATGTCAAGCATAATTAAGAATGTCGACTGGCCACTGTCTACCGTCATCCGTAACTCGTCCATAGCAACTATTAGAAACTCCATGCCAAGTCCAGGTCTGAAGCCGAGAGTCGGTTTCCAGATATTAGAATAGCCTTCTGCTTACATATCGCTCAAATATTTTCACTACAAATGGAAGGAGCGATATGGGCCTGCAATTGCTCAAGACCAGAGGGCCCGCTATAGATTTCTTTAAGAGGGAGGTAACTATAGCCTTCTTCAAATTACTTGATGCAGCACCCTTCTCCAAAGATTGATTTCATAACTACAATGTGGTAGGAGGGGTGAGCTTCTCTCCAGACTCTTTCCACAGTCTAGAAGGTAAGGGATCAAGGGGAGATCCTGATGAAGATGACATGACAATGGTTTGGAAGCATTCCTTTGAGATGGGTGCAAAGGTATCAAAGCTACAGACATGACTCTCAGAGGAGGCTGATACGTTTTGAGGTGTAGTGGAACCAAGCACCAGTGCGTCTGTACTTACTATGGCTGTATTTTCCACATTGTTTGAGAAGTTCAATCCATAGGGTGTCAGCTGAGAGGCAACATCACTGTCCTTAAGAATCTTGCTGATCTTCTTATCAAAGAAGTCTGCATGATCTTTGCAGAGCTCTTGTGAGGGTGTAACGTCCTGCTTCACACAGTCTGGGTTAATTGTGAAAGAATATTGAAAACCTTTTTAGCACCATTAGGGGCTGCAAGGATAATATTGGCATAATAAACAGTCTTAGCTTTGCCAGCCTCTCTTCTATATTTGCATAACAAGTTATTTGAATTTTCTTTGGTATAGCAGGTACGCCATTTTCTTTCAGGTTTCTTGAACTCTAATTTAAGCATTTTTAACAATCCATTGTACCAGGACCCAGATGGTCTGCGGTGAGATTTCAGATTGGTGAGGGGACTTGCTTTATCCACTGTTTCTAGAATCCCCTTCTCGTATGCTTAGTAATTAGACTCCACTGAGTTCTTAGGATGATCAAAGATGCTTGAGAGGTATAAAAAAGGTCCCATTGCTGACCTATTCAATTTACACTATGCCCTCCCTTTGCTTGTTGTCATGGAGGCCAGCTTGGAGGACAAGGAACCTTCACCAGTATATGGAATGATTTTAGTGCATGATCAGTCCAGTATAGAGGTGAAATATTTTTCATGAGGATCAGCCCCTCAGGGGCAAAGTTAAGATCCGAAGTATGTCTAACCCAATGAGTTGGACCATGCACTTGTTGCTCTAGACCCAAAACTTCACATGATCCTTGCACTTCTTTAAAAGGGAAGGAAAGAGCCCCCTCCACCCAGAGACTGGATTCACCCAAAGTAAAGAAATTAGAATGTGCAAGCACCATGTTGGAAAAGACTTCTATCAGGGCATGGAGGTGTAGGTGTTGGAAACCGGGGGATCTACAGCACAGAATGCCTAAAAAGGCAGTACCTTTTTCAGTTTTCAAAGTAAAGCTCAAAACCTCAGGACCTCCTAAGTCAACAAGTGAAAATGTGGAAAAATTCTGGTATTTGTAGGTAATGCCTACTCCCCCCCTTCTTGTTAACACATAGTTTGTGAACTGCTTTAAAACCCAGCGGACAGGCCATGTCTAAATCGGCTGCTGAGTCGGGGGTGGTCCAGGTCTCTGTTATAAACAATTTATCTCAGTCACCAGGTTCTAGAAATAAATAGATTTCAGTAGCATGCTTTACTAATGAACTGGCATTAAGTAGGCCACTTTGCATAAAAACAGGCTTTTAATGTTGGTATATGGAAGGGGCCCACATCCGATGTTAGTAATGCTAGGCATTGGAGTAGGGGTATTATAATGCTTACCAATACATAACAATTGGTCTCTTGTGTGGCAGATGCTGGTCCTGTTCTAATAGAAGTGATCCCACACAAAACTGGGGTGAGTGGACAGGTGAAGACGGCTTACATTTGGCATAAGAAAAATTATAGGAGAGAAAGGGTCCTGGGGGATATTTTTAAGACCATGCGCGGACACAACCCCCAATCACTTAACTAATAAACAATGCAAGTGCCCACGGGTCTACAATAAAGACGTTACCTCAATTACATGTAATACGAACAATGTGCATTATGATTATAAGACAACAGTAACATCTTCAGGGAAAGGAAGCCCATCAGTCACCACTCGGTACCGCCCTTCATCGTCTGGGACTCCTTATGGTATTCCCATAGTGTAGCAAACATGATGAATAGTGGACTTGATGATAGTGTCCTACAACACTACGTGCCACACTAGCTATGCCTTCAGATGTGCTGCTGGTAGAGAGGAGTGACGGGTAACCGAAATTGCAGTGCACAAAAGTAGAAGAAATATGAAAAATGGTAATTTAAAATTGGGTAAATGAGGGACTGTAGTTTATTCTTTCGCTCAAGAACCCAAGGTTAAAAACAGTGCAAACAAGGCAGTTTGTACAAATATCTGCCCAGATTGATATTATTAGGTCAACATGTTTCAGCAATAATAGTGGACCTTCTTGTCCTTGCCTTCCTCAGGACCTTGTGAAATCTAATTGCTACTGCAATATGTGAATAACATAAAACATGAATGGAAATAAAAAAAGATATCACCTGAATGTGATTGGTGTATATCAATACCCTTCTGCATGCGGATAGTTATACCACTAAAAAAGATGGAAAATATGTATGTTACTTATTCATATATAATCTGTCATAGAGGTAAACAAAAAAATGTGTGTGTCATAAACAGTTGACGTCACAAAGAGGGCAAAAACGCCTTCTGTTGACATATTACGTCACTAATTGTAATCTTCAGCAATCGTGTCATATATTAGACATCAATGCGTTAGTGACCCCGCTTACCTGTTATGCAGGGGAATCAGCCCTATCCTCACCTGGCTGTGGCTCAGGGGGAGGAAGCACCGCTCTAAAAAAATCAGGGAAAGAAACAGCAGACAAGATAGCATCAAATGTCCCGTTATCTCTGAAAGGTTAAAACAAGTCCAGACGTGCAGATCTCACTCCTCTTAATATCAAAAAAAGGCTAAGAGGGATAGCTCGACCTAAGCCCCTTTTAATAAGATGTCCTCTGTTGCATATGAAACAGATGTGCATGCAACATACAGAAATTAGCCTCTTATGTGGTATCCCCTATAAGTATTTCCGATAATGACATCAACCTCACTATTACCATTCAGGTTCCTCGCCAGTACTTGGTAGTTGTGGCGCTAAGTTTGTTTTAAAATTTTGTTTTAAGAAACACTCATATCAGATAATGGCCCAATGTATCCGATGTAAATAGCACCAAGTCAACACCTTTTTCGGCGTGGCATGAAGTCAAATGCCGCGTAGATTTCACACCTGTGACCCTTCTAAACATGAGAAAAACTGCTCACAGCATGGTGGGACCATAAAATAATGGGGTGCTGGGTAATGCGGCATATAGTTTAAGAAGTCATCGAGACACTCTGACAAATCGCTTTTTGTCTTCACTTATATAGAAATTACACTGATCTTGAATATAATGCGAGGCATATCAACTTGTTGGCAAGTAAAACCGTACAGAGCCCTGCACTCGTAGTTATAATCTGTGCGGGGAACAGTGTCGGTAAAAACAGTCATCGCTCTTGAATGTAGTGCCAGTGTCGAAGCCCACCAACATCCTTGCTAGCGTGTTACGAGACCCCATAACCCTGCTCCATACTCTTTACCTCACCGTCTGTACTTCAGGCTGGCTTCCGAGCCGACTGGGGAGGTAACGGGCGGAGTGGGCAAATCTGTTTTTATCGCCGCCATTACCCGGATGCCGGTGTCGTATCACGTGGTGTGGACACCTGATATCCTTAAGTTGTCTGGGAAGTGTAGTTTGTTAACATGTCCCAAATGCGAGGAAAACGCGATTTAGACATTACACGTTCTAGGCGCTTTATTTTGTAATAATACGTGCAATAGTATGTAATTCACCAATATATTAGCAATAATATGTTAAAAGGTGCGATTTTGCCGAATAATAGAGTTTCTAAAGTTTCCTTGGACTTCATAAGATTATTGAAAAAATTATTTTTCAGTGCTCCATATCGATGTATAAATGCATTAATACAAAAAGTCTCAAGGCCCACCTCCATTGAACTTATATTCAAGCCTTGTCGATTCTTAAACAAAGAAAACTTTATTGTACACAACGAGATGGACAAAGCCTAGGTATAGGTCTCGCAAGGGTACATTCATGAGTGTCTATTGACTACGTGGGCGCTAGCTGGGTATGCCTTAAGGATATGATGTGACCAAATTGTGTAGGGATTCAAACACAATAATATCTGTTGTATTTTCAGCAGAATATGCGGCCTTGTAGTGTCTATATATAGGGACCATTACTCCACATATCTGTTAGTGTTATAGGGTACAATTACATGAACTCAATAAATCAAGTACTTATAATGTTCGCAGTTTTTCTCATATTTAGAAGGGTCACAGGTGGGAAATCTACGCGGCATTTGATTTCATATCACGCCGAAAAAGGTGTTGACTTGTTGCTATTTACATCGGATATATTGGGCCATTATCTGATATGAGTGTTTCTTAAAACAAAATTTTAAAACAAACTTAGCGCCACAACTACCAGGTACTGGCAAGGAACATGAATGGTAATAGTGAGGTTGATGTAATTATCGGAAATACTTATGGGGATACCACATAAGAGGCTAATTTCTGTATGCTGCATGCACATCTGTTTCATATGCAACAGAGGACATCTTATTAAAAGGGGCTTAGGTCGAGCTATCCCTCTTAGCCTTTTTTTGATATTAAGAGAAGTGAGATCTGCACGTCTGGACTTGTTTTAACCTTTCAGGGATAACGGGACATTTGATGCTATCTTGTCTGCTGTTTCTTTCCCCGATTTTTATAGAGCGGTGCTTCCTCCCCCTGAGCCGCAGCCAGGTGAGGATAGGCCTGAATCCCCTGCATAACAGGTAAGCGGGGTCACTAACGCATTGATGTCTAATATATGACACGATGGCTGAAGATTACAATTATTGACGTAATATGTCAACAGAAGGCGTTTTTGCCCTCTTTGTGATGTCAACTGTTTGTGACACACACATTTTTTGTTTACCTCTATGACAGATTATGTATGAATAAGTAACATACATATTTTCCATCTTTTCTAGTGGTATAACTATCCACATGCAGAAGGGTATCGATATACACCAATCACATTCAGGTGATATCTTTTTTTATTTCCATTCACGTTTGATGTTATTCACATATTGCAGTAGCAATTAGATTTCACAAGGTCCTGAGGAAGGCAAGGACAAGAAGGTCCACTATTATTGCTGAAACATGTCGACCTAATAATATCAATCTGGACAGATATTTGTCCAAAATGCCTTGTTTGCACTGTTTTTAACCTTGGGTTCTTGAGCGAAAGAATAAACTACGGTCTCCCATTTACCCAATTTTAAATCACCATTTTTCATATTTCCTCTACTTTTGTGCACTAAATTTGGCATGCCTTTGGTGCACTATCTGCATGCCCGCGGCACGTGTCCTCTGTGCGGTCGCACCAGCATTTGACTGAAATAGTCTTCTGAAAAAAGAGGACTAGATGACACCCAAAATGGCTGTTGGAGAACATCCGGTTTTGAGAGGCGTGGACAAAAGTTAAATGCACAAAAAAACACAGTAAAACGGCCTCTTGCCGATTTCTAAAGTCCCTCAAGAATATGCAGCGAGGAGGAGGAGCTTCGCGCGCAACCAAGATGGCCGCGTGAACTTAGGGCTCCCGAGACCCTCGTAACCTCCCGCATCTATCCTGTCGTCTATCCTGTCCCTCATTGATGTCCTCGTGAAGACAAACCACGGGTGAGGTGAAACCTGCATTCAGATTCCAAATCGGACCCCGGGAACTGGTGTTGTGGTGCTTCGAAGATCACGGCCTACGTCTCCGTGATGCCCGGCTGTGGAGTTGGCATGGTGCCCGAGTTGTAATTGAACAACATCGGCCTGAGGGGACAGGGACGACTGGTCCGGTTGACTTTCACTTTCGATTTGTCCTCCATAGCGATCTTCGACTGGGAACTTCCCCCCCGTGCTGAGGGCTGTTATCCTGCGCTGCACTCGAGTGTGCTCTTTCATTGCCTTGCTGGTTTTGGGAAGACATTTGGCCGGTGCCCTCTGGCCAAGGCTGGCCTCCTCTCGGGGGTCCCAGGGGCTGCCATCTTTCTACTTAGTCTAACTGCTCCAAGTCGGTCTCCATCCCGCAATGGCGGGGAAACCGGAGGGGGAAAAGCAAAAAGTTAAGGCCACTCGGCGGAGTGGCTATACCCAGACTAACATCATGGATCGCTACGCCCAGGCTAAGGGATTCCCTGGTGGACCGGGAAGGTCGCTGGAGGACACGAGAGATCCACCGACTTCGGCAACGGAGCTGACCCTTCATGACATTATGGCCGCTATCGATGGGATCAAATCCTCCCTTGGGCAACAAATGGAGACTCTCGCCCACAAGCTCGCTACTGTGGCGATAGATGTTAACCTGATCATTACGGACTTGACGAAAACAAACGAAAAAGTCAAGTCATTGGACATTAAAACTTCCAGTCTGACGGGTGATGTCACTGACCTGCAGACTGAAGTCCGCAATTTGAGGGCCTCCAATGACCTCTATGCGCGTTGCCTGGAGGATTTTGAAGGAAGGGCTAGGAGGAATAACGTCCGTATCATCGGAGTTCCGGAGAAGGCGGAGGACCCGGCGGCTGACCTCTTCGTTGAAAATCTCATTGTCAGCCACCTTGCACCCAAGGGACTGAGTAAGTTTTTTACGGTCGAGCGGGCCCATAGAGTTCCGGGCGGTAAACCAAAGATGGGTGCCCCAACGCGGCCTATTATCGCAAGAATCTTTAATTTCCGTGATAGAGACGCTATCCTGCAGGCCTCACGGATGGGTGGACCTATAAAGTTTGAGAACACTACCATCAGCTTTTACCCGGACTTTACCCAATCGGTCCAGAAGCAGAGACTTGGTTTCCTAGGGATAAAGAGAAGACTGCGTGACATGGGCCTTAAGTACGCTATGCTTTTCCCAGCTAAGCTGAGGATCGAACATGCGGAGCGAACTTATTTTTTTGATCGACCGGAGGGAGTGGCCGACTGGCTGGACACTTTGCCGAGACAGCGTGCACAGGAAGAACAGTCTGGTGGAGCGGAAAGCGGACCGATGGAGCAGGAATAGACACCTGTTGTCTGGTTTCTGGGGTCTCTAGTTGGCCTCGAACTGTGGTTCGCTGAATCTGCTATGTGATTTGATGTGACATTCGGGGGGGTTGCGGGGCTACTGGTGGGTCTCTTTCCTCCTCTGCTTGACTTTTTGTAGCTTAGTTAGATGTGGGGGCGACAGGCACACTGCAAGTTGGGGTGGCTTTCTAGTCTCACGCAGGGGTGCAGGGTGGGGGGGTTTGTAATGGGATGTTGGTGGGGGGTTCAGTTGGGGAGTTTGTTTGTTCTTCTGCTAGGCAATGTATTGTTAGATCTCCTGATCGAAGTACTGGATTCTTACTGGGTTTGGATCTTCTTTCTCTTTCGGGATGGGGGTAGGGGGTTGAAACTGATGAGCTGGAATGTGAATGGGTTGGGGGATAGGATAAAACGTGGGGTAGTACTGCAGTTATTGAAACGTCTCTCCCCTGATGTGGTCTTTCTTTAGGAGAAGCACTTGATAGGTAATACTTGTCATGCCATGAATAGGAAAGGGTATCGTTTGGTCGCCCATGCTGGGTTTTACTCTGGCTCCAGGGGGGTTGGTATCCTTGTTAAGAATTCTCTCCCGCTGGAGATTGATGCCACTGTCCTTGATGATAGAGGGCGCTATGCCGCTCTTACGGGTAGGTGGGAGGGCCGGACCCTTTCCCTGGTTTCTGTGTATATCCCCCCTGGCCTGCAGTCAACTACTTTTGCAGACTTGGGGCGGGTTATCCTCGCTCTCCCCGAGGGGTCACTGCTATTAGGTGGCGACTTTAACGCTGTGGTTTCTGGTATGACTGATCGACATCCACCTAGGGATCTTAAGGGGGCACAGAATTGGCTCCACGATTTCATTGACACTCTGGGCCTGGTAGATTGCTGGAGGTTGTTACACCCCGCACAGCGGCAATACACGTTTCATTCGGGCGCTCACGGTAGCCTTTCACGGATTGATTATTTTATTTATTTATTTATAGTCTTGTATCGCGCGTGAATCAGCCCCGAAGGGGTATCTCCGCGCGTGGCTTCTGGTTGAGTTAAGCAAAAAAACAAAAAGCTATGAATCGGAAAAGGTAGAGGGGAAGCTAAATTAATCCTGTATGAATAGGTACGTTTTCAGTTTCTTCCTGAAATTGATAAGGTTGGGAGTTTGTCTTAGCTGGAGGGGGAGGGAATTCCACAGCACTGGGCCTTTAAGGGAGGGGGCACGGCCACCCTGTCTTGCTCTGTTTACTTTAGGTACATATAGCAACATAGTGTTGCTAGAGCGTAGAGTGCGTCCAGGAGAATAGGGAAGGAAGATATCCTTCAGATATTTGGGACCCGACCCGTAGATACATTTATGCATGATGCAGCAGAGTTTAAACTGAACCCGCTGTTGCACTGGGAGCCAGTGAAGGTGGGAGAGAAGGGGACGGGAAGGGGTACGGGGGGGAGCATTCAGGGTAAGTCTTGCCGCGGTGTTCTGTACCCCCTGCAGTCTGCGAAGTTGTTCCTGGTTGGCGGAAATGAGTAGGCTATTACAATAGTCCACCCGTCCAAGGACTAGTGCCTGAACCAGCGTCTTCCTATGGATGTTTGGTAGGAAAGGGAAGATACGCCGTAGAAGACCAATTGTACGGAAACACGTTCCCGCAACCTGACTGACGTGATCTTTCATGATCAGAGTTTGGTCTAGGCGTACCCCCAGGTTTTTGATGGTTTGTTTAGGCGCTGGGACAGGTCCAAGCTCAGGTGGCCACCATTCCGGGGACCAGAGCAGGGTGGCCCCACCAAACAACATGACCTCAGTTTTGGTCACGTTGCATTGGAGGAAGTTCTGGGCCATCCAACCTGCCACCGCTCTCATACCGTCTCGGAAAGATTGCATGACTGCAGGTGTAATTGTGTGAAAGGGGAAAGGCAGCTGAGTGTCGTCAGCGTAAGAGATTGGTGAGAACCCATGAGATCTGATAATCTCTGCCAGGGGGGCCACATATACGTTGAATAACGTGGGGCTTAAACATGAGCCCTGTGGCACCCCCTTGGTGAGCTTCCTGCAGACAGATTTATAGGAGCCTAATTTGACACCTTGTTGTCTGTCTTCAAGGAAGCTTCCCAGCCACGCAAGGGCGGTCCCTTCTACTCCAACTCCCTTCATGTTTTGGTGCCTGCTGCACAGGCACTTTCTATTACTGAGGTTAAGCATTTGGCTCGGGGAATTTCCGATCACTCTCCGCTATGCTTCGAATGGAGTTGAATTCCGGGAATGAGGGACGGGTAGCCCCGATTAATCCCTGGTATCTCCGGAACCCTAAAACTCGTGCTGACCTGGTAAAACCTCTTGACCAATATTTTCTGGAAAACAAGGGTTCTGTTTCGTCTGCAATGTCGCTTTGGGAGGCTTTCAAGGTTGTTCTTAGGGGCCAGGCCCCATCGTTGATCGCGGGCATTAAGAAACAGAGAGATGAGGAGGTGGTTAAGATCGAGGTGGAGATAGCGGACTTAGAGTTAGGCCTGGAGCGGGAGGTCACCTGTGCTAAGACACATGTTCTGCGACTAAAACAGTTGGAATACAGGGCGTTGGTTACTGACTCAGCTAAGGCCATGAGTAGAGAACAGCAGGGACGTCTATATGGTATGGGAGATAAAGCAGGCAAACTGATTGCGTGGCTGGATAAGAAAGATAGAGCTAGTCGTGTGGTGCCTGTGATCGAGACGGCGAGTGGTGCTCGGGTCACCGACCCTGAGGAAATTGTTCAGTGTTTTGCCGATCACTTCCATACAGTGTACTCCTCCGTGTCGGATAGGCCGGAGGAGGACTCACACCTATTGTTGCGTGATATTGCTTTACCGCGTCTCTCTGAGGTTGACAGGGAACAAATGGATGCCACAATAACCACGGATGAGGTGGCTCTTGCAATTCGCTCCCTGCGTTCAGGGAAAGCTTTGGGTCCCAACGGTCTGCCTATTGAACTTTACAAGTTGCGGCCTGACCTGATGGCTCTCTATTTAAGGGAAATGGTTTTGGAGTCACGTGAGTATGGTTCTCTCCCCCGTGATCAGCGTCTCGCTACCATTGTGGTGATTCATAAGGAAGGGAAACCAAGAGATAGGTGTGCATCGTACCGGCCGATATCTCTCTTGAATACCGAACCTAAGATCCTTGCAAAATTACTGGCTAACCGATTGATCACCGTTATTAGCGGGTTGATACATCCAGATCAATCCGGTTTCATCCCGCATAGAAACACTGCCCTAATTCTTAGGCGTCTGCACGGTGTTCTCGCGAGGGCTGCGACGTTGCGTGAGCCGGCCATCTTGGCGTCGTT
Organism: Lissotriton helveticus; assembly: GCF_964261635.1. NCBI lineage: Eukaryota > Metazoa > Chordata > Amphibia > Caudata > Salamandridae > Lissotriton > Lissotriton helveticus. The sequence goes on from NC_136063.1 coordinate 1,551,147,464, forward strand.
GGATGCTACGATGGCTTTCGATACCGTGGAATGGCCATATTTATGGGCCACATTGGCTAAGTTTGGGTTTGGACCAGGTTTTATTGGCTGGGTGCGGCTTCTCTATGAGGACCCCTTCGCGCAAATTGTTGTGAATGGTCGTGTCTCTATTCCATTTAGTCTCAAGAGAGGTACTCGTCAGGGTTGTCCCTTGTCGCCGCTTCTGTTTGCCTTGGCTCTCGAGCCCCTCGCTGCGTGGATCCGGTGGGAGACCTCGATGAAGGGTATTCAGTGGTCCTCTGAGTTTGAGGATCGCATCTCGCTTTATGCAGATGACATTTTACTGTATCTGACCTCGCCCAGGAAGTCATTGATGGTTCTGTGTGATGTTTTGACCTCTTTTCGTAGAAACTTGGGCCTGATTATTAATTGGATGAAATACTACCTATACGTTCTTTCTTGGGACGTCCCTCTTCTGCCACGTAACTGTCCCATTCAGGTGACACAATCAGGGTTTAAATACCTCGGTATCTATGTTTCATTGGACCCCGCAACTCGGTATGAACAGAATCTTCTCCCGCCCTTGACTAGATTGAAGCAGGATGTCGCGGGTTGGCGTAAGCTTCCGCTTTCGCCGCTTGGTCGTGCGGCCCTCTTTAAAATGATGTCTCTGCCTTGTTTTCTTTATGCCCTCCAGAACACCCTTGATATAGTTCCTGCTAGCTATTTCCATACAGTTGAGGGTCTTCAAAGGAAGTTGATATGGGATGGCAGACCCCGTATTGCACTCGCCAAACTGACGCTCCCGTGGTATGACGGGGGTATTGCTTTCCCTGACATCAAACGTTATTATTGGGCGTCTCAATTGGGTGCCATTAATCATGGCATGTATGGTCCCGAATTGAACCCTGCTTTTGCTATGGATAGATGGCTGTTGCCTGGGGTGATTACTATAGGGCACTGTATTCATAATTGGTGGTTAGAGCCTTAACGGGGCATACAAAGACCGCAGTACGTATGTGGCAGGACGCAACTTGTTCTATGGGATGGAAAGACCGCTTGACTCTAGCGACCCCGCTTTTTGGCTCGGATAAGCTTGGAAAATTGTGGAAAACCAAGGGTTTCGATAAGTGGGACCTCATTGGTATTAGTAAGGTGAGAGACCTCTGGGTCAAGGGTCAGGTGAAATCGTTTGAGATGTTAAAGACGGAGTTCGAATTGGGTGACACAGAATACTTCCGCTATGTTTAATTTCGCCATGCCTTGATGTCAGTTTTCCCAATGGGGGGTGTAATTCCTGAGTCGTCCCCGCTAGAAGATAGATTGTTGGATGGTCATGTGCCTGATAGTACTATCTCCCTTGTCTACAAAAAATTAATCAATGATAGGTGGGACCTCCTACTGCATCTCCGGGACTTGTGGACCCGTGACGGTCTTGAGTTAGGTGACGAGGACTGGCAGTCTGCGATCTCCTCTCCCAAGCAGGTAGCGATTCCAGCTCGACTCCAACTGGTACAACTTAAGATTCTCCACAGGATATACGTCACGGGCCCCCGTTTGGTTCGAATGGGCTTTTCTGAAGAGGGCCTATGTAAGCGGGGGTGTGGGCAGGTGGGGACATTTCTCCATATTATCTGGGAATGTCCTGAAGTTTCTGCTTTCTGGAACGGGGTGCATGAAGTAATGAAGGAAGTGACGGGTGTTACTCTGCTGCCGTAAGCCAGGCGCTGCTTGTTAAATATCTGGGAACCCACGGATTATAATGCTGCCCAGACTCAGTGGGCGACCCTGGGGGCCATGATTGCCAAGCGAGATATTGCTCAGTTGTGGGGGTCCCAGAGGCCTCCTACAGTCGAAGTATGGAAGGAAAACATGGACTGGTGTATGTTCAGGGAAAAAACTGTGTATTTGTCCCGGTGCCGTCCCCGGAAATGGTGTAGGGTGTGGGGACCTTGGAATAGTTATCGTGGGGATATATGTACACCGCCTGTAGTAGATAACACTGATGTCCCACTCTCCCCCTGAACCCACATTCTGGCTATTTCATTATATGTGTATTGAGTAGTCCCATGTCCCCCCCTCCCTTTCCTTATATTGATTGTTGATTTTGTTGTAATGTCTTTTCCTTCCTCGTTTGAACTGGTACTTTGAATGACAATTTTTCTGCCTTGCCTGTTTATATTTTTCAAATAAAAAGAAACAAAAAGAAAAAAAGAATATGCAGCGATAAAGTGTAGACTTTAATGCAGATTTAAATTTGAGCAGCACAAAGTAGGTCCAGTAAGCTGCATGGTCATGCCAGCATCTGACTGAAATAGAGATCCAAAGAAGAAAACTAGACCAACACCCAAAATGGTGGTTGGAGAATGTCCTGCTCTGACAGGTGTGGGCCAAAGTTTAAAACACACTTTAACACAGAAAAAAGCCCTCTGACTGATTTCTAAAGTCCCCAAGAATGTGCAAATATAAAGTTTAGATTTTAAAGCAGATATAAATTAGAGCAGCACAGGCGTGCCAGCATCTGACTGAAATAGTCTTTGAAGCTCTTCTCAGAGCAGTTTTTTGCCCAAAAAAAGCTAGTCCCAAGTTTTAGATTTTGGCTATCTGGTTACCTTTAGCGGCATTTCTAAGGGCCCAGGATTGTAGGAGTACCACTTGGAGGGTCAAGATTCACTCAAACTGAGTCCTGATATGGGTTCAAGATGGAGGAGCCTTTTCTGAGCCTGAGGTTCTGATCAAGAGGCCAGCCAACAGGAAACAGCATTTACAACGCTGTCATCACATCACAGTGCTATTACAATGCGATACGTTTACATCGCAAGTCATTAGATGGCTTGCTGTAGGGGGCGCTAAGGTATTGGAAATTAATTCCAACACCTTCCCTAATGTTGCGCAAACTGGAGTAGAAATAGTAAATAATACTATTCCTAAGTCCAGTGTCCCCCTACAGCAAGTCGTTCTAATCACTTGCGATGTAAAGTTATCACGTACTAACAATGCAGTCATTGTAACGATCACGTTGTAAAAGCGCACGATGTAATAGCATACGTGGTGACATGCTATATTCGAGCCAACTAGCCCTTGAAGTCAATCTGGTAGTCCTGGGTTCAAGAAGTCGAACAGGGCTCAAGCAGCAGGGCAGGCGTCTGAGGGTTCAAGGCAGGCTTCAGGCAGAGGAGTAGTCCTTCCAGGGACTGCAAAGCGGTCTCCTGAAGTACAGAACAGGCCACAGCAGCTGGCAGTCCTCTGATTGTCCATCAACAGGTACAGAAAGTGAACTAAAGAGAGGGTCTGAGGGTCTTATTTTTACATCTAGAACCTTCATTCAAGTAGGAGAAGTTTCTAGAGAATTTACTTTGTAGTTCTTGGAATTTCCTCCTTCTCTGCTCTGGCTTCAGCCTGGTTGCATGAGCAATGAGGTAGTGTGAAGTTATTTGTGTAAAGGCAGGGCACAGTCTATTGAATTGCAAGTGGAGCTATGCCAGTGATGGCGATTCCAAGCACACCTAATTCCTGTATTATGTAACTGTCTGGGAGGAATAAACAAACTTCAACTGCTAACTGCACCCAGTCATGTGACCCAGGAACAAGTTTCAGGCACAAAATAGCTATGGCAGGAAAATGCCAACTTTCTAAAAGTAGCAGTTTAAAGATTGTAACTCAAAATCTGACTATACCACTAAAAAGGATGTTAAATTACAATTTCCTAGACACAAAACATGAATTAACTACCATACCCTAATCAAAGGTTAGCAATTATGAAACGTATTAAGGCATACCAAAATTAACCTATGAGAGTAGTAGGCCTCACAGTAGTGAAAAACAAATTGGTGAGATTTTCATTACCCGGACGTGTAACAATTAAAAGTAGGTGTTCAACCCCTATGAGCTATCCAGGCCTAACTCTAGTGTGTTGTATTTTCAATAAAAGGCAAGTTTATGTCTTAGCAAGGGAGTTATATTGCCAAGTCAAAATGGCAGTTTAAAACTGCATTCAGGCTGCAATGGCAGACCTGGGACATGTTTTAAGGAGCTACTTGAGTGGGTGGCACAATAAGGTTTGCAGGCCCACTAGTAGCATGTAATTTACAGGTGCTGGGTACATGGTTTACTACTTTACTTCGGACTTGTAAGTAAATTAAATATGCCAGGTGTAAGCCAATTTTACCATGTTTAAGGGAGTAAGCACAAGCACTTTAGCAATGATTAATAGTGGTTAAATGAACAGAATCCTAAGGACAAAACTAAACAAATTCAGCAAAAATAGGAGGAATGAAGACAAAATATTTAGGGGTGACATACAGAGAGGGCCAAGTCCAAAACTTAACATTTTTACTTTAAAGTAGATGCACTATAGTTGATTTGCAATCCTGGCTGTAGTTGGAACTCGAAAATTAATTATTGAACAATAAATTCAATATAATTTATTAATTTAATATTTCTTTTGCATATTCATAGTAACCCAACCTATGCCTTTAATTCGTTTACATGACAATTAGATTAAAAAAATGTATTTAATGCAACCCTGATAATAATATACACCTTAAATATCCCATATTTAATTGATTACATATTAAATTAAATTCCCACCCTTAACTAACCCTAGCACTGAACGTTCCCCTTGATTAGTATGATTTAATTTAAATAATGTTCCTCACTCTAACCTTACTATTAACATTAATCCTGAACTAATGTCCACTACATTTTATTTGATTGCCTAATTAGTTTATTCTAGAACTATTACAAACCATAATTCTCATCTTGAATTAATGTAAATTAAATTGAATTCAATAAGTATACTTTATGTAACCATAATGCTACCCATAACTCTTAATGACTTTATATTATGTTGTGTGTTCTGAACGATGTGTGACAATAATCATCAACACTTCAAGTGTACAGACCAATGTATGGAATGGTAATAATGTTCTAGAAATAAAAAAAATGAAATTAACCTGAATGAAATTGGTTATATCTTCTCTGATGTCACTAGTGATGTCATGTATGATATGATTGTTTTGCCATGTGTGACATCACCACTCGTGTCATCAATAATGTATTGTAAAATGTCACCACTCGTGTCATATGTAAAGTTGTGAGCGTAGATGGTGGAGGCGTCAGTTAAGGTTTGTGTAGCTCAAATTTGAGAGGTTTCTGGGTTTTGCTTTCTGACCGAGTCATTTTAATTATGTTTTTGTAAAGGAATTTCTATGATTTGTATAAACATGTGTTAATGTGATATGAGAAAAATAACTATATTTTGCCCTTTAAAAAGTCCATCTGTGAATTTTGGAGGAGGTATTAAAAAATAGGTCTGTAGACTTGTGGGAGGGTTAGCATGAAGAGTTTTTAGCAATAGATCATGAAACATATTTACAAAGTAAGGCCACAGCCCTAATGTTCACTGCCAAAGGACATCTGCAGTTTGTTTAGGAAAGACCCTGCACTCAGAGCTTCATTCACATGATCCAAGATACAGCAGTTGTGATTTGGATGAACTTGGAGGTGGATGCAAGTTCAGCAGTACTCAGTGAGAATGACGTAATGCATGAACTTTGGGCCGCCCTGACATCCAGGAGCCAAATGACAGGCCATTCCCATGGAAGTGGCAGCACACAAACATAGGCCTTGCCAACTGGAGTGGCCTAAGGCAACATCCCCTATACAGACCTCACAGGCAATAGCCAAAAGCTGAGTGGAATGAATTCTGTGGGCGCAGAGCTGAATGATATGCTAAACCGACTCTACAACCAAATGGTGTGATGCATTTCAAAGGTTGTGCAGTGCTGGTTTTGGTACTTTGGGGTTAGGTGCAGGTGTTAAGCTCAGAATGCTATAATACACTGCCAGAAGCAGGGAACTGGTTATGCAGCGGATACAGAGGTTGGCTGCAGGATTTAAGCACACAACTTGGGTTGCAGGCTCTGTCCGAGAAAAGTCAAGTGCAAACTCTAACCTATGAAGTTTGAGTGCCAGGGTGTCTTGCTCCTACCTTAGTTTTTTATTTCGATGTAAAGAAAAACTCATTCATGTTGCCAGACCACTGCTTTCAATTTATCCCAAAAATATTTAACACGGCAGGACCTAGGATATTTGTAACAAAACCACGTTTAGTTACCCACAAAGGAAGCCTACGTTCCTGAGCAGATAAAAGAGGTCTTTCAAATGCCAGTTTCCGGGGTCTACCCTGTTTATTTTTAGCCAAAGATTAATAGCCCAAATAAAAAAGCATTATGAACAGAAACTGCTTTAGGTTGTATGATAATCCTATACCTATTGTTAGATCTGGTGGTCTCTAGTTGGCAATGGCATTCACCTTTGTCCAAATAGGGACACTTACTTCTAAGTCAGGATAAGGGGATTACACTCCTTAATAACCTCTGCTCACCCCCTTGGCAAATCCACAATACTACACTTAAGATTGCTTAAAGATGATAAACGTTGCTTAGTTCAAGTTGATGATAAATGTGACAAAAGTTCTCAACAAAGTACCTGGATGTGTAACGCAAAGTATACAAAAGGCTCGCAAAAGGGGAGATGCCGTGATCCGGGGGAAATGATGCGTCGTGCCTCAATGCTTGCGCAGAGTAGGCGATGCGTCGTAATCCTTACCGGTGCGGAGGTGATGCGTAGATTCTCGGCCTGCGGGCCCGTTGCAGTGCGCAAGATGGCGCCTTGATGTGATGCGATGATCCGGTTGCGATGCGAGAAGATGGCGCCCTTGATGCGACGATGCGATGATGATGCGTAGGCGCCCTTGCAGCCTTGCGATGACTCTTTACTTTGGAGCCGTGACAGGCCCAGCGACACGCTTCTCCGGTGATGCGATGGCGACTTTCTCGATGGCGTCATGCTTCTCCGTTGATGCGACAGCAGGGAGCTTTGATGAACACACACCTCCAGGGAGATGCGGCAAAGGCTCGCTTCTTCGGCGATGCGACTATTTCAGCTGCGGCGGCGACACGCTTCTTCTCGATGCATCGCACTTCCAGCTCCCAGCGACACGCAAATGTCTGGAGTTGAGAATTCCCAGCAAGGAAATTCAGAGGGGAGCTGGAGATGAAGTCTTTTGTCCCTGAGACTTCAGCAGGAGGCAAGCACAGTTCAAGCCCTTGGAGAATATTCTGAAGATGATGAAAGTCCTTAAAAAGTTCCTTCTCCTTTCCTTGGCAATGAAGCAACCCCTGCAGGCCAACCCAGCAAACAGCAGACTGGCAGAGGGGCAGTCAAACTCCTGCAGCGTCCTTGGTTCTTCTCCTTGACAAAAGGTTTCTTGTTACAGAAGTGATCTAAAGTTCTTGGGACTGGGTCCCTATATTTATACCCCAAAATCCTTTGTTCTCTGAAGGCAGAGAGGCCTCTGCCTAGTCCAAACCAGTTCCTGAGCACTTTGTTTACATGACTCCTTCTCTCCTTTCACAGTGCAGGGCAGAGACAACAGCCGCCCCACAGGAGGTGGAGCCAGCACAGGGGAGGGAAGATACAGCACTGGAGCACTTTGTTGACAGGATTCCTTCTCTCCTTTCACAGTGCAGGTCAGAGACATCAGACAAGCCACAGGAGGTGGAGCCAGCATTGTAGATGGAAGGCCCAGCCCTATTCAGTTCCCAGGTGCAACTCCTCCCTCCCATCTAGATGCAGATCTCTCTATTCACCACTGGGCTGCCCCAACCTATCTCCAGGAATCCCCCAGCCCTGTCACTCACAAACCCAGACAACGAATACACAACCTAGCAGAGGCAGGCCTGGACAGTTAGGCAAGAAAATATCTACTTTCTAAAAGTGATATTTTCAAACACAGAATATTACAACCAACTTTACTAAAATATGTATTTTATTATTCTGAGTTCAGGCATACTAAATCCGAATTTCTACCATGTTCCCTGAGTCAGTTGGTATTATAAAAATGTGATTATCTAACTGCCCATTCTAGCCTATGGAGAACAGGTAGCCTTGCAATAGTGAAAAACGAAAATGGCTGTAGTTCACTATAAGGACATGATACACACACCAGAGAATGTCCAACCTTATACTTACAAAGCACCCTGCTCTTGGGCCTACCATAGGGGTATCGAATATGAAGCATAGGGAAGGTTTAGGGACTGGCAAGTGGGCGCACTTGCCAAGTCGACATGGCAGTACTAGACTGCACACAGGCATTGCAATGGCAGGCCTGAGACACACTTTACAAGCTGCTTCTGTGGGTGGCACAACCAGTGCTGCAATCCCACCAGCAGCATTTGATTTACAAGCCCTGGGCACCCATTGTGCACTGTACTAGGGGCTGACAGGTAAATCAAATAACCCAATCATGGAATCAACAATTAGTACATCAATTTAACATAAGGAGCACTTGCACTATGGCACTGAACAGCAGTGGCACAGTGCCCAAAGCATATAACCAGCAAACACATATCAAAACAGAGGAGGCAATCCATCAAAATGGAAGGGAGACTCACGCCAATGATGCCAGGTCTAACACCCATTTATTAATGTTTCAGAACAGAGAATGACATCAGGTCATGAACACTGATGTGGTTTTTAAAAGTATGTATAATATGGCTCATCTCTCCTAAGTACCACAGACCCATCCTAAGGCCTAAACTTTCCATGATATGAATTATGATCGCCCCCAACTTTGTTTATCTTATTTGGTTACTTTCAACAGAATTGTCCCCTAAGGAGTTAAGAAAGGCGTTCATATCCCCCACCCGAGCCTATAAGGTCTGTGCCTTACTGGGTTTCTGCTGCTAAACCACTTCTAATTTACATCTCATTTGCTCAGGTCAGAACTTGATTTTAAATACACGGAGATACCCTATGCACACACAAAGTATTGATGTACACGTAGGTGGTAGTACATGCAACAGTAAACAAATAATGTTGCAGAGAAACAGTCCAAATCCTTGGTTCTTTAATATCTGTATGCTTTACAACAGCCAGCCGACACGTGTTTCATCGCTTACGCAAATCTTCAGGGCTCAAAATGGCTGCGTATATTCCAAAGGTCGCTCTGCCGGTGATATTTCCGACCCGGTGGGGCCCTAGACCAATTCAATTTCAAATATGGAGGTAAAGACGTATACTGGACGCTCCGAATCTCCTCAGCGCTGAAGTGCAGCTCCCGGGTCGTCGTGTTCCTGGTAGTGGTCCACTACCAGGAACACGACGACCCGGGAGCTGCACTTCAGCGTTGATATCGCATAGACACTGCTTATGACATACTGAGGGGATTCGGATACACCTCTTTCCTTCCCTCCGCCTTAACTCACATACCGAGAATACGATGTCTATAGAGTTACTCGCTCCATGACAATTATAAGGATTTGAGCTCCCGGGATATATACTGAGGCATACGGAGCGTCCAGTATACGTCTTTACCTCCATATTTGAAATTGAATTGGTCTAGGGCCCCACCGGTTCAGAAATATCACCGGCAGAGCGAACTTTGGCATATACGCAGCCATTTTGAGCCCTGAAGATTTGCGTAAGCGATGAAACACGTGTCGGCTGGCTGTTGTAAAGCATACAGATATTAAAGAACCAAGGATTTGGACTGTTTCTCTGCAACATTATTTGTTTACTATTGCTTGTACTACCACCTGCGTGTACATCAATACTTTGTGTGTGCATAGAGTATCTCTGTGTATTTATTGTTGTGTTTTGCCAGTTCTCTGGTTTAACTTTTGAGTGGTTATTAGGTTTTCCACTTACCCAGTTGCACCACTGATATTGCTTCTCAGTGCTCCCATAATAGGCTGTGCGCCCAGTGCTTCACTGACACGAAAAACCTTTCTGCCTGAGAACTTGATTTTAACATTGGATTAAAAAAAACCCTGGGGGAGGAATTTAATTGGGTAAGATTTTTTAGTGTGTTTATGAATATTATGCGGATTTATGCCACACAGTACTCGCTAGTTAAAGTGTCATATTAGGTGACGGTCTAGTTGCCCTGAGGAGGCGACTACATATTCCGGATGCTGGCATGAACGCGCTCCCTTACCTGGTTTCTGCTGCTAAAACACTGTTACTTTACGCATCATTTGCACAGGTCACTACTTGATTTTAAAACTTGATTTTAAAAACATTTTAATCCTGGGGTTTGAATTTAATTGGTAAATATTTCTTAGTGTGCTTACAAGCATTTTGCTGATTCGGAACCAAACCTGTAAGAGTGTGACAGGTCTTTAGTTAAACATTCCTTCCAGTTTTATGATAAAGACTGATAATTGTGATGTACTATTTATAACTGAAATATGAACTACTCCTGATTCAGTCATTGACCTGGGCTTGGCATGTCCTCCAAGATTTAAAATCCTTCACATGTCATGCATTTCCTGGAAGGGGGGAGGAGTGGGAATAATATTTAATGAAAGATGGAATTTCATATCCCTCACTTTAGATGAACTAACTGGTTCTAAACTGTTGGATTTCACTCTGACAGCTGAAAGAGGTTGTATCCTTTCTGGTATGCTATGCTATTGCCCTGCAGACCTTCTAAGCATATATCTGCAACATTTCATAGGGGTCATCTCCAATATGGCCCTGCCCCATTCAAACATTTTATCTCAGTAGAATTTAACAAGTGGGCTGAGGGGGGATCTATCACTTCCATTCAAGAAACTGCAAGAGTCATGTAAAATGTTGGGCCTATAACAGCTAGTACAGGGCCCCACACATCAGAGTGGGCATACCCTGTAAGTCTTCTTTGCCACTCAGGGGTTAATCACAATGGGAGACATCCTACCCCTCAGATGGATTGACCATGCATTAGAAACCATTCGTCTTCATGGAAGGGAACTTAGTACTTCTAAGCTGGCAGTACCCAGAATGTGATCTGCCAGGGCATGACATAAACTCAACAAGGCAACACAAGACAGGCTTTTTATCCTGTTTTTCATAGATGATTCTGGTAGAACAGTGGGGGAAAACTACAAAGCTCTGGAGGAAAGAATCTTAGAAACCCTAGATGTGGAAATACCCATTAAAGATTTGAAAATCTACCCCAGACCCTCCGTCCCTTGGTATAGTGCATCCCTAAACATGCTAGTACAAGCATGTAAGAAATTTGAGAGACGGCAGTGCTGCTCCTACAAAGAGGAGGACAAAACGTTTCTAAAGAATTCTTTAAATTACTACAAGAAGGAGATTGGCAGGGCAAAAGCAGATTACCATGCCAACGCCATTCTTGCTGCTCTAAATAATGTCAAAAAAGTGTTTGCAATTATGTGGGAAGTTTCAAACCTAGGCACTCTGTGACAATCTTGCTTAGTTCTTTGAGGAAAAGATGAGCAAGATTCTGAAGGAGTTTAGTGACTCTCACCAGCTGAGGTATTCTAGTTTAGTTGCTGCTTGCCCCGGAGGTAGTGTGGAAATAGAGATGTCTATCCTTACCAAGACTGAAATATCTATACTGACAAATCCGTCTGATAGTCACAAGAACCAGTTTGGTTACTTTGAACACTTAACACAGGACTGCTTCTAAAATATCGCCATGTCCCCTTCATCAAGCTCTCCACTAGACCTCCTGCCTCAGAGGTCTTGGAAAGACTTGGCAGAATAATTATTCCTACCACTATTTCAGATATGCAATCAGTCGATGGATGCTAGCAAGTACCACAGGCTTCAAAAAAAGCCAGAGTTACCCCTAATTTGAAAAAGTCCTCTCCGGACCAATTGGTCGTTAATAACTATAGGTCAATACCTCTCCTGCCCTTCCCAGTCAAAATATTGGATTTCTTTGTTAGTAAAACACTCTCTCAATATGTTGAAGACCACATCCTTTTAGGGAAGTGGCAATTCGGATTTAGACCTAGACAAGGGAGTGAATAGGGCCGGACTGACTGTAGCGGGCACCGGGCATTTCCCTGGCGGAGGCCGGTTTTGGGCACCTGGGGGCCGTTTTTGTTACCGGGGGTCGGCAATATCAGCCCCCTGTAACAAAGTTGGCCGAAACCTGTCCTCGCAAACTGCTCGGCTGCACCCCCCTCACCCAAGAGGGGGGGCGGCCAAGCAGTTTGCCAGGGCCAGTTTCGGTCCCCAGTCCGGCCCTGGGAGTGAATCTGACCTGCGCCTTGCAATGGATGAATCCAGTGAAGCAGTGACCACGGGCCACATGTCTGGCTATACCCTTCCCATTTAGGGCAACAAAAGGATCAAATGATGGTCGGAATGCTGAACAATGAAAACATTCACCCACAGTCACAAAGATCTAGGTTTAATCAATTGTTCTTTTGCTCACTATGCCACCCTGCTTTGGAACCAGCGATATCCAAATCAGTCTTGACCCTGTACCTAATGGGAACAGTCCAGCCTGAACTACCAAGCAAGATCATCCCAGGAACGGAAACAAGCGTACTGGGACTGGTTTTAGGGCATCACCCCTCATCAGCTAGACCAGCTTGAATCCAGTGTCGCAGTGAGCACAGGACACACATCTGGGCATATCCTACCCACTTAGGGCAACAAAAGCAAAATAAACATATCATGGACAGAATGTTAAACAATGCAAACATTCACCCCCAGTCACAAAGATCTGGGTTTAATCCATTGTTCTTTTGCTCCCCACACAACTCCAGTTTGGAACCAGCTATATGCAAATCAGTCTTGACCGTATTCCTCATGGGAACAGTCCAGACCAAACTACCAAGCAAGATCCTCCCTGGAATGGAAACAAGCATCCTCAGACTGGTTTTGGGGCATCTTTGGCATTTGTCTGCCCTTACACCATTTGTGCCTTCAATCTGCCTTGGGTGATGTGACTGGGTGTAACAGACGTTTAGACTTTGTAAATTCTTCTCAGACAGTCGCACAATAGAAGGATAAGGTGGGCCCAAATGGACCATCTGCTAGCAAGATGGAGGGCTGAGCTGAGCACAGTCCCATTAACAACTGAATAGGGAGTGTTCTGTCTCCACACAGAGGACCTATCACCTTCACATTGCAACTGCAATCAGCTTGGAGCCAGGGCAGGGAGGTTAAGAAATTTGATGCAATTCGAAGCCACTGTCTGAAAGCTTCTCCCACCATCAAGATAGAAGGCATCAGGATATACATATAGGACCTAAGATAATAGCTCTTCAGTTCACTCCTGGACCTGTAGAAGGACTCTAAAAGGACTTCATGCTGCTGTAACCTGATGTGCACTGTGCAAGACTGCTTTTCTATACCTGGATGGACTGCTGTGCTGCCTGGAGCCTGCCTTGGACTCTCAGAGGCCAACCCTGCTGTTGTGCCTGCATCTTCGTCTGAACTCAAGACTACTAGAGTGACTTCAAGGGCTAGTTTGCTGGTCTCATGTTCAGAGCCACAGGGATACAAAAGGCTCCCACCATCTTGAACCTACACTTGGACCCAGTTTGAGGGAGTTCTGAACCTCCTGGTGGTGATCCACCAGTACTGGACCCTTGTTTGTGGTGCCAAATGTGCCCAAACAGCGAAATCCCAAAACTGAGGACTTTGAAAATATTTGTCCAAAATCTGCTCTCTGAACTACGTGGAGACTGGGACCAACCTGCTCGCTATTTACCAGAGGAGCATCACCAGCCAGATTGAATTGCAGCTTTTCCTGCTACATTCTTCTTTATGTTATAAGAAAAAGGCCAGCAAGGGATTTTGTTCTATTACTATTTGTCAGCGTTGTTAGGGCCTGTTATGAAAATCAAGGTTCCTAAAACTGTTCTTAGTCAGTAGCTGTAGTGAATCATTAACTTCAGGCAAAGAGTCACAAAAGATCAATAAATACAGTGTTACCACGCTAACACAGTAAATAAATGCAAAGACCAGGGTTTTATATTGTCTGAAGATTATTATTTGTTTTCAAGACAAAGAATCTTTTTATAAAAAAGAAGAAAACATTCTTATAAAATAGGGTACATACATAGGTATTAGTTAGATATTCAAGGTGTAGGTTATTTCCTCCTTTGATATATCTAAACAAAAAGTCCAGACTGCTAACACAAAATAACACAATGATTTCAACTAAAAACCAGAAGAAAATCAAAGATGATACAATAGATCACATGCAGAATTGGATTGGATAGTCGACGTTTCGGTCTTTTAAGGAATTTTTCATAAGACCATCGTCAGGACAAAGAAATTCTACATACAGTAGATGACCCTCTGTGAAAAAAACAACATTATATTACAATATATTCAGACCTGGTTAAAAACTATGCAAAATTCAGTTCGAACAATCTATACTTTTATATTAATTAGAGCCTTTTACTAAATTCTTGTGCAGTCGATGTGGCGGCTGCAAAAGGTAGGCAAAACAGATTATTTATCTATCTTTCAATCAAAAATCAAATGTCATTGAATTTAACAACAATGAAGACTCACTTTTACTCAAGTAGAGATAAATCCTCTCTCTATTCAAAAAGACAACAGCAATTCCAATGGTTTTGGTGATGAGAAGCAAAGAAATTAATCCTTTTGTGCCAGAATTACTGCAAAAAAAGGGGGGCAACCGATAAGATATCAACCCATTACAGTTTTGAAACAGGCAATGCCATTGATTGTCAAAAAGAAGGGGCAGTTTATTCATTTACCTCGTATTATAAGCTGAAGTGATTTCAAATGTTCAACAAAGTATCTAATACTTGCTGATCGGTGAGAGGACGACCGTTAGGTTCTAGTTAAATAAAGAAATAAGCATTTTAGGCTTTCAATGTATTATGCCTATTCAAACTGCAGCTTTATAATTTTATGCATGTTTTACATGAAACTCTCATTTTTTGAGTCCGATTTGTTAAGGTTTGTCAAATCACGAAGCCATTCGATTTACATAAACGTTTATATCGGGTTGACAAATCGATTTTTAAACACGAGCAACCGGAAGGTTTATTTTCAATAGCTACTTCAAGTGTTGTGCTAGTTAGTTTGAATCGTACTAGATCGTATCAACAGGTTGTTATGGCTTGTCAAATCTATAGCCAGTCAAATTGCAAGCACGTTTGTTTCAAGTTAACACACCCGTTTTTTGGCAGATATAACATGAGGGTTTATTTTTTGTTATTTGTTAGGGGACATATTCACAACAGCATAATCGAGTGTTAAATAGGTTCGTTTAAATTATATCACCTGATAGCTGTTACAGTTACTTGCACATTTTGAGCGCCATCTTAACTTAGTCAGTTAAATACATGCCGGTATATACATGCTGCAAACAACTCTAAAAATCGCTAGCTTACTAGCGTGACACTAGTTCGATACATGTAGTTGTATATTCTCATAGAGCACTAGGCCTCTCTATATTGTGGCCTCAATAAAGAGCATATACTTTTTAGTCCCGATTGTAAGGAAAACAAGACTCAACGAGTTAAGAGGTGAAAGAAAAATCTTTCAAAATAATTCCTCTAAATTACTTACTTCACGAAGATGAAAGAAGGAATCTCAGTCATAGACGCGCCGGACCGCAAACAAATTGGGTTAAGGTTTGCAACAATGTTACCATAGTGGGGCTTGTTTTTAAATGCGTAGGTGCACGCCAAGTTATTGTGTAATCTCGCAAGATTACGCCATGGAAAAAGTCGCCACGAAGTTCGCGATAAACGAGGAGGCCATCTTAGCCTGTGCAACTTATTTAGAATAATTGCACAAATCATCGCATTTCTGTATAAAATTTAGTTTAACAATGGAATAAAACCATCAGAAAGGCCTCTTAGTAGTTTGGAACGATATGTAAATCGATATTACACATTCGTTGTTGCATTCGGAAATTCGGCAGGTGCATTTACAACAAGGTTGGATTTTAGTGTCACATTCCTAGTCACAGTAGGGTTCGCTCGAAATCAGATGTCTATTTTTGGCCCCATATATAACTCAGTTTGTATTGGTTTGGTTTTCAAGGATGTTTTTTTTTTTTAAATAGCCAGTTTTATATCATATAGGGAGGCTCTGTCGCCTGGGAAACGGCGCTCACAGTCTATTTTTTATTTTTTTTTACATTTTTTTTTATTGAAGGAAGAAAACAAAAAGTACAAAAAAGTACACACTTGTTGTACATTTACAGTAAAACAATATACCTGGATAAGTACAACATTATTTGAATAAACAGTTTATAGACAGAGAGACGTTAGAAACAGAGATCTGACAAATACTAAGCCTTAACAGAAATAATTGTATAAATAAATAAAGATTTACAAATAACTTTGACCAATATTATACGAATATTTAAATATTTGAGCTGGCCTCATTTTCTTGTTAATTCAATTAAATGATGATTCAAAAAAAATTTTACCAGATTTTTTCTTTCTTTTGTAGAGACTTGGGGCCCCTGTGCTTTGCTAATGACAGTTCCATGGAATTAGTTTCTTTCATCAGAAGCCACCAATCAAAAACGGTTGGGATATCTTTCGATATCCATAATCTAGCGATGATTAACCTAGCACAAGCAAAGATGATAGTTATTAATTCTTTATAGGGACAATTCGTTTCCTGGATATCTAGTAAAACCAATTGTGCTGAGAGTGGTGGTATGACAATTTGTTTATAATTTATTACTTCAGACAGTTCTTTCCAGAATAACGAGAGCGCTGGGCAAGAGTAAAGCATATGTTCTATACCTGCGGCGCTCACAGTCTAAACAATTCCTATACATAAAGTGATATATTTACATCAGAGTCACAGCTTACAAAAGATCTACTTGTTAATCACATGTCATTAAAACATCATCTTGACTGGTATACGTCATTTGATTCAATATGTATGTACATTTGGTGGTTCAAATATATCACTACCATGGCTTACTTAGGAATTAACAAACAGTCAACATAAATGTCAAGGAAAGCAGAAAATCGGAAAAACTCAGTGAAAACCTGAACAGTTACAAATCAATAGCTTTCAAGTCAGACATGCTAAGGTATGCCATTCTGTACAGGAATTCATTCCGTTTTTAACACTATCTGCAATTTCAATCCAGCGGTTTTCCTTAATGGTCAGAATTTTATCGCCATTTTTCTGTCTAATAGAGGATTTTACTACATCAATCACCCACCAGGTCATTTCTCTTTCAGAATGTTTGGCAAGAGAGTAGTGATCTACTAATGGGGCATTCTCAACTGTGCGACGAATGCGAGACTGGTGTTGGAGAATTCTCTGCTTGATCATCTGGGTGGTTTTACCGATGTAGAGTTGTCCACATGGACACTGAATACAGTAAATTACGTTACTGGTTCTGCAGTTGGAAAAGTGCTTGATGGTAATTTTACGACCATTAATATCAAAACTTTTGATGTTAATGGTAGTGTTGCAGGCCATACAGTTGTTGCATTTGTAATGGCCTTGTACTGGGGACAGCTGTTTCATGTTGTCCACAATATTTAAATCCTGACAGTCATAGGCATGTACCAGACGGTCTCTCAGATTAGGACCACGCTTGAACGCGAACATTGGTTTCTCTTTTAATTCGGGTAGTTCTTTCAACAGGGGCCAACTTTTTGTTATAATTCTTTTTACTTGTTGGCTGAATGTGCCAAATGTCGTTACACATACCAGTGGTGCCTGGTTGTTCTTAGGTTTAGTCTGGAGCAGTGCTTCTCGATTGTTGTACCATGCGCGCTTCATAGAATTCTTGAGGAGCTTGTTTGGGTAACCTCTGTCAAGCAGCTTTACTTTCAGAATTTTTGCCTCATGGAAATAGTCAGTCCGTTTGAAACAATTTCTGCGCAGCCTCAGAAACTGTCCAAAGGGTAAACCGTCACGTAGAGATTTAGGGTGGTGACTGTTATATTTCAACAGAGTATTGCGTGTAGTTGGTTTTGTATACAAAGTTTTGTAGATAGTATTGTCGTCATTCGCTTTGATGGTTAAATCCAAAAAGTTCATTTCATGTGCATTATAATCAAGAGTAAATTGTAGATGTGGATTTCTTTTATTCAGCCACTCATGGAATTGTGTCAGTAATTCCTTGTTTCCCTTCCATATGAGGAAGACATCATCTATATATCTTAGCCAACATGATATGTTGGCCAACAACGGATTTAAACTGTCATAGATGAATTTTCTTTCAAAGTTGGTAACATAAATGTAAGCTATGTTGGGGGCATAAACTGCCCCCATTGCGACACCCTTCAGTTGTTGATAGAACTTCTTCTCGAAGAGAAAGAAGTTCTGGCACATAGAGATTTTGATACAGTTCACTATGAATTCGCTGGGGACAGTGTGTGGTCTTTCACGACTGTCTAAAAGATCTTTAATAAGCAAGAGGACCTCATCTTGCGGAATATTAGTATACAGACTGGTGATGTCCATAGTTACTAAGTATTCCTGATCTGGATTGTAGTCGTGGTTTTCTAGTCTGGTTATCACAGAGGTGGTATCCCTGATGTATGTGTCTGCCTCAATTACAAACGGTCTTATAAAGAAATCCGAATATTGCGCAAGTGGCTTCAGAATTGAATTGCCGCCAGCAACAATCGGTCTCCCTGGTGGTTCAGTGGCATGTTTATGTATTTTTGGGAGGATGTATATGGCTGGTACTGTTGGAGATGTATTAATTAGAAAGGCAGCCTCTTTAGTACTCAGCCAACCTCCTTTAAGTCCTTGATCGCTTAAGGTCTTTATTTCTATTTCTAGTTTCGGGGTGGGATCTGATCTTAGTAGTTTGTAATTATCTGCTACAGATAGTTGTTTCAGCATTTCTTGTCTGTAGGCTTCACGGTCCCATAGTACATTCTTCTTTATAGCAGCAAATCCTTTTCAGCTGTCCTTCACCTTGGGAAACTTTCTTTGGTTGTGGCCCTCTGCCTCGTCTCGCTGGCGACTTCCAAGAAAAGAGACTAAGTGTGAACGTAGAAATGTTCGCCATAGCTCTGAACCAAGACTCCCCGACGACAATGCGCCCTCCTCTGACATTGCCTGCAGCCTTGCCTCACTGAACTTTACCTTTTCAGAAACATGTTCCCAAAAGTTCTTCTAAGTTTGTAGTGAAGAGTTTATTCACAGGCTACATGGCAGTAGAGCCCACACCGTGCAGGCTCCACCATGCACAGCTCAACCTCCAACTGCCACACTTCAAGTGGGTTCCAACCTCCTAGGGAACCAGTGATATTCCATGTATTGACATGTAATACTACATCAGAACACTCAAACTTAAGACTCTAAATAGGACTAAAGAAAGATGCAGTAACAACATGAGATGCAATACTACAAAGTCCAAAAGGAAGCGCAGATGGGTCGAAGACACCTCTTGTATGTGATCCCAGCTCCATTGCAGTTGGCCATATTTTTTTACTTTAACCCGGCATCACATGATTAGATGTTCGCAGTCAGCTCTATGATCTTTTAAGAGCGTTTTTTTACTACAATCTTTAAAAATGCATACCCCCAGTTCTCCTGATTGGGTTGATGCCATTTTGGTGTCAAATAATGTATTAAAATGTACTTCTAAATTAGTGTGGGAATTTTCTTGTGTTTTCACTTTATTACTGTTTGTATGCTGCATAAATACTTTACACATTGCATCTAAGTTAAGCATCACTGCTTTTTGTGACAATCTATCCTGGGCTAAGCATAGCAATATTTTGTTAAAAACCCTGCAAGGGACTGTGGCTATTGCTTGACCAGGGCTCACTCTTCCCCTAATAAACAACCCAGTATCTCACGTTACTCATGACAACAACTAACTAGCATGAATGCTGTAGATATGCTTAGGTACCTGCTCAATCCAGAAGAAAAGGAAACTTATGATTCAGGGAGTAATAGGACCCTGGCAAATGCGTTGTGTGGAGCCTCCCCTCAGGTCTGGGACTCTCAGGAATTCTTTTTCACAGAAACATGATCAGGCTTTATTATTGACAGCATCATAGTGGCATGATCTGCAAAAATCAACTAGCAGTACCTGCAAAAACCTTAGATTTCAGTGAGGTGGATCACCTGTTTGAACATCTTGGGCTACAATGCAATGTGTTGGGATAGTAAAGTTGACTTTTTGTACTCATTAAAATCGATGGACTACTTCGTAGTACTGATAGCAACTTGTTTTTTTTCACAAGTACAGCTATTGAAATTGATATATTTTCTAAATGCATTTCTTTGTCTTTTTCTTCTAGGTTGGATGCATGCCTTGGATATGGATTTCCAATTCCAGCAATTCCATTGTCATCCTTGCTCCTAATGGAGTAAATGAAACAATGAATGAACTGCCGTGCGATACAGCACACTATGCTTTCCTTGCCTGTGTGGTGGGGACTTTAAGCCTGGCGATATTTTTACGCATATCTTCATTGCCAAAAATGATACTTCTACTTTTTGTATCCATTTTGTATATAGCTATTTTAGAACTGAGCGGGTATAGGAAAGCAGTGGGGTAAGTTTCAAAAACATGAAAAACATCTTAAATGCATGAAATAAATGTTAACGTTTTTGAATCAGTAAACATATTGATAATGAGCAACATGTTCTACATTATTTTTGCTAGTGTTCATGCAAGTGTCACAAACAACTGTGTCCGTCCAAGGGCCATTATAAGCAATTCAGTTGAGTTTGACAGAAATTTCATTTGATTTGATGTATATTTGTAAAGCACACAAAGGCCCATTGGCTTCAAGGCACTGTAGTGTAAAACAAAATGCAGAAGACTAATAGAATCCAGAGAATATAGTGCCTATTATACGGTAAACAACCAGGTTTTTGTTGCTTTCCGGAAAGGGAGATGCATTTCCAAGGATGGGAGACAGAGGGCAAGAGCATTCCAGAGCCTTGCTGCTGCAACTGAGAAAGCTCTGCCTCCCCATTTCTCCCTCTGAGTTCTGGGCACAGTCTCCAGATTTCGATGTGCTGAACGGAGGCTTCTAAGGGGCATATACCTTTTAAACATGGCTTTAATATCGACTAGACTTACAGTTTAAAGAGCTTTGTGTTCTGTGCGTAGATCCTTAAACCATACGTGTTTCTCAACCAGTAACCAGTAATTCAGACAGCTGCGCATTACGGCTGGTATTTAACATCTCCCCAACGCGTTTTGAAGCAACATACTTCTTCTTCATGGGGCAAAGTTCAATGAATGACGGAAACACTGCAACCATTTTAAAAACGTACTCTCGTATGGAGTCGCATCCGTAAGATTGGAGGCACCTTTGGGTAAAATGTCGCGTGGCGGCCACGGAGGATGCACCACCCGGATGGAACGCCAGATCAAATGTTGACAAATGCACGGACCCCACCAAGGGGGAAGAATTAAACTACAGCTACCAGTATGCCTCACTGGAGAGTGCATACAAAATGGAAATAAATGGTAGCAGTGTTTCCATCATTCGTTGAACTTTGCCCCATGAAGAAGAAGCATGTTGCTTCGAAACGCGCAGGGAGATGTTAAATACCAGCCGTTCCCGTTAGAAGTGTTGGCAGCCAATCATATTACAGCATGAGGACTGTTGGATTTGTGAAGGATCATCTTCACTAGATATACAAATTTGTTTTCTGGTTAATATTTGTCAAACTACTGAACAGATGAACACCAAATCACAAAAAGCATGATCTGGGTACCAACATCTAGCTTCCTGCCAAATTTGGTGTAATTCCGTCCAGTGTTTTGGACGGTGGGCTTGTTCAAAGGACCTATGGGAATTAACATGGGAAACGTAACCCCCTTTTTTCTCATCCCCTGCTAAATGAATCTCCCCAAAACTTTCCAGGCTCCAACTGAAGTAGCTGAAAAAATATTTTGAAAAATTTCACAAAGATTCATTAACGAGCACCAAAGAAATAGACAACTGCAAATCACCTTTTTGATAGAAACTCCTTCCTATCTACAACGACCTACTGGCGACTGCCATTGACATAAGGAAAGTAGATGTGAAGTTAAGAATAATAAATGTATGCTTGCCTATTTGAACTTAGCTTCTCAAAATTTCGTTCCTCGATAAGTTTGACACGATATTCTTTACACACAATATTTTTAGCATCAATACTCCATCAGACAACCTGTTGTAGTTTGAAGTGCAAATTGCGCAATATGTGCTCTTTATTCCACCGATTAAATTCAAAACCCTAGTTTTTTTATTTTTGGAATGGTAGCTATCAAAAGCACTCCGCCCATAATCAGGACTTAAAAGACTTCCATTACAGGTTATGGGCTAAGTTCCTATCCAAACATGAGTTTGCACGGGAATGAGAATTATGTGTAGTGTGGTAATTATCACAACCTTCAGTTTTGCACTGATAAATTCCGAAAGATCAAAATTGCTGAAGTTTATTAGCGAAAAGAGACATGGAAAAATAGACAAAACATGTAGGAAATGGCATGAAAACTGATTCTGAATGTCATGTCTCGTTATCCTATTGATAAGTCAGAAATGTAGTTATTTACCACATGTGCTAAACACCTCATTCTTGAGTAATGTACCACAAGTACTAAATACCTAATTCTGGAATAGTGTACCACATGTGCTAAATACCTCATTCTGAGGTAATTATTTTGACTATGAATAGTAAATCCCACACTCTATTCCGACAAATGTGTAATGTGGGCCTAGTAGCACACTGTTGGCCTCATGTATGATTGGCAGAGTAATTGTTGGGCTATTTATTGCACCTGATAAAATCGGACTCCACTGAGTCTTTTTTAAAAAAAAATGTTTTTATTCAGTTCTTGACAATCCATTCATAACATTGATTACAGAAAATCCAAAAAAACACAATGATAAGCTGAAGAGCAAATAATAAAATATAGCAGCATCTCAAAAAAGAATAAAGCCTGAAAGAAGAAATTTCATGTCCAGAAACATACATAGAATTTTAATCAAAATACGTCCCCCATATTTTTTCAAATTTACGCAGTCCCCCAATCCTTTGTGCATATATAAATTCACTTCTCCTTACTCTCTTCATTTTCTCATACCATTCATCCAAAGATGGTATTACATCTGTTTTCCAATACTTGAGAATCAGTGATCTAGCCACCGCTACTATATTATATATCAGTTTTGCCAGTGACTCAACCAGATTAAGCTCTGGATCAATACCAAATATAATCAGTCTTTCATAATTAATAATCATACAATGCATATGAAGTGAAAGCAAAGAAAAAATGCCCTCCCAGAATGCCCCAATTCTGGGGCATAAGGCTACTATGTGAGACCAATTAGCCAAATCTGGTCGAGAACATCTAAAACAGATAGAAGATGTATTACTAAACATTCTAGCAAGGACTGCAGGTGTGTTATATAGCAGCCATTTACTAAAAAACAAACTTCGCCTCTAATTAGCGCCTCTCAATACCGAGAAATTAAACTTATTTAATGTTTTCCACATATTGACTGTTAAGTTGAGACTTTCTTGTTTCTGCCATTTTTTAGTTGCTTTGATAGTCAGGTCCTCCTCTCTACTTTGTGCTAGGTTTCTTCTCCATTTTCCTGGTTTCTTAAATAGTGAAGACCAAAAGATATCATTGGATAAATCTGAGGCTCGACTGATCTGTACGAAGTCATTTTGAACAAAAACTTTATATAGTAGATTATATGAACCCATAAGAAGCAAATTTCCCTCAGTTAGAGAAAGCATCTCGTTAGGAGTTAGCCAAGCTTCATTTTCCACGAAATTCAATAGTGATGTAAACCCCAGTCTAACCCACTTTTGAATAATTTCTGCCCCATTTTTATACCAAAACCCATAATAGCATCACTAAATGGAGTTTTTAAACTAAAGAGAGAAAGTGAGTATCTCTTCAACATGGCATCTCGTTTTTAAAAAAAACAATTTAAAACCTTGTATCTGACTAGTTTAGGAGATTTGGGTATGGATAATGGAGAAGACATTTTGGCTTCTTTACATATTGTTTCAAAAAAGAAATTCATAAACAGTACTTGACTTGACATTGAATGTTTGAATCTTGAGAGATAGTGTGCAAAATAAGCAAAGTAATAGTCTCTAAGGTTTGGGAGACCGAGACCTCCTTGTTCTTTCTCTTCATATAGAGTATTAATGGCAATTCGTGGAGTCTTTTTAGCCCAGAAAAAAAGCTGAAAACATAGATTCAATTTTTGAAAAGTAAGAGCCCGGTAATGAACATGGGATATTGGAAAACAAAAAATTAAATAGGGGAGAACCGACATCTTAATTAATGCCACCCGGCCTAGAATGGACAAAGGTAGGGTATTCCAACATAAGAACAGATCCCGAACTTTTTTTATTAAGGGTTCAAAATTCAAAAAATACAATTCACTTACAGATGGCGTAAAATAGACACCCAAATATCTTTTGGGTCTATTAATAATACAGTTTTGAAAATCCGGGTGTAATTCGGGAGTAATACTACCACAGATTAAGATCTCGGTTTTCCTCCTATTAATTCGATACCCTCCAAGTGCTTCAAATTCTGCAAAAACAGAAATAGCCCGTGCTTGCGAATGCATCTCCGGTTTAAGGAGAAGCATTATGTCATCTGCATATAATTAAATTTTATCCATAGAGGATATAGGTGGTAGGATATCCATAGAATTCCGGATTGCCACCGCCAGTGGTTCTATAAAGAAGGCAAAGAGAACAGGGGACAATGGACATCCCTGCCTTGTCCCTCTTTGCACTGAAATTGAACCCACCATGGATTTGTTAATAAGCACATGGGCTTTTGCACCTTGATACAAATTTTTAACTAAGGTTATAATTTGTGAGGGGATTCCAAAAAATTGTAAAATAAAGAAAAGTGTATCCCAGACCACCAAATCAAAAGCCATTTCTGCATCTAAAAGAAAAACTAAAGCCGACACCTTACATGTTTCAAAATAATCTAAGGCCTCAACCAAATAGTGAGTGTTAGTGATGAGTTGTCGACCTGCGATAAAACAATTTTGATCTGAATGAAGCGGAGAAATATCATTAAAACGTAATGAGAGTAATTTAGTAATGATTTTATAGTCTGAATTTAGCAAAGTAATGGGTCTGTATGAGTTTGGATCATTTGCTTCCTTCCCTCTTTTAAAAAAACTAACCACAGTCCCGTCATAGAATGATGATGGGATTGGGCCACCTTCTAGCATGGAATTGGATAATAAAAGTAATAGTTTAGATAGGGAGGTGAAAAATATAACAAAAAATTCTGCAGGGAAACCGTCTGGTCCACAAGCCTTTCCATGTGGCAGAGATTTAACTACAGCTTTTAGTTCATCCTCCGAAAACGAAGATGCCATTGCTGCTTGCTCCATCTGAGAGAGAATGGGAAGATTATGCTTGTCTAAGAAATTGTTTAATCTGTTTTGATCCGTAATATGGTGCGAAGTATAAATTTTCTCGTAATGAGACAACATAATCTGTCCTATCTCTGCTGTATCTGAGGTATCAGAATCATTAATTGGAGATTTAAGAGAATGAATTAGATTAGCTGCCGCTTGTTCTTTGACCTGCCATGCCAGAAATGTACCCGTAAAATTACTGTGTTCGTATGTTTTTAATTTCCTCACTTCTCTCAAAATAAAGCTCAGTTCACGTTTTGCAGCATTTAGTTGATTATTTAGCCTAGTAGATGGATTATGATACATTTGTTCTACCAAATCCTGGATATTCTTCTGTAATAGATTCTTTGTATCCCTAAAAGCAGCTGATTCCCGCGCATCCCTTCCAATAGCAATCCCCCGCTCTAAGCACAGTCCCCGGGGGAAGGGCCCCGGGCTTAGATGGCGTACCTGCTGATGTTTTTATTAATGATAAGGCGCGGTGGGCTAGATATATATTTCTTTTGGGAAACGCCATTCCAAAGGGAGCGGCCGTCCCGGAATTATGGAAGGGAGCGATCATTATACCCATATACAAAAAAGGGGATCGGTCTCTTCCAGTCAACTACCGGCCGATAAGCCTGATTGCCACCGTTCAAAAAGTGGTAGGTAGGATGTTGGTTAACAAATTGATGGACTGGGTTGATGAGAACAATGCCCTGTCCCCTTACCAGGCTGGTTTTCGGTGGGCCACTAGTACAGTTGACCAGGTGTTTCTTTTCATTCTGCTCCAGTGGGGGACAGTGGTGTTAGGCGAGGGCAGTCTGTATGTCGCTTTTGTCGACCTGCGGGCTGCCTTCGACCTGGTCCCAAGGAGAAAGCTCTGGGCAGTTCTGAGTGAAATGGGTCTCCCGGCTGAGTTACTTACCCTGGTTATGAGGTTGCAGGAATGCAACTTCGCTAAAATCCAATGGGGCATGCATGGTGAATCCTCTGATGACTTCCAGGTTGAACGTGGAGTGCGCCAGGGGTGCGCAATGGCTCCCCGGCTATTCTCACTATTCATAAATGGGATTCTGGCTCAAATGTTGGACGCCAGTATAGACGCGCCATCGTTGGCGGGCACCAGGGTTCCGATCCTGATGTTCGCCAACGATACGCTAATTCTATCCAAAACACCAAGCGGCCTGCAGCGAGCTTTGAACATCTTTGATTCTTTTTGCGGGGAACATGGCCTGGAAGTCAATGTGGGTAAGACTAAGCTGATGGCCTTCGCACCAAAACGTAGACCCAGGCCGAAAATATTCTTGAATAATAGTTTGTTAGAGGTGGTTACCGTATTCACCTATCTTGGGATTCAGATAACAAACGATTCAAGATGGTCCCAGCACATAGAAATGGCGGTCTTGAGGCACCAACAAATCTCGGGGGCACTTCGGGTGGAGCATAAAAAATCCAGGTCCAAACCAATAAAACCCGTCTTGGCAGTGTATAAGGCCATGGCTCTTGGGTCTGCTCTATATGGGGCAGAGCTGTGGGGCTTTGGGAAACTTCTCCCCTTGCAGTCCTCTGAGAACAGGTGTCTTAGGGGAATCACAGGACTCCCGCAGAGCACCCCACTGATTCCCCTTGGTCTTGATCTGGGGAGGAGAGCAGTTAGTGATCTAGTGAGGTTGCGCCCGATTCTTTATTGGAGACGGCTCTGGACTACCCCGGAGATACAGCATTACGCAGAGGGGTTTTTAGCCATAATAAATGCTGATATCTTTCATAGGATAGAATGGCTGAAAAATCTTAGGTCTTCCCTATGTGATCTTGGTCTCTCAAATTTATGGGATAATCCAACCGGGGAGCTCTTTCGGAGCAAAAAAGTGATTAAAGATCTGTACTGGGATCATGTAGCTGCAAGGGTCTGGAGCAAAACTAAATCTGACTCCATGACGGGGCGCTTTGTGGAAGCTAACCTGTATCCAGTTTTGGAACCCTATTGGGATAGCATAACCAACCCTGGGGACAGAAAGCTTTTCTTTCAGTTAAGATCAGGTGCCCTCCCAGTGAGATCTTTGACAGGTAGGTGGAGGAGCTCCTCCACTCTATATTGCCCAGCCTATGGAGCACCAAATGAAAGTATAGGCCACTTCTTATTCTCCTGTAAAGCCTATGACATCCCGAGGAAAGTTTGGCTAGTCCCTGTTTGTAAAAATCTAGGAACATCTAGGGGTGTAGAGGCCTTACGAATCATCTGTACCTCCACCCACATGCCTATAGTTTTAGCAACAGCTAAGTATTTGGGTTGGGCATGGTCCATTAGAAGGAGGGCTGTTCCCAAGACTACGCCGAATGGAGTATCTCTACTGGCTCCCGTGTAAATATGTACCAAGTTTTATATCTCTTTGTTTTTAACCAATTGTGTATGTCAGCTTAATCTTTTTAAACTATTGTATTTAACGAGGAAACAATTGTTTAATGATGTTTTTAAATGTATGCTTGTACTTTTATGAGATAAATCCTCGAATAAAGCTTTTGAATCCGAGTAATTGCATTCCACTCTCAAGCAGACGTCTTCCAAGTCTTACTGCTTAGGTATATTTCAGCTCTATATTTTATGATTCAAAATCCCAAAGGTAAACGATTCATATATTAAACCCCTACTTGCTGGCCCTCACTTAAATCTGAGATTTAAGACAAAAAATGTTGCACTCTTTATTATTTGTAAAACGTCTCTATTACTTGTAAAACGTTACTAGCCATTCTCATGTCACTCTCACCTAATGAAATATTATGTTCATGCGAAAAAGTTACAAAGAAAACGCCTGTCAAAGTCACAGTCATCTCAAATTATTAAATCATATTTTAGAATATCACTCTATTAACGAGATTGTATTGACACAATTCTGTCCATATTCACAACTCACTCTCTTTTTATTGTCATGGGCAAAGAGGAGAAATTGTTGCTCATGCTCCTTGATAAGGGTATCTAAAAATGCAAAGCATAAAGGAAATGTTTCATTGGTCTTGTTCACAGTAGTAAAATCTCTACATTTAGGTGTAAAAAATAATATAGTCAATTACGACATTTGGAAATATTCAGGTCTATACCATCAGATTTCCCATGTGATATCATTATGTAGTCTATATTTTCAACTAAACAAAATGGGATTTCCTAATGTAAATTTGATCACAACCACACGGTATTTATTATAAAAATCTAGCACCCATACAAAAGGGCCAAAGATTGAGACTCTCGAGAAAATGTAATGTATTCCTCCACACAGAAACTACCTAGAAATTTCCACACAAGGCTTCTCCATTAATCAGACGTTTGATCTGTAGCCGCTTGAACACTAGGCATAATTACATGAAGTTTCTAGAAAATTACGTGAAAATACAGGTAGTTATATGAAATGTAAATCCGTCATTTAGCGCTCTAATTTATAGCATAATTAGTTTACGCTTAAACAAAAACATGGAAAACACAATTCCCGCAATCTGCATCCACTCTTGTTATGGCTGTTCATGTTGTTCCCTCCTCTCCTGTGTTATAATTTTGGTGAGAATGGTGGCATAATTAAAGCAATGTGGCACAGTGGCATCATTTTGGGAATGTTGCGTAACAAGTGTAATACGAAATTCTCCAAATTACGTAAATTAAGATGGATTAATTTAAATTTAGACCTAGCCTTATAATGTACTCGAATGGTAGTGTAGTTGATATTAACACTCAATATTGTTTCTAATTCTGAATCTAATTTAAATATTGTGTTAGCATAATTACCTGTTAACTCTAGTATTTCGCTAAATTATAAATCTGTTTTTTCCAAGGGGAGGCTCATTTTATATGCGAGGCTATGAACCCATCCTGGCCATTTTACTGTTTTCTTGCGCATTGGCACTACATTCCAGGCAAGTGGATTTGAAGCTACGTCTGGACTACCTCTGGGCCATGCAGGCAAGTCACAATTCTGACTTAATTGTTAAGTTTAGATTTAAGCCATTGCACAGGTTACTTTTGCTTTACACATTAATGCCATTAGTATGCTTTGATGGAACAATTTTTTCAAAAGAAACATTGAATAAAATAATCTAGATTTTATTTTCAATGTTGCATTTGTTTGGAGATGATTTAGATTTATGATCATGTTCAAATAGTTTGGGCCTCGTTCCCATATAGGTAGCTGTGACCTGGTTTTGTAGTAACCCTGGCTTACTCCTGAATGTATATTGTGGTACTCTTGTCTTACTCCTGTAATTAAGAAGTAAGTCAGGAGTGAGCCAAAATTACTAATCACTAACTTCTGTTATTGAGGAGTAAACCAAGAGCACTTCAGGAGTACGTCACATCTACTCATAGTCTGTGTAATCTGAAATTTTAGTTTTTTTAAACAAATATCATAGGAACGAACACTGATTTGCCACAAAAGGGACCACATTTGGAGTTAGAAATCAGAGCTATTGTATGGTAAGTTTGTTTCGCAAATGTCCATGGTAACAGCACAAAACCAGTGTTTCTGAAGCAATATTGCATTAAATAAATATTTTTGAATGAGAGAAAAGCTGCTTTTATTTGGGATAGATTGAGGGTAGGTGGAACTCGCAGAGTTTCACTCTGTAGTATTCTGCAGGGTTACATAAAGTGTCTGCGAGATACTGCAGATTTCCACCAACATATGTAAAATATACCGCGTTGTGCAGCTCATGCTGAAATTTAGCACCAGTAGCGTGAGCAGCACTGAAAAATCGAAGTGAACAGCAAGCACCATACCGCGCGGAAGAGAATGCAACCATTGCTGCCGCTCAAGTAGAAAATCCACTCGAGATGCATCATAGCTACTCGAGAAGCAGCCCTCTGACAGTGACCGCCTGCATTAGAAAATGGCGCTAGGGGGCACCAAATCTTGCTTGGGCTCACAATGATGGAGCCTTACAGGGAAAAATTCCTACCACACAGCGATTTGCAGAATTCAGCCGGAACTCCACGTTACAAGAGTAACGCGGAGTCACCAAATTCTGCAAGCAAAATGAAACATTCTACTCACCCCTAGGGGAGACAAACTGCAAAATACACTTGGGGATCGATTCACCAAAATATTCGGAAATATGCCCACACTGAGGTACTCGTAATCAAGTATGCATACTTAGTATTTCGACTATTTACAAAACTTTCCAAGCATGTGCCTGTTAAGCTGTGCCAGTCACAGTTTTCCAGGTGTGGTCTTGAGAAGATTTGCGAATAAGATTTAAAACATAGCCACTTGCATTTCAACTATGCACACAAAGTACAATCATGCACTCTCGAATAGCAGCCCCTTTTCGCTTCTTAGTTATAGTAGATGAAAAAACGACTTTCCTTATTGTGAATGGTCCTCAAAACCGTTACAGAATATTTTGTTCTTTTGAGTCACGTCTTTGAACCTGCCCCCTCACTCACTGACCACGTCCCATTACATTAAGAATATCTGTTCCCATATCCCATACTGTTTTCAAAGATTTTCTTAGTTTTATGACAAAGAAGAAACACACAAAAGTTGCATGTTACATTAGTGTAGCGAATACGAGGAATTCAACAGGTAAAGTGTACTGTCTTCTACACATGATAGATGCATGTTTGATGAGTACTGGAATAACACTTAAATAACATCATGGCATTTTATGTAGAATGATGACAAAACAATAATATGATGAAACAAGGTTGAGAAATAAAAATGTCCCTCTCCATCAGGGATTGTATGGTGTGACCATCTAATTGGAATATTAATGTATAACAGCAGTATATAATAGCAGCAGCTACTTCATCTATTTTTTAGGGCCGAGGGTATTTTACTTTGATTGAACTCCATTATTCATAAATTATGAATAATGAAGTTCAATCAAAGTAAAATACCCTCGGCCCTAAATCATAATTCAATGTTGGAATGCTTCGCTCGAGATGCAGCTTGTATAATAATTTGAGAAATACTGCCATCTTCTGGCCCTTGAGAGAACACATCACAGTGTATGACAAACGCCGTGAAACAGCAGTTTAATATGCTGCATGTGAGAGAATAATTGTCCCAAACAACGTTTTTTGTGCACATAAATTCAACAGAGGTGGGCAAAAAACAAGCATTTAGATAAATAAAAGTTCTGTGCACTCGGTTCCACAGGACCTTTTCGAAAAGATGTACAGAAAGGTTGAACTTTTGACTAAAGAAAATGTGTAAGCAGTGCTTAATTTGTAAAATAAAAAGTGTCACGGCCCTGACCAGGAGGTCATGACAGCTTGCACCTATTGCCCCGGTCATCCTGCCAATGAAGGTATAAAAAAATACAACTATCCAGTGGCGGCTCCTCTGCTAAGGTGGAGAAGTGTCGCCCTACGACCATAAAGCAGCAAAAGAAAGAAACAAATAAAATGATAACGTGATGTTATTATCATTTTATTTAGTACTCCTGCTGCGACAGCTTGCGTGAGGGGGTGAGACTGTAGAGCAGGGGAGGAGTGGTAAAACACTCCAAAGTGCGCAATGACTGTTTGGCGGGCCTCTCGGGCAGCCCAAAAAAATCATGACCACTTTCCCTGTTCTCCATGCAGTCTGCAATACAGCCTGCGTGGAGAACAGGCCCAACCCTCCAGCCTCTGGCTGAACACCCTGTCCCGGCCCTCAGACCAATCACAACGCTGCATTGCAGCATTGTGATTGGCTGAGAGAGCTTGGGAGCCCTGGTACTTCCTGCCCCCTGTTTCTCCCAAGAAGCCAGGAACAGGACGAGAAGAGGCGGCGACGGCCGGCCAGCCCCACCCGCCCACTGTTGCTTCCAGGTAGCATCCCTGACTGCATCTATCTCTGTGTGACAGTCCAAATTATTTCAAGTTCCCAAAGCTAAAGGAATGTCTGTGGAGGCAGGTATTAGTAATTTCTAACTTACATTGTATTCATAAATAACGTTTGTTGTGTTAATCTTTAAATTAGATGAGCACCACAACAATGTGTCAGAATGTCATAAGAGTAAGTGTTGACAATAATGTGCCAGTGCCAAATACCGGAAACAACTGGCTACAATTAAGCACTGTGTATAAGCAGGGTTTATTTGATTACAGCCAGAATCCATTTTTATGGTAAGAAATAGTGGGCTGGGCTTCCCATGCTACATGCATAGAACTGTCATATGTTTTTTTATCATGAAGGCATTAGAGTAACAGTGCTATCAGGGCGAGAACTTGAATGGTAACTCTCATATTTCATCTACGAATAGAGGCAGGGTAGCTTTCAACATACAAATAGATAGCTATCAATAGTTTACCTGGTGCGATATCACCGGAGCCCAGAGGTGCAAATTAGCCACTTCACTACAAGTAATGGATGCGGTAAGGTTTTATTTTTGGAGTTTCACCAATGCTCACCCTTTTAAGTGTTCCCCTTATCTTGGTTAGGATTAAGCACTAGGATACTACTATGCATATACCCTTTGGATGTGCTGTGACTCCCAAACCTCTTTAACCCCTTCACTGAGGGGCAAATTCCCCCAGGGTGCGAGATGGGGCGGGGCTGGCGTGGCGCTGCCATACCTAGGACGACTCCCGGCCGTCATGAGTCACAGTAGGCATGTGTTTATGACGGCCGGGAGCCATCCGAACTCCGCCCACTGATTCATTCTCCCGCACAGGCAGGGCATTAACCACGCGTGTGCGTAGCGGCAATGTTCGGACGGCCTCTGGGCATCATGAGCACATGACTACCGTGATTCATGACGGTCGGGTGCTAAAGTATGTCAAACCTCAATTTTTATTTTGAATGAGAACACAATAATATGATGCAGGAAGCCTACCAGTGAAATAAAAGTCAAATGTGGCATGTGAGTTACCTTTTATGTTTACACAGCCCAAATGAGACAGAAGGGTACTCTATTGCAATCGAGTACCCTTCCCACCACCATAATGGTTTTCTCAACAGATTTAAAAGCGGGCAAATCTTAGATGTCATCACGGTGGAGACCAATCCATCTGAACCATGGTCAGACCCCTCCGAAAGGCTGGAGTAAGGGATGTCAGAAGTAGACATGTATTTCCTCCCACTTAATTTAGATTGTGGAAATACGGGTCAGTTTTCACTGACTGTCACTGCCTGGAAAAAAACTGGTGGTAAAAGTCAGTAAAAAATTTCCTAATGCCCCCCCTCAATTCATTTGGTTTTTTTATTTTGAAAAACAAAATCATGATTTAGGTTTTTGTTTCTGAAAATAAAATAATATGTAACTTTGCCATACAACCCTGTCATGTTTGATGAAGCAAGCTTAATGGATTGGTAGGAACCACCTTGAGGGCAGTTCCTGTCAATGCAATAAATATTTTCAGGCCCAACAAACATTTATACATTTGACAGTCGGGACCTTCACCAGGGTGATGGATTAAAATGCGCCTTTATCTTGGCAGGGGACGGTTCGACCGCTACCACTTATAAATCAGCCCAGAGTGAGTTTAAAAGCATTGCTTCAGGTTTGTCACCGCATACATGAATAACTGCAGCCTAAAAACTACAGCAACAAATGTCAATGTATACAAAATTTGACATGTAGGAAAGGCTGCATTTAGCATTAGCTCCGTATGTGTATTGGAGCCCTTAGACCTGAGTAGCTAGTTTCTAAAAAAGAGACAGGACAAATATTAAGTTTGGCATGTACCTGCAGTGTCAAGACTAAAAGTGTTAACTCACAACAATGCCTGCCATAGCACCTCCCTAATTAAAAGGTGTGCTGCTGTTTATAAGAGTTATATCGTGTTAGCTTGGGAAGCAGCTGTAGAGATCACCTGGGCATCATTGTAGAAGTAATGAGGTATCTACATGAGCGGTAAACAGATTTTTTTAATGTGCCGCAATGATTTTTTTTAAATAAAAAAAAATGATTATCTCTTCTGAAAGCCCGCACAGTAATTAATTCAGTTCTGCTGGCCTCCTCCTCCGTTAGTAGTAACTAGCTCCTTGAAGATGCGTGAAAAATCTAGAAACAATATGGGTGGGCCTGCTGACAGGAACAGAGAGAGGAGTAATTACTATCTACTTATCATAGGATGTGGGAGTGGGGCGTGCACACAACAATGAGATGGAGCGCTGTTCTGTGGAGGCAATGCCACCACTCGAGGAGTAAGTACTGCGAGCAGGAAGGGCACATCAGATTAAGATCAATGAAGACTACAGATAAGTAGGCTGTTCTCTTTTTGGTGATACAGATTCCACTAAGACTCTGAAAGAAGACGGGCAACTAATTATACATGCAAGCATCCAGTGGTTCCCTCATTCCCTGAGGAGAAGGTAACAAAGTGCATTAAAAGTCATTGAATTCACCTCAGGAGATCCATGTTTCCTTGCATGTCTTGCTGCTTTCAATGCCTAAATTTGCTTTGTGTTTTTTCCAAATCAATGCCTACCAGAATACTGACTGGGTCATAAAAAACGTTTCTTTATTAAGCGCACCAGCAGTCAGTATTCCTACTTCTTTAAGAGGGACCTAGACTTCCTCACCTGGCAACTTGTGGGATGCTCAACTCATCTTTGTCTGGAGTGGGCACCTTTGCACCTGTGGATTGCTTTAGGAGTGATGCATTTTCTTGACTTTTTGAGGTTGCGTTTTCTAGCAGTTTCCTCATTTGTAGTTGCTTTTAGGAAGGCTGTCTGAGTTAGAAGTGCATGCACCTTCTCC
Source organism: Lissotriton helveticus (assembly GCF_964261635.1). Taxonomy (NCBI): domain Eukaryota; kingdom Metazoa; phylum Chordata; class Amphibia; order Caudata; family Salamandridae; genus Lissotriton; species Lissotriton helveticus. Next base: position 1,551,182,266 of record NC_136063.1, read on the forward strand.
AAATCAATGAAGTTGTTCATCAGCAAGCAGCCCATGTCAAGCAGTTACTTACTCCTATCACCACACCTTTAATTGGCCACCCACCTGAGCGTGTCACTGATAGGGCGCACTACCGTTGATTGCACCATGTGACATGGCACACATTTAAACAGGTGCGTCGGGCACAAACAGGGACAGTGTTCTTGATTGTGATGAACGTACTGCCTTGAGGGCAGCTGCAAACTTGCACTGCTCTAAGGGATAAGCACGTTAGAAGATAAAAAACACCTTAAATATGCCTGTGGTTGGCATCTATTGATAGATGCCAACCACAGGGGAAGGATGCCGTCGTTTTTTTCACCAGAAGCTCGGATAATTGGTCTGACTCGCTAATTGAACGTTACAGAGCAGCCACAAAGGCATGAGTGATACAAAGGAAACGTCATATTCCTTACAAATATTATAAAAATCCCCAAGGACCAAGAAACCATTATAAAAGTATCAGTAAAGGAACATTAAGTCAGCTGCTAGTCATGTGAATATGCTGCAGTGAATTGTCCGCGATAATCCATTCAGAAAATACAGACGTACCAAATTGGAATAGGAACGCTGCTATAATATTTAAGCTGTTTACTTGTGATCAATTTTACTTCAACTTGAGAGAGATATGAACTTGTCTTGATAAAGATGGAAAAAATGTTTTAATGATCCATCGAAACTCGCCGACGCCAAAAGAATATGCACAATCTACTAACTTAGCACTGCTGGAATATTGAGAATAATGGAATCTATCTAACAGTGCAAGGAATATGGTGAAAGAGTAGATGTGTTAACTGTCGAAGACCGATTATACCAGTCTGATTATAGAACTCTCTTGAGTGTGTGTTTTAAAATTTTAATCCTTGTTGATTTATTTTTCTAGCATTGTTTTTAACCTTGGACCATAGAGTAGAAAATTAGGTCTATGTATTTTTATAAAATTTGTGTTATGTGTAAGAAATAAATTGGTACAATTTTACTTTCTGTGGGAGTCCTCACAATATATATGGCACAATCTACTGGTGTGTAAGTTGAGCAAGTTGATAGAGTGGAATAAGAGTGAGAGATTTTTGATGTAAGGTATCTGGCGTTGTTAAAAAAGTTTACCCTACGGGATTTTTTTCATTTCACTGGCTAAGAGATAAGCATTCAGTGAAATACGGAGCAGCTGCTTCAAAGCTGCTACTTGTTTCTCTGTGCATGCAGCAACATGTTAAAGAGGGGTATAGATCCCTTGCAGGCGGGTGCAGTAAGTGAATGCACCAGCCTGCAGGGGGATGTAGCGGGGATCCTTGAGACTCCCTTTCACTCATCGAGAGGGCTACCATCAGGGGCACACTGACAGTGTGCCACTTTTTGTGGTACACCGTCAGTGTGTCTCCTAAAGGCGTGTTTGCCTCTGCACCAGCATCGGTAAAATGGCGCAGAGACAAAAGTATTCCCTCATTTGCATAAGGTCATGACCTCATGCAAATGAGGAAACACTTTTTCAGGGTAGCACTGGTGTTAAATGTGCATCAGTGCTGTCAGTATTACATAAGGTCCCCCACAACAACTGTGCTCCCTTCTGTATTACCGTAGAAACACAGAGGCGCAAAAAACGAGCACACACGCCCATTGTATTCCTGGGCATTATCTGTAATATGGCCCCTGATGCTCTAACTGAGCCAAGGAGTTGAAGACCTCATTGTTCGCTGCCCTGATCTTACATTTATTTATTTATTTAGTTACTGTATTTTTCTATAGCTGTCTCACCAAGTGTTATTATAACGCTTTTCATTGTAACAACCATTAGATATTACAAGACATATTATGCATTCAAGTAATCATACATTTAATTGAAACAAGAATCAAGAACCAGGAGTAGGGGGTTTGAGATTTGAGCGGAGGGTATAAATACTAGCACAGTGAAGAAAACAACTGGAGGATGGTTAATGCATCTATTGAGTGAAAAGAAGGAAGTAACAGGTAAGGGGGTTTTATTGGTAAGTTTTGGGCAGTAAGTCGTTTTTACATAGGAAAGCCTTAAATGCTTCCTGAAGTCAAGTATATTGGGTGCTTATCTTAACTGATAAATTAAGAAGTTGCAAAACATAGAAGCAGCACCAGAGAAGCATTGCCTTTGAGCTAAAGATGATTTGAATTTCATAAAGTTTAGTAGGAGGGAAACTTTGCTTCTGAATTTTCTGATACCACCTGATATTTTCAAGAAATTAGAAATGTAGCTTGACCTGCCTGTGTGAAGTGCTTTAAAGGTAATGCATTCAACTTTTAATTTGATCTATGCTTCTAACAGGTGCAAGTGATTGTCTTTGAATATGGGCAATATTTGATCAACATTTTTTTTTTTTTGCTTAGACTTGACGAGCTGTGGAGAGTCACTTTATATCTTCTTCCTGGAAGTATCTTTGTGTTGTGAAAATATATACTCACCCATCAATATGTGGTAGATAATATCTTGGAGAACACTGACCCTCTCATCATAATCATAGGCAGTGTAGCTCTACTCATGTGTGAACAACCCAGTCATTTCAGTGCGCCTCTGTTGAGGCCATTCAGCTCATCCATAGACTGATGTTGCCTACACAAAAAAGGGCACATATTAGATCCAATATTCTCAAACATATCGTGCTCAAACTAAAACCTCTGCTTCCGCAGTGCTGGTCCTACCCCTGTTAGATTCCTTTCCGGCAAAAAAAGAAGGAATAAAACCTACTCGCACCCTGCAATCCAGGCCATGTAGAAGCTACGCAAAATTGTATGATGCAAACTGGGAATCCACCATATCCAGCTCATTCCTTGTTATAGAAGGAGAAATATTGATATGTACTCCACATTTGAAAACAGGATTGAAAATTCATTAGATCAGTTTATTCCTAAGAGATTACAGAAAAGCCATCATAGACAAGAACCTGCCCCATGGCTCTCAGAAGGACTTTTAATCCCAAAAAAGGAATGTAAAAAGAAAGAAAGAGATTGAAAGAAATACTATGATACTTATAGGTAAAAAAATATAAGCAGACTGTAACAAAATAATACTATGAAATAAGGAAGGCATCGATCTATAAGTGCAAAGATTGAAAACACGGCTAATTCAACACAATTAATTTTCAACGTGTTTGAAACTTTCATGAAGTCACCTACTCCCAAAGTAGGTCTGCTCGCCTCTGAAGACAGATGGAATATGTTTGCAAGCCACTCTCAAGAGAAAGTTAATAACATCTGTGCTTCCATGCCTATGGCTGGGCCCTTAATCACTAATGCCGCTTCAACCACCCAAACACAGATGAAGGTAAATCTTTTATCCTTCACTGGAATCACAATAGAGGACTTCACAAGTCTTCTTACTACAATCAAATCAGGGTCACCTTTAGAAGCAGCACCTCCCAATATTCTTTTTAAAGGTATACTTAATCACTCTTTGGAGACAGGTGAAGTTCTTCTTGCAGGGAAACATATTATGTTGAAGCCACTCGTACAAAAAACACTTTGGATCCCTCACTACCCGAAAGTTACAGGCCAATCTAATTTCTTCTATAAATTAGAGAAAGTGCAGAAAAAATGTGTTTAAAAAAAATCTCAACTTTTTGGAAGATCAGGGACTCCTACATCCTACCCAAACAGGTTTTCAAGTAGGAAATAGCACCAAAATGGCTGTGTTTTTCTTCTTAGACCTAAGCGGTGCATTTGATACGATGCCCCACATAATCCTTATTAAAAAATTGGAGGAAGTAGGAATCAATGGTATATCCCTTAAGTGGCTAACTTCATTTATAATAGAAGCTTCCAAGTGAGTGAGGTAACTGTTTGCTCTGATTCCTTAACATTGGGACATGCGGATCCTCAGGAATCCTCATAGTCTCTCTCTGTTTAATGTCTATGTGCAGCCCCTGGCAGACATCATAATGGAGCACGGTTTTACCTTAGTATCATATGCTGATGACATTCAAATTGTCATTTCCTTAACATCTGACACAGGCTTACTTTCACCAAACTAAACACCTGTCTAAAGAATGTTACTCACTGGATGTCAAGCAGCAATTTGAAACTTGATTGAGCAAACCATTGGTTCTGGCAGTAGAAAATGCCGCTACCCTTTGGTCAGAACTCCATTGGCCCAACTATCTTGGAGCACTCCCTCTCTGAAAACCAAAATTAAAAGTTTGGACTTTTGGATAAACAGTCAGCTCACCATGGAGGTCCAAGTTAGGAACCTCACCGTGTCATGTTTTGGCATATTGCGTGCCCCGGACAATATTATTCAGTTGGCTTACCCCTTCCACACGAAGAACCGTAGTTGAAGTTCTCATCCTGTCATGACTTGACTTCGGTAATTCAGTCTATTTATGTTATGTTATATTAAATTTATAAAGCGCGCAGCTACTCGAAAGTTTCCCGGCTTTAACAGAAGGAAAGGACAAGAAAGCGAACAAAACAGCCACTGGAAAATTTGTTTTATTTATTTATTTGTTAAGTTTGTAAGGCGCACAGCTACCCAAAAAGGGTTTCCCGGCGCCAAGACGGAGCAAAATAACAGCAACAGCAGCAGCCTGAGTGTAGATTTTATTGGTCAAATAGCCAGGTCTTAACGTTTTTTCGGAAACGTACATAGTTAGTTTCATTCCTCATAGAGATGGGAAGAGTGTTCCAGATGGAAGGACCTAAGTATGAAAAAGATCTTCCGCCTACTCTAGAAAGTTTAAACCTTGGCACACAGAACTTGGCAGCAGTTTGGGATCTTAAAAGACGAGTAGGTACATAAGAATGCACTAGTGCTTGGAGGTATTTGGGAGCGGTACCAGCTTTTATTTTAAACATATAGCTCAGGGCTTTGAATTTGATGTGACTCTCCACCCTGAGCCAGTGTAGGTCTCGTAGATGGCCAGAGATGCTAGCTGTTTTGGGGACCTTGCAGAGCAGCCTAGCCGCTGAGTTCTGTATCAATTGCAGTCTGCGTACCACGGCCTTGTTTGACCCAAGATATAAGATGTTACCGTAGTCGAGTCGAGATGTTATAAGCGCATTGACTACGGTCTTTTGGGTCGAAGCAGGTAGCAACATTTTCAATTTTATCTTGAAAAGCAGGGGGTCCTGGGTACACCTGAGCACCAAGGTCAAAGTGTTTCAGGCCAGACTGGCATTCCGGACAAACGAAACACCGCCCAGTCTTTGGCAGTTAAACCTGGGGACCTGAGGCAGCCGCTGAGCGGACAAGCGCAGCTGTCTTCCTGGTGTGTAGAAAGCAAACCTCCTCTGCAAATAGATGGGACCAAGCCCATGAAGGGCCCTATGGGCTATGGTCAGCATCTTAAATTTTATCCTCGAGTCGACTGGAAGCCAGTGCAAGGACCGCAAATCAAGACGCACACTGTGCCTAGACATCAAATCAAAGAGCAATCTGGCTGCCGAGTTTCGGACTACCTGCAATTTCTTAATAAGGTAGCCCAGGCTGCTTGCCAGTAGGGCGTTGGCATAGTCCAACCGGGACAGGATAAGGACCAGGACCACTGTTTCTCTGGCATTGCCTGGCAAGAAGGGAAGAAACTTCCTCAAGATTTTTAAGGTGCCAAAGCATGTGCCCGCCAGCTTCCTTATTTGTGTAGAGAAATTCAGGTTTTCGTCAAACCAGACGCCCAGATTTTTTGCGGCACTTTTGTTTGCCATGGGACGAGGAAAGTCAAGAGGCCAGAGCCTTTCCTTAAAGTCCAAAGAGAATGACCCATAAAGAGGGACTTCCGATTTCCCTTCATTGCACTTCAATTGAGCATTAGCCAACCACTGGAAAACCGAAGCCAAACAATGTTGGGCCGCCACCACCGAGTCATCCTCACTGCCCCACAAGAACCGGAGCTGAGTGTCATCCGCGTAGGCCATCACCCTAGCTCCGAGAGACTCCGCCAGATAAACCAACGTAGTCACGTAGATGTTGAAAAGAAGGGGCCTAAGTGATGACCCCTGCGGCACCCCTGTAGTAACCTGCAACGGCGCAGAGGAACAGGGAGGGAGCCAGACGCGCTGTGTCCGGTCGTCCAAAAAGGACTTAATCCACCACCAGGGAGAGCCGGAAACCCCTATCTCTGCCAGGCAATCAAGGAGCAGAGAGTGGGGGACAGTGTTGAATGCCGCCGAGAGGTCAAGCATAACCAATGCAGCTCTCCCGCCAGCATCCAGACACTCCCGAATAGCCTCTGACACCTCAAGCAGAGCAGACTTCATGTTATGAGAAGCACGGAACCCAGACTGTGCCAGATAGAACAGGCCTGATGTCTCAACGTAGTTGGTAAGTTTGAAAGTGAGGAGTGAGTATCCACATAGGTCCTGAGGAAGGTGGTTCTAATACACCAAACCCACTGAAACGCGCGTCGACCCTGCGTGGAACCCTGTAAAACACTCTGTGGTTCCTATTATATCAGAGATTTTCTCTAACATATATTATACTCTACTGTGTATTGATACTGTATGTATATGGCTGGTGTGAAAGTGTATGAATCCGAGAGAGTGTAGTGTGATAGTGTTTATGGTATATTGTTGATCATGGGGTGTATGTGTTTCTTTTTTTTGTAATTAATTCTATTTTTGTAATGTATTTCTTTGTAATAATGAAATATTGACAAATCTATGTATCACGTGGAACTGAGTTTAATTATGTACTGTAATGTTTATATGTTATATTTATAAAAAATGAAAAAAAGAATTTTATAAGTTGAAAAAATAAGATATAAAGTGATGATAAAAGAAATAAATCAGAAAAAAGTATAATCAAGAAAACACATGAGTCACTGTTGTGATTTGAAGGTTCACGAAAAGGATATGAACAATGTTCAGAAGTATAAAATATACAGGCTATGAGAGAACTTTAGTGTAGTGCAGATCAGGACAGGACCTCAGCTAAGTGTAACACCAGCGTCACACCCCTCTCTCTCTGCGGCTAACACTCGGACCCCGATGGGGTCATCGATTATTCTCCCTCAGCAATTCCCAATTCTTCTGACAGAGTGCTCGACTAGCACCACTGCTCTCGATCTCCTCCAGCATATGTTCGGTCAGTGACAGGTCTGTGACAAGTCGGACAATCTAACTAGCTAAGCCTACCTTAGTTATGCCATTTTGAAGGGCAATGTACCACCCCCCAGTGTGGCGAATTCGTGTATTCCCTTTATTTGATTAGTCAGAAAGGCGAGGAGAAGTCATCACACCATACCAGTATGAGATCATTTCTATTCAATAACATGGATCAATGTTCCTGCCCATAATTTACTTTCCCATGATTTTATTCCACCCAGCAATATTGTAGCACTATGATAACCAAAGTATAACAAAATATTATAGTCTCTTCCTCTTGGAAGTTCGTGGGGTCAGGTTCCCAGGCGCATCGCAGGCAAGACTGTCATTGGCATTAGTTCAATGCCACTGCTCGAGGTCTCTTGATACTTTGACTCATGCTCGGCACAGTTTTCAAAATGGCATTACAAGTTACTCTTCAGGCCCAAATGTGAGCTAATGATAAAGTCAAAGAAAGACACATTAAAATACGAGAATAAATGAATGCACTGTATACCACTTATTTCTATTCTAGTCCTGTTTCTTTATTTTACCTATAGCATTAATAGTTAAGCAGAATGAACAACGTTTAGTTCAAGCAGCAGCAGGTGCATAAATGTGTGAGACATGAAGCGGCCATTTTTAATACTAGTGTGCAGCTGCAAAGATTTCCCACCAAAGCGAAAGACTACACACCACTTAGATGTGGCAGATCCATGCACAGAAGAGTTCCCGTGTTTTCGGCGGCCGTTTTTAGACACTTAGGTTTCTGTTAGTAAAAGCACACAGACGAGCTTCCCCTAGATACTATAAATGTTGTGTGGTGCAATTATTAGTAATACAAAACATGTTGATTAATAAGTTACATGTTAGTTTGAGAGGGCTGAGTTCCAGCAAGTTTCTTTACGTATGAAACCTTGCTCCATCACTACAAAGTTCATCTAAACAAGCATGAAAGATAAATATCAGGAATGTATGCAGAGAAGAATCAGATCCATGATCAAGGTTAAGCAATCTTTCATTCCTATTGTCCTGAGATCTTATCTGATGTATTAGAGTTTGCAAAGCCGTATAACAGCACGTTCTATAGAGGGAAGGCACTGTGGGCCAGTAGCGGTCGGCAGTAGGTGTTTCTGTAGGGCAGTGACATGGGCAGGGGGAGGGGCAGAGTGGGGGGTAGTAATGTATGGATTACAGAGTTTTACAGGTAAGTAAACATTTAATGTTTACTTACCTGTAAAACTCTGTAATCCATACATTACTACCCCCCACCCTGCCCCTCCCCCTGGCCACGTCACCACCCTACAGAACCACCTACTGCCAACCGCTACTGCTGTGGTCTACAAAGGAGTCTGTTGCTGAAGCTAACATCATAAATATTATGGAACTGGGGATAGAATACCATAATGTGAGGTGGCTTAACAGTGTGTACTACAAAAACACTGAGATTTTCATACTGATGTAAAAAAGTGTTGATTTCAGAATATTGACTACGACTATATTGTCAAGATAGGTCACGATGGGTAGTTACAGATTTTTTATTGTTTGCCCCACAGCTAAGTACCTTGATGTTATACATTTCTTCAAGGTGCATGGATGTAGAGTAACAAATTGTAATTGTGCGCTTACGTATAAATACTTACCTAGACAATAAAATAATAGCTGATTTTCTGGGGTCAATATTTTTAGAAGTAGATATTTTTGTAGTTGATATTCTGATATACAACCATCCATTTAATAGTGCCTCCATTAGGTTACTTTCTGTCACTCCTGAGTAAGCACCACATAAAATGACATAGTGGTTCACTATTGCCTCCAATGGCTTCCACCATTGTTGTACATGGGCAGTTACATATATACTCCACGATAACTTGAAAGTGCCTTTTATGGGTAGCTCTTTGGTAGCTATTGCTATTTGTTCATTTAATGGTGTCTCTAATTAGTTGCTCCCCTGTCCCTCTTGGGTAAGAACTACATAAAAAATCAAAGTGGTTTAATAGTGTCTCCAATGCTTTGCTCCTCTTTCGCTCTGGTGCAAGCACAATATACATAACTACCTCAGTGATCCATTTCCATGAATCAGCCAATACTGTAGCGGACAGTCTAAGTAGGGACATTCCATCCTCAGTGGATTTTTGTCTCCTTCAGAGGATATTTGTGGAGATATCGTTCAGATGGGAAAATCCATTGATAGATCTTTTTGCAACCTTTCTCAATGCCAAAGTGTGGAGGTTTGGTTACAGGGTCAAGGAGGATCATGCCTGGGCTGTGGACCCTCTCTCATGCAGATGAAATCACGGACATCTTTATGCTATTCCCTCATTCCCTCTCATTCTCAAAGTTCTGCTCAGGGGGAGGAAGAAGAGAACTTTGGTGATTTTGAAAGTGCCTGCATCACCCCTCTCCTCCTAGTATCCTCTTTTAAGGGAGATGAGAGAGTCAGAGGAGTGTAGATTGCCTCTGAACCCCTCGCCGCTTCAATTCCCAGTAAAGACCCAGTGAAGCTCTATTGAGGATTAAACTAGTGGTCTGGATGTTGAAATGCTAGGATTACTGAATAGGTGGTTCCAGTGAGCCTGACTAATACTCTTCAGGCATCTAGATGATCTTCAACTATTAGGTCATTCTTAAGGCACTGCAGATCCTTTAGGAAGTGGTGTCAGACCAATGAACTGGATCCCACATCCACAGATTTGTTTGATGTTATGGCTTTCCTTCAAGGTGGTGCTTCTTTGTGTCTGAGGATCGCTACCCTCAACCTTCAGGGGGCAGCATTTAAAGATTCCAGAAGCTCTTGCAATAAGGAATGTTTATTTTGTCATCTTTATAAGGGTCTAATATTCTTCCTTCACCTAGGAAACAGTTCCCTTCTAGGGATCTTTCATTGGTTCTAGAAGCTTTGTTGGGTCCTCCCTTTGAAACTCTAGAAAGCATAGATATCAGAACCTAGACTCTTAAGAATTTTTTCCTTGGTAGCTGTGACTTCAGCTAGGCGATTGGGAGAATTGTGAGCTTTATCTTTCAAGCATCCTTATTGCAGACAATTTGGGGCTCCAGTTATTTTAAAACCTCTTCTGTCCTTCGTTCACAAGATCAATACTCCCTTTCACAGGGATCAGGAGTTGATTTTACCTTCATTTTCTAGTACTCCTACTTCAGAGGAGAAAGTTAAGCTACATCCACTGGATGTTAGGAGAGCACTTCTGATATATTTGGACAGAGTAGCTCCCTTTAGACTTTCTGAATATTTGTTTGTTGATTTTGGACCCCATTGAAGAAGGGTTTAAAACCATCTACCTCTCATTTGAGTCAGAGGGTTAGGTATTTGAGGTACATGGCCTATGAGGCTGTTGGTCAGGGTTCACCTTTAAGGGTAAAAGGCAGGTCTACTTGATCTATTTCAGCCTCATGTGCTGAGCTTCAATGGTCTTCCATAGCTGAAAACAGCAGATTGGCTATCTGCTCTTCTCCTTTGACCTTTAGCTCTCACTATAGAAGTGTGGATGAGATTGTACTTTCTGATGCGTTTGGTTCTACAGTTGTGTCCACTACGAAGTAATAATAGTGTTCTTCTCTCTCTTTGATTTTGAATTCAATGCATTATGCATGTGATTTCTCACATTAAATCATTTGTTGTTTTGTGACGGCCTTATAGATCTCATGTAATGAAAGGAAGCAAGGGTGGGTGGGGCGATAAGGTAATGCCCCAGTTACTTACCAGGAATTGCATTACTCTAAATCCTCTTTCCGCGTTTCTCTTCATTACATACCTTCCCACCCTCCCAATTGTTCCAGGCGAACCGGAGTTGGATTGAGTCATGGATAGTTAAATGAACAGTAGGAAGGGAGGGTCTTTTATTTTACTTATGAATGGTAATTGATGTCTTGTGAGGCAGAATAGTCTTATTTTGTAATGAATCGAAGTGAAGGAAGAGGACTCAGAGTAATGCAATTACCAGTAAGTAATTGGTGCATTGTTACCTGCTTATTTAACAGGGCCTTCAATAGCTTGCTCCTATGTAAGCAAACACAAGGTGACGATGGACAGAGTTTTGATACTTTTCAGACACTCACCCCCAGTCACCGATCTGGGTTGAATCCATCGTCTTTCTTTAGCTCACTTAGCCACCCCAGTTCTGTCCCAGCCATGTGCAAATCAGTGTTGACCCTGTTCCTCATGGGAATAGTTCAGCCCGAACTGCCAAGCAGGTTTTCCCTGGACCGGAAACAAGCATCCTGAGACCGGTTTCGGGGTAACATACCGCATCAGCCAGGCTACCTTGAAACCAGTGGCAAAGTGAGTAAGGGACCCATGTCTGGGCATACCTTGCCAACTTAGGGTGAACAAAGCAAACAAAAGGAGATGATGAACGGAGCACTGAAACTTTTCCGACACTCACCCCAGTCACAGATCTGTGTTGAATCCATCATCGTTTGTTAGCTCACTTCGCACCGTAGAATACTAAAAAGTACTTGAGCAGTGCCTCCCATTCCTTGCTCTCCTATTGCATCTAGGTAGACACTAAATAATACTGCAAGTTTGATTGACAGTGCCTAAAACCCCTGCTCGATTAAGAACACACCCAACTAGTACTGTCTTCTAATGCTACTGGACCTCACTGATGCATATTAATGCCAGTTTGTATTTAATATTCTGCCAACCCAAAAAATGGTAAGGTAACTGCATGTGTGACAGAAACTATTTCTTACAATCCCACAATACCCATATGTTTGCTCAGTGACAGTGACACTCAGCAGGCTGTGCACCCGCCACATCATACCTCACACAGCTATCCCTTGTAAGACAAACCTTTCAACCATGCACTCCGAGGGCACCCAGGAGCCCAATACATTAGCAACCCTTCATGACCTGACCACGGCCATGAAGCACTATATGATCGTGTTAATGGAACACCCAGAGATGCCCTTCAAGGCTTGCAAGTGAAAAGCACTATATGAATACCATTAAAATAGAACACATGGCACCTGGAGCAAGGCAGGCCCCATTTGCTGTTCTTGTTTACTCTGTGATGTTATGCCAAAGGCCTCTAAGCTGCCATAACTATTAGTTGGAAGTCAGATTTTTACTTTAAGTGACTCAATTCACCAGAACAGTGATAATGCATGGTATCATGGGGGTATAGAAACTTGCTTCAATATTTTGTCTTTAGCCCGTCAATCCATTGAGCAATATAACAAGACAGAAAGACAACACACATAGGGGCATGTAGCATGAATACAATAACACCTGGGAGGAATTAATGGTTTGATAATCATGTTATATATTATTTTTCAATTTTAAAAGGTTTATGGAAACTGTAAGAATGTGTATTATATAATGTGTCTTCGCAAAGTTAGTTAATGCATTGTCTCATACATGAAATTATTAAAAAGGGTTAATAAGGTTACTTTTTTTTAATCTAATCTTTCTCGGTTGGTGATTGAGATTGGATCTCCATGATGACAGGTAAACACGTGGAGCCTCGGTATGCACAGGCTTGCGCGGTTTCCTGTGCTAGGTTCACGCTTTCGATTATCTCCCAGTCGCTCATGTCCAATTTACAGCACAAAAGCTGTCATGTAAGGCAGACTGCAGCACCGGCTGCGACTCTAACATGCGGGAATGTTCGGGAAAGCAATTAGCAAATTTTTGCACAGTGACTGAGCAGATTAGGATCATCGGCGAGAGACAGATATACGGCTCGATTTTACCTCTTCAGAGAGAAAACAAACCAGCGTTGGTTGCCACTAACAACTGGCGGTAAATAGAATGGGCGGGGTGGGAGGTAACGCTTATCAGGCATGGAGCAAGCCGTCTCTGAAATAAACATTTTACTGAAACTAAAAGAAGAAGGCTGGCATGACAAAAAACCGAGTGTAAAGTATGCCATGAGCAATGTGACTTGGGCGTCCAAAAACAACTACGACTTATTCTGAACATGTGTGCAGGACCAGAGCAGATGGTGATTGCGTGGTCTATATTTCACACAGTAAGGGTGGGATTCTTCATTCTAAACGGGTGGATTCAGAATAATACTTCCACCCCCTTTCCCACCACAGTTGCTGATATCAGCGTCATCGTTAACTGCAGGGGAGCAGGAATGCTCCCTATTCTGGGATTTTGGGGTATAACATAAGTTTCCACTCTGGCACCTGTATGTTTCCCCCACCTTATCCCTAATCGGAAACACGGAGCTCAGAAACACAGAGCTCAGAAACACAGAGCTCAGAAACACGGAGCTCAGAAACAAAGAGCTCAGACACACAGAGCTCAGAAACATGGAGCTCGGAAACACGGAGCTCGTAAACATGGAATTCAGAAACATGGAGCTTGGAAACACGGAGCTCGGAAACACGGAGCTCGGAAACATGAAGCTCAGAAATACAGACCTCAGAAACACAGAGCTCAGAAACATGGAGCTCGGAAGCATGGAATTCAGAAACATGGAATTAAGAAACATGGAGTTCGGAAACATGGAGCTTGGAAACACGGAGCTCGGAAACACGGAGCTGGGAAACACGGAGCTCATAAGCATGGAATTCAGAAACATGGAGCTTGGAAACAAGGAGCTTGGAAACACAGAGCTCGGAAACACAGAGCTCGGAAGCACAGAGCTCAGAAACACAGAGCTCAGAAACATGGAGCTCGGAAGCATGGAATTCAGAAACATGGAATTAAGAAACATGGAGTTTGGAAACATGGAGCTTGGAAACACGGAGCTCAGAAACACGGAGCTCGGAAACATGGAGCTCGGAAACATGAAGCTCGGAAACACAAAGCTCGGAAACACGGAGGTCAGAAACATGGAGCTCAGAAACATGGAGCTCGGAACATGGAACGACAACGGTGGCTCCTTTTTTCTATGCTGAGTTGTCTGCAGCTCCTGCACTAACTTGTATAGTTACTCATTTTGAAGATGCCCTGTAGACAACATAGTATAATTAACAATGGGTACACCACTTCATTGTGACCCTACCAAAAAAATTGCAATACTTTACCTGTTGCATTTCCACTGCACACAATGGATAATGACATGCATCCCAAATAGTGAAGGGGGACACAGGCGGATTGAGTTTGGTGGGACCTGGCCTGCAGTTCGGGCTGGAATGTTTCCATGCGGAGAATGTTCAAGACTGATCTGCATATGGCTGGGTACAAACTAGGGTGGCGTGATGAGCAAAAAATGATGGATTTTTGTCTCCTACCCATTGAGATTGCTTCCCCATTTGATGCAGTTTCCAGACTCCTCTGCGTGACTCTCCGTCTTCAGAAGGAGGCTCAAATGTGTGGTTGCCACATGGACGGAAATTATGCCTGCTGTACTGCTGAAGGGTGCAGGTTTGTCTTTGGCTCGCCATATGTTTCATACTGGATGCGTGTGCAGCACACCACATATTTTATGAAGGTGAGGAATTGGGGTTCAAGGTAGGAAGTCCAGCAGTCTGGAGAGAGTAACTCATTTTTTCAACTGTGGCTTGTTTTTGTGGTTGGCGTTGTGGGTGTAAAGGGGCTCCAGCTTCAATTTAGTGTATTCTGGCATTATTCCCTTCAACAAATGTTATCAACGCCTGGTGGTTAAAGTATTAAAATTTCATATAGCAGATTGCAGGGCAAATTATTGTTGTCTCCCTAGTCATGTGCCCTCCTGCAGGTTGCAGTGTTGTGTGAGTTAGCAATAATGGATTCCCGATGCCTCCTGATTGACTTCGTAGAACTGTGATGTAAGTGTTAGATCAAGGTGAAGTGAATGCAGGTTTAGAATGTTGAATTTGCGGTTAAACGCAGTTGAACAAAGACATGTAATACTAAAGCTCTATGTGTGGGGTAGATAGTGGCGGGTACCTAAGCTGGGGAGGACACTACAACTGGTGACGAGATATGGGATAAATAACCCAAAGATTGACAGTGCTCTCCCAGAGAGTTTGCCCTGGTCCAGCACACTGCTCATGCGTGCCAAATGTGCCTCAGTCGAAGTGCAGAACCAACGTTTGGCGTATGTGGAATCAAAGCACAACTCCAGCCAGGGTGAAGCATTTGAAGATAATGAAAGCTTCACTGAGAAGTCTACACATTGTTGACCAAGAACCTGCTGGTTAGACTGTAAAGAGAGGTATCACTCTACTATAGAACCTAAGGCTATACAACATATGGAATGACAGCATGTTGAAAGATAATGCTGTGATCAGGAGCACTATGAGGCAGAGATAAATCAGGTATCAGACAGTACAAAAAGATGCCGAAAAGCAAAGAGATCCAATACAAGAAATTGTAATTTGCTTACAAGCATGATTAAAGAGAGTCATCATACCACAGCATTGGGTGAGGTGGCCCAGGAGGAAGTGCCCAGGGTTGTGCTTGTGGATCCATCCATACATGAAACGGCACTCCAACAAAGCTGTCGAGTGGGGTTCAGGACAACTCAATAGGTCTCCAAAGACTGAAAGCTGAGAGCGACATTCGGAACAGAGAAAGGCTATTTTATTTATTTATTTACTTTTTTATTTCGGATTGGTAATGCGCATGGCTGCCTCAGCAACGAGGCTTCCCAGCGCAACCAGAGGCTAGAGACAAGAGTTTGAGAGTACAACCTAGGGATTTAACAGCAGGAGTGGGGAAAAAACAGGTCTTTAAGGCCTTTCGAAATGCCAGGTGGTTCGGAATGGCTCTAATGGGAGCGAGTTCCAGAGTTTTGCCGCCAAAAAGCGGAAAGAACGTCCCCCAGCCCTCGCTCTCCAGACTCGAGGTGCACAGACGAGCGCAAGGTCAGCAGATCTCAGCGAGCGTCCAGGCACATAAGGCTCCAACAAATGGAGTAACCCTAATGGGGCCTGGTGTGTGAAGATCTTATGTGAAATGCACAGCGCCTTGAACTGAATGCCCTTTTTGACAGGCAGCCAGTGGAGATTAGGGAGCACATATGCTACCGAGCAGGATCTAGGCAGTGCAACCAAAAGCCGCGCTGCCGCGTTCTGAACCCTCTGCACGTGCTTAATGTTTGCCTTAAATGCTTAATGCTTTTCCAATGGAGACCAAGAAAGAGGCCATGTTTTCGGTGATTGTTAAAGATGCCGCAGAGGCTACTACATTGCAGGGTCTCAGAGATGATTTGCATAAACAAGATCACCAAGCAGAGTTGGAAAGAAGACTACATTCCACACCATAGGTTCTAAAAACGGTTATAATTCTGCTACCTTCTTGAACCCACCACCACCATTCGATACCACCAAAAAGCAGAATATTGGAGACAGCTAGACTGCTTGGATAGAGATATTTGATGATTTCATTTATGCGCTAGAAGAAACAGATACCAAGAAGATTACCAAATACCTTAACAATCTTGCTAGTGAAGGTGTAAAAGAAGTCATAAAGAAAATGCAGCGAGCTGACGAAATTACACACATTCAAATCAAAGCAGCGCTGAATCTCAAGTTTAACCCAATGCCAAATATAGAATACAATAAAAAATGGGTAAACCATCAACAAAATTGTAGAGTGACTGGATACGCTCCTCAAGCACTGTAAGTTCAATTAATTTAATTATGGGGAAGCAATATAGCTCAGAGTGATTGACAGATGCTTGTCAAATTCATTCAGATGACAAATGCTGGGAGAAACTCTTAGTCTGGAGTGAGTTCTTATCACTGCCATAGCTAAAGAGTGTGCTGATCGACAAGCTGCTGACATGGAGCCCTAGGTGCCCAGAGTGAGTCAGTCATTAACATTAAGAGTAAACAAAAGAACATGGCAGAAGGATTCAAAGTGATGTCTACTCGGGAAAGAAAATGGTGCTTCAGGTGTGGATTTTCATTCCCACACAAGGGTAAATGTTCCGCCATATGACAGATTTGTAAACGCTGTGGGAAGAAGAACCATTCTATAATGGTTTGCAAAGTGAAGAAAAAAGTAACTGCATCATGGCAGGATGACAAAATGCCCACCTTAACCTGGAGAAGGTGACCACCGCGTTCTGCATAGAGCAATTTACTGCGCTGCGCTGTGGCTCGCGCTCGCATTTTTAAAATAACAACCTTTTTTGTATTTATGTTTACTTGTGTTCTTTGGCCCTGATTTTATCTGCGTCATTGCTGCGACCCACCCTGGCCCTCACAGCATTATAAAACAAAGCAAAGCACCGCTACTTAGCGGGTCCGGGCTCCCGGGTTCCTCGAGTCACGTGACCATTTCGTGACGGCGCCATCTTGGGAAGGCTGGTTCCTTCCTGCTGGGGGTTAGCGCGCTAGCGCTTGTTCCGCCAATCGCCTATTTAAGGTGAGCTTCCACGCGGGGTCAGCCTGGAGAAGGTGACCACCGCGTTCTGCATAGAGCAATTTACTGCGCTGCGCTGTGGCTCGCGCTCGCATTTTTAAAATAACAACCTTTTTTGTATTTATGTTTACTTGTGTTCTTTGGCCCTGATTTTATCTGCGTCATTGCTGCGACCCACCCTGGCCCTCACAGCATTATAAAACAAAGCAAAGCACCGCTACTTAGCGGGTCCGGGCTCCCGGGTTCCTCGAGTCACGTGACCATTTCGTGACGGCGCCATCTTGGGAAGGCTGGTTCCTTCCTGCTGGGGGTTAGCGCGCTAGCGCTTGTTCCGCCAATCGCCTATTTAAGGTGAGCTTCCACGCGGGGTCAGCCTGGAGAAGGTGACCACCGCGTTCTGCATAGAGCAATTTACTGCGCTGCGCTGTGGCTCGCGCTCGCATTTTTAAAATAACAACCTTTTTTGTATTTATGTTTACTTGTGTTCTTTGGCCCTGATTTTATCTGCGTCATTGCTGCGACCCACCCTGGCCCTCACAGCATTATAAAACAAAGCAAAGCACCGCTACTTAGCGGGTCCGGGCTCCCGGGTTCCTCGAGTCACGTGACCATTTCGTGACGGCGCCATCTTGGGAAGGCTGGTTCCTTCCTGCTGGGGGTTAGCGCGCTAGCGCTTGTTCCGCCAATCGCCTATTTAATGCTCGCTTCTGACGTAGCGGTCTAGCGTAGCGGTCGCGCCTTCGCTACGCCTGAGTCTCGCCAGAGTCCTGCCCGTCTGCGCCCGTCAGCGTCCCGGAGGCGGGCGGAGCGGCGGGTGGGACTCTACCATCAGGGATGTGTCCCCCTGGGACCCCCGTTTTGCGCTATTCTTCTGGCGAACTTCGCATTTTCCATCCTCATGTTTCTGGCTGTCGCACTGTTTTTCCCGGTCGATATCATGGGAAATCCCGTTGCCCGGGTTGTGGCTGGTACCCGACCCGCTCGCTCACCTTACGGCCGAGCAATGACACCTTTAGGAGGGGCTTCGGATGCATGCTATTAAACACCAGGTCAGCATGCAAACATGCGCAGGATATCTATGAGCTTCTCGACACAGAGAAGCCACTATGCCTCATGCTTACTGAGACATGGTGGACTGACTCTTCTAATCCTGACGTCGCTATGGCAATCCCGTCTGATTATAACATCTTCAGAAAGGATAGAGCCAAGGGAAGGGGAGGTGGAGTGGCGTTAGTGGTCCGGAAAGGAACGCCTTGTGCGATCCTGCCAGCTATTGACATCCGAGGCTCCGAGACCCTAGCCTTTTCTATCACTCTATCGCCCCATCAATCTTTTAAGGGACTGCTTATATACAGGCCACCTGGTGCACCCGGCACCTTCTTTGAAGATCTGGATTTGGTGCTGATTGAGTTGGCCCTGAAAGCTGAACATTTTATCGTGGCTGGCGATCTCAACTTTCGGTTGGATGATCCATCCGACCCGGCTGCCACTAAACTCTCTGAGGCGCTAACCCCTTTGGGACTTATCCCTTACCTTCGGGAGCCTACGCATGAGAAGGGGCACACCCTTGACCAAGTTTTCTCGTCTGTCCCTCTTGAGGGCATAGAGGTTACTCCTGTCCTTTGGTCAGACCACTTCCTTGCCAAATTTGTGATCAAGGGCATAGGTAAGTCAGTGCCTTCCCCGGCACATCAACAGGGTCGTGTCCACAGGGCATTCCATCGAGTAACCCCAGAGATGCTGGCGCAAGCAGTTGTGGCCCATCCTTGCCTCTTTTCAGGCGATTTAGACAGGGATTTGCAGACCATGCAGGACTGGTTTTTGGACAGGCTAAACGATCTTGCCCCGGAAGTAACATCTCGCCCGACACCGAAACGGGTCTCCGCGCCTTGGTTTACCGCTGCACTGTCGGCTACGCGGCAGCAGTGCAAGGTAGCCGAAAGAGCTTGGCGGGCACAATATGACACTGTTGCCAAGCTGACCTATAAAACGGTGGTCAAGGCTTATCACCGGGACATTCGCCTGGAAAAAAAAGCGTATCTAGCCAGGAGAATTGATGCTGCTTCCAATTCTTGCAAGGAGATATTCTCCATCGTGAGAGAATTTACCTCACCTTGGTCGAACACCTCGGACCAAAAACCATCTGGTACCTGGGCTGCGGATCTTGCTGATTTCTTTACGAGCAAGATCCAACGCATCCAGGAGTCATTCCTAGTACCAATGTCTGTGGGCCAAACTGAATGTGACATCAACACACTGCCACAGGCTGGGCCTAGGGTGACGTTGAGTGTGTTTCCTCCAATCTCTGCTCCGGACTCCCTGGCTTTAATGGGCAAATTAAAATCGGGTTCTCCCCTTGACCCATGCCCGGCTAAATTTCTAGCGAAAGTCGCGGAGGTGATCAACCCGTTGGCTAATCCGCTTTTGAATCTTTCACTGAGGCTAGGTGTGGTCCCGCAAACCTGGAAGCAGGCGATGGTGATACCCTTGCTTAAAAAATCTGGCCTAGACCCGAAGGCCCCAGTTAATTATAGGCCCATCTCCCTGCTGCCGGCCCTCACGAAGATTCTGGAAAAGCACGTTCAAGGCGTGCTTTCCAATTTTCTGGAATCTAATGAGATCTTGCACGCCACCCAATCAGGCTTTCGTCCCCATCTTAGCACGGAGACTGCGCTCCTGGAGGTTTCGGAAACCATTAAAGGGGTTCTGGACTCTGGGGGCAAAGTCATGCTGGTGATGTTAGACCTGTCGGCGGCTTTCGACACCGTTCCCCATGATGGTCTTCTCGCAAGACTCCGCGAGATAGGCATACGGGGGACGGTGTTCGACTGGTTTTCTTCCTTTCTTGCCGGCCGCCGGCAGACGATCTGGGCCCCGCCTGATTCCGCCGTGATGCCGCCTCTGGGAGTTGGGGTCCCTCAGGGCTCTGTTTTGAGCCCGACCCTCTTTAACATCATTATGACCCCGTTGGCGGCACTGGTGGAGTCGCATGGTGCCCAGATCGTATCCTATGCGGATGACACCCAGCTCCTCTTCTCGTGTACGAGAGGAGGCGACTTTGATGGGGAGAGTATTCGGGATTGCCTTGGGGCTGTTTTCCATTGGTTCCATCTAAACAGCCTCAAGTGCAATTCCGACAAGTCCGAAGTACTGTTCTTTGGGTGTGACATCGAACCCGTCTGGCAGACTTGGTGGCCACGGGATATGTTCCCTCCATCCTGTTCCTCTCAGGTTGCAAAGAATCTAGGGGTGAAGCTGGATAATAGGTTAACCTTGAAATCTCAGATCCTAGGGGTGTCGGGCATGTGCTTTGGCATCCTTAGGATGCTGCGGAGGTTTCTTCCTCTGTTATCCGTGGAACATAGGACGCTGACAGTTCAGGCTCTGATTGGGTCCAGGTTGGATTATTCCAACATTCTCTACCTGGGCCTTCCAGAGTACTTGCTGCAGCGCCTTCAAGTGGTGCAGAACGCCGCGGCTAGGGCAATCTTCGGCCTTAGTAGGCGCTCTAGTGCCTCGGGCCTGCTGGTAACGTTACATTGGTTGCCCATCCGCAAGAGGATTGCCTTTAAGGCTCTGACCTTGGTCTATAAAGCTCTTCACAAGGGGGGAGCTAAGTACCTTCAAAAGAGACTGGTCTTTTATCATCCGACCAGATCTCTGAGGTCGGAATCCCTGCACCTTGCTGTCGTCCCTCGGGTAAAGAAAGCGCGCCTTGGTGGGCGCTCTTTTGGATTGCTGGCATCTCAGCTATGGAACTCTTTGCCGCTGGCCCTGCGGGGAGCCACTAGCTTGCTGGTTTTTAGGAAAGGCCTTAAAACGTGGCTTTTTACTCAGTAGCCGTTCTCTCTTGAATTCCTGGCTTACTGCTCTTTTAGTCTTTCTTTTGGTGTTATGTTATTGTGTTGCAGCCTCTTTGCCTTCTCCAATAAAAGCGCCGGGACACTCTTTTTGAGTAGCCGTGCGCTATAAAAATGAACTAATAACATAACATAACATAACATTAACGTTCCAGTAGTAACGCTCATGGATGCCAACAATGTTAAACAACAACACTAGTTGAGGTAATTCGACACCAAATGAAGTTGGTCATCATCTAAATCATTGTCGCAAAGTTTTTCACTATCAATATCAACTAAAAGTGAAGAAGATCGTTGTGCAATGTTGATGTTAACTTCAGAAGAATGTGCGCATTTTGGACTGACAGCATGTGAAAAAGAATTCAAGTCTAAGAAAATCCGACATGAAAAAATCCCAGCCATTCAAACATGGTCCGAATATTACACTAAAAGTAAATGGTTGCTCAATATTATGGACAAAGATCTTCTCTTGTCTTGATTTGAATAGAGGATATCATCAGTTGGAACTCAAAGAGAATTGCAGGTACATTACAATCTTTTCTACACATATTTGTCTTTTCCAATATAAAATACTGAGTGTCGGTGTCTCATCAGCTGCCGAGCTTTTTCAAGATGTCATTTGACGTATCAAACAGCCTGTCATGAATGCTTCCAATTATAGTGATGAGATATTTCTTGACGGTATCACGCAGAGGGAGCACAATAAAGCTATTGCGCAAGTGTGTCATTTACTGATTGATGCAAGTTTAAATTTCAATGCTGAGAAATGCGAGTTCCATTAGACAAAGCTAAAATTCTTTGGCCATATCTTTTCTGATGAGGCTATAACACCTGACCCAGCTAAAGTGCAAGCGTTGTCAGCTGCCAGTTTCTCACAAGATTTTTCCATGATACGTTCATTCTTTGGCATGGCAAGAACTGTTCTAGATCCATACAAGACTCTGCCACCGTAAGTTCTCAGCTGACAGGCTTGTTGGTAAAGAATGTTTTATTTCATTGGTCACATGAATGCGAGCACAGATTCAAGGAATCAAACAAGCTATTGAAAAGGTGACTGAAATGGTATACTTTCCAAAGCTTCATAATGAGGTTGTTGTTGACGATAGCCTATTCAGGTTTGATGCAATCCTTGCACAGCACAGGGGACAAACAAATGCTCAACGACATATTGTGGCATATGCTAGCAGACATTTATCCCAAACTGAGCATGCTTAGTCACAACCTGAGAATTAAAATTTAGCAGTGGTTGGGCTTGTAAACATTACCACATATTTTTTAAGGAAATATTTTCACGCTTGTGCTGGATCATCAATCCTTATTGGCCATCAGTGGCCATCCTAAGGGCAAGATGCCTCCTCGCATTGAATATTGGCAGGCTATGGTTACAAGAGCACAACCACACAATCATGCACCATCCAGGGAAAGTTCAAAACCATGCTGACTACTTCTCATTAGGACCTCTGCAGTGCCCTGGTACCCCTTCCAAGGTTGCTGAAGCCTACATTAATACATCATTGTGAAATCAAGCACACAATCTGCCATTTAATTGGAGCACATTATCACTGCCAAGAATCAAGATAGTGGCATGTTGCCTTCTTAACTTCATTTTGTGCTGAATCTTTTTGTTGGCCTTAGGACTCTAAGCACTTTACCTCTGCTGACCAGTGATAAAGTGCTTGTGCTTCTCCCCAAAAATGGTTACACTGGTGTATACCTGATTGGCATATTTAGTTTACCTATAAGTCCATTGTAACATGGTATATCATATACCCAGGGCCTCTAATCTAAATGCTACTAGTGGGCCTCCAACACTGGCTGTGCCACCCACAAAAGTAGCCTTTCCAACCTGTCTCAGGCCTGCCATTGCAAGACCTGTCTCAGGCCTGCCATTGCAAGGCCTGTGCGTGCAGTTAACTACCACTTCAACTTGCCATTTAAAACAATTGTCAAGCCTTAAACTCTCCTTTATTACACATAGGTCACCCCTAGAGTAGACCTTAGGTAGCCCTAAGGGAAGGGTGCTTTGTGTCTAAAAGGTAGGACACATACTTTAAAGTTTACATGTTCTGGTAATGACAAACAGCTACATTTGTTTTTTACTACTGTGAGGCCTACTCCTCTTATAGACTAGCATTGGGAATTCCTTAATGTACTTTTAAGCTATAATTCCTGATTGTAACGGACTATCTGCATCATGTTTCATATATTTGGAATGGTAATGATAAGCCCTCTTTAGTGGTAAAGTTGGATTTGACATTACTGTTTTAGAAATGCCACTAATAGAAAGTGGATATTTTTTCTGTTTGTACTGCTTGGTGTGCCTTCTAACATTTCCCCAATACACGCCTGGGGTAGGTGACAGCTACACTTTGTGCATTCCATATATACAGCCACAAACACAGGAAGTTTGGCTGTGACAGAGAACTCATCTGCTTACATCTACATTCTGATAGCTCTTCCTGGGCAGGAAGAGGGAGGAGCAGTTGACACTTACACCTGAATAGCCAGTGTTCTGTGTCCCACAAAGTATATTGATTACCTTAGCCTGGCACACAGGACTGGGATTAAAAGAGACGTGCACTTCAAGGGCCTGCTTTTAAGTCACCCCAACTTCAAAGGCACAACTGGGTATAAGTACTGGGGCTCTGACCCTACCAATACAATACACTACACTACTAAACCGTTGGAAAACTCTGCCAGGAGAAAAGATTGCTGTGCTACACGGATTGTCACTCTGCCTCAGAAGGTACTTCTTTCTGCTTAGCCGAGCTGCCTAGCACGCCTGATTATCTCTGACCTGCTTCGGACTAGCACTGGACCCATCTCACTTGAACCCAGAATAACTCGAAGGGCATGCTGACTTGCCCCTTGTTCTGAAATCCCATGCCCATCACATACTTCCTCCCTCTGCATCAGCACATGTACTCTGCCATCTGTGAATCCTGCCTTGCCAAATGGTGCCAATCCTGTCCTGGATCCTTGAAAGGGTATTTCTGCTGTCCAGAGCTATAGAAATTGACACAGGGATGACTTTGCGCCAAATGGAACTGATGCAGTGCCCTTCAATGCCGATGCAGGATCCAATCGACGACATCACCTCGACGGACTGCACGGCTCAACGCTGACGAACAGTGTGGCTTGGCGACAAAGCAGTTCCTGCATCATAAAGAGGTTCATCGACAAAGCCTTCATCGACTGCGTAGATTGGCTCTCATGCTACGCCTCCATCCACAGGATTGAAATGTAGCCTCCCTGTCTCCTCGAATCGAGTCTTTGACGTTGACGCTTTCTCCATCCAAGGTACCTTGTCAGCGGGACCTGCCTGAGTCCTGTAGCTGGTCTGCCCTCCATCATGGTCGGCATGAACTTCAGATTTGCCCCAGTCTAGCGTGACCTCAAGTAGCCCCTTAGCTCTATTGGCTTCTAAGCACTAATTTTGTTTTGTCTTTAGAAATTAATAACTCTGTTTCTACATATTGAATTTTTGATCTTATCATAAAAATCATCTCTGTTTTTCTAAAGCTCTATGTAGTATTTTTGTGGTGTTTTCATTGTGTTACTCTGTGTGTATGTGTTGCACAAATAATTTACACAATGCCTCTTTAGATAAGCCTGACTGCTCTGTGCTTAGCTACCAGAGGTTTAGCAGAAGTTATCTTTTAGGGTGTATCTAGCTTAACCTGACTAGGTTGTGGCCCCAACTTGGACAGGGTGCATACCTCGGCCAACTAGATACCCAATTCCTAACACATGTTAAAACTGAAATATATTATTACATATCAGTCTTGGAACCAGCAGCCTCAACCTCTTAACAGTGACAATGAATACCTGAAGTTTAAAACTGTCCAAGAAGAACTGTCCATTACTCAAAAGGCATTACCCTGAGAGGTTTGAGAATTGTTATTACAGATAGTCTGCGAACACAGATAATTGAAGTGGTCCATTAAGGACAAAACTGGCTCTCCGAGACCGAGTCTCGTTTCCTCATCCCGATGAGAGAGTTGAGAGAGTTTAAAGAACAGATTTTTCATTGCATTTGAGTGCACCTTTCCTATTTCTTTTTGGATACCTTAAGTCCTTCCCAGCCTTTTGTAAGGGGTGGCCAAATAATAGGTGATCCATGGGGAACATGTGAGGGGTAGGTCCAGGATTTACATGAATATACGCGGACTTGGTATTCTATGTCAAGTATTCCATACTAGGAATTTGTGTTTACCCCAACGTGGTCTCTGTGCCAAGGGATTTAGAGGAAGCTTACACAGCTGTTTTGAAGAACTTTGCTGAGGTGCTCTATCTATTGCCCTTGGGGAAGGAGGAAATGAGCTGGTTTCCC
Source organism: Lissotriton helveticus (assembly GCF_964261635.1). Classification (NCBI taxonomy): domain Eukaryota; kingdom Metazoa; phylum Chordata; class Amphibia; order Caudata; family Salamandridae; genus Lissotriton; species Lissotriton helveticus. The sequence goes on from NC_136063.1 coordinate 1,551,207,785, forward strand.
TAGAACATCTCTCAGAAGGATTTCAGGAGTTCCTGACAAGGATGCCTCTGTATTGGTTGTCAGGTTAGTATAAGAGTTGGTCTTGCTCCTCGGTAGTGGAGCTGAATGATTACATAAATTGGCAAGGTCTTTGTTTTGAATACGATGCTGGAGTACGCAGTTAAATGAAGTACTGCCGATGAGTAGGTAATAAGTCTACCCAATTAACTCCTTGTGATGGTTTCAATTTTTTTATCTTGATTGTCCTGTAAATAAGTTGTGGTAAAGTTGTTCTCTGATAAGTGTTAAAAAAATGTGTGCATAAGATTTTTGGAAAATTGTACAAAATAATTTGTGTTAATAAAAACAGACTATGTGCTCAGAACCACAGTCAGTCTGCACATCTGATTGGTAAATCCTGAGCAACCAGGCCTCCTATTTGCACACATATGGATGGCACGTCAGTTACATATTAGTGATATTGGGGAGTGTGTCAGAATGTGCTTGGTGGTGTTCTTCCCTGCTTGTGCCCAAGATAGAGTGCAACCCAGTACTAATAAATAATCAAGGGAGCTATATGTATTGACTGATAATTGGCTATATCAAAGCATATACAGTGGTGCACAAAGGTGCACAATGCATGCTTTATGCAATATGGAAACATTGTAAATTGCAATGAACAACAGCATGTGTGATTACCCGATGTGCCTGTACTAGACAAACATTTTCTCACACTTTTACTTAAAATTGTCCTGTCAATTTAAATATCTACAGTAGATGGGATCACTATATGGTCTGCAAGTCAGTCTCTGATAGGTGTCTTTTGGATTGCTCCATTTGGGCTGGGCAACATAGCTGCCCTTTAAAAATAAGTGTAAAATAAAGCCATTATGGGTAAAAGGAACAACATAGCTGGGATCTTTGCCAAGCTTTTACTATTTGTCTGGTGCTGAGTGTAGCCTCAGCCAGGATGCAGGCCCAGCTGCTGATGCATATCCTGCCTTTTCTTGCAACAGTTTACATTTCTGAAAAAATACCAATGAACTAGGGTAGAGGACCCACATAATTATTAAGAATCCAATTAACCCACTCAGGATTAGCAACTATACTGGGATATGCAAACCTACACATTTAAGAGAAAAAGGCAACTCCAGGCACTATATTGATTCTTACTAATGGAAGAAATGTGATTGCTAAATTATATCTACCTTTATTTAAAAGAACCCCCTAGCCATACAAGTGAGAGGATTGGAGGGGCATTAATCTGCGATCTTGGGGTTGGCACAGTAAGCAGAGCTAGAAGCTAGGAAAGGGAAGGGATCACCACTTTAGAACTGGCCACAGGTGGTGACATTCCCAGTGGAACCTTTGACTGGTGCCTCACATGATATGGAGTGGGTCACATGTTATCTTAGGTGCAAGTGTTATAATATCAGGCAAAATGTAAATGTGAGTCAACCTTATGAAATCAATTCTGCCAGTCGTAATAAAAAAATCACAATCTCCCCCAGAGATTGAAATGTCAGTGGCAATTACTGAGCATACTATGTTCAATGTTCAGTTCTATGTGCAGTATTTCTGGTAGAGATGACTGAGCTCCTAAAAAGATAAACACGCAAAAGAAAGAATAGTGTATTGATCTGTCCGTTTATGGGCATTAGGGACTGTACTACGTTAGGGTGAAAGGAAAGAAGTTCTTACTCTGTAAGCGAAAGAAAAGCTATCATTGGCAAAAACAATCAGTCTCACTTTCCCAATGCTTACTGTTTGGAGCTATTGGCTTTGCTAAAGCTGGTCGACTTGAAACTGCATTAAAACACATCCAATAGTTGTGCCCGGTCATCTTGAAAGTGCATGACACTGGTCTTGAGTTCTTCTTTTTAGGTCTTGAGAGGGGGCGTGAAAAAAAGCCTATGCTAACCCAATGTCTGAAAAAGAAAATTCTAACCTTTCAAAACAGTGTTTGAGAAACAAGCTTTTGAAAGAAGATAGGTTTACTACATGCTTGTGATTTTGCATTGAATATCACTAAAATGTAAGCAATTATGTATGAACACCTTCTCTTTTTTTAATATTGCCTACTTGTCTGACTCTTTTTAGAGAGGGGCAAATGTTTTCGTTATGATGCAATGTTTTCAAGCCTGATGGTTAATTATGTGGCATTTGTTAGTGGCAGACATGTCTTGGTTATATAGGAACAATTAAGAAAATAAAGCCTTCTCCGTGCCCTCAGAGGCTCGCTGGTTTGGCGCACACTGGCAGAGAAAATGAAAAATGTTCCACACGCATGGCAAAATCTCACTGTACATGGGGGAGGGGTGGATATTTTTTGTTCATGAAACAAGTTCACAGTTTGGAGTTTCTTTCATGAAAATAAAAAAATAAAAAGTTTATTAAGCGGATGATTTAAAGATGGAGTCCATTAGGCAATCCGTGGCCCATACGCCCTGAGAAAGCTCCCTGCACACAATGAGGTGACACTATTGTTTTTGTTTTCATGAAAGAAACTCACACTTTGGAGTTTAGTTCATTGAAATTAAAGGGGCTATCAAGCGGGATTTAAAATTAGAGTCCACTAGGCAAACTTCACTGAGGTGGCGGATTCCTTTACAATAGCAGTTTACTGCCAAGCAGCTGTGGATCCCTGAAGGAGGAGGATGGTCTGCCTCCATAATGGCAGAGACCATGGCCTCCGCCCTACTTGCAGACCGTCAGCCACGATTAAATGACCCTTAAAGACTGCAGAAGTACAAACTAACATTTGAAAAACAACCTACATTAAGATCCCTAATGAGCAATATATCAGCCCAACCAACACATTAAGAGAAAATATATTTTCTACATTGTAGCCGTATTGGACAAACTGGGGAGGACTTCAAGAAAGAAAAAGCAATGAATGTAATGAAAACAGTTGAAAAACTTTCTTACAGAGTACTTGTCTGCAATATGCTTAAGTTGAAAGGTGCAGATAGCTCTTACAGTCCATTTGCTTTATTTGGACTGATTCCAAGACAGGTGCTTGCATGCCTTAGTTCTATCTGCCTTACTATTGTTGGCTAGGTTTTTAAACACCAGAATTTACCAGGTGGGTAAAAACTTGACCCGCTTTTTTCTCGCAGGAAAAATCAGCTTCAAAATTCACAGTAAACTTTGGCTGCAGCAGTAGCCAAGTCTCATGCTGCTTTTTTTCAGCAGGAGGATGCATGCAAAGCTTCACCCAGATAAAAAAAAAAAGTGCCTTTCATTCCTGTTAGAAACTGTGGTCCTGGTTGACTCGGGTGTGAGTTCTGGTCAAGCAGTAACAACAGTCCTAGTCAGGGTAAGGCACCAGCAATCCCTTAATAAACCTGTGTTCACCTTCTGATAACTTGCAACAGAGCAATCAGGCTTAACTTTAAGGCAATATGTACAGTAATTGTGAAACACTGCAGTGAAAACAGAGAAAACTGCACTCAAAAAGAACCAACAGTAGGTTAGAAAATAGAGCTTAATTAAATTGACAAAACAAGATCAAACTGATGAAAATCCAATCAGTAGAACCGGAGTGAGGAATAAACATCATTATAGTGTTTAGAAGCAAAAATCACCAACTGGGGATATCTGGTCACGCTAAACTGGGTCAAATCAAAAAGTTCAAGCTGCAGATGCAGTGCTGGTCAGATACAGTCCCAGTGATCCAGCAGTTCACCAACAACAGATACTCCACTATCATATACTCAGCTGGGCCCATAAACTCACAAGTGGTTGAAACCACTGGTGTTGGTTTAAGTTTTATCAAACTTTCACAAAACTGTTTAGGATTAGTTTATTTAGTACCTCTGCTCATTTTCTTAACTAACCCTTCACAGATCAAAAAGTTCTTTCCTCTGGTCGATTGACCATTAGTTGAACTAGTTGATGGTGATAATTAACATAAGCTAACTTTTCTATACTTTAAGTAAAATCATGACAGACTCAAGACGTTTTCAAATCTTTATCTAAAATTATGATGCATGTGAGCAGTCTCAATACACTGCAGTCACCATCATGCATAGGAGAGAAATATGAAATTAATAAACACAATACATTTATCTCTGACTTGTGCAATCAACTAATGTTGGAAAGGGAGAGGACAGAGAGAAAAGATCAGAACATTTGTAAATAACAGAAAATAGTGTTTACTAAGGATGATGTGGAAGACCAACCCCCTGGCCAAAGGGATGGTAAGGGTCCCCCGGGATACGTCAGGAGACAAAGACTTCAAGACAGGAATCAGGACAGGATAGATGACCTCTCTAGAATACTAATGGTTGTGTCGCTCCCCTCTCTGACACTCTCTTCCTCCTCGAGATTCTTCTGCGATCTTCTGTTCTAACCCAATTAAATAAGGATAGAAAATTCTGCTTCAGGTTCTGCATTCGACTCCTCATCAGCATCTCACAGCATCTCTCCCAGCATCAGCATTCTCAAATTTGGATTCAGCAATTCTTCATCTCCGCTCTGTTCTTCTGCACCCTCTGTTCTGACTAAATAACTAAAACTATCTTAATTATACCTTTCGTTTAGAATATTCCACCCATTAAAGTTTCAATATCGTAAAAATACGAAATCTGATTGGTCAGGCAAGGGGGAAGCTCCATCACACCATGCTTACATGTCATCAAAATCAGTTCAACTATTGTTCGCAAACCCATCTCCTTAACTTTTCTTCATATATGTAATTCTCATAAGTCTTTTAGTTCACTTTGAAACAATTTAATAACATTCTGAATAAGAGTCTTCTTTGTTGAACTCTTTACCATCCGTTCCCATGCTGTAACACTCTATCTTGGCTCCCTTTATAACACAGATATTGCATTCATAGCTTCACTCAGTAGGCATGCGTTGACTTCGCATCACTCAGCTTAATCCAGTTATACGAGAGAGGCCCAAATACACACTAGTGATAAAGTCAGAAAGACAAATATTAATTTCATAAATAAAGTGGTTGCACTGTATACCACCCACCTCTACTCTAATCCCTTTTACTTATTAGTACTTTTCCTGCATTAGCATGAGTAAAATAGCTTGTTCTCGATTCAAGTAAGACGATGCCATGCACGTGAGTCTCCAAGACTCCAAATGTAGTGTCTTCTGCTCATCCGCCAGAATTTTCCTCCAAGCATTAATATGTGATACTACGTAGAAGCAGTTGACGCATGCGCACAACAGTTCCCCGTTTAAAGCGGTGTTAGTCCGTCTTCATTGTTATCCACATTAATACACACATAAGCAAGCTTCACTAACCCGCGTGTTCATGTGGTGCGTATTAGTTATTCACGAAACATGATGAATAATTTTGTTAGTGGGTTAACGTGTGGATTGCATCCAAGCAAGTCTCTTTTCCACGAAACCTTGCTCCATCACCAGATTAGCCCTATTGATGTTTTACTTTCTCAAGCTTTGTTTGCATTGAAGAAGGTTGCCTGAAGCAAGGAGAGCATCGCTGGTATTAGACGCTGCTTGCTGGTCAAAGAAACAAACTTGTGGCAGCTCACACTGATTCACTGTGTGAGCGATGTGCTTTTGGAGCAAACAGGCTTGTTTACATTTGCAAAGATCCCAATAGCTCACCTTTAGGAGCTGCAGAGCCACACCAAAGTCCCAGGGACCTGAGAGGCTCTTCTTGGGGATCAGGAACTCATTGAATATGGGCACAGGAGCTGTGGGGAGCCTGTTATGACCCTGAGGCTCAGATCAGGAGGCCAGTAGACTAACTCTTTGAGTCCCTCTAGGGTTCCGGGTTCAAGATGGGTTCCAGGTCCAGTTCTTCTTTTCCAGGGAAGAGGGCAGAAAGCAAAAGGTAGGCACAGCAAGGCAGCAGCTCCTACAGAGTGGTAGTCCAACAAAGTAGCAGTCCTTTCAGCAGCACAGCAGTCCTCCTTCCTGGCAGAGTATCCAGGGGTCCAGAGGTGTACTGAAGTGTTGGTATCTGAGTTCCAGTTCCTATACCCAGTGGTACCTTTGAAGTGGGGAGACTTCAAAGAGATGCCTTTGAAGTGCACATATGTCCTCCCTTCCTGCCCTGGCTCCAGGTTTGCTACAGTGGATTATGCAGCCCTTTGTGTGGGGATAGGACACAGCCTATTCAGGTGTAAGTGAGGCTGGGTCCAACTCCTCCTTCCAATCCCATAAGGATGGCCCATCAAGTCAAACCTAAGCTCCCATTGTGAGTGGCTGCCTAGGAGGATTACTCAAAGCCCAACTGTCAGCCAACCCAAACATGAGATCAGAGACTGGTAGCAGGCATCAAATGGCTAAAGCAAGCAAATACAAACTTTCTAAAAGTGGCATTTTCAGGATTGCAATTTAAAATCCAACTGCACCACAAGCTGTGATTATAAATTGTGATTCCAAAGACATCAGACGCGGGGGTCATATTTCATCCCAATTGGAAGTTACACTTAGAAAATGTAATAAGGTAATCCCAATGTCTTCCTATAGGAGGAGAGACATTGGAGTAGGGAAACACAAGTTTAAGAAATTTTCACTACCAGGACATGTAAAAATGCATGCCCTGCTTTTTAAATATATTGCACCCTACCCTCTGGGCTGTTCAGGTCAGTTCACCCTAGGGGCTCCTAACATGTTTTAAAAAATAAGGTTTTGGGCCTGGCAATAGGTTTAAATTGCCTGGTAGTCACGGCATTTAAAACTGAACACAGGCTCTGAAATAGCAGGCCTGAGACATGTTTACAGGGCCACAATATCAATCGCAGTATTCAGCCATTGAGTGAGTTTCTCGTACTCCTGATCTGGGTCACTGACCTGAGACCCTGAGTGGGCTGTCTCACACAGTGTGGTCATTAGGCTGGTGTCCTCTATTTTACACCAGTTTCGTACTGTTCTCCACACAGGGGGTAGGTAAGCTGGTTTACTATGTACCAAAGTTTCAAAATGAATCTGATAATGGTCTGACCAGCTACAAGGTCTACACTCTGTCAGTGACGCAGTTGAGGACGTAGTCCAGATGACGTCTAAAGTATGGCCCTTCTCATGGGTAGGGATCTCCACAATTTGATTCAGCCCCAACATGGTCATGGCCTCTTCAAACCCCCTGGCTACATAATCTCTAGGCGTCAGATCCCAGTGTTAGTTAAAATCCCCTACCACAAGGATCTGTAAGTGGGTAGCACAGTCAGTGCTGTAAGCCTACTAGTAGCATTTAAGTTACAGGCCCTGGGCACATGAGTTGCACTTTACTAGGGTCTTATAAGTAAACTAAATATGCCAACTGGGTATGAGCCAATTCTACTATGTTTTAAGGAAAGAACATAAGTAAGTTAAACAGATCATCCCTCCCTATCATAGACTTACTTGTCCCCCCTAGCCACAAGATAATTCGACTAGATAGACCAAAGAAATCTGGTGGGGGAAAAGCCTACATCTACCCCAACGCCCTCTCAGTATCTCAGGCAGAATCAATTGACTTACCTGCATGTTAATATCTATGTATCAACATCACTAGCAATAATAAGCATAGTTGTAAACTACACGCCTTCTACCACCCACCTAGTGATAATCTGCTTTCCATCGAACAAACCATGGAGGTCATCACAACTAACGATAGCTCTCAAGTAACCCAGATTTTCCTCAGAGAGTTTAACCTTCACTGGAATTACCCGAAATACCAGGCAGTAAATAGCCTGAAATATTTTATAGAAGACCATGAGTTGACCCAATTCTGTGATAGTCCGAATCATAACAAGGGCGAGACTTTGGATCTTATCATCGCTAGTCCATTAGCCCCTGTGATTGGACTGACCATTACAGCATCACCTTTCTTATCAAAATAAGGGTGACTCAGAAGAGAGCACAACAGAAAAAAACACCACAATGGAAAAACAATCTCTGGGATATAAACTCCAATGATTTTTTCGACCACTGTAACAACACCTTGACTCTTCAGACCAACATGGATGATGTTCATGACCCTGCAGAATTCTACAATACATCCATATTGGAAGTCCTTAAGTAGTTTGCCCCCCCTTCAACAAAAGAATTGATCAACTAAAGTCTCCAAACCCTGGTTCAATGACAACTTGAACTCTGAAAGGCTGAATCTCAGATCATCAGAGAGAGCTTGTAGGTCTTCTCCCTCCCTGGAGCTCCTAAAATGCTTAAGATCAGCAAGGAATGCATACAATAGAGGGATAAGAAACGTGAAAGCTAATTTTTTTACAGCTCAGCTTGACCAAGCGAGAAATCAACCCAAAAAACTGTTCTAAATCATCATGCAACAATCACACAATGTTTCAAACCCTATTGACAATGGAGCCATCACTCTCCCAAACTGCGACGAGTTGGCCTCCTTTTTCCTGGATAAAACATCAAATAGCAAGATGGAACTTCAATCACCATAGGAACTACTCCCAGTGGCATCAGTCATTTTTTCACACAACCCCCAGCCTGGTGAATGGAACGATCCATCCAGGCACGTACTCAAAAATGAAGCCTCCTGCCACCTTTCACATCAATCAGTGATAATGAAATCTGCAACATCCTATCATCCTTAAACCCATCCAATCACTTTATTGATGTGCTAACTCCGACTATCTTCAAAGAGATCAAAGCCATTATTCTCCCCTTATGGTTTAATATTGTAAATGCCTCGCTACATTTAAAGCACCATCCCTGACTGTCTAAAAGCAGGACAGGTAATCCCCACTTTCAAAAAAACCTAATGGAGACTGCTCAGATCTCAACAACTACCGACCTATCTCAAACATCCTCACTCTGGCCAAACTACTGGAAAAATGTGTCCAGATCCAACTGTGTAACCACATAGACAATTTCCAACTCCTTGACCAACACCAATCAGGCTTCCGGCATGGTCACAGCACTGAATCATCACTCATGCATGTGGTGGATGACATTAAAAATGCTGGATCTAAACGAATCGTGCTTGCTAATACTACTTGAATGATCTTCTGCCTGGTTAAACATGATAGTCTACTGACCCTACTTGAATGAAGAATGGGCTTATCTGGGGTCGTATTGCAATAGTTTACTTAATTTCTCCATGACAGATCACAAAGAGTCAAGATGAACCAATCCCTTTCTAAGTCTTCCATGGTCACTCTGGATGTTCCACAAGGATCCGCCCTCTCATCTATTCTTTTCAATTTATTCATGGGACCACTCGCAGACTTCTTAAAATCTGCCAACATTCATTATCACATTTATGCAGATAACACACAAATATGTCAAAATCTCATCCCCAGATGACATCATATCCCTCAACTCTATTCTACAAAACATGCATCCATGGCTCACTGACAATCACCTCAAACTCAACGCTGCCAAAACAGAATTCCTACTCATATCACCTCCAAAAAATATTCAGAAAATCGATCTCTGGATGAAACATTTTACAGCACTAAACTGCTCTCCTCACATCATTGTCTGTTAGATCCTTGGGAATTACATTAGACAAACATGTGAATATGTAGGACCACATCAGCACAGTAACCAAAGTAGGGAATTATCAGATGACCATTCTATGGAAACGAAAACCTTACCTCCTTCAGGAAAACTTTAAGAATGCAGTTCAAGCTCTTGTGTTACCTAAACTGGACTACGTTAGTGCCACACTATGCGGTCTTCCTAGACAGAAATTGGCCCCTGGATACGCCTCCCTTAATCTGTCTGCCAGACTTGTCTATGGAACAAAAAGAAACAAGCACATTTCCCCGGATCTAAAATCCCTAAACTGGCTACCTTATGAGGCAAGAATCGAACTAAAGATAGCATGCATGATGCATAAAGCCCTTGTTAGAAATGGGGATCGCTAGTTGGCAGAGGTAGGTACCTTTGTCCAAATAGGGACCCTTGCTTCTAGTCAGGGTAAGGGGAATATACACCTAAAATAACCCTTTCTCACCCTCCCTCTGTAGCTTTTCGCGAGCAGACAGGCTGATCTCAGAGGCAGTGTGTAAAGCATTTGTGAACACATACAGTATTACAATGAAACACTGCATATTGACAGCACACCAGTTTAGAAAAATAAGTAATCATAATCTAAACCAAAACAAGAGCAAACAACAAAAACCCACAATACAGTAATACAAATATGACCTTCAGATGGTAGAAATAGTTCAGTTCAAAGCAAATTGCAGAAGCAACACTTTTCACACAAAGTATCTTCGATGCGTCATGCAAAAAAACAAAATGGGCTGCAGGAAAGGCGATGCGCGGGTTCCTTGATCCGGGGAACTTGATGTGTCAGGTCCATACTGCTGGCAAGGGGAGGTGATGTGTAAGTTCCTTACTGAAGAGGAGGTGATTCATTGCTTTCTTACTGCGTGAGGAGGTGATGCATCGGTTTCTTACTGCGGCCCCCAACAATGCGGCAAACTTGGCACCGCGATGCGATGATCTGGAAAGATGCATGGATTCTTGCAGCCGCACAGCAGGCTAAGCATCGAAATCGGTGCGGTGATCTCGGACTTCTGAGATTGGTGCACTCGGTATGGCATGCTGCGATTTCTCGAGCTGCGGCAGGCGCTGCAACGGTTTCTTCGGCGATGAGTCAGATACAAGTACGGATGCATCAAGCTTCTCAGTGTTACTTTGATTTTTCCAGCTCCCAGCGGATAACATTCTCTAGAGATTCAAAACAACAGCAGGCACCTTTTAGCAGGTCAAAACTCACAGCAGTTGGAGCTGGTGGGGAAGCCTTTGTGTCCCTGAGACTTCGGAACCAGAGGCCTGCTCAGTTTCAAGCCCTTGGAGATCTTCCTCAAGGAGGGGACACAGCAAACAGCAAAGTCCTTTCTCCTTTCGTTGGCAAGTAGCCACTGCAGGCCAACCCCAGACAGCAAACAGCATAGGGGCAGTATTCCTCCTCAGCTTCTCCAGCTCTTCTCCTTGGTAAAGGTTCCTCTTGATTACAGAAATGATATAAAGTTCTTGGGTCTGGGACCCAATATTTATACTACAAATCCCTTTGTTCTCTGGTGGCAGAGAGGCCCTGTGCTTGGTCAAAACCAGTTCAGTCCTCTCTGGTGCAGCTTACTGGCAGGAGGTGGAGACAGCATTGTGGAAGCAGACCAGGCCCATTCAGGTGAAGGGAAATCTCCTGCCCTACTCTAAATGCAGCCCAGTTCTATTCAGCCCAGCCCTGACTCGCCAGACTCTCTGGAGCCACTGCTCCTCACCAGCCCCTGTCATCCAAAGCCAGACAGGCAAGACACAAACATAACATAGGAACACTGGATGGCTAAGCAAGAAAAAACATTATTTCTAAAAGGGATATTTTCAAACACAGAATGTAAAAATTACCCTCACTTAAAGATGTATTTTAACATTCTGAGTTCAAGCTTATCAAACATTATTTTCCTACCAGGTGGTATTTATATTTGTAGGATGTTATAAGCAAACTCCCCATTCTATCCTATGGGAACAGGTAGCCTTGCAATAGTGAAAAATGGAATTGGCAGTAGTTCACTATCAGGACATGCCACACACACCACGGCATGTCCTACCTTTCACATACACTGCACCTTGCCCACAGAGGTACCTTGGGCTTACCTTAGGGGTGACTAAAATGTAAGAAAAGAGAAGGGAAGGGCCTGGCAAGAGGGTGCACTTGCCAGGTCAACATGGAAGTACCAGACTGCACACAGGCTCTGCAATGGCAGGCCAGAGTTTCATTTATAGGTTGCTTATGTGGGTGGCACAATCAGTGCACAATCAGTGCTGCAGCCCACTAGCAACATTTGATTTACAGGCACTGGGCACACACATTTCACTGTACTAGGGATTGACTAGTAAATCAAATCAGACAATCACGAAAACACTAAACTATAACAACAATTTACAAAGGGAGCATTTGCACTTTGGCACTGAACAGCAGTGGCAAAGTGCCCATAGCATGTAGACCAGCAAAACGAAGTCCAACACAAATCAATAACAAAGGAGGCAAAGGCAAAAATGCAGGCGACATGCTAGGTCTAAAAGCCCAACATTTCAATACCCCCAGACATTTAGTTCAAAAAGTGGAAATATCAAGTGGTTGCAGACCATCGCGAACCGCAAATGCCCTGCTACTGAAACCACAACATTTTGATGAAAAGAAAACAGGATACTGAGCTTTCTCGGGTGCCGCTCCTAAGATACGGAACTCTCTGCCACGGGAAATTCGCCTAATCGCATCTACCACTTCCTTCAAAAAAGAAACAAAATCTTTTCTGATAAACAAGTTTTTAGCCTAAACTATCACTTCTGTGTTTTATCGATTGTAACCATACCTGTGTCTCTTGTTATGAGGCTAGACCTTTTTTTCGTTGACTACCTCTGATGACAAGTGTAGTAATTTGTGTATTCTCAAGGCACTTTACTTCATAATAAATGTGAACTTGTAAGTTATTCCAATTATACCCTGCCCTCCATTACTGTAAAGCGCTCTAATAACCACTAGGGTCATGTTCGCACTATACAAAACTTTATAAATAAAATAAAATAAATTAATTTAGCACTAGTAAGCAGTCCTAAATGTAAGAAATAGGAATTCAGCAAAACGTGCAGAGAAAGACAAACTTTTGGGGTCGACCATGTTGAAAGGCCAATTTCTAACAATTCTCTATTCCTTTCTTCTTTATTCCCCCACTTTTCGACACCCACATACATTAAGACCTGCTTCAGGGCAAGTGGTAAATATATACGGCAAAACCGCATGTAACTGGGGAATCAGTGTGGTTTTACGACTGGGAAAATAGGCTGCACAAGTTAATTCTCCATTGATTTTGAATATTCTTGTTATTGTATGGTGATTTTACTGCATTGAAACGATAAAATCGCATGCAATTTTACTATGCAGTAAAATAGCCCTAGGGCCTTGCAACTCGAGATTTTGGGCAATGCTTTACTTTAAAAACAAATACACAAAATTACAGATTCTATAAGTTATACACATGAAACAAAATGCTAATGATGTTTGCAAAAGGTTTGTCTTCAATGGCTCAGGTAATATCAAGTGTTAGCTTGACTCACAGAAAGAAATATCCGACTCTATCTAGCACAGAAACATTTTGCTGCTGTGTTATCTATCCTAACGTCTGATATTTCAAGATGAAAGGCCAAACAGGATGCCTGATATCTACCTTAGATATTTCTGAATGAAATACCCTTTGTTCTTAACTATTCCCTTGTTTTGATGTTTGTTAACTGCAACTAAGACACCAGAGGACGGCAGGCCGTTTGCTTTTAGACATCATAAAGATAAAAAAAATGACCGCAAAGTACACTCACTTCACATTAAAATGGTCCATTGTGTCAATATTTCATCATTTTCATTGCAGGCGGAAGAAGAGAGAGATGATATGGAGAGAGTGAAGTTAGATAATAAAAGAATTCTCTTCAATCTGCTGCCTGCCCACGTTGCACAGCACTTTCTAATGTCTAACCCAAGAAACATGGTAAGAGAGAGTGTTTTGTATGGTGTTCAGTGTAAAAATGAAAACGCAACAGAACTCAAGGTTATAAAATATGTGCAACCGAGACAATCTATATAAATGTTAATCAAAAGAAAACTTCGAAATCTGAGACTCTACGAAAAAGAGACAAACCAGCAAAACAACATGTCAGGTACAACCTCAGAAGCAAAATCAATTTTGAATTGTCACAAAAAGTGTGTCTTTTCTACACTCCAATTTCCACTTGCATACTATTAAATGTAATTGCTAACGCCTAAACTATATTTCAAAGTAAAATGGTCTATAAAGTATACCTCGATGTTAATATATATATAGACCGAAAACTAGTTTTCAAACAACTTAAAAAAAGATCTACATATCTGTGCAACATGGTGTAGTGTCCTAGCTGACACTGTTAAGGGTTAACACTGTAAGCCTACACTAAACACCCACCCACCACTGATGTCACGAGGCACGTGACATCAGTCAATAAAAGGAGCCGAGCGCACGTGCTCGTAGCTCACTAACCCACGTACCACTGGTGTCTGTGTCACCCTTATTGTTAGTATGTGGGCCTAGGGCCCACGACCACTACACATGGCAAGGACGATGGCAGGTTCTTCCCTTCTTGCCTCCTTATCTCACTTTGGATCTCACACTTTGCCTAACGCGATATATTTTTTTCAAATGCAGTTATTCTTCAAGTCATGCATAATCTCTGACTGTTATAAAACACAAAGGCTCATGTATACCCGTACACTAACATTTGTTATTATACTGAAGCACATTAACACTGGCAAATGTGTTTAATGCCGTTAATGGTGGACTAGCACCTGCTTCCTGGGATAATTCTACTATTGTTCCAATTTTTAAAAAGGGCTCGCGGGACGACCCAGCCTGTTATAGACCTATATCACTTCTTGACTCCTCAGTGAAAATCTTGGGTAGAGTTCTTTTAGCAAGGTTGAAGGAAAATGTAGAGCAGTGTGGCGGGTTGGCCGAAATCCAATATGGTTTTAGGGAAAGAAAGGGCACTATTGAACAGTGCGTCAACTTACATTTGCTCATTTCTAAATATACTGTAGCCAAGGAGGGGTCCGTATATCTTGCGTTTATGGACCTCTCCTCGGCTTTTGATCTTGTCAATAGGTCGAAGTTGTGGGCTGTTTTGCTGGAGCTGGGTATTGATGAGGCCCTGGTCTCTTTTATAGCTGCCCTGCATCAAGAACTCTCCTCTAATGTACGCATGACAAATGAGGGAAGGTGTACCACTTCATTTAGGTCACTGAGGGGGGTGCGGCAGGGTTGCATCCTAGCCCCTCTGCTCTTCACCATCTATATTAATGGTCTGGGTGCACACCTGTGTGGGATGGAGGCCGATGTCCCGCGTGTGGGGGCAATTAAGATCCCGGCGCTCCTATACGCGGATGACGCCGTGCTGATTGCCCGCACGGGTGTTGGCCTCCAGTGCCTTTTGAATGCATTTGGCTCGTTTATGGAGAAATTAGATCTTAAAATAAATGTGGCCAAGTCACATACAATGGTGGTGGGCCTAGAGTGTCGCAAGAAGAAAAGCAAAACATTTACATGCAGGGGGGACACTGTCTCGAGGGTATCTACATTTCCCTATTTGGGTGTTTTGTTTGACCAGAAATGGTCCTGGGGGCCGCAGGTAAGAGCTAAGAGGTTGGCTGTTATCAGATCATCTTCTGCGCTCCTGGGATTTGCTGGTAGGCTGGGGGCTAGGCCTATGGAAGCTATATTACAAATTTATAATAGCAAATCCGTAGCCATCGCTTTATATGGTTCCGCATTGTGGGGCTATGTAAATCTGGAACCAATCCAAAAAGCGGAAAATAGATTTATTAGATCCCTACTTTCTGTCCCCCAGTCGACCCCGACGTATTCAATTCACAAAGAAGTGGGCCTACAATTTCTTTCCGACAAGTTGAGCATGGCCCCTTTGATTCTCTGGTTGAAAATGTGGATGAATGAAGATCTCCCACTGAATCATAAGATTATGTCAGATGTGCTATCCTTGGATAGATCTAAGAAGATTCCTTGGGTGGCTTATTTGAGCAAGGCTTTTTCGGACATTGGGCGGCCAGATCTTTTTTCCTCTCCCGAGAATATTAGGTTTCAAGATATTGATTTTGTTAAAAAGTCATTCCTCGAAAGGAAAGAAGCATGTCGCGAAGAATGTGAACTGATAAAACCGGCAGTAAGGGCCCACAGCTTATTGGTTAATTCACCATCACTTGCTCCATACCTTGGCTTTGTCACAATTCCCTTCCACAGGTTTCTTTTAATTAAATTTAGGCTTAATCTGTTACATTTTTATTTGGGTTCTTTTAAAAATTGGCAGAAACCAGAATTGGCTCCTCCCTGTAGTTGTGATCAGTTTTCAGTGCAGGACACGATGCATTTTATTATGTTTTGCGGGTTGTTTTCAGAACCACGAAAAAAATATTTGTTGCCCATACTTAAAAAGGCTGGCTTCACTCAAGTGAGACCAGCCATGCTCTATTTACAACTATTACCCAACCCGTATGTTACTTTTTGCATCGCCAGTTTTTTGGTAGCTGCTTCAAGGGCGAAAGTCGCCTGTCAGGATTAGTTTTATAGAAAAGTCTGTTTTATTTTTTATTTCTATGTATAAATGATATGTTTTTAGTGTAGATCAAACTGCTTTTTATGTAATGTTCGCTTTCTTTTTATTATGTAACTAGGACAGTCTTATACGAATTGTATTGTATCTTTCTTTTTTCCTCTTTTCACTTTGTATGGCTTTTGAGTAAGCCGAATAAAGTTATTTTGACTGACTGACACTGGTGTCTGTGTCACCCTTATTGTTAGCATGTGGGCCTAGGGCCCACGACCACTACAATGGCGACGAAGGAGTGTTTTCGAACTCCACGCGACGCAGCCACTGCGAAAGGGGAGGAAATGCTGCCCGTGTGAAGGGCACCCCCTGGTGAGGCGGCGTGGGGCGACTGCTGTGCCCCGGGCCGAGTCACCGATGAAAAGCGAACCGGACAGAGCCCACCTGCACCGGCCGCGACTGTGCCCCCTGCGAGGAGTGCTGACCGGGCGGAGCCCCCTCGCCACGGCCGCAGGAGAAGACAGGCCCGTAGGCCGGAGGTGAGCCCGGGGACTGTGAATGCCCCTGGGGGGTCGCGTATGCCAGGAGCGATCCCCCCTGTGATCGAACATAAGCGGTGCCCACCCGCATGGTCAGGTGCCCTGCCGGGCGCGAAGCAGCCGAAAATGAACTGTAAATAAAGGCAGACCAGCGGAGCTCACCCGCGGCCTGCCTGCAGGGTCCCCGCCGCGCATCGTGTCAAAAGTGCGGCGGCGGGGTGAAGAAAACCGCCCGCAGCGTGTGCAGAGCTGCTGGGCTCTGCAGGACGCCAGCGGACCCTACCCGCGTGGCCACGGTGCCCCACAGCGAACATTAAAGAAAGCAGCGCCTGCGGAGCCCACCCGCGGCCTGCTGGCAGCGTCTACCGCCCCCCCCCGCCGCGCCGCATGAGTAGTGGGAGGCGGCCGCGGCGAGGGTGAAAGGAGAATCACAATCAGGCCCGTAACAAAGCATGACTCGCGGAACTCACCCGCGGCCTGCCGGCAGTGTCCCCCATCCCCCGCCGGGGGAATTAACTTCATACAAAGAGCGCCCGCAGCGTGTGAAGAGCTGCGGGGCGCCGATGACAGAAAGCGGGGCCTACCCGCTGTAATAGAAGACCTTGTCCGCCCCTGAAAGCGAAGCGCCGGGCCCCGGGAAGAGGGAAAGGAGAACAGCATTGCCCTCTCCTTCCGCGCAGCGTGGGAATGCCGGAGAGCTGATGCGGCAGGGTGAAAACGATGAAGCTGCCCGCAGCGTGTGTTAAGCTGCCGGGCGTATAAACGCTAAGTGAAGCCTAATCGTGGCAACAGCCCAATCCGCCCGCAGTAGGGATCCGTGCCCACACCCATCCCCCGCCGCAGGCGGAGTGCGAGGCTGCGCCAGGGAGGACGAAGCAAGTGCGAAAAATCGCCGCTGCCGGCGAAGACCAAAGATGCCCTCACCAAGACCAGAGTCCTTTCCGACCCCCTCCCCTGCGCAGCGTGAACACTGAAAGGCTGCTGCTGCAAGCAGGGACAGAGGGGGGAAGACAAGCGTGAGGCGGCCGTTCTGAACAGCTAAAGTGCAATCTGCCTTTCTGCACGGTTTAAGATAAAAAGGACAATAATGATGCCTGCAACACAAGGAAAAGAAATAGGACTTACCTCTAGTAGGCAGTGGCTCCAGCACCTTTCCCTCCGGCAGGTCCTGCAAGCTGGGGCAGCAAAAGAAACTTTCAGGAAGGAAAGAAAGTCACCAGGACGAACCAAGCAGCTGCTGAAGGGAATTCAAGCTACACCCCATCTAGTGGACACTGGATGGTACTGCACCACAAGGAGCCCAGAATCAGCAAACAAGCACAAGTAAGCACAAGCACAAGGGACGGCCTACAGGGAAAGCAAGCCTGCAGCGACGCGGATCAAGACGGAGACCCAACACCGCGGCAGAAGTGACGCCTGTGGCCACAGGTGATCACCGCGATCGCAGATGAAGACAACCTCGCGCTGGACGGAGAGGAAGAGTCAAGACGTCGACCGCAAGCAGCAAGATCCAAAGGCAACCGACTGGAAGAGCACAAGTGTACCCCGGACGCGGACAGTACAGGACAGCGCCTGAAAGTAAGGAAGCCACACCCAAAGCACCAGAAGACGTGCGAGGCAAGTACCCAAGGGTGAAGAAGAAAAGTGCGACACGCAAGGAGAAAAGCGACAACGCCAAAGAACCAAATGAACCGCAAGGAACAAAGCTACACTGAAGATGTATCACGACAGTACCAAGTGAAGC
Organism: Lissotriton helveticus; assembly: GCF_964261635.1. NCBI lineage: Eukaryota > Metazoa > Chordata > Amphibia > Caudata > Salamandridae > Lissotriton > Lissotriton helveticus. The sequence goes on from NC_136063.1 coordinate 1,551,226,082, forward strand.
AAGAACTTGCCACTACACTGCACACTGACGTGCACCGGAAGAGTAGCGCAAAGTTACCCCGCAGCCAAAAGGAGGCGAAACAACCAAGCAAGGTGAACGCCCCAAGAAGCTAAAGAACCTCACCAGAAGCGAGCACGAGAAGTGCATCCACTGGAGAAGGTCCATGGAGAGGTGAAGCTAACCCTCCGGGAAAAGCAGAGCACACGAAGAGCGCAGGAGAAACTGCGCCAACGCAAAAGCACTGCAGTAGAACCAATAGCGATCCCAACAGTCGCGGATAGCAAGAAGACTCACGAAGAGCAAGCTGTCCACCCCATCTGGTAGCAAAGAAGATCGCCCAGGAAAAAGGATGATCCGACAAGCCAGAGGGGCGCCCAAACTAAAGCCGATCACCCAAAATGATCGCCAGAAACGAAAGAAGAAATTCTGCCAAGTCAGGATGAATATGTCCTGCCAGAAGACGTCCATAAACCGAGAGATCAGAAGACCCGGAGAAACGGACGCAACACCAAGAGTAACTGGAAGTAAAAGGAGGCAAGAGAGAAGATCGTAATGACCGGTCCAGTCACCGAAGAGTGGAGAGAAGACAGTGTCCTAAAGACAGGACAAGACCAGAAGGAAACAGGCGGAGTGCACGCTGCTTGAAGAAGCCTGGTCAGCAAGAAAAAGGAAGAAAGGTGACCGCACTGTGTCGTGAAAAGGAGAAGAGTGGCACGATGCCATGAAGAAGAGAACTGAAGAAGTCATGTGGCACGACGCCATCATCAACAACTTCTGGAAAAGGTGAAGAGAGGTGTAACAAGTCCACACACCTACAAGAAGAAGAAGAGGTGACACACTACAACATCGTGTACAGTGACCCGCACGTCCTGGAGAACACTGATAGCACCAAGAACAGAACAGGCACCTATTCACAAGACCCCGACGACCCGTGGACGGTAGGAGAGCACAGGCCGGACCATTGGCAACACCCACCTTTGGGATTGAGCGGAAGTCTGGAAGCTGAGGGAGCTCAGATGTCCTGAACAAGGAGAACTGACCAATCCACACCAGCCCGTGGAGATCCAAGGGGCAAAGGCCTCAGGGACACCGGTGGCAGAGGGTCCCAACACGAGAGATGAGTCCATCGCCGTCTAACCTGCACGTCCCAGGAAGATGAGGAATTTGTGCGCAAAGGCAAGAGTCAACAACTACCCTTCAGGTGGAGCTACGGACTTTGCGAGGTAGTACCCCATCGACTCCTCCATTCACACGCAGACTGTGGAGTTGGAGCAACGCTGTGGAATAATACCCGGCCCAGTGGAAACCTGGTAAAAGGGCCTCCGGTGATATCTCGTGGCAGGAGAACACCCGCGAGAGGGGCGTCCTAGTGAGAAGAATGTCCTTCGAACACTCCACCCTTTGAAAAGTGAAGCCAAGCTGCCTACAGTGAAGAAACCGACGGACCAGCTGAAGACAAACCCATCCAAGTCTAACTTCTGGTCATCCTGTTTGACGTCATCCTCAAAAGTAAGATCTCCGTGGACTGACCAACACACGTCCACGGCGCAAGCAAAGAAGAACACGCCCACCGAGAACCAGGACGTCGAGCCAAGAAGAAATAAAGTCGCAGCAGCAATTCCATCACCGTCATCAAGCAAGCAGCTGAAGAGACTCACTGTAAATTTGTAATTACTGTATATTTATGTACTTCCTCCCACAGGCTCGGACTTTTGCCTTTCCTTAATTTTTATTAAAGTTTGGGAGGAATGTAGTGTCCTAGCTGACACTGTTAAGGGTTAACACTGTAAGCCTACACTAAACACCCACCCACCACTGATGTCACGAGGCACGTGACATCAGTCAATAAAAGGAGCCGAGCGCACGTGCTCGTGGCTCACTAACCCACGTACCACTGGTGTTTGTGTCACCCTTATTGTTAGCATGTGGGCCTAGGGCCCACGACCACTACACATGGCAAGGACGATGGCAGGTTCTTCCCTTCTTGCCTCCTTATCTCACTTTGGATCTCACACTTTGCCTAACGCGATATATTTTTTTCAAATGCAGTTATTCTTCAAGTCATGCATAATCTCTGACTGTTATAAAACACAAAGGCTCATGTATACCCGTACACTAACATTTGTTATTATACTGAAGCACATTAACACTGTAGGAGTTTGACACTGAAGAATCTGAGCATTCCGTTCCTAATCCAACACAACACAACGACCAGTGCACTGTATCCCTCCGCAAGTGATAATTATCGGCAAGTTAAACTATGGTGATTCTGTTTGATGTGAATTGTTGAGTAAGATGTTTGGCTGTGTGTACGACAGGTAGGTACTCTTATGCTAACTGTTAAACACTTAAGCACTGTTAGAAATTTGGTGTCTGGTTGGCAGATGTATTCACCCTGTCCAAGCAGGAACGACAATCCTAGTCAGGGTAAGTCAGATACACTCTAAATTAACATGTGCTCATGCTCTGGTAGCTTGGTACAGAGCAGTCAGGCTTAACTGAAGAGGCAATGTTTAAAGTATTTGTGCAACACTCAAAACACCATACAAAAATATACTACACCTAGTTAAATAAATAGAGCTTAATTTATTGAACAGAACATGACCAAAATGACAATAATCCAATAAATATAAGCAGAGTTTTTATTTTTTTAAGAATAAACTGAAATGTAGTGCTGAATGCATAAAACGCCAACTGGGGCTATCTGTCGCGATAGACTGGGTGAAACCCAAATGTTAAGGCTGATCGTGATGGAGCGCGGGTCGGATAAAGAGACCACCCTTGCACCTCAGTTTGCGGTTGCGTCGGGGACGTGATGCAAGAAGCAGAGGAGGCAATGCATCATTGTTGATCTTTTCAGAGGTAGGCGATGTGTCAGTCCTGAGCCCTGTAAATCGAGGATGCGTCTGGAAATGGAGGCGATGAGCAGTGCATTCAGCAATGCAATGTCTTTTGTCATCGTGGCGATGTTCCAGCGTCGAGGAAGATGCACTAGTTCCAAGCCATGCAACAATGGTGATGCGTGGGTTTTTACTGGAGCAGCACTCGATACCCACTTCCAAGAGTTCAGGACTGGATTGGCACCACTTGGTAGGGCAAGACTCTCGGCTGCCAGAGTCCAGATGCTGTGGGTGGATAGTTGGAAGTCTTTGATGACCCGGAGACTTCAAAACAGGAGGAAAGCAGAAAAGCCATTTGAGATACTTCCATTCTAGGTTTTAGAGATACTGGTCTAGTCCTTCTCACTCCCAAGCAAGAGATTAGCAGGTCAGCACTGTAAAGCAGGAGTCCAGCAGAGGGGCAGTCCTTCCTAGCACAGTTTCCACAGGTCCAGAAGAGTCCCTGTCCTTCCTGACCTGGCTCCAGATTCACTACAGGTGGCATGCAAGCCTTTGTGTGGAGACAGGACACAGTCTATTAAGGTGTAAGTGTCAGTCCTGCCATCGAATCCTTTCCAGGACAGTCCTGTCAGGATGTGGATCGCCCATCAGTCAGACCTAAGCTCCCTTTGTTTGTGGCTGTCAAAAAGGAATGCACAAAACCAAGCTGTTATGCACCCAAGATGTATATTTAGAGACAAGTAGAAAGCATTAAATGGCAAATGTAAGAACATGCCAACATTCTTAGAGTAGCATTTTCAGAATAGCAATTTACAATTCTACTTCGATATCAATTATGGCTTTTTTAAATTGTGATTCCAGAGACACTAAACTTGGATGTCACATCTCTTCTTAATTGGAAATGACACTTCTAGGATACAATAAGATAATCTCATTGATAACCTGTGGGAGGAATAGACCTTACAGTAGTGCAAATTGAATTCAAGAGTATTTATTTACTAGGACATGTAAAGCTTAACCCCTTCCATGCTCATGACGAGCTCAGATCGTCGTGCAGTACAGTGCTCCTGTGCTCATGACGAGCTGAGCTCGTCATGACCACAGCCGTTTTTATTGCTGTCCAGCACAGCAGGAGAATCTCCCTAGCAGCGATGCGGTTAAAAGTACATGTACTGCTTTTGAAAAACACTGCACCCTGCCCTTGGGCTGTCCAGGACCTACCTTAGGGATGACTTATGTGTATTAAAAAGGAAGGTATGGGGCTGGCAAGAGGGTTAACTTGCCAGGTCAACATGTCAGTTTACAACTGCACACAGGCTCTGCAATGGCAGACCTGAGCTATGTTTAAAGGGTTACAGAAGTGTTTGGCACAATCAATGCTACAGGCCCACTAGTAGACTTTAATCTACAGGCCCTGGGCACAAGTGGTGCACTTTACTAGGGACTTATAAGTAAATTAAACATGCCATTTGTGAATAAGCCAATGGTACTATGTTTTACGCAGAGAGAACGTTCACTTTAGCACTTGTCCTAAAGGGTTACAGCAAACAAATGATGGACGGAATGCTGACAATGCAAACATTCTCCCCGAATCAAAATATCTGGGTTAAATCCATTGTTCTTTTGCCCACTACTCCACCCCAGTTTGGACCCAGCCATGTACAAATCAGTCTTGACCCTGTGCCCCATGGGAACAGTCCAGACCGAACTGCCAGGCCAGGTCCTCCCTAGACCAGAAACAAGCATCTTGCGACTGGTTTCAGGGTATGTCACTCTTCTTCAGCCAGGCTAGCCTGAATCCAGTGGCACAGTGAATAAGGGACCCACGTCTGGGCAAACCCATCCCACTTAGGGCGAAAAGTGTTACAGCAAACAAATGATGGATGAAATGCTGACAATGCAAACATTCTCCCACAGTCAAAATATCTGGGTTAAATCCATTGTTCTTTTGCCCACTACAGCACCCCAGCTTGGACCCAGCCATATGCAAATCAGTCTTGACCCTGTGCCCCATGGGAACAGTCCAGACCGAACTGCCAGCCCAGGTCCTCCCTGGACTGGAAACAAGCATCCTGGGACTGGTTTCAGGGTATGTCACCCTTCTTCAACCAGGCTAGCTTGAATCCAGTAGCACAGTGAACAAGGGAACCACGTCTGGGCTATTCCATCCAACTTAGGGCGAAAAGTGTTACAGCAAACAAATGATGGACGGAACGCTGACAATGCAAACATTCTCCCCCAGTCAAAATATCTGGGTTAAATCCATTGTTCTTTTACCCACTACGCCACCCCAGTTTGGACCCAGCCATATGCAAATCAGTCTTGATCATGTGCCCCATGGGAACAGTCCAGACCAAACTGCCAGGCCAGGTCCTCCCTGGACTGGAAACAGGCATCCTGAGACCGGTTTCAGGGTATGTCACCCTTCTTCAGCCAGGCTAGCTTGAATCCAGCAAAAATGAAGTCAGCAAAAAAAAGGAGGTCTGAAGGCAAAATGTCAGGGGAAACCATGCCAAGGATGTCAGGTCTAACAAGCACCATAACACATAAAAATGCAATAATATTTTCTGATGAAAAAGAAAGGTGTGGGAGGTAGGTGCCATTTTCAGACATTTGCATGGGCTTGTGAAACATGAACTGTACTACCACATACCGTGAAAAAACCTTACCCCTCAGCAATATGTTGGGTGAGTAGCAGACATTAATGAAGGATTCTGCAATTTTAGGAGTCTCATGTTTTTCAATAGTGAACACATCCAGGGTATATTTCAGAGACAAGCACAGCGACCTCTGCCCTCCTAGGGATGTTGTTCTAGGAAACACTGTTAATATGTTGATATTTCATTTCTAATGGGAACAACTGACCATTTTCAAGGTCATCAATTGTATGAACCAAAAGCTGCAACTCCATTTGGTTTGTATTTTCCCTTCTTTCTCACTTGTGCCTATTTCCATCTCTAGTAGAACATAGCTAGGCTAAGAACAGAGTGCAACCTGCGACTATAATCTGGACTTGGTGAATCTATGGATTGAGTATATACCTTGCCCAGTGGCCACAGTTTGTGGTAAGGGAAGCCTTGTAGAGAAATAGACAGTGGCCTGGATATAAGGTCCATGGTTGCTAAACATGTCTTTTGCACATATACTGTGCGCCTTTGTGTACCTTGTTGCCCTCATGTGCTAAACATAGACAGTGCCTAGAGTTACAGCACACATTTGATAGATCTGAGTGGTACACCTCTTCCACCATACAGGCATGTCCAGGTTTGCTACACACCTCAACCAAACATAGATGGGAATACCATGCACCATGACAACACTTTAGTAGACCAGTGGTTCATGTATAGAACATGATCCCAAACCATAGCTCCAACTTATCACACACATTCACCAAAACCAAACCATGGTTCATACAAATGGCAGAAATGCATGCATGGACCAGGTTTATTGACAGATATGGGGTTACTGGTTAATTGGGGCGTGAACCCTGGTCTACCAGCGATCACAATCCTACTCAAGGAAAGGCATTCGCAAACCCCAAATTAATCTGTGCTAAACCCCCTGGTAGCTTGGCAAAGAGCAGTGAGGCATAACTGAGAGGCAATATGTAAAGTAGTTGTGCAATACTTCCAACAGTAAAATAGTGACAACACCACACAAAAGATCCCACACCAGAAAGGCCTTAACGATGTGGTTATTTAGGGCCGATTAATATGGGTTGTTAATACTGTTACTCCTTCTGGTCGCAATTACCTGCTGCTTCAGCACCAGGACACCCTGTTTGGGGTAGCTGTCGCGCTTTATAAGCTCCAGTACTATTATTATTATTAATAATGGAGCCTAATTTAATACATCAAACTAACCAAAACAACAAACCTCCAATTATTAGAACCAGAGATATTGTAAAGCGATGCGTTGATTCTGAGATGTGGTGAGGCTGCAGTGGAAGATCCTATTGCTTCGAAACTGAGGATCCTGTTGACAGGGCTTGTAATGCAAAGTCTAGCATTGGCGATGCAGCACACTGCTGACGTTATGCATTGGTTCTAAAGATGTCGAGTCTGGTTTCATCACTGAGCTGCCATGTGAGGACCTGTGCCAAGGATGTGTCACACAGTGGTGGTTCTGAAGGCAATTTGGGTTGCGGTGGCGATGTGAGTCTATGCGTCTAGTCCAATCCACATAGCAGCAGAGATGCGTCCGTTCTGCTCAGGGTACGCTGCGGAGGAGATGTGTTGATTCCACTAGAGCCACAGAGACTGGCAAAGAACCTTAAACTCACTTCACAAGGTCCTGGACTGGGTTGGCACCACTTGACAGGGTAGACTTACAGATGGCAGAGTCCAGGTGCAGTTGCAAGGTTGTTGGAAGCCTGTTATGTCCCTGAGGCTTCAGATTGGGAGGTCAGCCAACCAGCCTTTGGAGTCACTATGGATTCAGGGTTGAAGAGATGCAAGAAAGAGGGAAGCAGGTCAGCACAGCAGGGCAGCAGTTCCTTTCAGAAAAGCAGTCCATGAGAGGGGTAGTCCTTTCAGCAGCACAGCAGTGCCTCCTGGCAGAGTATCCACAGGTCCAGAAGTGTACTAAATTGGTGGTGTATGAGGTCCTTCTTTTATAGCCAGTGGTGCTTTTGAAGTGGGAAGAAGCTTCTAGAGGCATGCCTTTGAAGTGCACAGATGCCCTGCCTTCTTTGCCCTAGTTCCAGACTAACTACAGGGGGGTATGCATCTTGTTTCATGAAAACAGATCACAGCCTATTCAGGGGTAAGAGAGGCTGGGCCCACCTCATCCTCAATGAAGATCAGTTCTGTTCTGACAACCCTTGCCCTTTCCATATCCATAACCTTTTTATTAGCGGTCAGGATGTTTGTCCCACACCCTAATCCCTTCCGGACCCCAGATGACAGGCAGATGCCAAGGCCCTGCTCTTCTCAAGACTTCTGCCGCTTAGTATCACTACAATCAAAGTACCACAGGCTGGTCACCAGCCTCTGCCGGTTGGTATTGGTTCTCTAGACGTGGCCCTTTTTTTGCTCTCTTTTCAGTTACTTATTTTTATTCCTGGAATGTATTGGCTGAAAGAGACATCGGCGAGGTGCCATTAACTGAGAAAGTGTTGATGACTTCTTAAATCATTCGAGTGACTGTATAAATGAGTGAGGCACCATTTCAAGTCCTCACTCTCTCATGAAGTTTTTTGCCTCATGTTTTAAAATGATCTGATGTGGTTAGTGGTCCTCTGCCTTCTTTTCTCTTTTTGATCTAATTTCCTTGTGAGGTGTGTCTAGCCAGTCTAGAACTCCTATGATCGAGTTTGTTGGGCGTTATAGTACAACCCAGATTTCAAACTGAAAATGAGGAGCTGCTCAGCCCACAACAGCACGCAGCCATAGCTGCATCTGCTCTGCAACCCACCCTCCTCTGACTCATTAAACTAAAGTGTAGCTTTGAAGCATGTCTGAAGGACAGGATTGCTGTTATTGACATCTAACCTCCAGTTTCTTGAAACAACGAACATTATGAAATGCATTCTTTACATAAAAACATTTACAATTGCATAAAGCGAACACACACCTTGGCATCAAAGCTGCCAGCTTGCCCTGTGCTGTAAGTGGCATTGGTCACAAACACTGACACCTGGAATCGCTGTCATAACCCCTTAAGTGCTGCCGTCGGCCGTGGGACGTCGCAAGCACTACCTTCCTAGTGCTGCGCACGTCCACCGGCTGACGCAGCCCCGCCCGTTTTGCAGAAGTGCTGCACTGCCGCGAAATTGCGGCCGTGGCAAACGGGTTAATCTGCTCAGCACCACATAGCAAAATATTGATTGTTTAGGATGGTGCTGATCTATAGGATACAAAGGAACTATGTAATTCAGGTCTCCATTGTGTGGATCTGGCAGCCAGACTATGAACCCCTTGTCCAGCAGCAGTGGCTCTGCACAGCAGTCCATAGCCCTGTGACATACAGCACGAGCTCTGCCTACGACATTCACATGATTAAGATGCAGGCCGCACACTTAGCAGAACACGTACCACCAGCCATTGACAGAGAGGTAGGACATACCCATCCACTATCAGGCCAGGGACAGAGAAAGACTTCCCCATACTGGAAACAGGGTACTGAGGATGAGGTAGGACATACTCTATTAATAATACTTGAGCCGGGGTGGGCAGATCACTGTTATTTCCACCCACAGGGCCACTTATCTGGAGTCTCAATGCACATCAGTAAGTAGTTGAGCTATCAGCTCAAAATAAGTGTTGCTGCCTTCATCGCAGCACCTACTGCATTAAGACTGGAATGTCCGTGGGTACAGGTCCACTGAGGTTTCACATACAGAGGGTCTCCTGAGAGAAATTAACCAATGAACTCTTTGGTATGTACAACATGTACATATTGCCAGTGCTAACACAGCATTGTCATGCAATCACCCTGCAACAACATCCTTCAATTAAACACTCAAAGCCAGATACCTATTTTTTTTACCTTATCATGTGAACCTTTATCTGCTTTCTGTACTTAGTCCTCAGCTGATAAGGAACCATTTATGGTTACCGGTTTAGTTCATTTCCTGAGGTGAGGACAGGCTAACACCATTTATCAGCACGTTATCACAAATTTAAAGCAGGCTTTCAAAGTGAGCTGCATTCAAGTTTATGTTATATATTTTTTTAATTCACACCACAGCTCAATTGCTTCCCGGCCTGTCAAAAGCTGAGAATAGGTGAAGTAATGCTAGAAGACAAGTTTTGCATGTGTCCAAGATTTAAATTGCTTAGTCTAAGATATTGATGAGAATTAGACTGGGCTCCTAGTCTCAAGGATGTGGTGTTGAAATACTTACCAGCCGAATACCAACATATTTCCTAAGTTCTCCTTATTTCTGAGTTTTTTTGCAAATGGGGGTAATAGTTTCCTATACAATAATGAATTTATATAGTTCTGGCATGTTTGCATGATGTAAAATGTATGTGAAAACATTACATATTTTCAAATGATTGGCTCAAACATTATGTTGAGAGGGTACACAGTTGTATTATTTTAATTATCTTCACTTTTAAATTGCAGGATCTTTATTATCAATCATATTCACAAGTGGGTGTGATGTTTGCTTCTATTCCAAATTTTAATGATTTCTATATCGAACTAGATGGCAATAACATGGGAGTTGAGTGTTTACGACTTTTAAATGAAATAATTGCAGATTTTGACGAGGTAAGTGGCAGCACATTTCTCATTTGCAATTTATCGAAAATACACTACAAATGAAGTGTTAATTGATATGAGTATGTGAACAAATGAATTGTTGTATTTAGATTTCCCATGTGTCAAAATCACACACACGTGTTCAAACACACCTAAACTTTAGAAAAATTATTTACATTGTTAACTCATGAGAGCAGCAGTACTCCTTTGGAATTTCTTGTATATCAAGCGTTTAGCGTAAAATGGATACAGCAGCATGCCAATATCATACATGAAAGTGATGGTGGTGTTGCAATGGTGTGATTTTATTTGATTTCCAAATTCCAAAATGTATGACATAAAAGCAGATAAAATTATGAAATTCAGCGATATAACATTGATACTCAACTCAGTCAGCAAGCCCACAAAACGTTATGGGTAACAATTATTGAATTACTCTGAAACAATGATAATAAGTCGATACATATTCCACATTCCAGACCCTTCAAGTGACAAACTCCTCCCAGTAAGTGAGATTTCCTTCATTATTATTAACAGCACGCTCAAGAAACTCTCAATGGTAGTACCTTTGAAAACTGAGCAGGCATTGCTAACTGCTCTCCACTTCCCCATGTTGTAAAAAGAGTGTGGATTCGGATAACGACAAAATGGAGATCAACAAGCGCAGCCTTTGCCTGCCGCAGACGGGCGCAGATGGTCCCGGGCTTACTCTTGGCACGGACACGTCCTACACGTGCTGCGGAAAGCATTGTGCACTTGAAAGCACTGTACCTCCTCCTCCCAGCTAGGAGCGGACTGTTGGGGGCTTTGAAGTCCCCATGGAACAGAAGAGTATCCCGGCTGACTGCATGAATGCAACTGTCTGGGTAAGCAATAGCCTCACACCGACACTGGTACTTTCCACCTCCAGTCTCACCATGCAGTGAGAAAATGACTAATTTGCTACTCGCCTCTTATTGAAAATCAGCTTGAACTGACCACACAATATAATTGGAGTAAGGGTAATTTTGAAGATATGTAGATGTCTGAGATACGTTGTTTTATTGGACAAAGGCATCATAGATCTTCCGAGTGTAATGTTAGTTTTGCAATAGTGACAAAAGTAGTACATTTTACAGGGTATCAAGATCAACCGTAGATCAGTAGGAACAGTTTAGTTGTCCTAGCTTGGAAGCGAAATTCGTACTTAATTTAAGTTAATAAGGATCAAGAGTAGGTCCTGTATGCCTACTGTAGAGGAATATTTTATGCACCCTTCCTGACAGTTGAGTGGAAGATGGCATAATCTTGTAAAACGTCTCCATCAGAGCAGGGCATGAAAACAGTTTTCTGATGAATGGCAGCCGAAACTTTATATACTTTCTTAAAGAATGTAACTTACAGACAATCCTAGATGGTTTAATCAGTGTTTTGACTCCAATGGAAGAAGTAAGATTGAATACTGGTAAAGATGGTTATACACTATTAGAACATTGGAATATTGGGAGCTCTATTGCAGACAATGGAGTGCTCCCTGCATCTACGGGCCAGTAAAGGCCCGCAGAGCAACATTCCAATGTTCTACAAAGGCTTCTCGAAGTTCGAGGGGATTTATATCCCCTCGAGCTTCGAGAACCCTTTGTTTAATTTGTTAGAACATTCTGCCCTCTAGTGGCAGAATGTTCTAATAGCCTTATAGTCCTTCGTAGCAGGGCTATACCGGCTATTAAAGTCCAGCTGTTTCGTTAAAGTCCCTCGCCTTGGGCTCGGGCCTTTAACGATTCAGTGAGCCTTTAATAGCCGGTATAGCCCGCTGCGGCGGGCTATAAGGCTATAGTACAGTTGTATTATAATGGGATCTTGAGTCTTGACTTCTGAAAGATTCAGATTTCAAACCACTACAGTGCTCTTCCTGGATTAAATAGTCCTTAGCCCAATAGCTTGACCTGAAAGTCCAAACCTGGCAATATTCTCAGATTAAGTGTCCTGGGAGAAATAAGGGGAAAAGGTCTAAAAACAGATTCCACTGGTTTCTTCATCTACTCTTCATATGCACATGCTTTATAAACTGTTTTTAACTAAATAAGACATATAAATGTAGGAGTTTGGTATGTAGCCATAACAGGGGCAGCTCCTCCATTGAACCGGAGGAGCTTCGCCCCTCTTGAATGTCCCCAAGATGAAGAATAAAATGGCGATTCATTACCATTTTATTTTTCATCTGCCCGTCCCAAACAGCGCCAGGATGGCGTGGGTCCAGCTGAGTGACAGCAGAAGGGAGGAGGTTGGGCTGTCTATGCACTGTTTAAAGTGTGCAGGTTTCTTTGGCCGGCTGTCTTGCGACCGCCAGCCACTCATGCGCACTTTAAACATCTCTAAACCAGCTTTCTTAAGACAGATGGGTTAGATCAAGTGCAGGCCTCCAGAGCACTGTGGAGCTCCGTGTGAGGCTGCTCTGTCCAATCAGGGCACTGCTCACATGCTTAATGTGAGCAGCGCCATGATTGGTCAAGGGAGTTTCCCTATGGCCGGACTGCGGTTGCGACAAGGACGTCCGGAGCAAGGAGGTCCTGTAGAGTTTGGTAAGTGTTTATTTGATCTCTTTCAGGTACCTCTTGTTTACTCAAAAAAACCAAGTTCACTCCTTAACCGCAGCGCAAATTCTGCCGCAGTGCGGGAGTTTTATTGAGTGGGCGGGGCCGCGTCAGCCAACAGACGTGTGCAGCACTACCGAGGTAGTGCTCTTGACGGCTGTTGGCCGATGCGCGCATGCAACGGGTTAAAGTAAATGCCCTGATCTTTTCGGAACAGAAGGTTAGTTCATTAACAGTCAAAAGCCTCTCTCAGATCTCGTTGCATATAGAATTCTTGATATAAAATACATGACTGCACCAGGGCACTCAAAACAAAGTGAATCATATGCCTTTGGAAATATGTTTTTTTAACTTCAATTGAGGATGAGCGTATATATTTGAGGTAGTAACTTCAAAATATAAAAGGGGCATTACGTTTACTTCTCGACATGCATGCCATTAGCTTTCAATCAGCCCACACCTCAAGGCATGCTAAGCAAAGCAAAGCAATTTCACAATCACTGTCTTACGTTTAAGAAAGGAGGCAAATATGCTTTTTAATCAAAAGAGGCACTATCCAAACTGCCCCCAGGCAGTAACATTGATTACTCGAGGAGGATGTAAACTCTTCAACCCTCTTTGATTGAAGCAATCTTCACCTGTACCCATCTCTACCAGTTGGTAGTTTTCCTCACAGAAGCACTAGGTATTGTCCATTATATTGAAGGAATATCAATTACATGTGTAAACAATTGTTTTGATTTTCAGTTGGTTTCAAGAGTCACACCAGAACTCTTACAGGAGCTTAATCTTTGGGTACCTATAGAATTGTTTCTTTAAGACTAGTTCAGCCATGATGTTTCCACTCTTAAATACTGTTTATCTTACAAAATCATAGAGATGGGTTAACATTCTAGTTATTCACAATCTAAAGCCATTGAAAACTTTCGAGGCACTTCAAAATAATTGATGACATTAGATCAAATAATGTCTGATTTGCAAAAAGCTGATTTGCTGTGGTTAAAGATGGTACTGAATACCTGAGTGCTTATTTCCAAATGTCCCTCATCATGAATTATAGTAAGTTCCTCTGGTTGGTTTCGGAAGACAAAACCAGAACAAATGTCCTGTCTGCAACCTAAAGTATCCCCACAGACTCTGTACTAAAGGCACAGCACTACTGGCACACTTACAGCACATTCAGAGTACCAACCTTCACCTCACCTGTTTGGAAAGGACAACTTAAAATTCTCAGGCTCCTTCCAGATGTTGCTGGTTGTGAACACTTTGCTCAACAATCAACAGAACTCCACCAATAGGCCTACATTTAATCAGATTAACTTCTAGTAGATGCAGTTACTTATAACAATGCTGGATATCTCCAACAGCTTGACATTTGTACCTGGTTGGAAAGGTTTAGCTTTAGAGGGGGTGTTAGGACTTTTTGCAGGAATGTTTAGAGTTGTCTCGTGGTACCAAGGAATTTTCAGATGGGTCGACTAATGACGTTCTCCATTTAAGAAAAGGCATGAGGGACTTATAGGTCGAGCTTCTTTATCAGAGGGAGCAAAGATCGAATTTACAATTTAAAAAAACAGCATATTTTTTTCCAGCTCCAAGTTTCTTCTTTCTATGCTCCAAAGGAATGTAAAAAAATATTTTACATAACCATCAACACAATGAAGGTGTACTTAGACAGCAAGAATCACACATAGCCCCCTACTTGGCAGCTTTCTCAGGATTGGCAAAAACCAATTGCAAAAGCATTTTAATGTATGTACCATTGAGATAATCGTAAAAGCAACTTATGTCAAATAATATCATGTTTTATAATGTATCGCCAGCACTTACTGGCTCATACATTTGACTTCTTTGTTAATTGAAACAACTCCAAATGCAATTTTGATTCCTTTGGGATGGAAAAGAGTGAAGGGTCTTCTGGTGGACTTCGGATGAAAACTCAGCATACTTGCCATCCATACCAATAATTCATGGCCTTTCATGAAGTTGAAATAGGAGAGGAGACATTTCATAGCATAGTCACTTGGAACCTCTTCATAGAAAATATGCTTCTGTAAGTTACAAAATACCTCTAGGACATGCTTAATTGCTATATAGCCATGTCAACTCTGACAGCTCTTCCAACTGAGTATGCGATGCGAAGTATGTCATTAAGAATGGTAAAGGAACAAGATTTGCTGACAGAACCATACAAAACAGGTTTCCTGATTATTTGGGCATACTTAACTATATCCCCGCTTTGACAACTTCTTCACGGCCATTCCTGCAATCAGTTCACATGCTCTCAGATACCATGTGTAGGAATGTGTTGTAGCTGGAGGATATGGCTTTCACACAACAGTCTGGAGCTACTCAGATAGGAGATACGTTATTTATTTCATGTTAGGCCCTCAAATTACAGCTGCATGCTTGATAGTTTCTATAAGAGCTCAATTCTCTGCACCACTTTAATCCACCTCCCCGGCTTTTCCCAGGACGCAGGCCTGAACATTCCATGCATCATCACATTCTCACAGCTTCTCCCTGAGGTCACTACATTATCGCCTTTCATTACACACTGGCCAAATTAGACATCCCACATCACTACAGACTGCAAGCCCAGCACTACATTGACTTTTCTACCGTACCCAAAAAAAGATTATTCCATTGTAAGAAATCAAATATGTATGGCATGTTTTCTATTAAAAGCATCAACTTTGTTCAGATGTATTCTCTCTGCTCATGCATTATTCTGCATGTATGTCAGTTGCCTGAGATGATGTTGTGGTCTATGACAAATCTTAGGTGCTGGTGTCATTTTTCTGCCTGTATTTGTCACTAGGTTGATATGCTTCTTATTAAGTTCCTAAGTGTATTTGAAGGAATTAGACACTACTACAAATGTAAATGTGCTGTTTTGCCTTTGTGAAACCATATACAATATTTAATATAAAACATGTACAGTAAAACATATGCAGCGATTGCTATATAGCTTTACCCTACCTTATTTTCATATGAACTAGAAGGATCTTAGGAGACGTATCATAGTTATATAATGTTTACCAGTTTTATGTTTTAAACAAAGCTTATGGACAAGGAATGTTATAGGGACATTGAAAAAATCAAGACGATTGGAAGCACGTACATGAGCGCTGTAGGACTTGTACCAACGACTGGGACCAAGGTAAGCCTAACTATACCTTTCACAACTCTGTACGACCTAAGTTAAGTAGTCAGCTTTGCACGGTTTAACACATACCAATGTAACTTTTCATTTGCTATCTAGACAATATTGGCAATTCAGGGTAAGATTAATTTGTGTTTGTAAAATTGGGATATACATGCGTTTGTAAAAATAATATTTGGACAGAAAAACCACAAGGAATGTTTAGGCATTGTGCCTAAAATATTATGAAATACTAATTAATCCACAACAGTTTCACACTTAGAATGGACCACAGCCTTAAACTATTCATGCAGGGTGCCAGAACAGCATAACAAAAGCTAAAACATGTCAAGGTTCCAACCATGAATGATGCCCGAAAATTATGTCACAACAATGTAAACACGATTGTGCTGGCCTAGGAATCACCTTGGTGAAAGAAGTCCAAACACATGGATTGGTTCACAATGGTAAGTTTGCATGTCTGGATCTATTCACATGTAGATCTACTGCTATTACTGAGCTTAAAACCCCATGTTTTTGATATTCACCACTGCTGAGTGGAGACACACACCTAGATGTAGACTTAAGACTCTCCACTCTCTCAAATGAGGTGGTGGAGCCTGAGAGTGTAAAGTTACTTACAGCAAATTTCCACATGTTCGTGGAAATCTTCGTAATCTGGAGCAGAGATCTCTAAACCAGAAAAACTAAGGAAATGTATTAAAGTTTATTAACTTTTAGTAAAACAAAATTGATTAAATTTAAAATAAAATCGTAAAACACTTTTGACCAAATAATTGCTGAATGAAGAAGTACAAATCACTACCCTCTTAAAAATTACTTTGTATTACATTGAGCAATATTTAAAAAATAAAAATTATATATGTAGGTTGAGGAAACATGTGGAAAGGGGAGTCTTCATTTATGCAGATATTTCTCTCTTTATTGTTAACTGTTAAAAGAATATATATATGTGGGGAGAGAGGAGTGGGGTATTTTATCGCACAACACTACATTGATCTTGTGGAGGTAGGATCAGCCGACATGGACTCTAAGTCACATTAAGTGCCACATGCTATATCTGGCAAAATGAATTGTGGCATTATTATGTGCTTGAACAGAGGTCACTGGACCATCCCTCTCGGTATTGTGTGTGAGAGGCAATGTGAATGCGGCCAAGTAAGGTGAGGAAAGTGCAGTTGCAGTGTCCTTAAGTAATCAGAAATAAAGAGGAGGGCTGGGGATATTTCAACCACACAGTTGAATAGAGATGTCATTTATACATTGGACACAAAAAATGGCACGCAAAAATCAATCAATCAATCAGTTAAATTGTAAAGTGCACTACTTACCCGTAAGGGTTTCAAGGCGCTGGGGGGGTGGTGCTGCTGCTGCTACTGGTCGAAAAGCCAGGTCTTGAGTCGCCTCCTGAAAGTAAGCAGGTCTTCGGTTTGTTGTAGGTTGAGGGGGAGGGTGTTCCAGGTCTTGGCGGCGCGGTGGGAGAAGGACCTGCCTCCGGAAGTGGTTCTACGGATGCGCGGGACCGTGGCCAGGGCGTGGTCCGCAGAGCGGAGTTTCCTGTTGGGTACGTAGAAGGAGAGTCGACTGTTGAGATAGGCTCGGCCGGTTTTGTGGAGTGCCTTGTGTGCGTGGATCAGGAGCTTGAAAGAGATTCTTCTGTCGACTGGGAGACAGTGCAGGTTCCTCAGGTGGGGGGGTGATGTGGTCGCGGCGCGGGATTTCGAGGATCAGGCGTGGGGTGTTTCCGTAGTCGAGTCTGCTGCTGACTAGGGCATGGGTGACTGTTTTCTTCGTGTCTGTCAGGATCCATCTAAAGACCTTGCGAAGCATATGGCGGGTGTTGAAGCAGGTAGAGGAGACAGCGTTGACTTGTTTGGTCATGGTGAGTTTCGAATCATGCATATAAAGGCTCTATATTTGTGATAACAACTGATGCGGGTGGTACGTTGAATTAATAATATACAAGAACTGTAACAGTCCTCTTTCTATGGCTATATGAACCCTCCAATAGGAGTTGTTCATTGGACTCTTAAGGACTTGAGTTCGACACTCCAGCGTTAACCATCATTCAGCTGTGTTGGAGACCGCTCGTGATTTGGGAAGCGGGTCCTTTGTGGATAATATATATATATATATATATATATATATATATATATATATATTCACTGAAAAAAACATAGGTTATAGACCATATATAGTTAGGAATTAGCATTTACAAAACCTTATTTTACTCACACAAAACCATTGAAATTCCATATATAGTTAGTTGCACTAACTATATATCGCGCACCCGCAATTCACTGCTGATGATGTCACATATTACATCATTCATGACATGGTCAGTGACATCACTGATGACATCACTGATGACATCTCAAATGACATCACTGATGACATCACTGATGACAACATGCAGTGACTGTATGTTTCTGTAAACTTAAAATATGTCTTACATATTGAAGAATGAGTAGATGTATAAGTGTCTGGACGAAGGATTTAGTAGGTGCATGACTGAATGTATGAGTGAGTGATTAAATGTGTCTCACTGAGTGCATGGGTTAGTGACTAAACTGTCTTAATTTGTGCATCATTATGTCTTTTGTTCTGTAAACTGCTGCATGTGTTGATCAGTAGCTATATGAGTAACTATATGGGTTATTGATTGATTGCCCAAGTATTTGTATGGGAGACTGAGTGTGTGTGTGGCTGGCTGGGAGGTGTGTGACTCTGTGCAGATCAATGTGTACTTGTATCAATGATTGTATAAGAGAGTAAGTATGTGTTAGTATATGTTTGAAAATGTAAGGTGCTCTATGTTTAACTGTATAGATTAGAAAATGGAAGTGTGATTGATTCTTTACAGGACTGACTAGGTGTGTGAGTAACTCCATGGATGAGTGGCAGAGTGTGAGTGTCTGTATAGGTGTATGAGTGCATATGATAGTGTTGTAAAGATGAGTGATTGTATGTATGAATGATTGTATGGGTAAATAAGTGAGTGTTTGTGTAAACATAGGAATCAGTGAGTGCGTATGTAGTAACTAGTATTGGTGTGTCAATGGTTTAAAAAATTATACTCTGTATTTAACACTCGGTGTAACAGAGGTTATATGAAAGTGTGAGGAGATGCATTGTATTGTCACATGAATGATATCATCAGTGATGTGACCAATGATGTCAAATGAGATGTCATCAGTGATGTCATCAGTGATGTCATTTGAGATGTCATCAGTGATGTCATTTGAGATGTTATCAGTGATGTCATTTGAGATGTCATCAGTGATGTAATCAGTGATGTCATTTGAGATGTCATCAGTGATGTCATCAGTGATGTCATTTGAGATGTCATCAGTGATGTCATCAGTGATGTCATTTGAGATGTCATCAGTGATGTCATCAGTGATGTCACTGACCATGTCATGAATGATGTAATATGTGACATCATCAGCAGTGAATTGCGGGTGCGCGATATATAGTTAGTGCAACTAACTATATATGGAATTTCAATGGTTTTGTGTGAGTAAAATAAGGTTTTGTAAATGCTAATTCCTAACTATATATGGTCTATAACCTATGTTTTTTTCAGTGAATTTTCAAGGTTTTGTAAATGCTAATTCCTAACTATATATGGTCTATAACCTATGGTTTTTTCAGTGAATTTCATTGGTTTTTTAAAAGCTAATATCTGTAGCTGTAAAATGTATTCTTCTTTAAATCCAAAAATATATTTTATATGTTTATTAATAATTTTTTTTTTAAATATTTTTTTTTCTTCGCTCCCGCTTCGCGAATCGGGAAGTTTCCCGTTAGCTGACCTTGATGCCGCGAAATAGTCTGCGAACCGGTAAACGTTCCTTTAGCGCAACTGCCGCGTTAGAAAACAACATCGTGACGCCTCGCGTCCGCATGATGTTTCGCGCTGTCGCGTGATACGTCATATGACGTGCTACGTTAGCCTACCCGAAAGCGAACTGGTACGCGAAGCGAGGCGCGAAGCGCAGGTTCACGGAAGCAAACCGGGAGGCGGCGCAAAGCGCGTAACGTAAACACAGCAGGTCATGTGACTTGGTAATAACACTTTTCATTGGTTCATTTCACTTTTGGTTTCCTAATGATGTAAGACTAGGGGCCCGATGTAGGTCGGTCGGTAACGGCCGAAAATACCGATTTTCGGCCGTTACCGACCGACCTACATCGGGCCCCTAGTCTTACATCATTAGGAAACCAAAAGTGAAATGAACCAATGAAAAGTGTTATTACCAAGTCACATGACCTGCTGTGTTTACGTTACGCGCTTTGCGCCGCCTCCCGGTTTGCTTCCGTGAACCTGCGCTTCGCGCCTCGCTTCGCGTACCAGTTCGCTTTCGGGTAGGCTAACGTAGCACGTCATATGACGTATCACGCGACAGCGCGAAACATCATGCGGACGCGAGGCGTCACGATGTTGTTTTCTAACGCGGCAGTTGCGCTAAAGGAACGTTTACCGATCGGAATAGAGACAACGGGATGTAGGAGGCCGAAATCCTGCGAAATCGGCGAATTTACCGAATCGGAAAGTCACCGAGTCGGTAGAAATCCGAATCGGAAAAAAATTGGGCTCGGGAAAATCTCCGAATCGGTAGAATACCTAATCGGAGATTTTTCCGATTCCGACATTTTTCCGAATCGGAATTCTACCGACTCGGTGACTTTCCGATTCGGTAAATTCGCCGATTTGGTATAAATTCCGAATCGGTGAAAATCCGATTCGATGCGAAAAGCTGAAGAATGAGATGTAGGTAAGCACTGAAATACCGAATTTGCTTCAAATTCGGTATTTCAGAGTCGGACATTACCATGGATTGGAATCAGGTGGTAACCAGGTGCAACCTATAAAAAAGGACCCAAAATGCAGTTCTACTTGCAACATGGCAGCTTTCTATGTCATAGCAAGACGGCTACGGCTACAGCAGGAAGGAGAGAGGGAATGGCTGAGACAGGAGCAGGTGTATAGACAGCGGATCACCCTGTGCATGCTGACAGATCCAGAGATCCTACAGAGGTACAGGCTGGAGGCAGAGACCATCAGAGACCTCATCAGGGACCTCCAACCCCTGTTGCAGCACCCCACCCCAAGGGCACACGCAATCCCTGTGCAGGTGCAGGTGCTATGCTGCCTACACCTGCTGGCGTCTGGCAGCTATCAAAGTGTAGTTGCTGTGGCAGGAGGGGTGACCCACAGCAGCCTGTCAAGGTTCTTCCACAAGTTCCTTGATGCCATGATCCAGAGGATGGACCACTACATTTCCTTCCCTTCCACCCATGCAGAACTGGCACAGACAAAAGCTGAATTCTATCAGATGGCAAGATTCCCCCACATCATTGGCTGCATAGATGGCACACACATACCGATTTGCCCCCCTGCTGACACGGAATACGTATACCGCAATCGGAAGTCACGGCACACCATAAATGTGCAAGTGATATGCAATGCCAAGTGTGTGATCAATGACCTGGTTGCAAAGTTTCCGGGGAGTACCCACGACTCCTATATCTTCCAGAGTAGCGGAATTTATGCACGGCTGATGGCAGGGGAATTTGGCGAAGGATACCTCCTAGGTAAGACACAGTGTCAGACCCCCATAACCAAAATTGCAGTGTGAAGTACATGTATGCATGTGAGTAATGTTACCCCTTCTCCTTCTAGGCGACAGTGCATATGCCCTACGCTCGTTCATTCTCACCCCTTACCTCAACCCCTCAACACCCAGCCAAAGGAGGTACAACCGTGCCCACAAAAGCACGAGGAACGTAGTGGAAAGGACCTTTGGCATCTGGAAGAGCAGGTTCAGATGTCTGCACAAGAGCGGAGGTGCAAGGCAATATACCCCCATCACCTGCTGCAAGATTATTGCTGTCTGTGCAATGTTGCACAACCTTGCAGTCAGGAAAGGCACTGAGGTAGAGTTATCCGACTACGAGGACCCTGACGATGACAATGCTGTGCCACTACCACTACCTGCTGGAGTCTCTGCACCAACTGACGGCAGATACAGGCGTCAGGAGATAACAGACAACTATTTCTGAGTGAGTACAGATGCACAAACAGATCAATGTATGTTTTCAGAAATTAAATTTAATAATGTTGCATCAACGTTACTGCACTGATGTGCAACAAAAGAAAAGTTAAACAAGAAGGGGTAGAAATGTCCAATGTCCGGGTTGCCTCACCCGCACTGGCAGTCTTATTTTTTGCTGCGCTTAGCAGGCCCACTAGGATGAGCCTCACCCCCTTCTGAATGCCCTGCAGCCTCAGCTGAGCGCCTGCTGCTCCGGCGCGGCTCTGACGCAGCGCTGGCCGGGCTGCTGCGGCTGCTGCTGTCCACAGCCTCGCCCAGGACGGGATTCACTACGGTGTTGGAGATCAGTAGTGTCTCCATGGCGGTGGTAATACGGCCCATGCCCCTAGTGACCTCGGACATGTTCTGTGTGAGGCTGGCCTCCATGTTTGCCCCACGTTGGCATAGCTGGGCAGTCGCAGCTGCAAGGCGGTTGAGTGACCTGTTCTGTATTCGTGCATCCCTGCGACGACTCAGCTCATGGTCATCCAATCTGTTGCAGAGCTGGGTGATGGCAGTGGTCATTCGGCCAATAGATGTCGCTATTTCCTTGTTGCTGTCAACGAAGGTCTTGAAGCCCTGTGTCATTTCACCCATCTGCAGGTTGTGCAGGCGCAACTGGCGATGGCAGGCCAGGATGGATTTTGCCTGCATCCTCTGTATCGTTACCATGCTGGTCTCCAGCCCTGCGAAGACGCTGCCTCCCGGTGCTGGTATTGGGCTGCTGGTTGCACGTGGCCTACGTGGATTTCTGCTGCCCTGCTGTGTGTGCTCTGGTGACGCTGGTGTCACGGGGTCTTGTGCAGGAGCCTGACCCGCTGCCCCCTCCATGATGACTAATGGAGCTACAATTCTCCTCCGGGCCGGGGAAGTGGCAGGGGCAGGGTGGCTCTGTGGTGGTGTGTTCTCCGGGGAGAATAGCAATGAGGGCGACTGAGACTGAGACAGTCAGGGGGAGTGTGGAGTTGTGAGGGAATGTCCAGTGTCCTCCTCATTGGCCAGGGCACAGCTGTTGTCCTCCTCCTCCTGTGCTGCTGCACTGGTGCTTGCCACCGCCACCGCACTGGCTGTTGGTGCTGGAGCTTGTGCTGGAGCTGATGCTGCTCCCCCGCCTGATGGTGCCCCTAGGTATAAAGAAGCATTTGTCAAGTGGGTGCTAATGTGTTCCAGTCACTACTATTAAAGCATTGCACATCTCATTACAAACACGTTGATGCTGTATTACTGTTATTTATCTTATGCTTCTGCTGTGGCATTTTTGGTAACTTTTGCAGAGTACATTTAGCAAGATGCATTGCTCATGTCTGTTGCTAGCAGTACTGGCCTGGGGTTTGGCTGTGCATTGGGTCTGTAGGGGAGGTGTCTGGTATGGTGTGTCAAGTTGCGCATGCTTCTTACCTGTAGCTGTAGCTCGGAATGAGCTATCCAGGTCCCCAATTCCCACGACACTGGCCCTCTCGATGGTGGTCGCCACTAGTTCCTCCAGCTGAGTGAGGGGTGGCGCACGGTTTGTTCCTCCTCCAGTGAGTCCAGCCTGCTTGTGCAGGTCGGCCAGTTTGCGCTTGGTCACGCCACGGATGTCGTAAAACCTCTTCTTGAGGTCGTCTAGGCTCCTGTGGGTGACACCAACTGCATTCACTTTCTCCCCGATGTCGATCCACAGCCTCCTCTTGGTGCTCTCCGGAACAGTGAGGGACAGCCTTCCATATAGCTGGGTGTGCACCCTCACCACCTCCTCCACCAAAGTTTGCAGCTCCATGGTGCTGAATTTTGGATTGCGCTTACGCGCTGCCTTCTGGCTCTCTGTGCTGTTAGCCATGTCTCACAGGGATCCTGCTCACAATGCTGCTCTCTCTGTGTTAGCTCAGCTCAGGCAGCTTTCCAGAAAGTTCTGATGAGTTGCACCTGCCTGGGTTGCCACTCCCTGTGGGGGAGGGTGCTTACAGCTCATTGGCTGATGTCTTCAGTGTCACTCAACCTGCTCGGCAAATCGCCATTCTCCGAATCGGTATTTTCCGAATCGGTATTTTCCGAATATGTTCGGTAAATACAGATTCGGAATGTATAATGCCTTCCTATTGGCCTTTCGGCCCATGGGGCGTATTTATATTTCCGATTCGGCGTTTACCGAATCGGTTGGTTCCGCATTTTTTTATTACCGAATCGGACGTGTCCGACCCGGCCTATACCGAATCGGTACTTGGCGATTCGGTACGTATCGACTCTCGATACCGAATGCTACCGATTCGGTATTTTTCCGACTATTTTTTCCTACATATCATTTTCCGATTTTGAAATACCGATTCGGTACGGATCGGTATTTTAAAATCGGTAAATGCGTTTTACCTACATCGGGCCCTTGGTCATGTAATCTAAAATTAACACTTTTCATTGGTTGAGAACTATTGTTTTTCCCAAATGATGAAAACCCCTCCTTCTTTCCTCACTCTGACTTTCATCTTTGTGAGAGAAAGACCCTTTGTTACCAGTGAGCAATGGCTTCTTTAGTAGCTTCAGCTGGTGCTTCCCCACCACCTCCACCACATCCAAGGAAGAGAGGACCACCTGCTGAAGTTATAATTCAGCAAGAAGAGGAAGAAGAGGAAGAGGAGGAAGAGCAGGAAGAGAGGCAGTTTTTGCCTGAAGAGCCCAGGAGGTCTCACCGGAAAGAAAACTTCATTTGGCAATTTTTTAAAATTCCCAAAGGCCAGAAAAAAGTAAATGCAAGATACGTAACTTGCCTTATATGTCAAGATAGACTGTCCAGAGGGACCGAGAAGAAATACAGTTACGGAAACTACACAATGCATCGCCATATGACTAGGTGGCATCCTAACAACTACAGTGCTGCACAGTTTCGTAACGATCTAGATAATCCCCCTATTATGGCCAGAAGATCTGTTGTACCGGAAGTGACGGGACCAGAGGGCAGGGAGATGGTGCCAAATATACAAATGAGATTTGGGGAAGTAAAACAAATCTGCGTACATTGCAATGGATTCATTTGCTACAGAGAAAGTAGCATCACTCTGTTCAACAGAGCTATTGACAATCATCTTCCAGTTTGTCCGAAACGCCCCAAATAATAAATTCTTTTTTTTTTGTTGCTCCTGTTGAGCCCTTTACAATGAATCGTTTTCGTTCCCCCCCCAAAAAAAACCAAAAAAAATATAAAACCGTTTAGAAAAATTCAAAAAAAGTAAAAAAATGTTCAGAAAAATAATAAAAAAAATATAAAACAACAAAAACAATAAAAAAAAGTTCTTTTCAGAACTACCTCCCCGTTATTAAAAAATTGGTAGAATATTTGGAACTCTGCCAACCTCTATTTCTCTTGGTTCGCTTCCCAGTTCGCTCGCCGGTACGCGAACCGGGAGCGAACCAAACATTTTTTTTTTTTAAAAAGAACAGTAAGTATAAGGGATGGAAACAGACAGTTATGTTAAAAGAAAGACAGCTATAGAGGAGTAAACTAGAGATACTATTACCCGTAATCCACTGCTGATGATGTCACATATTACATCATTCATGACATGGTCAGTGACATCATCAGCAGAGGATTGCGGGTAACAGTATCCCTAGTTTACTCCCTATAGCTGTCTTTCTTTTAACATAACTGTCTGTTTCCTTCCCTTATACTTACTGTTCTTTTTAAAAAAAAAATTTAGATCAGTCAGAAACAGTGAAAGTAATAGAGACAGAGTGAGTGACCAAGAGTGAAGAAGTATGAGAAGAGAGGGACTAAGAAAAATAGTGAAGGAGTAGAGTAATTAAGTAATAGAGAAAGGAATGAGGGAAGTAGCAAAGGCAGGAAAGTGATTCTTAAACAAATGAAGCAGTGGAAGTAATAGAAGTTAAATGTGATACAAATATAACAAAAAGAGTGCAAAACATTTACCTTATAATTGTCGTTAAGTTAGTCATTTGTTCTTTTTATACTAAAAAATCTGTGAAAGAGAGAACAAACATTTGAAAAATATTAAAACATGTTTTTAATAAATTAGAAAAAACAAGGGAAAAGATTGAAGGACAAATAGTTTTTCAAGAACTTTGACACTTACAGAAGCCTCTGCTTCTCCATGCCCCTACACAGTCCTAAAAATATACATTTTAAACTAATAGTATCTTGATGCAGATGAAGTGAGTCCTATCTTGCAACATTGTGCATCTTTTGCATGACTGCTGGATCGGTTTCGTGTGGCATTGTTTTTTTACAGCATGACACATCTGCCTAGATTCATCATTTTATAATTTTGTCCCCTCATAGCAAATCTTTTCAACCGCGACTGCGTCACAAAAGTGACGCACAGTGGCGCAAAAGAGGCATACACCTATCATAAATCTGTCCCTAACATTTTAAATAATTGATTCAGGATGACAATAAGGTGTGGCCTATCCAGAGGTTTGTTTAAGGTGAGGCCTACTCAGGGTTGCAGATCAAATTTACACTTATTGAAGAATACAGAGGAGATAATACATGTGAACGCCTACTAATGAAGTAAGTCATGTCCACTTCACTCTTGAACAAAGGCTAGACCTCTTCTGTGTCCGTGGACAGACCTAAACTTCATCTGCACAATGTCATTCGTAAACTTAGGAAACACAGGTGATGTAATTGAAAAATGTGGAGTTTATTTTCCTCATTTCACAATCACATTACCTGTGTTGCCTTTGCTTAGGTATCTCATAGTGCAGATGGAGTCTACCATATCGAACAGTACACAGAAGTTGAGCAGTGTATACAACAATTTTGACACTTAGAAAAGCTTCAACTTCTGCATGTCCCCTACACAGTGCTAATTATATACATTTCAAAGTGATGGTATCTTGCTGGAGATGAACTGAAACCTATCTTGCAACATGGTGCATGTTTTACACAAAAGTGACCCACAGCGGAGCAAATGAGGCGCACGGTCATCATAAATCTCAGCCTAACATTTTAAATCATTGTTTCAAGATACCGATAAGGTGTAACCTATTCACAGATTTGTTTCAGGTAAGTCCTACTCAGACTTGCAGATAAAATTTAGGTTTGTTGAAGAATACAGAGAAGAAAATACATGTGCAGGCCTACCAACCAAGTGTGTCATGTCGACTGCACTCTTGGACAAATGTTAGACCTCCTCTGTCTCCAGGAACAGGCCTAAACCTCATCTACACAATGTGATGTGTAATGTTAAGAAACACAGGTAATATAATTGAAAAACGTGCAATTTTTTTTCCTCATTCCACAATCATATCACCTGTGTTTCCTTTGCTTAGGTATCTCATTGTGGAAATGTAGTCTATCATATGAAAGACTACGTAGAATATGAGCACTGTATGCAACAACTTTGACACTTACAGAAGCCTCACCTTCTCCATGCCTCCTACACAGTTCTACATGTACATCATAAATGCAAACAGAACAGAATTAATTATACATGTTAAATGGTTTATTTTTGCTGTTCTCAGAATGTATCAAATTTCACTAAAAACAGTGACTTGAAGGTATTCATCATATAACAGCGGGGAAAAAAAAACACAATCAAAATGATTGTGTTTAAAAAACCCATACAACATAACAAATCAGAATTCAGAACTCCTTAAAGTTAACTTACTTTCCATAACGGCGAAGGATGTCCTATGAACAGCTTACACTCTGTTGTGCTGTTATTACTTTCTGAAAGAAAACCTCCATCGTTTTCAAAAACATGTTACATACAATAAATGACTTCTCGCTCTCTACCACACGTTTCCACAAGGCCAAATCGTGTCAGAGCCATTTATAACTCTTGGAATTCTTGTAAGCCAATTCCGTCATGTTGTATTTCCGCAACTTTCAGAATTAAAATGTTGAAGATCATTTTCACAATCCTGGATTACTAATATCTTACCTTTCTTGCTCACTCATGTTCTACATTTCCTATGACACTGATACTGCTTACTATAAAGCAGACTTACACTATCTCTATGACTACTACAATTATTAAATTCTCTACATCACTTTTAATCACAAAGCAATATAAAACAGTAGACAGCATTGCAGACTTACATTCCCTCTACTCCATGTTTTGATTGGCTGCTTGAATTTGCTTATAAAAAGAAACAGTTTTTCTGAATTCATTCAAAGTGCAGTTATTTCAACATGACGTCCAGTGTTATGGTAAGAAGTTATGTCTCTGTACTACACTTATCCTCAAGGCCAAATCGTGTAGGAGCCATTAGAACTTCTTGAAATTCCTCAGAGCACATCCCGAGATTCTTTCCCTAAAATTTTGGTTTTAAAAACACCAGGTAAGAGTTTTTAAGGTCATACGGCAATTTTTTTGTGAAAATTAAAACAGAATCATTGCAGAATGACCAGCCGTTTCTAGACTTTAAATAAGCTGTGTAATGTCCTGATGTTATTGAAGGACCGTCATGATATATAATTGCTACAGTTACAAAAGTCCTTCCTGATATTGACAACTGTGAAGCCACAAAATTTTTAATTAAAGTTGTCAATTTTGTTCCATCAGGCCTACATCGTTGGAACATTAAAATAACATACTGGCCATATGTTCGTATAAATAATGTGGACATCATTTCAGATTTACATTGACTACACTCCATGTTGTGATCAGCTGCTTTTACTAGTTTATTAAAAGAGACTGATTTACTGTCTGGCAAACTTAAATATATAAATCTTTCTGAGTCTACACTAGTACTACTTGATACCCTACAGTTCTCGCAGTCATGCTGCCATTGATAAGAAAGCCCAAACAGGTGATCTACATCTACACCTTCAGCATGCAATACATCAAGTATATACATTAAAAACTCCTGACAATCTTGCTGAATATTTTGAGAGAATTGTGTTTGGCCTGAACATCTGTCTAACAGATTTCGAATTTCAGACACACTTTCTATTTTTGTTCTATCTGTGCTACATTTCTCTAACACAGAATTTAACAAACTGCAAAATCTTTGATCAGAATTGACCACAATCTCTTCTTTTACATTTTCTAGAGAAAACAAAACATTAACCACTACATTAGCATAGCAGTTGACACCAGAACTGTTTTCAAATTGAAAACCAACAACATCTTCAACAGAATCCTTTTTGTTTCTGCTTATAATTTCAGGTTCATCGACTTTTCGTCTTTTTGCTGCAACCTCCCTAGTATTTGTCACATTTCTTCGTTTCCGGCCTACCACACGTTTCTCAAA
The DNA here is from genome assembly GCF_964261635.1 of Lissotriton helveticus. Lineage (NCBI taxonomy): Eukaryota > Metazoa > Chordata > Amphibia > Caudata > Salamandridae > Lissotriton > Lissotriton helveticus. Next base: position 1,551,255,159 of record NC_136063.1, read on the forward strand.
CAAAGGATATTGAGGCAAATGTGGCGCATACTCTCTTCTTAACCTATTGTATTCCTTAACACAATCTAGATCCGCACAAATGTTTGTGACATCACACTCAATCAAGTACAATCCCGATAAAGTTCTAACTCGTGACAATGCCACATATGCCATACCCTCCTTGAACACAGAACTGCCAATATTCACCAATGCACTGTCTACACTTAAACCTTGCGATTTATGGATTGTCACCGCATATGCCAAGCAAACAGGAAACTGCTTACGGCGAACATATAAGTCTTTTACAAGCAAAAATCTAGCAGAGCAACAACCAATTACCTGTACTTCCTCAATGCCATCAAATTTAATTTTTAAAAATTCAATTCCATCTCTATTTCTGTATTTCACAAAATCAACAACATTACCCATTGATCCATTTACCAGACCTCTTTCAACATGTAAATTCCTTCTTAAAATTATACGGCAGTTCAAGCACACATTCAGAGTCTTTTCAAAACCTGCAGTTTTAGATATAGTCTTCTCTAATGAATCCAATTTTGATTTCAAATTCTCAGACAAAATAATTGTTGATCCCATATGCTCTACTCTGTCAATAGCTTCTAGTTTCACAATCTCCTGCTTTTCCAAATGCAACATTTTGTTGTTGAATTTGGCACATTCTGCAAGAGTTGGCATCAAACATATTCCAGGTTTCTTCTCAGTAATTTTCTGAAAAATATTCTCAGGCACAACATCTTGTTCTGGATATAAATTTGACAGTAATCGTGCATGTAAATCTTCTTTCCCATGCTCGGTCACTTTTCCAATTCTAACATCTTGTAGAATACTCTTGTAAACTTCATCATTCGCCTGACGCATATTTTCATGCAGTTCAGCATAATTGAAGTTTAACCATATATTGACGTTGCCAATGCTCCCTAGGCACTTCCTGGTATCTTCATGCCTGAGCATTTTGAACACAGGTTGCCCTTTCACTGGTGTCAGCTGCAGAAGATCTCCGAAAACAATGATGTGTTTGCCACCAAATAACACATCATACTCTGTTTTGAGAACTTCTTGCATTCTCAAATGCACAAACGCAAGCATGACATTGGAAACCATGCTTACTTCGTCAATGATAAGAAGTTCATTTTCCTCAAGATTCTTGAAACTTCAAAACAAGCATCTTCAGATAGCTTGTGATATTGTAATCTGTTGTCATGCTCCACTGGCAGCATCAGTAAACGATGTAAAGTAATCCCTTTAATGTTATGTGCTGCCAGTCCAGTTGGAGCGGTGACAACACAAGACAGCGATGACTCTGTCCTTTCCTGCAAATAGCATGAAATTGCTTTAATAAGGAAACTTTTTCCAGTTCCCGCTTCTCCACTCACGTACAGTCGGACAGGCTTCAACGACGTACATGAACACTCTTTCTTGTCATGACTTAATCCATGATCAATTTGCATGGTAACTTCGTCATATATTTTCCTCTGCTCAACGTTGAGTTGTCTTTCCAACTCTTTTAAGTTAACCGCATCCTCCTGAGCATGTGCCATGGCTCTTTCCACTTCATTCATAGCAGTGGCAGCTTCATTTTCGATAACAGGTCCTCCTAGTGGATCCTGACTCAATGAAGCAGAACTCTGACTGTCCTGAGAACTGTCTCTGGCAATCTCGGCTGCAATCGTTGCTTCCTGCTCAATTTCCGCATTCAACATTTCTACATATTTGGGAAAAGCAGGACATTCTATGGTCTCCTTGGCAGCATTGAAAGAGTCTTCGTAACAGAGGAAATCTCCAAGCAGTTCCTCTTCTGCACGCCAAGGCTTGAAAAGTTGCAAAAGTGCTAAATAGAAAAACTCCTTTTTTTCAGGAGATTCGCCACTCAATTTTCGATGGTTTACCAAGTGGCATTTTCTTTGCTTGACCAGACATCCCTCACTTCCTATTACAGCATACACTCCTTTCTCAGTATCTTCTTTGATGTTCCTCTTGAATATGTAATTTTGAAGAACCTCATACAGACAAACATTGTCGAGGTGTTTGCTTCGATTTGGATAATATGTATCCAACATGTTGGTCTTCAAAATGTCGGTACTGTTTGGCTCCTTTTCCGCCAAATACTCAATTTCCCGCACAGGTTTCAGAACTCGATTACGCGTTGCAGCAAGACCAAGACTCGCCCAAACGATACTCCTGGACTTGGCATAGAGACTTGCTGAAGACAACCGGTCAGAGCATTCGTAAGCTCCGATTTCTCGATGCGACAACATCTTCAGACTGAAACTGTACAACTTCTTGCTGAGGCTCTTTTCATGTGAAATGTCCTCCCACATATCCTTCAATTCTGTCTTCTCTTTTTTGGTGATGTAAGATGTCACATACCGAGCCACAGCCATACAGTTATCAGCCACAAACTGTATATCCATGTTAGCATTCCACATGGACAAAATCACCGGGTTGTAGTCGTTGATGTACTTGGACTCTTCGTTCCTCTTCAAATTGTATGTGTTTTTAGGTGATTTCTTCATCACAATATGTCGCAGCGAAGACATCAAACTGTTTACTCTTCCTTTAGAAATCACCGGTCGTGGAAAGCCGAAACGACATTTGGTGTAGAACTTGTCCTTGTTTCGGAATTTACGACGACAGTACTTTCCACATCGATGGCTTTGGAAACGTAGAACTTTTTCTCTTAGGCTTTTCTTCTCCTTTGCGTTTGGAACAGCACACGTAGAATACTGTTGTATGAAACTCATCACTGACTCTTCTGGATCCGTTCCAAATTTAGGTGCATCCTTGATCCACAGCAGCATATGTATATGAGGAGCACCTCTTGCTTGGTACTCCTTTCTCCAGAAGAAATCCAACACCTCTCCAAGAGGTGGATTCTTCTTATTCATGATGAAAGACATCATAGCTTCAAATCTATGATTGAAGTACCTGCATACATTGACTGGATCCAAAGAGCACAGTTCTCCGGGTGTCTTGAATTCGATGTTTTCGATGTTTGCATTTGCCTCTCGTAGAAATTCAAGTAAGTCTTCCCAGCCATACTCGGCACAGCTCAGAGTGAGGAACCATGTGGGAGTTCCTAAGTTCCTCAGCATACATTTTAAATCACCATGACGACGGTACCAGTACTCATTAGTACCACGCTGACACGCCATGAGATTAATCAGGTGAGAATCCAAAATACTGTCTTGGACATTGACTTTATCCATAAAGTCACTTGCCGACATGTTTTGCATATGTATACCACTTTTCAAGATGTGGTTCACTGCATATGACAGTCCAGACAGATCGCTTTCAAACAGGAGATGAAACAAATAGGGAATGCATTGTCGAAACCTAGCATCTCCTGCATACAATCGCAAAGTCCGGTATTCAGAAGCAGGAATTTGATGAGGTCGCTCATCATATCTTCCTCCCTGACCTGTTGGAAAAAGCTGTGGGAAACACCGAGCTTCCAAACTTTCCTCCCAAACACTAATGGGACTCCCTTTGGCTTGTTTCATTTGAAACAACTCAATAGCATTCCCCATGACTTCCTTGGAATGCAAAGGATGAACACTATAATGTTCATATATTTCTTCACTAGTACAGGGTTCTACTTTCTCAATTTGACCAGCACACAAATCGCTATCCTCTTCCTCACTTACTTCCTCTTCTGCAACATATACATTTTTATAGTATTTATTATTTTTTTTCAAATACAATGTTGCCTTTTTGACTTTCCTAACATCCACTAAATCTTGCCATATTTTCTTATTCTTTGTCGGAACCCCATTAACTAAGATAACCAGAGGTTCCTCTTCCACTTTTTCTACTCCAATTGTGTTAATGTTTTTCTTCAAATCTAGAGGCAAATAAACAACTCTTCCCTTTAATCCTCTCTGTAAATCTGATGGAGGCAATTTCCCTGTCTTTGGCTCCATTCTTACAATAGCCTGAAAGGGATGGATACTTTGAATCAAAATAGATTCATAAGTATTTAAATCCTTCAATTCAGAAGGAATCTCAACCAATTCCAGATTATTATGAACTGCTCTAGCAGGCATCTGGTTTTGATTTAATTTGTTACAACAATAAGTACACACACGTTGATCCAATCCCAAATCAAAACAATTTTCTACCATCAAGTATGTTGTAAAATCCTTCCATTCACTATTATTTTCCCTTTCACTTTTTGCATATAAATCCACTAACTTAGTCTGATTCTTATAATAAGTGCGTCGACAACACACACAAGTGAAATTTGGCCTCTCACTTGATTTCACCTCAAACGTTGCAATTTCCCTCTGGAAATTATCTGTACTGGAAACCTGTACACTATCTTCCACATTACTCTCTTCTTCTTGGTCAATTTCAACATTCTCCTCTTTACTTCCAAAGTAACAAAACTCAATTTCTTCACATATATTCTTCACATCTATTTCAGAACCATGCAAAAGAGCAGCGCATAATTGTTTAAGCATAATTGCTGGACTCTTAGCATAATACAACATTCTAAGTAATTTCCTCACTTTATTATGATGCACTGCTAGCATCCTGAAATGATGAAAAACACTCTGGCATACTCTCCTGGAAAGACAAGCCAGTGAATGCCCATGCAAACCTGTCACTTCTCTCACTCTGCAAGGATCTAATTCTTGCAACAACTTCATTTTCTGCTTCAAACTTTTCTTATTAAATGACCGTATAAAATCACAAAGCAAATTGATGGAATCCTGTCGTACACTGCAAATACTACTACACTTCCAGGTGTACACAGGACCCTTAGGACGTCTTCCTAAAACCTCATTACCTAACACCTCTTCTATCTCTGTTGTCACAAGTTTTTCTTTTTCAACTGGACAACCATCTTTCACTTCATAAGCTCGACCACTGGTGTCAACTGCATGCACCAAATCATTATCCTGGAAATAACTCTCCTCATTAAAAAATGCCTCAGAGCTTGAACTATGCATCCATTCTCCAGAAAAAACTTCACAAAAATTACTACGATTAACTATTCTCTTCCATCTACTATTTCTTTTGAAATCATAAATTGCCTTGTTTACCTTCCTAATTCCATTGATTATCAAAATAAATAACTTACGTTTAATTTCAAATGCCTGATCAATGACTTTCTCAACTATTTTTTTTCTCTTATAAAAAACCACTTTCTGTTCACCTTTCTTAATATTTTTTAACAAATTGCCAATTATCCTGTTGCGGAACATTCGTTTACGAATGTCCCTAAACTGTTGTTTCCTTCTACTATCATGCACAGAGTTATCTCTTGCTCTAGCAGTAACATTTTTCATTGGCCTTTCCTTTCCGTTTGAATTGCTTCTCCTTTTCTGGACTGAAACATTTTCTGTAGTAATATTTTTTTTACTACAGATATTTCTTATGAATGTTTTTGTACTCTTACCCGGTGCTTTCTTGGTGACTTGACAAATATTTTTGTTAGAGGACTGCTGCTTTTTTTCATTCACCTGCTGTCTTTGACGTTTTGCAGCCTTTCTCAGTCTTTCTTTGGTTGGCATGCTGAAATCTTCAAATGATCTGCAGTTGAATCTGTGGTAAAATATAATAAAAAATGTTATTAACCACTATTACCCAACAGTAAATCAATAACAGTCATCAAAAACTTAACACACTACTTAACATTTTTACATAGAAGATTTTTTAGTGCTTGGCAAATTTAGATTACAGAAATAGCAGAAAAGAAATGGAATTTATATTCATTTTACCTGTGCTGTTTTATATGTGAATCTGATCTAATTTTATGAGCATATTTTAATATTTTATTGAAGACACTACACATAACCTGTTTTTGAAGGTGTCTTTATTTTTAAATTAAACGGTTTACATTTTTAATTTTTATTTGTTATACATTTTTTAAATAAATGTTTATAGTTCCATAGGCTCAAGCACGTCAGCTTCCCATCCTATGTCATACAATTCTGACAAATCTGCATCCTCATCACGTTCTTCTTCATCCTCAGGATTTAAATCATCCAAGGGATCAACATCCACTGATGTTTCAATTACGAGTTCAATGATGAGGTCGAAATCAACTGATTGCTGATTGTCGCTCATGTTGATGTTGTCTTTATCTTTAAAGAAAGATAACAACAATGAGATGTTGCAGAGTAAGAGACAAATCTCAGAGATTATAATAGTAAAATTGTTTAACAAGAGTAACATTTTGCAGCTATTATTTAGCCATGTCCAGCGATGCTGAGGAGGTGAAGCCTATGTCCAATTTTTCAGTGAACAGGACTCATCTCTTCTTAACCTTGGATAAGCCTCACCGACTCTGTGTCCCCTGCACATACTTAAATGTAAAGGGGCAGATTGATGTTAACTAGCACATCCCCAGGAATGCACCAGTTAACGTGCACCGCTGCTCTGCCACCCATGGTGTGCCGCATTTACAATCGGATAGGACAAAGCTGCGTCAAAACCCTGTGCCTGGTTGAAGCAGGCATACGTCTTGACACACGTAGACTGAAAGCTAAAGCAACAACTAAGTGTCGTGTGCAGAAGTTGCAAAAAAGGAAAAATGGCGTTTAAACCGGTAATGAGCCCATGCTAACTTAACACGGTGTAAAGATATCCAGGATCTACATCAGTTTGGGGTTCACAAACCTGGCAGGTACAAGGCACTGAGGCTTTGCACCGTGCATGTCTCATCCCGAATCATATGTTGTTTCTGAATGAAACAATTTCCCAGACCACATGCTTTGGATTGGCTACTTCTAAAAAATTAAACACCCCTACTATCCCGGAGTTAGAGGAATATGATGGTTGGAGTAACTTTTACTCGGTTGTCCATTAGTGATTTACAGGCCCTACTCCGTAATTCTTCCTTTAACATTTCCAGTATAAATCCAAAAGGTTGGCTGCTTTGGCAACGTAGTTCACATTCTTGCAATTTGCTTGGACCCTTCAAACTCTGAAAAATGGTAAAGTTCCCTGGGGATACATGAACGTTTCTTCTTTATTTGCCCCATTCAATTTGACTAACAAACAACGCTTGCTGTCAATGCGTGATGCTTCCTTTTCAATGTTACATATTGAAAGGTTAGAATCTTTGCCTTTTTCAGTGGCAGAGGCCAATGCTGCAACGTGCCTTATCCACGGTTTAATAACGCTGCCTTTTGCTTTATATAAGTTTTCAAATTGTATGAAATATGTACCAATAGGTCGTTATAAACCTTTAGGTAGTGGTTTTCTTCATGAGGTCTGGTCGCTTCCATACACATACAGATGTTTCAAAGATGACCAAGAAGTTTATCTGAATGGAGAGGAATGCACTGAGACGCCAGATCATTCACTAATGTGTAGGCACATACAGTTACACGGTTCATACAACAAAGACCGACCAAATATGGCTTGCGTGTTGCAAGGCACGCCAGTTCCTGCTATCATCCCCACGTTCAAGTTGTTGGAAAATGGTAGTTATTTGATGCTCAATAATGAAGATTGTTGTGGGTTAATTACAAGTATTCCTTTTATCGTAACAGTAAGTGAACGGGTTATTTGCTGCAGAAATGTTCTATTTCCTCCCACACATGAACATAGGGAGTTTTCAATCTGGCCACAAATACCAACCTTGGGTGCAGATTTCAACGGCATGGCAAGAATAAGGGCTCTTTTGTCTCAGAGAGAGGTGACCTTGAGTTCGGCAAGTGAAACTTTCGTGCTTCACATAGCGAACACCCGTACAGAGGTGCAGGCCCTTTTAAATACTGATTCGCCTTTGCATTTCACCGAGATGGTTCGGACTATCTTTAACGCGTCCTCCACAAAGGACCTGGCACATTTTTTTAAAGTTGTTAGCAGTGGTCTCGTGACTTCATTTGAGAAAATCTTTGGAGTTATCCCTGCTTTCTTTCATTCTATTTTTTCCACTTTGTTTGGTGGATTCCCAGTTTTACTTGCATTAGCAGCGGACGCTCTTGTGCTTTTTTACATTTTTAAATATGGATGTCCTTCCTGTGCAAGGTCCCGCCCTGCAGCTGCTGACGCTGTTCCGCAATCGCATGCTTGAATATTATGGCACAATGCCGTTGGCGATATTAAGCACGGCATATGGATTATCTTTTCGATTCTCCTACTTCACCTGTGTCCAGCCTGTATTTCACTGCCTGACCTGTGATTTCGATTGGGCCATTGATTTGTGTCTCTGCGGACCGGTTTCTCCTGACGTCGACTTTAATCAGCTGATGAGTCCTATCATTACTCACGAGTTGGTTTGTCCTGGCGAAAGGATTATGGCTGTGGCATTGATGCATGGACTAATTGGTCCCTGGAATTTACTGGCGGCAACACAGTCTTTCTTGGAACAGAGCTTTCTTGAAAACCCACCGAGCTGTCCTCTGATGGTGATAGAGGATCCGGTGCTGGGAGAGCACGTATGTTCTTTTCCGCTTTTAAGTTGGATGGCTGAACTGTTTTCGGATGAAGACGGTGACTTCCTATTGGAGGCTGTTGCAGCTTATTTTGCATACACAGTTATGTCATAGACCTTTTTCATGTTTGATATGCTGAGTACTAGCATTTCATTGACAATTCATCGACTTATTTGTCAAGTTTTTATTATTTAGCTTGCCTATTGGCTTAAGCCTCGATAAAGTAGTTGGCTGTTTTATTTTTTTTTAGCATTAAATTTTGCTAGTTTTTAATGTTTTACCTTGTGGACCGTGCACATATAAAGTTGCAATCTGCTCTCATGAGATGGCACTTCTATTATCTTATTCAGTTCGTTTCCGGATCATGGGGGGGTGTCATGTAGATCCTGCATATCTTTACACCGTGTTAAGTTAGCATGGGCTCATTACCGGTTTAAGCGCCATTTTTCCTTTTTTGCAACTTCTGCACACGACACTTAGTTGTTGCTTTAGCTTTCAACCTAGTAGTTCATCGTGGTTTACAAGAGAATAATATGTTATTGCTCTACTATCTGCTTTGCTTGTTAAACTATATCTGTACAGCGAGTGCTGAAGTTTCAAGAACAACACGATACAGAATTGTTATGAGGTCTGATCTCCACGACTTCATAGTCATAACATAAGTGCAGCTTCTGCCAATTCTGGGCATGAGGCGCGTTTTATATTGCTTTGCCGAACACACATACACAACACTTGATGCGGTTCACATGAAGAGAGAGCTGGTGTATGCTGATGTGATTCCTTCAAATCTAGGACACTAAGGTATGGACCCGCCCTAAACCAACCCAAAGAGACCTTCTTAACAAATAATATAATATGTGTATTAGGGAGGGTGAAATATAAGTGTTGCTAACTCTTATTCATTTACAGCATGTTAACATACTGTCACCATTCGCTTTTTATGTACTAGTAACTATGCTGGTAATTTTGCTACTGATAATATGTGTACTTGTATTATCTAAGATACTACGCCTGAGAAGACGGCATTAGTAAATAAACATTTCAAATGCACATGTGTTCTTCTTAACTCCATGTTCTCGTTTGTAATGAATATATAACGACCGAGTGTTCATGAGTTCCACGTATCCTGAGGTACTGTAAGTTCATGTTCTGAATTGTCTAAAGATTGGGAGTTTGTTATATCCAATGTGACACTGTACCTAGCTTGTTAGGGGGTTTTTGGGTACTAAGGTCAGTTTTGGGGCACCCTAATTCGCCGAGGTTCCAATCCTCTGTGCTTAGTTCTGTGTGAGAACAGAAACCCTACGACAGGGGCACCCCTGAGCCTTGCTGGAGCTTCATCACACTTCCGATACAACTCCAGCAATGCGCCACCTTTACGGCACAGATGCGTCACGCATCTGTGCTGTTGTTGCCCCATGGTGCGCCGCATTGTAAATGCAGCACACCATGGGTGTCGGAACAGCGACGCAGGATGACTGGCACATCCCTGGTGATGCGCCAGTCATCATAAATCTATCCCTAAGCTTCTTATCTTGTTAGAGATGAACCGCCATATGTATCATCAAAGTTTTTTGCATTTCCTAAATAGCGAACTTTAAGGAATAAATAGCGATTCTTTACCATTCCTAATTTGCGATGAGCAAATTGCTAATTGCAAATTACCCATTCATTTCCATGGAGCAGGAGACCCATAGGAATGAAGGTGCAATTTGCGATTAGCAATTAGCTCATCGCAAATTTGGAATTTTTTCGAGGGTGCAGGGGTCTCTCAAGAACACCCTGATGCACCCCTGAAAAAGAAATTTGGAGGCATATGGCGCACATAAATTTTAAAAACATTCTTTTACCTCAAAAACGATTTTCAACTCATAATTTGAAAACACTACCCACGGGGAAATGACTTAAAATGTCCTCAAGACACATGAAAGTGTTTTTTTAAAGCCTTTGCAACTTTTTTGGGTCACTTTTAACATGGCTATGTAACTCAAACAGTCAAAATTTAAATTTACCATGCACAGGTGGGAGCATATTTACAAGGAATTTGCTCCACGGGGAAAGGTCTTTTAATTTAATATTGGAAAAATAACTTCAGAGACACTGAAATGCCTTATAAAGAAACATACACCATTATGTCCTTGTCATAAATTTTAAAAGCATTCCTTTTCCCCAAAAACGATTTTCAAGTCATAATTTAAAAACACTCCACATGGGGAAATGACTTAAAATGTCCTTAAGACACATGAAAGCGTTTTTTGATTGCCTTTGCAGCATGCTTGGGTCACTTTTAACACGGCTATGTAACGCAAACATTCAAAATCTAAATTTGCCATGCACAGGTGGAACCATATTTACAAGCAATTTGCTCCACAGGGAAAGGTCTTACATTAAAATGGAAAAAATAACATCAGAGACACTCAATTGCCTTATAAAGAAGCATACACCATTATGTCCTTGTCATAAATATTAAAACCATTCCTTTTCCTCAAAAACGTTTTACAAGTCATAATTTGAAAACACTCCACAGCTCCTATGCACATAAAAACCCTGTCAGTACTAATACTTCACATTTTCTCCAATTACAATTTCTCAAAGAAACAAAATCTATTTGTAAAACACTTGACACAAAGCAACATTTGAAAAACACAACTTTCTTCATAATTTTCTCCTTAAAGCACACTATTCTGTATCTAAATTAAAGAAATCTTTTCTCACCTAAGCAAATACTTTGAGTTTCAAAACAGTCTCAGAAACACACCAATTTGTCTTCAGCAGAGCAAAAGGTATGCACTCCAGAGTCTGCAGCTATCAAAAGCACAGAAATGCTGTAATTCTTCACACATATCTCTCATGTCACCCAATCAAAACTCTTCCCTTTTTTTTTTTCTCAAATTAAAACCCTTCCCCCCCTCTGCCCTCTCTGCTTTTTTTGCATAGCAACCACCTCTTGGAAGACCTCTGGTGTTTGCAAGTTCACACAACAATGTTGCAATTGAACTCTGAACTCTCAGTGCACCTGCATATCCAGTGCATTCTTTCATTTAATGATTTTTTCTTCACCACTCAAAATACATCTTTCAAAGAACTCATCCATGCACCCTAACTTTCTGTTTTCAGTAATCAAAATCCACCAATCACTCTTACTGCTTCATTAACACAGAAACTCCACAGTTTTTTTCATTTTACACTCTTATTTTTTCAACTGCCATTTCATTGCCACACTTCATCTGACTGCAGGAGAACCTTCTCTCACCATGTTTTCTGTCTGGATTGTTGGACATAGTTACATCTATTGGGCTCAGAGGTACGCTGAGAACAGGAATTTACCTAACCTCAATTTACAAGATGTGGAAATTAAGTGGTTTGGCCACAGAGGATTAAAATGTCACCAATTGATACAATTCGTGAAAACCTTTATGCATTTGCCAAAACCTGACCTGTTAATTGTGCACTGTGGAGGTAATGATTTGGGCACTTTGACTGGGGTAGGTCTGGAAATGCTTTTAAAGGACACCTTTGAGCAATTGATGGCACTTTTTCCTCAGACTGCCTTGGTATATTCAAATATATGCCAAAGACAGAAATGGAGGTGGTCGAACCAATTTTGTCCACAAATTGAGAAGTCGAGGAAGCATGTAAACAAATCTGTTTCAGCTTACATGAGAGACCATGGAATGGGCTCCTTGTACAACAATAACGTGCGTTACTACATGCAAGATATCTACAGAGGAGATGGAGTTCACTTCTCAGATGAGGGCAACAGAATTTTCATTCTGAATTTAAAAATGTGCATTGGTACCTACTTATAAGTACCTAAATGTACCATAAACCCAAAAGCTCTTCTCAGAGCTACCCTACATCTGATCATTCACAATTATTATTTTACTCTAACTTTTTTCACTAATTTTCAACAAAGTACGCTCCCCAGAACGCTTCCCGGTTCGCGAACCGGACGCTCCCCACGCAAAAAAACTAAAAAAATTGTTGTTTTTTTTTGCCCTGCGGGGCCCTTTTAAAGCCTCCACATCAAACCTAGGGGGTCAGGGAGGATCTACTATGCCCCCTTATGGTCATTTGCCCCTTCGCTTTGGCCTCCTCTTGTCTCTCGATCCTACCGAGAGACAAGATGGCGGCCGCTACGGACTGTTTGGAATGTTTACAGACGCCGGAGAACCAATCAGCTTTGCAAAGCTCCGTAACGCAAAAAGTACGCGAAGCGGAGCGCTGTTACAGATATATATCTTTTTTTGAACGTTAATTTCTCAAAATCCACTGGAGCACATATATTGAGACGTAGCAAAGGCACATCGGGCTACCAGTCCCTACAATTTTGCCAAGTTTCGTGCAAATCCATTCAGCCGTTCGATTATTTATTTATTTATTTTTTTGCCCCGCGGGGCCCTTTTAAAACCTCCACATCAAACCTAGGGGGTCAGGGAGGATCTACTATGCCCCCTTATGGTAATTTGCCCCTTCGCTTTGGCCTCCTCTTGTCTCTCGATCCTACAGAGAGACAAGATGGCGGCCGCTACGGACTGTTTGGAATGTTTACAGACGCCGGAGAACCAATCAGCTTCGCTTCACAAAGCTCCGTAACGCGAAAAGTACGCGAACTGGAGCGCTGCCCGGTCCGCTGTTACAGATATATATCTTTTTTTGAACGTTAATTTCTCAAAATCCACTGGAGCACATATATTGAGACCTAGCAAAGGCACATCGGGCTACCAGTCCCTACAATTTTGCCAAGTTTCGTGCAAATCCATTCAGCCGTTCGGGCTAAAAGTGAGGCCAACCGCCCTATGGAAAACTCAATGTTAAAAACACGTTTTGGGACCCCCCTTTTTTCTCGGCCCCCCCTTGACGAAACCCCCCCAAATTTTCAGGGGCTGCTCAGAAACACAATGTTCCATTTTCCTGAAAATTTCTGCCAATTCGGTCCACAAACGCCAAAGTTATTAGACATAGAATTTTCAAAAATCCCATAGAGAAAAAATCCTAACTATATATACCTACTGGCGACCGCCAGTAGGTAATATATATATATATATATATATATATATATATATATATATATATATATATAATATATATATATATTTATATATAAATATATATATATATATTAATATATATATGTACATATATATACGTATATAGTTCACTAAAAAAACACCATAGCTTTCAGGGACGTTATAGTTAGTTGGACATGTCACTCATACAAAACCAGAGAAATTAGAACGTTATGGTTAGTAGAGCTAACTATAACTCGCGCCCCCGCAATGCACTGCTGATGATGTCACATATTATATCACTCATGACATGGTCAGTGACATCACTGATGACATCACTGAAGACATTTCAAATGGCCAGTACGTAGTTATAGTTAGAACCTAGTTTCCATAGGAAAAGTATTTTTTGATTTGCTAATAACTTTGGCATTGTTTAACAAATCTTCGCGAAATTCTCCCAAAAAAAAGTCTATCAAGGTCAGCTCCTATCCTAAAAGTTTGGGCATGATACGTCAAGCAGGGGCTGAGAAAAAAGGGGGGATCCCAAAATGCGTTTTCCCCATGTTAATTCCTTGGGAAATTTTTAGACGGGCTACGGCCCATCTCAAAATTGCGACCTATAGCGGTCGTATAGCGACCTTTTTTTTAAATGGTGTAAATCCATTCTGTAGTTGCTGAGAAATTCAAAAATAAAAGTTTCTATATCTATGGCCGCTGTGGAGTTACGACCCCTGCCGACCACAAGCTTTGTTCTAATTGGCTGTCAACAGTGTTGTCAGCCAGCTTGTGACTCGGTAGAACCTAGTCCCCCAACTTATCTATGGCCGCTGTGGAGTCGGACCCCTGCTGACCATAAGCTTTATTCTATTTGGCTGTCAACACTCCAAACCAGGAAGTATTGTCAGCCCAAAGAGTTACTCGTACACCTGGTCAGTCATGCAATGAAACTATCACACACCCATTTCCTTGCTTATACAGTCATACACTCACCACCACACTTATTTACGGAGATACTAATACATACTTACTCTCTTAAACAATCACTGATAGAAACACTTACTCGACCTTACAGATACTCTTGCAATCACTCACTCTCACATATAGTCATTTATATACTCCAACACTCACATATACTGCTTTAAAACATATGTAGTTACCCACACATGCACCACTGAGACATCCATTCACTCACCAACACACCCATACACACACTCACCCACCCATACAGCTGTTTCCGTATACATGCTCAAACCTATACACCCAGTGAAACAACCACTCACAGATCTATGCACAGAGTCACACACCCACACCATCCACCCACGGAGACACTTAGGCACCCATGCAGATACTCAGACAACCAATAAATAACCCATATAGATACTCATGTAGCTACTCACCAAGCCATGCAGCTGCTTACACACCAACTAACAGACTGATAAAGACATTCACACAGTTTAGTCAATCAATCAATTAAAAGTCTTTATTTCGATGATGAATCATAAAAGACAGCAGTAATAATACAAAATTTCAGCAAAGTTAAAAATAGAAACAATATAATCAAGCATATATAATAATTAATCACAAACTCCAATTTAGGTAAAACATCCCAGGGCTTTGTAGCAAACAACTATCCGTCCCACAAGGTTAAAAAGTATAATTTAAGTTCAGTTAAGTATAGTGTATTACACATTCAAGCTTCCATTATACACATTAGACTAAAGTTAAAATTATTTTTATTTAAAAAAGAACTACAGATAGAATATGTATACAGTAGAAGGCTAAAATAATCATCTTGGACATGTTTTACTTATACGGATTCTCCATGTCCAATGTAAAACCTTAGCCACTGCAATAACCACATACTGGGTAGTGTCAGTTTTAAGAATTCTTAGTGCCTCACAGCCTGTTTGGAGACTAAGCTGTAAACAGATAGGTTTCAACCAGATCCGTCTAGGAACTTATAAAATGTGCCCAGTGGTCTCCTTTTGAGTGGGGCAGAAAGGACAGGTGGGAACAAGTCCTTCTCTCCATTTAGAAGCGAAGGAATTAGTTGGTCACAAATCTGCTATAATCATCCCCATCTTAAAAAAACCCGGTGCTGACCCTACCTCCCCAATGAACTATCGACCAATTTCCCTTCTCCCTTATTTTGGAAAAATTCTGGAGTGCCACGTTGCCACTGTCCTCAGCTCTTTTATGGAGGACAGTGGCTACCTTGCCCCTCGTCAGGCCGGATTCCGCCCCCGCCACTCTACTGAGAGGGTGGTGGTTTCGGTCCTGGATAGTTTAAGGGAAGGAATGGACAAAGGCCAACCTTTGATTTGTCCGCTGCTTTTGACACGGTTGACCATTCCATCCTCCTTTCCCGTGTCAGGGCAGCGGGCGTCAGGGGGCCCCCCTGACTTGGCTAAATTCCTTCTTGAGGGATCGAACCCAGGCCGTCCATCTTGATGGGTTTTCTTCTTCTCCACTTAAGATGCACTGCGGTGTCCCCCAGGATTCTTCTCTATCTCCTCTTTTATTTAACCTTTATATTTTTCCTCTTATTTTTTTTTCTTCAACAGCTGGAGGTCACCGTTTATGACTATGCGAATGATCTTCAGTTGATTTTCCATCTTTCTGATTCTTCTAAATCTATTTCTAATTTTCAGTCAGTTATGATTTTCATCAGGGACTGGATGAATTCTAACCATCTTAAACTCAACCCAGACAAGACCGAGTTGGTCTTGACGGGTGGAGCATCCAGTCCCTGGTCCCCCACGTTTTGGCCCCCGGCACTTGGTTCTCCTCCTTTACCCTCGTTTTCCGTTAAGACACTTGGGATTACGTTAAACTGTAATTTAACTTTGCACTCCCAGGTCAGCACGGTGGTGTCTTCCTGTTTCTTTACCCTTCGCACTATTAGGAAAATTTCAATATTCTTTTCAGTTCCTGCTCTTAAACTCATCATGATGGCTATGGTTCTGTCCCGGCTGGACTACGGTAACATCCTCTACAATGGCGTCCCAGCCTATGCTCTTCGACGCCTACAGCTGGTACAAAACCAAGCGGCACGCCTTATCTTTGGCCTCCCTAAATTCCATCATGCCACTGCCTTACTTAAGAACTTGCACTGGCTACCCATTAGGGAGAGGGCTCTTTTCAACTTGGGTTGCACTGTGTTTCAGGCTCAAGCAGGAACCGCCCCAGCCTTTATAAACTTGGCAATTTCCAGGTATGTACCCGCCAGAGAGCTTCGCTCCTCTTCCCAATCCCTCCTCTCTGTCCCACGCTTCAGGAAAATGAGGATGGGGGGGCTAAGTTCGCGGTGCTCGGCCCTACTTTCTGGAACTCTCTTCCCCCCAATGTTCGTTCCATCTCACTCTATCTAGACTTCCATAAATCACTAAAAACTCATCTTTTTCTGCAAGCCTTTTCTGTCTAGTCCTTTCCCAGTTGCCATCCGAGGTTTTTAGCAGTCCTAGCGCCATGAAACCGTTAGGTAAAAGTGCGCTTTATAAGTGTTTTTAAATTCAAATAAATTCAAATTGGTAGGGTTCCCACCCTAAATTGATGGTATCTCTTTCTAGCCTCCGGGACAGTAATATAATCCCAATAACCCTCATGTGCAGATGAGTGTTTAAGTTCCAAGAAATCCGCAGTCAATGACGGACCAATGTAGAACCAAAACTCTTCAGTGTGACCAGGCTCCAGTAGAGATCTTTTACGGTTTTCCTGAGGGGAAAGATATTGACTGTAGGATCCTCCCATAAGCTAGCCAAGCCCATGGCAGAATAGATAGACTTTACCTCCCGCAGCCATTGGATTTTGTGAGCCTTATCGGCAGTTCTAACATCTAGGAAGGCCGCATACTGGGAGAGTTCTGGGGTAATCCACAATCTCCTCCAGTACGCCACCGGTCTATAGTGGGCCTTATCCTCCAGGCGCTGGGTGCCTAAATTATAGAAAAGGGGAGTCAGCGGGGTCAATACTGGAAGGCCCGTGATCCCACGTAAAAACTTGTTTTGGGACCTAGTCAAGTGAGCAAGATTGCTGAAACCCCACAATTCTGCCCCATATAAAACTGCTGTGGCTATTTTAGCTTGTAAAACAACAAAAGAGTGTCGTGGGAGAAGTGTGTAAGCACTAGACACAGAGAAGAAATCTCCCTGAAGAAGTCACAGTGGAAATAAGCGGGGTTTTTTTTAGGAAGCCCTCACTCAACACTCTGGGTGGTGACATGCTTCATCATCGGGCCCACCAGGAGAAGCCGAATGCCTCCCTGGTGTGCTACAACGCCAGATTACTGCGGAGCAGGTTCTTTGTGGCAAAAGTGTCAAAAACTGTACCATACGGAATTTTTTTTATTCAATGGTCAGTTTGACATAAGTAAAATATGTGTGGGAAACTTACCAGTTAATGACTCGGTTGTTTCCACTTAAAGTGGGGTCAACATGTTTCTGCCCGTCTATGTGTCATTTACTGGGCTTTCATCAGGACCGTCAGGTGGTGTACATCGGCGGTATGGGCGCGCTAAGGCCCACCCTTACCAGACAAACAAAAGTGATGGGAAACCTTCAATTTGAGGTCCCTGTACTGTCTGAAAGAAAAGGACATACATACACAAAAGACAAACAACACCCAGTTAGTGCGATCCATCTCAAGGGTTTTTTTCAGCGTAAAAACTCTGTGTGGACGTGCTTGTGACTACTGAGAAGGTGATCATGGTGCCATAAACGCTATTTTAGTGCAAGAAAACACCGTCCTATAGGTGGGAACAGCGTAGAAACATGCACTATGTCATGTAGAAAAGGCGGTTACACAGATCGGCCGGTAACACAATACTCGTGGTTAGGCGATCAAACTACCCCGAAAATGGGGCAAAAGGTGATGTAAAGTATGGCGTCAAAAAAGAAATAATTGACAAATACTGGACAGGGTTCTCACTTGTAATGCACAAGATCCACACCCCATGGGTCTCGGGAGGGGGGGAAGCGACAATGGCACACCCTGTGGAGGGATAACAAGAAAGGCTTAAACGGAGTTAAAACAAAGGAAAGAGTGTGCACAGGTTACTTATCTGATTGGAAGTAAGGGTGGTCTGGAGATCTTACGCCCGCAACGCCTGCCACCTGTTTTGCACCTAGCGTCTCCTGCTACCGGACCCCGTGGATATGGGGCAATGGTGGAAAAAAGCTAAAGTGTGGTGCTGACAGGGGCGGCGACTGCTGGCCCAGGCGGAATAGCCAATCCCTGGAAGGACTGCAAGTGAGGCTTGGGAGAGGCAGCCAATCAGGTTACAGCATCACTGTGAGGCTTGGATAGTGAGCATGTGAGTCATAGGGACCTATCAGAGAGTCCAGCCAAGAAGAGGCTTGAAACTTAGGATGGAAATGAGCTTTATTACCTAATAGCCAATCCCTGGAAGGACTGAAAGTGAGGCTTGGGAGAGGCAGCCAATCAGGTTACAGCATCACTGTGAGGTTTGGATAGTGAGCATGTGAGTCATAGGGACCTATCAGAGAGTCCGGCCAAGAAGAGGCTTGGAACTCAGGATGGAAATGAACTTCATTAACTTTATTTAATCGAAAAAAAACTACATTGGTTTTTTGTGATCAGTTTTTTGGATCGGGAGAGCGATATAATTAGATGCTTTATTGACTGGTAAAGGTGGAATTACACAGTGCCATACTACAGGAGCAAAAAGTGGAACTGGCAAAAAAGTAATTCAAATATTAAAAACGAAATGTTCAGTCTTGAGTAAGGATGCCCCACTAATAGGCAAAGGTAAGCAAGGTTACTGATTAGCGAATTGCAGGGCAAAGCGTTCAGTGTTTTGTAAATTTCCCTCTGTAACAAAGAAGTGCAAGCGAGGTGGTTGTGTAGCCCATCAAAATTGTTACCGCTTCAGTACTGAGCTCCAGGGTATTTGATCATTAAGGCCATCGCGATGGGTACCCAATCTACAGACCCAGCGTTGTTCCTTTTCAAAAAGGAGGCTGGCAGTGTTTTTTTCGGTTGTGATTTCTTCTATGATGGTCCAATGTAAATCATTTGGAGTGTGATTATTTTGGAGAAAATGCTCACTCATCCTTGTTGTGATCTTGCGACATCTGATGTTGCTGCGATACTCGCAGATTTGTTGTTTTACCTTGCGAGTGGTCATGCCCACATATCTTTTTAGACAGGGGCACGTGATCAAGTAAACAACGTTGGTGGAATTACAGTTAGTGTGTGTCCTTTGTGTCCAAGTCTTGCCTGGTTCTAAGGAGAGTTCTTTAGTGAAAAGCCTTGAGTTTTAATTTCCTGAAGAACTCTGATAGTTCACAATGGAGTTTGAACTTATCAGGTCTTTTGTGTATGTATGTCCTTTTCTTTCAGACAGTACAGGGACCTCAAATTGAAGGTTTCCCATCACTTTTGTTTGGTTTTTGCACTTTATTTTACACACTTGTTTTTAACTTTCACGTCCTCTGGTAAGGGTGGGCCTTAGCGCACCCATACCGCCGAGGTACACCCCCTGACGGTCCTGATGAAAGTCCAGTAAATGACACATAGACGGGCAGAAACATGTTGACCCCACTTTAAGTGGAAACAACCGAGTCATTAACTGGTAAGTTTCCCACACATATTTTACTTATGTCAAACTGACTATTGAATAAAAAAAATTCCGTATGGTACAGTTTCTGACATTTTTAATTCACATTTCTTTTTGACACTTTTGCCACAAAGAACCTGCTCCGCAGTAATCTGGCGTTGTAGCACACCAGGGAGGCATTCGGCTTCTCCTGGTGGGCCCGATGATGAAGCATGTCACCACCCAGGGTGGTGAGTGAGGGCTTCCTAAAAAAAAATACGCTGATTTCCACTGTGACTTCTTCAGGGAGATTTCTTCTCTGTGTCTAGTGCTTACACACTTCTCCCATGACACTCTTTTGTTGTTTTACAAGATTTAACAGGGGGACCAAGAGTGTCCTTTTCCCTCTCTCTCAATTTGTTATTACTGGTGGCTATTTTAGCATCATAAATTTTCAATACAGGCGATATTGGCCTCGTGTGGGAAAGGAATAATTCCTTAGTTAGAGCTCCTGTTAGCTGAGCGTGCTTAGTAACCAACTGAGTGACGTGTGGTTTCCAATCTAATTTGGATGCAAGGGTAATGCCCAGGTATGAAAAAACCTGAGTCTGTTCTAATCTGACCCCATTCATTGCCACATTACCTCTAACATATTTGGACTTGTGAAGAACCATACACTTGGTCTTGCTAACATTTACTACAAGTCCGTGGTCCTTGCAAAAGACCTCAAACACATCAATGGCTTGTTGAAGGCCCTGCTGCGTTTTGGAAATCAAAAGAGTGTCATCTGCAAACATCCACAGGGGGATCAGCTTACCATCCAACTTTGGGGCATCGGTCGGTCGGTGTATAAAGTAGCTGATCACCCTGTTGATGTATAATGAAAAAAGGGTCGGGGCTAGTACGCACCCTTGGCGTACTCCCCTCCCTATAGGGAATTTACCTGTAACATTACCCTGTTGGTTCGATCTGATTTGGGCAAAGTTGTCCTCATGTAATTTCTTAAGAAAGGACAAGATGCTAAGTGGCATTCCCTGCTCTGCAAAAGCTGCCCACATTTTTTCTCGAGGCACCAAATCAAACGTCGATTTAAGGTCGACGAACGCCGAGAATAGCATGCCACCCCCAAGGACTACCACCCGCCAATACATTAAAAGAAATTTAAAAACTTGGTCTATAGTACTTGTGTGACTGCGGAATCCTGCCTGGAGAGGTGACAATACTTCTTCCTCCTCAATCCAGGCTAGGATTCTCTGCAGAACAAGCCTTGCAACCACCTTCTGGATACAATCTATCAAACTGATAGGCCTGTAATTTCCTGGATCAGAGCGCTCCCCCCTTTTGTAGATCGGTATGATCTCCGCACCCTTCCAGGTAATTGGCATAGTCGAGCCATTGGCGATACCATTTGCTAGGGGTTGGATATATGGTTCCCAGAGCTGTTTGTCGTGCATAAAAAGGTCGGCTGGAATAGAATCCAGTCCAGGTGCTCGGCCCTCGGGGATGCAATTCAATACCTTTCGCAACTCTATTCTCTCGGAGTGTAAGGGAACTGTACCCAAGTTAGAAAACACGGGACCCTCAGTTACTTCCATGGTCGTTTCTTGAGATGCAAACTGAGTGGCATAATGGGAGACCCAGAGATCAGGCGAAACATAATTAATTGGTTCACCCCTTTGGATCCCCCTACCCCACTTGACCATATCCCAAAAGGTACACATTGAACGTTCCCTACTTGCGCAATACAGCTCCCTCCAGTACTCCTCATCCCAAGCACGTTTGGCATCATATTGTGCTTTTTTATAAAGTGCACAAGCACTTTTAACTCTAGCTCTATCTTTAGTTTTTATTGCCACAGCCAAAGTTTTGTACGTGGACCTGCACTACTTCCGGTACCACAGTTTAGTCTCTAACCCATGCATTCAGTAAGACAGTAAGACACATTTACTCACTCACTTATACAGTCAGTCACACACCTACTAAATCATCCATTCGGACACTCATACACTCACTCATACTTCAATACACCTCAGCATATATATTTACAGGGTACTGGATTAACCGTTGCCCCCCTCGGTCTCGGGAGAAGTTGGGGCGGTGTTGCCGCCACTGTGCTGCACGTCGGGCGAGGTGGAAGCTCTACCTTGCCCCCACTGTAAGGATCCCGGCTGATTGGGGGTGATGTGGTCCAGGGGACCCAAGGAGGCATGTACTTTCACGGGCACATACGAACATTGAGGGTTTGAAGTGCGTGGTGCCAATCCTCCTCCGGTGCTTACAACTTGCCGGAATAATGCATTCTGGGACATGCAGGCGTTTGAGATGTCATCAGTGATGTCATCAGTGATGTCATTTGAGATGTCATCAGTGATGTCATCAGTGATGTCACTGACCATGTCATGAATGATGTAATATGTGACATGATCAGCAGTGGATTGCGGGTGCGCGATATATAGTTAGTACAACTAACTATATATGCGAATTTCAATGGTTTTGTGTGAGTAAAATAAGGTTTTGTAAATGCTAATTCCTAACTATATATGGTCTATAACCTATGTTTTTTTCAGTGAATTTTCAAGGTTTTGTAAATGCTAATTCCTAACTATATATGGTCTATAACCTATGGTTTTTTCAGTGAATTTCAATGGTTTTTTAATAGCAAATATCAAAAGCTTTAAAATGTATTCTTCTTTAATTCGAAAAATATATTTTATATGTTTTTAATACAATTTTTTTATGTATTTTTTTTATTATTTTTTTTTGTTTCGCTCCCGGTCCGCGAACCGGGTAGCTTCCCGTTAGCTCAATTTGGTGCCACGACCCAGTCCGCGAACCGGTAAACGTTCCGTTTGCGCAACTGCCGCGTTAGAAAACAACATCGTGACGCGTCGCGTAATCGCGACGTATGGCGTTCTCGCGTAATGCGTCTTATGACGCGGTGCGTTAGCGCACCCGGAAGTGCTCCGGAGCGCGAACCGAGGCGCAGCGTGTAACGTAAGCGTAACAGGTCATGTAACTTGTTATTAAAACTTTTCATTGGTTCATTTCAATTTTGGTTTCCTAATGATGTAAGGCTAGGTCATGTGACCTAAAAATAACACTTTTCATTGGTTTAGAACTATTTTTTTTCCAAAATGATGAAAGCCCACACCTTTTTTCTCACTCTGACTTTCAACTCTGTGAGAGGAAGACCTATTTTGCTTACTAAGAAATGGCTTCAGTAGTAGCTGCAGCTGTTGCACCTCCACCACCACCACCACCTCCTAGGAATAGAGGACCACATCCTCAGGTTATCCTTGAGCAAGAGGAGGAAGAATAAGAAGAAGAGGAAGAGGAGCAAGTGGAGAGGCAGTTTTTGCCTGAAGAACCAAGGAGGTCCCATGTAAAAGAGGATTACATCTGGCAATTTTATTCATTTCCCCGGGGCCAAAAGAAAGTAAATGCCCGGTATGTTACTTGTCTTATCTGCAAAAAAGATTTGTCCAGAGGGACTGATAAGAAATACAGTTATGGCAATTTCACCATGCATCGCCACATGGAGAGGTGGCACCCTATTAATTATAGTGCTTCGCAGGTACGTCACCTGCAGGATAACCCCCCTCCTGTGGCCAGAACATCAAATGAAGAGGCAGTGACAGGACCAGAGGCGAGGGAGACGGTCTCAAATATCCAGCTGAAGTTTGGGAATGTGAAACAAGTGTGCGTTTATTGCGGCCAATTGATTTGCTACAGGGAGAGTAGCATAAATTTAATCAACGTTGCTATTGACAATCATAATTGTCCAAAACGCCCCAGAAAATAAATTATCTTTTTTTTTTGTTGCTCCTGTTGAGCCCTTTATGATGAATCATTTTCGTTCCCCCCCCCAAAAAAACAAAAAAATATAAAACCGTTCAAAAAATACAAAAAAAGTAAAAAAATGTTCAGAAAAATAATAAAAAAAATATAAAACAACAAAAATAACTTAAAAAAAGTTCTTTTCAGAACTACCTCCCCTTTATAAAAAATTGCTAGAATGTTTAGCACTCTGGCAACCTCTATTTCTTTTGATTCGCTTCCCGGTTCGCGCGCCGGTACGCGAACCGGAAGCGAAACAAAAAATTTTTTTTTAAAAAAAGGAAGAGTGAGTTTAAGGGAAGGAAACAGAGAGTAATGTTAAAAGAAAGACAGCTAGAGGGAGTAACACAGAGATACTGTTTAATACATCTATTTACCAAAGAAAAGATGTAAGAGGGTATAATTGAGAAACACAAAATAGATAAGAAAGTGAAAGAAAAAAAGGAGAGTAGAAGAATAATAAACAAGAGTTTCTTGGAGAATATGAGTGAATTTTCAAATTAAGAAGAAAAACAGTAAAGGATGTGGAATGAGAGGTAGGGATAGAACCGGACTAAAAGAACAACCCTGAGGGAAAGTGTTAAGAAAAGAGTGAGTGAAAGTAAATAGGAATAAAACAAGATGTATGACAGTGACTAAGGTTAAAACATGTGGAATAACAGAGAGAAAAAACAGAAAGCAGAAAAGCAGAAGTGAGAGAAAAGGAATAATTGAAACAGCAAAGAAATGTAAATAACATAGTGTGCTTGAACTACAGGGAGAAAGCATAATGAACAAGTAGTGAAAGAGTGATCAGTCAGAGACAGTAAAAGTAATAGAGACGGAGTGAGTGAACAGGAGTGAGGAACTATGAGAACAGAGGGACTGAGAAAAGGAGTGGAAGGAGTAGAGTAAGTAAGTAATAGAGAAAGGAATGAGGGAAGTCGCAAAGGCAGGAAACTGAGGGTTAAAGAAATGAAGCAGTGGAACTAATAGAAGTTAAATGTGATAGAAATGTAACGAAAAGAGTACAAAACACTTACCTTATAATTGTCGTTAACTTAGTCACTTGTTATTTTTATACTTTCAATCTGTGAAAGAAAGAACAAAAATTTGAAAAATATTAAAACATGTATTTAAAAATTAGAAAAGACAAGGGAAAAGATTGAAAATCATCCAATTTTACAAAGAAATAAAGTTAGAGATAAACATGCAGAAAAAAAAGAGAAAGAACCAGTGATAGACAGTCAGAGACAAAAAGAAATTGTAATAGAGTAAATTAGTAAGAGAAAAAACGGAAGATACTTTCAGTGACAGAAAAGAAGGATAAAAGAGAAAACTAAATTGAAGTTTTGTAAGCTACTAAAAGAAAGTGAGTAAGGTAAACTATATAAGGAAAGGGTGAATAAGGAAAAGAGAGTGAGGGAGAGAGGAGACAGAGGAAGTGAAGGAAAGAGTGTCAGATACAGACTGAGTGAGGCAACAAAGAAAGATAAATGAGTGAGGGTGAGTTATGCTAACTGATTGCACCAAAAAAGGAGAACCCAAAAATATTTAATTTAGAAAACAAAGGGAGGAAAGATGGAAAAGACAAGCGAAGCACAAGGTCTAAAAGCTGAAAAATGGTGCAAGGGAGAAAAGAAAAAAGCAGAGTTGGATTAGGGAAACAAAGGTTGAAAGATAAGTGGAGTTAGATAGCAAGGGTGAAAGAGAATAAAACAAAAGGCAATGTGAGTATGTAAGGAGGATTGATAGAAGGTAGTTAAAGATGAGTGAGCATGAGATAAGACGAGTACAAATTAAAATTCACTATACAAAGTACATTATTAATTATACATGTTAAATGGTTTATTTTTGCTGTTCTCAGAATATATCAAATTTCACTAAAAACAGTGAGTTGAAGGTATTCATCATATAACAGCGGGGGAAAAAAAACACAATCAAAATGATTGTGTTTAAAAAACCCATATAACATAACCAATCAGAAATCAGAACTCCTTAAAAGTAACTTACTTTCTATGACGTCGAAGGATGTCCTATGAACAGCTTATACTCTGTTGTGCTGTTATTATTTTCAGCCCGTCACTTTCTGAAAGAAAAGCTCCATCGTTTTGACAAATATGTTACATACAATAAATGACTTCTCGCTCTCTACCACACTTCTCCTCACGGCCAAATCGTGTAAGAGTCATTTATAACTCTTGGAATTCTTCTAAGCAAATCCCGTCATTTTCTTTTTCCGCAACTTTCAGAAAGAAAACGTTGAAGATCACTTTCACAATCCTGTACTAGTAATATCTCACCCTTCTTCCTCACTCATGTTCCACATTTCCTATGACACTGATACTGCTTACTATGAGGCACACTTACACTACCTCTATGACTACTACAATTATTTAATTCTCTACATTACTTTTAATCACAAAGCAATTTAAAACAGTACATAAAATGATATCACTCCTAGAATCATTATAGGCCAGTTACCTACCCAAAATTCTCTCTTCTGAAAACAGAAAGTAAGAATATTTTTAAGTCAAAAGGCAACATTGTTGCATAGTCAAATGTGAATCGTTTCCGAAACATCAGCTTTTTTTACATTTTAAATAATCTGTGTAATAAGCGGATGTTGTCAAAGGACCATTATGTCATATAATAGCTGCAGTTACAAATGTTCTTCCTAAAATCAACGACTGTGTAGCCACAATATTTGTAATTAAAGTTGAAAACTTACTTTCATCAGGTTTATATAGTTGGAATTTTAAAATGACATTATAACCAAAAGTTTGTACAAATAATGTGTACAGCATTGCAAACTTACATTACCTCTACTCCGTGTTTTGATTGGCTGCTTGAATTAGCTTATTAAAAGAAACAGTTTTTCTGAACTCATTCAAAGTGCAGTTATTTTTCCATGACGTCAAGTGTTATGGTACGAACACCGTTTGCTTTGGGAAATACTCTGTTGTCCTTTAACTAATCCGTGCCCACCACTTTCTGTAAGAAAACCTTCTTTTTTTTCAGGAACTACTTAAAACTCAAAAATAACTTTTTACTCTGTACTACACTTATCCTCAAGGCTAAATAGTGTAGGAGCCATTAGAACCTCTTGAAATTCCTCAGAGCAAATCCCGAGATTCTTTCCCTAAAATGTTGGTTGTAAAAACACCAGATAAGAATTTTTAAGGTCAAAAGGCAATTTTAAAAAAAAGTTAAAACAGAATCATTGCAGAATGACCAGCCGTTTCTAGACTTCAAATAAGCTATGTAATGTCCTGATGTTGTTGAAGGACCGTCATGATATATAATTGCTGTAGTTACAAAAGTCCTTCCTGATATTGACAACTGCGAAGCCACAACATTTTTAATTAAAGTTGTCAATTTTGTTCCATCAGGCCTACATCGTTGGAACATTAAAATGACATACTGGCCATATGTTCGTATAAATAATGTGGACAACATTGCAGACTTACATTGGCTACACTCCATGTTGTGATCGGATGATTTTACTAGCTTACTAAAGGACACTGATTTACTGTCTGGCAAAGTTAAATATATAAATCTTTCTGAGTCTACACTAGTGGTACTTGATACCCTACAGTTCTCACAGTCATGCTGTCATTGATAAGAAAGGCCAAACAGATGATCTACACCTACACCTTCATCTTGCAATACATCAAGAATATACATTAAAAACTCCTGACAATCTTGCTGAATATTTTGAGAGAATTGCGTTTCACCTGAACATTTGTCTAACAGATTTCGAATTTCAGACACACTTTCTATTTTTGTTCTATCAGTGCTATATTTCTCTAACACAGAGTTCAGTAAACAGCAAAAACCTTGATCCGAATTGATCACAATCTGTTCTTTTAAAGTTTCTAGAGAAAAGACAACATTAACCACTACATTAGTATAGCAGTTGACACTAGAACTATTTTCAAATTGAAAACCAACAACATCTTCAACAGAATCCATTTTCTTTCTGCTTATAATTTCGGGTTCATCGACTTTTCGTCTTTTTGCTACAACCTCCCTACTATTGGTCACATTTCTTCGTTTCCGGCCTACCACACGTTTCTCAAACAAAGGATATTGAGGCAAATGTGGCGCATACTCTCTTCTTAACCTATTGTATTCCTTAACACAATCTAGATCCGCACAAATGTTTGTGACATCACAGTCAATCAAGTATAATCCCGATAAAGTTCTGACTCGTGACAATGCCACATATGCCATTCCCTCCTTGAACACAGAACTGCCAATATTCACCAATGCACTGTCTATACTTAAACCTTGCGATTTATGGATTGTCACCGCATATGCCAAGCAAACAGGAAACTGCTTACGGCGAACATATAAGTCTTTTACAAGCAAAAATCTAGCAGAGCAACGACCAATTAACTGTACTTCCTCAATGCTATCAAATTTAATTTTTATAAATTCAATTCCATCTCTATTTCTGTATTTCTCAAAATCACCAATATTACCCATTGATCCATTTACCAGACCTCTTTCAACATGTAAATTCCTTCTCAAAATGATACGGCAATTTAAGCACACATTCAGAGTCTTTTCAAAACCAGCAGTTTTAGATATAGTCTTCTCTAATGAATCCAATTTTGATTTCAAATTCTCAGACAAAATAATTGTTGCTCCCATATGCTCTATTCTGTCAATAGCTTCCAGTTTCACAATCTCTTGGTTTTCTAAATTCAACATTTTGTTGTTGAAGATGGCACATTCTGCAAGAGTTGGCATCAAACATATTCCAGATTTCTTCTCAGTAATTTTCCGAAAAATATTCTCTGGCACAACGTCTTCTTCTGGATACAAATTTGACAGTAATCGTGCATGTAAAGCTTCTTTCCCATGCTCGGTCACTTTTCCGATTCTAACATCTTGTAGAATATTCTTATAATCTTCATCCTTCGCTTGACGCATATTTTCACGCAGTTCAGCATAATTGAAGTTTAACCATATATTAACGTTGCCAATGCTCCCTAGGCACTTCCTGGTATCTTCATGTGTAAGTAGTTTAAACACTGGTTGTCCTTTCACTGGTGTCAGCTGCAGAAGATCACCGAAAACAATGATGTGTTTGCCACCAAATAACACATCATACTCTGTTTTAAGAACTTCTTGCATTCTCAAATGCACAAAGGCAAGCATGACATTGGAAACCATGCTTACTTCGTCAATGATAAGAAGTTTCATTTTCCTCAAGACTCTTGAAACTTCACAACAAGCATCTCCAGATAACTTGTGGTATTGTATTTTGTTATCATGCTCCACTGGCAGCATCAGTAGACGATGCAAAGTAATACCTTTAATGTTATGTGCTGCCAGTCCAGTTGGAGCGGTGACAACACAAGACAGCGATGACTCAGTCCTTTTCTGCAAATAACATGAAATTGCTTTAATGAGGAAACTTTTTCCAGTTCCTGCTTCTCCACTCACGTACAGTCGGACAGGCTTCAACGACATACATGAGCACTCTTTCTTCTCATGACTTAATCCATGATCAATTTGGTTGGTAACTTCGTCATATATTTTCCTCTGCTCAACGTTGAGTTGTCTTTCCAAATCTTCTAAGTTAACCGCATCCTCCTGAGCATGTGCCATGGCTCTTTCCACTTCAATCATGGCAGTGGCAGCTTCATTTTCGATAACTGGTCCTCCTAGTGGATCCTGACTCAATGAAACAGAACTCTGACTGTCCTGAGAACTGTCTCTAGCAATCTCGGCTGCAATTGTTGCTTCCTGCTCGATTTCCGCATTCAACATTTCTAGATATTTTGGAAAAACAGGACATTCTATGGTCTCCTTGGCGGCATTGAAAGAGTCTTCGTAACAGAGGAAATCTCCAAGCAGTTCCTCTTCTGCACGCCAAGGCTTGAAAAGTTGCAAAAGAGCTAAATAGAAAAACTCTTTTCTTTCAGGAGATTCGCCACTCAATTTTCGATGATTTACCAATTGGCATTTTCTTTGCTTGACCAGACATCCCTCACTTCCAATTACAGCATACACTCCTTTATCAATATCTTCTTTGATGTTCCTCTTGAATATGTAATTTTGTAGAACCTCATACAGACAAACATTCTCGAGGTGACTGCTTCTATTTGGATAATATGTATCCAACATGTTGGTCTTCAAAATATCTGTACTGTTTGGCTCCTTTTCCGCCAAATACTCAATTTCCCGTACAGGTTTCAGAACTCGATTACGTGTTGCAGCAAGACCAAGACTCGCCCAAATGATACTCCTAGATTTGGCATAGAGACTTGCTGAAGATAACCGGTCAGAACATTCGTAAGCTCCGATTTCTCGATGCGACAACATCTTCAGACTGAAACTGTACAACTTCTTACTGAGGCTCTTTTCATGGGAAATGTCCTCCCACATATCCTTCAATTCTGTCTTTTCTTTTTTTGTGATGTAAGATGTCACATACCGAGCCACAGCCATACAGTTATCAGCCACAAACTGTATATCCATGTTAGCATTCCACATGAACAAAATCACTGGGTTGTAGTCGTTGATGTACTTGGACTCTTCGTTTCTTTTCAAATTGTATGTATTTTTCGGTGATTTCCTCGTCACATTATGTCGCAGCGAAGACATCAAACTGTTCACTCTTCCTTTAGAAATCACCGGCCGTGGAAAGCTGAAACGACATTTTGTGTAGAACTTGTCCTTGTTTCTGAATTTACGACGACAGTACTTTCCACAACGATGGCTTTGGAAGCGTAAAACTTGTTCTCTTAGGCTTTTGTCTTCCTTTGTCTTTGGAACACCACATGTAGAATACTGTTCTATGAAACTCATCACTAAGTCATCCGGATCTGTTCCAAATTTGGATGCATCTTTGATCCATAGCAGCATATGTATATGAGGAGCACCTCTTGCTTGGTACTCCTTTCTCCAGAAGAAATCCAACACCTCTCCAAGATGTGGATTTTTCTTGTTCATGATGAAAGACATCATAGCTTCAAATCTATGATTGAAGTACCTGCATACATTCACTGGATCCAAAGAGCACAGTTCTCCGGGTGTCTTGAATTTGATATTTTCAATGTTTCCATTTGCCTCTCGTAGAAATTCAAGTAAGTCTTCCCAGCCATACTCGGCACAGCTGAGAGTGAGGAACCATGTGGGAGTTCCTACGTTCCTCTGCATACATTTTAAATCTCCATGTCGACGGTATCAGTACTCATTAGTACCACGCTGACATGCCATGAGATTAATCAGGTGAGAATCCAAAATACTGTCTTGCACATTGACTTTATCCATAAAGTCCCTTGCTGAGATATTTTGCATCTGTATACCACTTTTCAAGATGTGGTTCACTGCATATGACAGTCCAGACAGATCGCTTTCAAACAGTAGATGAAACAAATAGGGAATGCATTGACGAAACCTAGGATCTTCTGCATGCAATCGTAAAGTCCGGTATTCAGAAGCAGGAATTTGATCAGGTCGCTCATCATATCTTCCTCCTTGACCTGTTGGAAATAGTTGTGGGAAACACCGAGCTTCCAAACTTTCCTCCCAAACACTAATGGGACTCCTTTTGGCTTGTTTCATTTGAAACAACTCAATAGCATTCCCCATGACTTCCTTGGAATGCAAAGGATGAACACTATAATGTTCATATATTTCTTCATTTTTAGAGGCTTCTACTTTCTCAATTTGTCCAGCACACAAATCACTGTCCTCTTCTTCACTTACTTCCTCTTCTGCAACATATACATTCTTGTAGTACTTATTGTTTTTCTTCAAATACAATGTTGCCTTTTTGACTTTCCTAACATCCACTAAATCTTGCCAGATTTTCTTACTCTTTGTTGGAACCCCATTAACTAAGATAACCAGAGGTTCCTCTTCCACTTGCTCTACTCCAATTGTATTAATGTTTTTCTTCAAATCTAGAGGCAAATAAACAACTCTTCCCTTTAATCCTCTCTGTAAATCTGATGGAGGCAATTTCCCTGTCTTTGGCTCCATTCGTACAATAGCCTGAAAGGGATGGACACTTTGAATCAAAATAGATTCATAAGTATTTAAATCCTTCAATTCAGAAGGAATCTCAACCAATTCCAGATTATTATGAACCGCTCTAGCAGGCATCTGGTTTTGATTTAATTTGTTACAACAATAAGTACACACACGTTGATCCGATCCCAAATCAAAACAATTTTCTACCATCAAGTATGTTGCGAAATCCTTCCATTCACTATTATTTTCCCTTTCACTTTTTGCATATAAATCCACTAACTTTGTCTGATTCTTATAATAAGTGCGTCGACAACACACACAAGTGAAATTAGGCCTCTCACTTGATTTCACCTGAAACGTTTCAATTTCCTTCTGAAAATTATCTGTACTGGAAACCTGTACACTCTCTTCCACATTACCTTCTTCTTCTGGGTCAATTTCAACATTCTTCTCTTTACTTGCAAAGTAACAAAACTCAATTTCTTCACAAATATTCTTCACATCTACTTCAGAACCATGCAAAAGAGCAGTGCATAATTGTTTAAGCATAATTGCTGGACTCTTAGCATAATACAACATTCTAACTAATTTCCTCACTTTATTATGATGCACTGCTAGCATCCTGAAATGATGAAAAACACTCTGGCATACTCTCCTGGAAAGACAAACCAGTGAATGACCATGCAAACCTGTCACTTCTCTCACTCTGCAAGGATCTAATTCTTGCAACAACTTCATTTTCTGTTTTAAAGTTTTCTTATTAAATGTCCGTACAAAATCACAAAGCAAATTGATGGAATCCTGTCGCACACTGCAAATACTACTACACTTCCAGGTGTACACTGGTCCCTTAGGGCGTCTTCCTAAAACCTCATTACCTAACACCTCTTCTGCCTCTGTTGACACAAGTTTTTCTTTTTCAACCGGACAACCATCTTTCACCTCATATGCTCGACCACTGGTGTCAACTGCATGCACCAAATCATTATCCTGGAAATAACTCTCCTCATTAAAAAATGCCTCACAACTTGAACTATGCATCCATTCTCCTGAAAAAACTTCACAAAAATTACTACGATTAACTGTTCTCTTCCATCTACTATTTGTTTTGAAATCATAAATTACCTTGTTTAGTTTCCTAATTCTATTGATTATCAAAATAAATAACTTTCGCTTAATTTCGAATGCCTGATCAATAATTTTCTCAATGTTTCTCTTTCTCTTATAAAAAGCCACTTTCTGTTGACGTTTCTTAACATTTTTTAACAAATTGCCAATTATCCTGTTGCGGAACATTCGTCTACGAATGTCCCTAAACTGATTTTTCCTTCTACTACCATCCACAGAGTTATCTCCTGCTCTAGCAGTAACATTTTTGAGTGGCCTTTCCTTTCCGTTTAAATTGGCTCACTTTTTCTGGACTAAAACATGTTCTGTAGTGATACTTTTTTTTCTGGAAATGTTTCTTAGGAAAGATTTTGTTCTCTTACCCGGACCTTTTTTGGTGACTTGACAAGTTTTTATTGTAGAGGACTGCTGCAAGCATGTAGTAAGCTGCTGTGTTTGACGTTTTGTAGCCTTCTCCTTCTTTGCTTCGAAGGCATTATGTAATTTTGAAATGATCTGCAGTTGAATCTGTGGTAAAATATAATAAAAAATGTTATTAACCACTATTACCAAACAGTAAATCAATAACAGTCGTCTAAAAATTAACACACTACTTGTCAATTCTACATACAATAATTTTTAGTGCATTGGCAAATTTAAAACTCACAAATAGTAGCAAAGAAATGGAATGCTTCTACATTTGACCTGTGCTCTTTTATATGTGAATCTGAACTAATTTTATTAGCATATTTCACTATTTTATTAAAGACACTTCACACAAGCTGTTTTTGAAGTTGTGTTTAATTTTAAATGAAACGGTTAACATGGTTACTTTTCATTTCCAGTAACTTTTAAAAATAACTCTTTATAGTTCGATAGGCTCGAGCAGGTCAGCTTCCCACCCTATGTCATACAATTCTGACAAATCGGCATCCTCATCATATTCTTCATCATCCACAGGATTTAAATCATCCAAGGGATCTACTTCCACTGATGTTTCAATGACAAGTTCAATGATAAGATCGAGATCAACAGTTTGCTCATTATCACTCATGCTTGATGTTGTCGTTATCTTTAAAAAAAGAGAACAACAATGAGATGTTGCAGAGTAAGAGACAAATCTCAGAGACTATAATAGTAAAATTGTTTAACAAGAGTAACATTTTGCAGATATTATTTAACCATGTCCAGCGATGCTGAGGAGGTGAGGTGTTGAAATCTAGTTTGTGAGCTGAACATCATCTGCGCCATCTTGTCCATTTCCTCAAACACATGCACAAATATGCACAGCAGCCATTTTAGGTGCCATGGCCTCTCTGCCTACTGCCGATAGCCAGCGCGTCTCACCCCCTCACTCCCCGGCCTCGCAAGCACACACCCCCCCCCTTTTTTTTGACAGCCCCCGGTCTCTCCTGCTTGGGCCCTAAACACACCTCCAGCGCGACCCTGCCTCCGAGCCACATCCCGTGCTGAACCCCCACACCCTTTCATCTGATTCATAAAACAGGCCCTTTGACAACCTCTTCCTCCTTGCCCGATTGTTTGGCCTGATCCCAGGCCATCGCTTAGCCCAGCAGATGCAGTTTATTACCCCTACAGTAGGACCTCGCCTCACTTCAAAGGAGCGGGGATTAATCAATGCCCTCACACCCCAGATACGATCGATTACCCGCATTTCTGTTCCCAGCGGAATGTCCAGCTGCGCGATAGCCATCATGCTGAGATTAGGGGTGGGGACTCCTACTGTAGATATGTGTGGGAACGGGTTTGAACCAGGGATTCCAAAGATGCCTTTTCCGTACTTCAAAGCAATACCACGGATGTCACAAATGTAATAAAGCCATAAAACTGTGAATAAGAGGCCAGGCCTCAGAGATGCGGGTAGAGCACCTCGAAACG
The DNA here is from genome assembly GCF_964261635.1 of Lissotriton helveticus. Classification (NCBI taxonomy): domain Eukaryota; kingdom Metazoa; phylum Chordata; class Amphibia; order Caudata; family Salamandridae; genus Lissotriton; species Lissotriton helveticus. The sequence continues at coordinate 1,551,289,931 of NC_136063.1, forward strand.
ATACCTCGTTTTCTGATCTGATGTGTTCTGCTCCGTCGGAAATAAACTCCTGTTTCCTGCCTTCCTGTCTCCAGCGCCTGCCTCTTTATTTGATAATCGTGAGTTGGGTGAGAAGCGGCTGACGCCGGGCAAACCTTGAAAGGGGTAATCGACCTGATCTGCCTGAACCCTTTTGTTTAACAATTGGCGTCCCAAACGTGGGGCCCATCAGCGACACGTGGATCCAGAGGGAGAGGTCCTGACGACGGAGTGAACGACTGCAACGATCATCGGGAAGTGCACCTGCCCGATAGACCCTCGTCTGGCAGCCGATCATCCGAACTTCACTGGTTCCGAACAGTCCTCTCTCGAGTGATCTACAGTCCTGACTGGGAACCATCAGGAGTGCCGCGACAGAAGACAGAGGACGATCGGGCGTTGGAATCGGAAGACAGGAAACTGTCCATGCGGTCCGGGTAAGGTCGTGTAACACGACAAACTGTGAAATATTTGATTGATTGATTGGAAAATACTAGTATTACTCTCCGAATTGTTGGTTCTCTTGGAGATTCTCTGTCTGCAAACGGAGAGGAATAGAAAGTATTCCCTCTTCCTTTGCAGGTAGTGAAGGGTAGGTAACGCAGGCTTTTGCCCCCGTTGTAATCCGTCGTGCCTATCTTTCTCCCCCACTGATTGATTGGTTGCCCGAACATTGTTTGTTCGAGGATTGCTTTCTCGAGAATTCTCTGTCTACAAACGGGGAAGGATAAAAGTATCCTGTCCTCCTTTGCAGATAGTGAAGAATAGGTAACGCAGGCTTTTGCCCCCGTTGTAACCCGTCGTGCCTATTTCTTTCTCGCCACTGATTGTTTGATTGAACGGACATTGATTGTTCGATATTGGTTCTGTGGAGGTATTCTCTGCTTACAAATAACGTGGAATAGAGATATTCTGTCTAGTCTTTGTAAACAGTGAAAGGGTAGGTAGCTCAGGCTTTTGCCCCCGTTGTAACCCGTCGCGCCTATTTTATTCCTCATTTGATTGATTGATTGTTTGTCCGAACATTGACTGTTTGGAATTGGTTCTCTCTCTCTGGGTATTCCCAATTTGCGAATACTGTAGAATAGAAATATTCTGTCTAGTCTTCGCAAAGTAGTGAAGGATAGGTAGTGCAGACTTTTGTCCCCGTTGTAACCCGTCATGCCTATCTTCTCCCCATTGTTCAGTAGTTGGTTCAGCCCGGACCGCTTATTAGAGGTGGATCATCCGGCTCCTCTGGAGGGCACCCCTAAGAAGGACATGTTTTTAAAGTATGGACTAGTCGCCGTAGCTTATAGTAAGTTATGGCATAAATATACTAAAAAGGATCAGGAAAGTCAGTGGCCACTGATAGGATCCTTCGATGACGCAAAAATAAGCGTGCTGGAAACAGCCCTTTGTAACAATAAAACAACGCCCACTATGCTTGATAGTTTCGGCATGTGGCGCAAAGAAACAGAACAACGTAAGAAAAGAGAAGAAGCAAGAATAGGAAAAGAGTTACGAAAGGCAGCCCACCTGACCGCTAAGAAACTAGAAGAAGAAATAAAAAAAAGAAAGGAGGCCAGACAAAAGCAGGAATCTGAGTCGGCAGGCCAATGCCCTGTTAGGACCCCCTCTACGCTCTACCCTGAGCTACCCTCCAAACAACGGGCGAACGATGAGTTACTGCTAGGTCCTCCGATCATCTACATGCCCCCCCCCCATATGCCCCCTCCCAACCTCTAGTACAGCACCTGCCAGCTCCGAGTGCAAATGAGAATGACCTTAGAGCTGGTACCCCAGCCCTCACGGCCTCCGCACCGACCGCATTAGTAACGACATCAGATGAGCTCGAGACTAGCAAGCCGCCACCAGCCAGACTGAGTAGATTGAGCAAAGATGAGCGGGATGGAATTGACAAGATAGTAAAGACACTGGTAGAACGGAAGGAGAGTGAAGAATACACGATAGATATGCACAATTCACATGCCGGTAGTCACAGGCGGCATTTCGTTTTACGGTTTAGCTACCACACTCTGAACGCATATGAGGATAGGTATCAGAATCAGGGTCCTGCTAAGCTGACAGCTTTATATAGAAAAGTCAATGTTGGAGACGAGGCTGAGCATGACGTGACGGACCTCTTCATGTAAACGCTTGAGGTCTTCCGCCACCTCAAGGAACAGAAACCAGAAGTTAAGATTACAGTCCCTGACACGACTGGGTCCACATCAGAAGTAGCCACCACTATGATGCCTATCAGAGAAGCAGCCCCCTACTGGATTCCCCCGCGAGGTCAGGGAACAAACGACGATATCAACCACGCAGATGCAAAGGGGAGGGTTGTGTACAACTGGGTTTATCAACCATGGGATCGGCAAGATATTTTAACTTTTAGACAAACCCTGCCCGATTTAAGAAAGAACCCGACAGCATTTTATACCGAACTAGGTACAGCCTTGGGTTCAACAATAATGACTCTAGCGGACATTGACTTGTTTTTCGGGCTATGTCTGCCGGCTGACGTGTGGAAGCAAATCCGGAAAACCGACCACACAGATCTGTTCGGACATACCTGGAATCAACTCAAAGAACTAGATAGACAGCGAGAGCCCGGAAAGAAACCTCTAAAAGACATACTGGAACTCCCGGACAAAATAGTTCAGAAGCTAAAGACATTGATCCCAGAGAAGAAGGTAGACTGGTCGATAGTCACGGCTTGCCGTCAGAAACCCCAGGAAGACGTATCAGAATACTTCTCCCGATTTGAAACAGTGTTCTCCGACTACAGTGGCCAAGACATGACCACTGCAACCGGACAACACCTATTCGTGCAAAACTACGTAAAGGGTCTATCGCAAGAGGTCTCCCAGAAATTACAGACGAGCGAGAGTAGTTGGGGGGCCTCCAAACCTGCAGCTATCCTTCAGATGGCTCAGTACTATGAACACCAAAAGAACGAGAACGATAGGGTGACGGAGAAAAAGAAAAAGGACTTGAAAGAACGAGTGATGATTGCTCAATTGCAAGGAGTGACGACAGGAAAGGAACAGTATAGAGGAAACTACCAGTCGAATGCCCCTAGAAATCCACCCCCTAGAGACCGCACACCCACACCCGGCGCTCCACGAACAGACCTCGATGAGAACCAGTGTGCGTTTTGCAAAGGATTTGGCCATTGGAAGTCTCAATGTCCGGTTCTCCTGGAAATGATTAAAAATAAAGAGACGAGGGACATGAAGAATGGCCCCAGGACTAGAGGGCAGGGACGAGGGCACACCCACGACACCAACAATGACAGACCTGGCAGACCGAACACGTTTGACCGTCCCCGACAGAATCAGTGCCAACAGTCTGACTGCGACAATGCCCGCGACTTTGCATAGGACTGCCAAGGGCAAGGAAGGGATCCAGTCGAGCTCTATGTTGACCAGCAAGGTCCTTATGTCACCGCTAAGGTCCTAGGTACAAAGTCTCCATTTCTGGTAGACACTGGCGCGACACGTAGTGCGTTATCTAAACGACTGATTCCAAGGGCACCCTTGTCTGGCTCACACATAACATCAATAGGCTTTGATGGAACGCCCTCCACTAACCCCTTATCCGCACCGGTCTCCTTCGACTTGGACAGTAACCCCACTGACACGACGTTTCTGCTTTCCTCCAATACCCCCGATGCCATTATGGGACTTGACTTACTGAAACATTTCCGAGCTACTATCAGGTGTTCACAAGACGGAGTTCGAGTCATTCTGTACGATAACCCGACTCTGCTCAGACCTCATCCCGCACGACACATGTTCTCCATCTCTGACACTGACGCATCCTTACTTGACTCTCTACCTCTGTATCTGTGGGCTAAAACTGACACTGATGTAGGACGAATGATGATCGACTCCGTGCGCATAACTGTTCGCCAAGATGCGATACTCCCAAAACTCCCACAGTATCGGATATCGCCCGAAGGTGAGAAGGCATTGGTAATGATAATCCAGTCCCTGGTAGAGGCAGGAGTGGTAGAGGAAGTAGTCAGCAATATTTGCAACAGCCCTATCCTACCCATTGTGAAGAAGCAGGGCGAGGGAGATGAGAAAGCGTACCGCTTCATCATCGACCTTCGAGAGGTCAACAAGGTAGTTGTACCTCAGTACCCCGTAGTCTCAGATATCGCCACCATTCTGACCCTGATTCCTTCCACAGCCACCACCTTCACTGTAATAGACCTCAAGAACGCTTTCTTCTCCATCCCCATCCATCCAGACAGCCGCTACCTTTTCGGCTTCACGTTAAAATCCCGCTCATATAGATTTTGTAGAGCTCCCCAAGGTTACACTGAAAGTCCCAGCATCTATAGCCAGGCCCTCAAGAGACAGCTGGACGCCGTTCAGCTACCGGAGGGAGTGGTGTTGATACAGTACATCGATGACATCCTTTTGGCGGCCGACACCACTCCCCTTGCAGTCACAGCCACCATCCAACTCCTGCACTTCCTCGCGGAAAATGGCCACAAGGTCTCCAAGAAGAAGTTGCAATTCTGCCAACCCCAGGTCACCTACCTAGGCCACCTCTTGTCCAAAGACGGGAGAAAGCTTACACCCGATCGAATTCAGGCCATTCTAGAAACCCCTGTCCCAAAGACCCAGAAACAAGTCCGCTCCCTGGTAGGCCTCACCTCCTTCTGCCGGCAGTGGTTGCCAAATTTCAGCCTCATTGTAAAGCCACTACTTTCCCTACTAGCCAAAGATGTCCCCTTCCCACTCCCTTGGACCCCCGAATGCCAATCCTCCTTCAAAGAACTTCGAGACGCCCTTTGTTCTGCGCCAGTCCTAGGAACCCCCGATTACACCAAGCCCTTCTCTCTCTACACTCACGAAAGGGAGGGGTGCGCTTTGTCTGTCCTAACTCAAACTATTGGCCCCAAGCAACGACCATGTGCCTATTTCTCTGCCACCCTTGACCCCGTAGCGAGAGCCTTGCCTGCCTGCCTTCGAGCCGTAGCTGCCGCTGCTGTCTCTATCCGACAAAGTGAGGGGATCGTACTCTCGAAATCCCTCACGGTATTAGTGCCCCATGCTGTTGACACCCTCCTAAACCAGACTAAGACGCAACACCTGACTAGCGCACGACTGACCGGATACGAACTGACTCTGCTTGCACCCCACATTACGCTGAAAAGATGCACCACACTGAACCCAGCCACCTTGTTGCCCCTGCCGGAAAACGACCCAAATGTCCCCCCCATACATGACTGTGTGACCCTCACAGACGAACAGACTAGGAGTAGAGTTGACCTCCGAGACACCGCCTTCACAGACCCCGACGGAGAGCTATGGGTAGACGGCTCTTGCATAAAACTCCCCGACGGCACCACCTCAGCTGCCTATGCAGTTACCACAGCCCGAACTATAGTTGAAACCGCCCGCATCACGCAACGATCCGCACAGGCGGCAGAACTGATTGCCCTCACACGAGCATGTATTATAGCGACAGGGACTACGGCAAACATTTACACGGACAGCCAGTACGCCTTCGGAGTGGTTCACCATTTTGGACTCTTGTGGAGAGAAAGGGGATTCCTGACGTCCCACGGCACGCCCATCCTCCACGGAGATCTAGTCTCCGCCCTGATTGAAGCAGTTCTCCTCCCCAAACGATTAGCTGTAATCAAATGCCAGGCACACAGGAAGGTGAGAGACTTAGTCGGACAGGGAAACGCACTGGCCGACATCACCGCCCGAACCACAGCTGAGAATAGGACGACGACACACATGTATGTGACCAGGTCACAAGCAGAAAAATGGACTGACGCTAGGGAAACGATTAGGGACATCCAGATGGCCAGCTCACCACACGAATTGACTGAATGGGCACGGGTGGGAATGAAAGACGATGAAGGCTGCTGGCGGACAAAGGACACTAACAAATGGTTGTTACCCAATTCATACCTGATCCCCATACTGACTATGGCTCACTCCCCTGCACACATAGGATCTGCCCCCATGACCGAACTCGTCTCCAAGGTCTGGCACAACGACAAAATCCCCGACTCAGCCAGGCGCCTGGTCCAGCAATGCCTTATCTGCCTGCAACATAACCCTGGGAAAGGAACTGTGGTACCCCGGGGAGGGTTTGGGGTCCCCGACCATCCTTTTGAGGTCCTCCAGATGGACTGCATCGAACTAGAAAGATGCCAGAGCCTGAAGTATGTATTAGTCATTGTGTGTGCTTTCAGCAAATGGGTAGAAGCCTATCCAACCCATGATAACACTGCCATGACCACTGCCAAGGTACTGCTAAAAGAGTTTTTCCCTCGCTACGGTCTTTGTCGAATTCTATAGAGCGACAACGGCCCCCACTTCATCGCTGAAGTTATCCAACTAATCTTGAAAGGGTTGGGTGTAAAACAGAGGTTTCATGCAGTCTTTCACCCCCAATCTGCTGGCTTAGTTGAGCGACACAACGCCACTCTGAAACTAAAACTGTCGAAGATAGTGGCCACCACAGGACTTAAATGGCCAGATGCCCTCCCACTGGCATTGCTATCGATGCGCTCCACTCCCACTAAGCACCATTTGACCCCCTACGAGGTTGTATTTGGGCGACCGATGAACCTCTGGACTGCCCCTAAACCGACCTCCATTCACGACGTCCCGGACGTCCTACTGTCTGTATTCTTGTGCAAATTGACTAAAACATTGTCTGTCATTCATCAGCAGGTGCAGCAGGCCATCCCCGATGCTTCCAGGGGTCCGGGTCACGATATCCAACCGGGGGATTATGTGCTGATCCAAAATTTCCAACGGGCAAAGAGTCTGGAACCCCGGTGGACGGGCCCCTGGCAAGTACTGATCACCACCCGGACGGCTCTTCGAGTGGAGGGGAAACGACACTGGCTGCATGCACACCACTGCAAGAAGGTCTCCTCGACCCTGGCCACGACAGAAAACGTCAGCACCCAAGAAGAGCTCCTGAACAAAGACCGGCCATCACTGAACTGTTATCCTGATACCGAGGCACTTGAACTTGCAAAAATCTCTGATCCCACTGTGCCATCCAGGGAAGGGTATTTCCTGAGTCGAAAGGAGGGAGCTTCGGCTAAGTAGACCACAGACTAAGTTGAATCTCAGAACGGTAGCCTAAACGCAACCAAGGGTTACCCAGAGAGAAGCTAAACGAAGTCTGCGGTTCTGCCCACTACCGAGCACCTCGAAGATGATGGTAGCGCCAGTAAGAAGATGATGGAAGCAACCAGAAATACCCACCACCGGAACCCAAAGACAGACAGTATACACAAATCGAAGACAATTGCCCTTTTCATTGTCCTCCTCTTTTGCCTCCTCCTCATGACTTCCTTCTGGATCGTGGAAGAGAGCGCACCCGCTCATCAGATGTTGCTGACCACTGCACAGCCAACCACTATGAAAGAGCATCACCTGATCTCCCTTTCGCCTCAGCTCCGAGAAAGGCGTAAGGAGTTCTGGAACAATTCCTTCGTGCAACTGTTGCACCAACACAACCTTGCCGCCAACGCCACCAACTGCTGGATCTGCGGGTTGCTCCCGCATGCCACCGGACACTCCATCCCTTTCATCCCTGCCCCTTTCTCAGTTCACGGCTCCTGCCTTGCCTGGTTGATTCTCTTGCAAGAGAGCTACAAGGACAACGCCACTTCAGGTCAAACAGTGTCACACTTCTACCATGGGTTCTGGCTGAACAAAACCGGAAGAACATCTGCTCCCTTCTGTCCTTTGACCTCTGGTCCCTCCTTCCAGATGGACATCCCTGCCAAAGAACGAGTCGAAATGCAGGTGTTCCATAATCCAGCCAGACCCACCTTCTCCTACCTACGGAAACAAACTGCTGCCACACTGACTGTGGCCCTGTCTGTTATCAACGTCATGGGCCTCGTGTGCCTCGAAGGCCTGGGAACACAGCTGGTGGGCCACAGTTCCTGCCGCATCACCAGAACATTGGACTCGATTGATCCCCCCTCCTTTGTTGCTTCTCCGAATATGTACTTTGTTTGTGGCACCAAAGCTTACACTTGGCTTCCAAAAGGTTGGGGGGGTACTTGCTACATCGCCTTCGTTCTCCCTCCAACGTACGTGGCCCCAGCAAACCATCACCGGCAGAAGCGCGCAAGAGAAATTGAACAAGCCGACTCCACTGGAGCACAGTTCCTGGGTGCTATGGAGGGACTTGTCCCTCTGTGGGGCCCAATGGCAAACAGCCGCGCCATCCGACACTTGACCCAGGCAGTAGAAACGACCATGAACATCACGGCTGGCATCCTCACTAACAATACGGCCGAGCTTCAGGCAGTCCGCCTGGTGGCTCTTCAGATTCGCCTTGTTCTAGATGTGGTTCTAGCCGACCGTGGAGGAGCATGCCGCATCATCGGGTCTAGCTGTTGCACCTACGTGCCAGATAACTCGCCCTCAGTCTACAAAGCAATCGAGCACCTCCACAGACTTTCCTCATAGGTTCACCAGGAGCAGGAAGGATGGTCGCTTGGGAGCTGGTTCTGGGGTACTTTGAAGGACTGGGGATGGAGGTTGTTTACATTTATCTTGATACCGGTCGTGGTACTGTGTGGGTGTTGCCTAAGTATTCAATGCTTGCCACCTTTGTGTTCACTCATTGCCAACTGCATGTGCCCTAAGACTTTGGACTTTGGAACTGAACATATGAGTCCCCTCTATGAAGGAGAAATACGTGGCCTTATGGGGATAGATCCGAATTGACAAGTTGGCGAGACATGTTAAAAGGGAGGACTGTTGAAATCTAGTTTGTGAGCTGAACATCATCTGCGCCATCTTGTCCATCTTGTCCATTTCCTCAAACACACGCACAAATATGCACAGCAGCCATTTTAGGTGCCATGGCCTCTCTGCCTACACCCCCTCACTCCCCGGCCTCGCAAGCACACCCCCCCCTTTTTTTGACAGCCCCCGGTCTCTCCTGCTTGGGCCCTAAACACACCTCCAGCGCGACCCTGCCTCCGAGCCACATCCCGTGCTGAACCCCCACACCCTTTCATCTCATTCATAAAACAGGCCCTTTGACAACCTCTTCCTCCTTGCCCGATTGTTCGGCCTGATCCCAGGCCATCGCTTAGCCCAGCAGATGCAGTTTATTACCCCTACAGTAGGACCTCGCCTCACTTCAAAGGAGCGGGGATTAATCAATGCCCTCACACCCCAGATCCGATCGATTACCCGCATTTCTGTTCCCAGCGGAATGTCCAGCTGCGCGATAGCCATCATGCTGAGATTAGGGGTGGGGACTCCTACTGTAGATATGTGTGGGAACGGGTTTGAACCGGGGATTCCAAAGATGCCTTTTCCGTACTTCAAAGCAATACCACGGATGTCACAAATGTAATAAAGCCATAAAACTGTGTATAAGAGGCCAGGCCTCAGAGATGCGGGTAGAGCACCTCGAAACGATACATCGTTGTCTGATCTGATGTGTTCTGCTCCGTCGGAAATAAACTCCTGTTTCCTGCCTTCCTGTCTCCAGCGCCTGCCTCTTTATTTGATAATCGTGAGTTGGGTGAGAAGCGGCTGACGCCGGGCAAACCTTGAAAGGGGTAATCGACCTGATCTGCCTGAACCCTTTTGTTTAACAGAGGCCTATGTCCAAGTTTTCAGTGAACAGGACTCATCTCTTCTTAACCTTGGATAAGCCTCACCAACTCTGTGTCCCCTGCTCATACTTAAATGTAAAGGGGCAGATTTATGTTAACTGGCACATCCCCAGGGATGCAACAGTTAACGTGCGCCGCTGCTCTGCCACCCATGATGTGCCGCATTTACAATGTGGAGCACCATTGAGCAAAAATAGCACAGATGCATCACGCATCTGTGCCGCAAAAGTGGCGCATTGCAGGAATCACGTCGTAAGCGCGACATGTCTACTGCAATGCACAGGGGCAAGCCACACATTGCATGGTGCATCAATCCTTAGGCCTGTTTCAAACAGGCGTAAGGATTTGATTCAGCAATGCCATAAAGCTGACTCAGTGAAATCTTCTAAATTTCACCGTGTTAGTTTTACAGGGCATTCATGCAAATGAATGCCCACCCTTCAACAAAACGCCCACATGAAACCTGACGCAGGTTTCATGTGGCACAGGACTTTACACCGTGACACATCTGCCTAGATGCATCAAGTTGTAAATATGTCGCAACATAGCGCAAAAGAGGCACACGGCCATCATAAATCTGCCCCTAACATTTTAAATGATTGGTTCAGGATGCCGATAAGGTGTGGCCTATCCAGGGGTTTGTTTGACGTGAGGCCTACTCAGGGTTACAGATGAAATTTAGGCTTGTTGAAGAGTACAGAGGAGATAATACATGTGCATGCCTACCAATGAAGTGAGTCATGTCCACTGCACTCTTTAACAAAGGCCAGACCTCCTCTGTCTCCCTGGACAGGCCTAAACCTGATTTGCACAATGTGATTCGTAATGTTAGGAAACACAGGTGATGTAATTGAAAAACGTGCAATTTTTTTTGCTCATTTCACAATCACATCACTTGTGTTTCCTTTGCTTAGGTATCTCATTGTGCAGATGTAGTCTAGCATATCAAAGAGTACGCAGAAGGTGAGCACTGTATGCAACAATTTTGACACTTACAGAAGATTCAGCTTCTCCATGCCCCCTACACAGTCCTAAATGTATACAGTTTAAAGTGACGGTATCTTGTTGCAGATGAAGTGAGGCCTATCTTGCAACATGGTGCATCTTTTGCACCACTGCTGCGTCACAAAAGTGACGCAACAGCGGCGCAAAAGAGGTGCACGGCCATCATAAATTTGCCCCTAACATTTTAAATGATTGATTCAGGATGACGATAAGGTGTGGCCTATCCAGAGGTTTGTTTGAGGTGAGGCCTACTCAGGGTTGCAGATGAAATTTAGGCTTGTTGAAGAGTACAGAGGAGATAATACATGTGCAGGCCTACCAATGAAGTGAGTCATGTCCACTGCACTCTTGAACAAAGGCCAGACCTCCTCTGTCTCCCTGGGCAGACCTAAACCTCATCTGCACAATGTGATTCGTAATGTTAGAAAACACAGGTGATGTAATTGAAAAACGTGCAAATATTTATGCTCAATTCACAATCACATCACCTGTGTTTCCTCAGCTTAGGTATCTCATTGTGCAGATGTAGTCTAGCATATCCAAGAGTACGCAGAAGATGAGGACTGTATGCAACAGAGCAATGTACATTACTCACAATAAAGCATTTCTTTTTTTTAAAAAACGATTTTCTGGTCATAATTTGAAAACACAACACAGCTCCTATGTAGAAGCACACCCTGTCAGTACTTAAATTTGCCAAGCACACATGGGTGCGTATTTACAAGGACCTTGCACCACGGGGAAATGACTTAAATTAAAATGGGGAAAATAACATCAAAGTGACTCAAAGGCCTTGTAAATATGCCCCAAGCAGCCTATGAAACTCTAGCAGTACATATCAAGAAACCTAATTGACTTCAAGAAGTGTATACGGCCATCATAAATCTGCCCCTAACATTTTAAATGATTGGTTCAGGATGCTGATAAGGTGTGGCCTATCCAGGGGTTTCTTTGACGTGAGGCCTACTCAGGGTTACAGATGAAATTTAGGCTTGTTGAAGAATACAGAGGAGATAATACATGTGCATGCCTACCAATGAAGTGAGTCATGTCCACTGCACTCTTTAACAAAGGCCAGACCTCCTCTGTCTCCCTGGACAGGCCTAAACCTGATCTGGACAATGTGATTCGTAATGTTAGGAAACACAGGTGATGTAATTGAAAAACGTGCAATTTGTTTTGCTCATTTCACAATCACATCACTTGTGTTTCCTTTGCTTAGGTATCTCATTGTGCAGATGAAGTCTAGCATATCAAAGAGTACGCAGAAGGTGAGCACTGTATGCAACAATTTTGACACTTACAGAAGATTCAGCTTCTCCATGCCCCCTACACAGTCCTAAATGTATACAGTTTAAAGTGACGGTATCTTGTTGCAGATGAAGTGAGGCCTATCTTGCAACATGGTGCATCTTTTGCACCACTGCTGCGTCACAAAAGTGACGCAACAGCGGCGCAAAAGAGGCGCACGGCCATCTTAAATTTGCCCCTAACATTTTAAATGATTGATTCAGGATGACGATAAGGTGTGGCCTATCCAGAGGTTTGTTTGAGGTGAGGCCTACTCAGGGTTGCAGATGAAATTTAGGCTTGTTGAAGAGTACAGAGGAGATAATACATGTGCAGGCCTACCAATGAAGTGAGTCATGTCCACTGCACTCTTGAACAAAGGCCAGACCTCCTCTGTCTCCCTGGACAGACCTAAACCTCATCTGCACAATGTGATTCGTAATGTTAGAAAACACAGGTGATGTAATTGAAAAACGTGCAAATATTTATGCTCAATTCACAATCACATCACCTGTGTTTCCTCAGCTTAGGTATCTCATTGTGCAGATGTAGTCTAGCATATCCAAGAGTACGCAGAAGATGAGGACTGTATGCAACAGAGCAATGTACATTACTCACAATAAAGCATTTCTTTTTTTTAAAAAACGATTTTCTGGTCATAATTTGAAAACACAACACAGCTCCTATGTAGAAGCACACCCTGTCAGTACTTAAATTTGCCAAGCACACATGGGTGCGTATTTACAAGGACCTTGCACCACGGGGAAATGACTTAAATTAAAATGGGGAAAATAACGTCAAAGTGACTCAAAGGCCTTGTAAATATGCCCCAAGCAGCCTATGAAACTCTAGCAGGACATTTCAAGAAACCTAATTGACTTCAAGAAACGCTTTTAAACACATCAAGTAAACTAATTATTCACCCACATTCATGGGGAAGTGACTTAAAATGCCCTAACACACATGAAAGCGTATTTTTAAGGGCCTTGCACCATTTTTGCGTCACTTTTAACATGGCTATGTAACTCAAAGAAACAAAATCTAAATTTGCCAAGCACACATGGGGCGTATTTACAAGGACCTTGCACCACGGGAAAATGACTTAAATTAAAATGGGGAAAATAACGTCAAAGTGACTCAAAGGCCTTGTAAATATGTCCCAAGCAGCCTATGAAACTCTAGCAGTACATTTCAAGAAACCTAATTGACTTCAAGAAACGTTTTTAAACACATGAAGTAAACTATTTATTCACCCACATTCATGGGGAAGTGACTTAAAATGCCCTAACACACATGAAAGCGTATTTTTAAAGGCCTTGCACCATTTTTGCGTCACTTTTAACATGGCTATGTAACTCAAAGAAACAAAATCTAAATTTGCCAATGACACATGGGGCCGTATTTACAAGGACCTTGCACCACGGGAAAATGACTTAAATTAAAATGGGGAAAATAACATCAAAGTGACTCAAAGGCCTTGTAAATATGCCCCAAACAGCCTATGAAACTCTAGCAGTACATATCAAGAAACCTAATTGACTTCAAAAAACGTTTTTAAACACATCAAATAAACCAATTATTTTCCCACATTCATGAGGAAGTGACTTAAAATGCCCTAACACACATGAAAGCGTATTTTTAAGGCCCTTGCACCATTTTTGCGTCACTTTTAACATGGTTATGTAACTCAAAGAAACAAAGTCTAAATTTGCCAAGCACACATGGGGGCGTATTTACAAGGACTTTGCACCACGGGGAAATGTCTTAAATTAAAATGGGGAAAATAACATCAAAGTGACTCAAAGGCCTTGTAAATATGCCTCAAGCAGCCTATGAAACTCTAGCAGTACATATCAAGAAACCTAATTGATTTCAAAAAACGTTTTTAAACACATCAAGTAAATCACTTATTTACCCACATTCATGAGGAAGTGACTTAAAATGCCCTAACACACATGAAAGCGTATTTTTAAGGCCCTTGCACCACTTTTGCGTCACTTTTAACATGGCTATGAAACTCAAAGAAACTAAATCTATTTGTAAAACACTTGACACAAAGCAACATTTTAAATACACAACTTTCTTCATAAATTTATCCCTAAAGCATACTATTCTCTATCTAAATTAAATGAATCTTTTCTCACCTTAGCAAATACTTTTTGAGTTTCAAAACAGTCTCAGACACACACCAATTTTTCTTTAGCAGAGCAAAGGGTATGCACTCCAGAGGCTGCAACCAACAATGGCACAGAAATGCTGTAATTCATCACACATATCTCTCATGTCACCCAATCAAAACTCTTCCCTCACTTTTTTCAAATCAACACCCTTCCCCCCTCTGCCCTTTCTGCCCTTTTTCCATAGCAACCACCTCCTGAAAGACCTGTCATGTTTACAAGTTCACACAACAATGTTTCAATTGAACTCTGAACTCTCAGTACACCTGCATATCCAGTGCAATCTTTCATAAAATGATTTTTTCTTGACCATTCAAATTACATCTTTCAAAGAACTCATCCATGCACCCTAACTTTCTGTTTTCAGCAATCAAAATCCACCAATCACTGCTACTGAATCATTAGCACAGAAACTCCACAGTTTTTTTCATTACATACTCATACTGTTTCAACTGCCATTTCATTCCCACACTTCATCTGACTGCAGCAGAACCTCCTCTCAGCATGTTTTCTGTCTGGATTGTTGGACATAGTTACATTCACTGGGCTCAAAGGTATGCTGATAACAGAAATGTACACAACCTCAATTTACAAAATGTGGAAATCAACTGGATTGGTCACAGAGGATTAAGATGTCACCAATTGATACCATTGGTGAAAACCTTTTTGCATTTGCCAAACCCTGACCTGTTAATTGTGCACTGTGGAGGAAATGACTTGGGTACTTTGACTGGGGTAGGTCTGGAAATGCTTTTAAAGGACACCTTTGAGCAATTGATGGCACTTTTTCCTCAAACTGCCTTGGTATATTCAAATATATGCCAAAGACAGAAATGGAGGTGGTCCAACCAATTTTGTCCACAAATTGAGAAATCGAGGAAGCATGTAAATAAGTCTGTTTCAGCTTATATGAGAGACCATGGAATGGGCTCCATCTACAACAATAACTTGCGTTACTACATGCAAGATATCTACAGAGGAGATGGAGTTCACTTCTCAGATGAGGGGAACAGAGTTTTCATCCTGAATTTAAGACTATGTATTGGTACCTACTTATAAGTACCTAAATCTACCACATACCCAAAAGCTCTTCTCAGAGCTACCCTAACTATGATCACTCTAAACAAATTTTAAATGTAACTTTTTTTTTACTAATTTTCACGATTTACGCTTTCCGGAGCGCTACCCGGTACGCGCACCGGATGCTAACCGCGCGAAAATTTGATTTTTTTTTTCTCGCACATATGGGCCTCCTCAGCCACCCTCAGAAAACCTAGGGGGTCAGGATACGTCTACCGTGCCCCCTTCTACCCATTCTGAACATTATTTGCCCTCCATCTTGTATCTCAATTCTACTGAAACACAAAATGGAGGACTCCCGTAACGCTGCCGGTTCGCGTACCGGGGCGCGCACAGGGAAGCGCTCGCTTAAAAAAGGTGGGAAAGTAATTCACAGGAAAACCACTGGAGACATTTTCACCAAATATAGATTAGGTCATACTACATACCAATCCCTACCGTTTTCACAAATTTGATTGGAATTCCATTTAGCCATTTAGCCTGTAGACCTCTCTAAATACCCTGAGGTAAATTACTTCACAAAACACATCTGAAGTGTTGGAATTGACAACCAATTAAAATGTTACTTTCATTTTCTACTTTTTTTACCTGACATTTGATTGGTTATGTACCTGAATATATATAAAGAAAGAGAGAGAAACACAGCCATTTTGACTACTACTTCCTGAAGTACATTGCAAGAGCATTTTCACTGACAACTTAAACTTGTTTTTAAAAGGTAAGATGTTATTTTGAAAACTGAAGTATATTGTGCACTTTAAGTTAATATGGAAAACTTTTTCTGATAGTTATATACTATCCCTCTGTAATAGTTATAGATTTAGATAGACTTCTCTGTTATAGTTAGTTATGGATGGATTT
Source organism: Lissotriton helveticus (assembly GCF_964261635.1). Lineage (NCBI taxonomy): Eukaryota > Metazoa > Chordata > Amphibia > Caudata > Salamandridae > Lissotriton > Lissotriton helveticus. The sequence goes on from NC_136063.1 coordinate 1,551,305,993, forward strand.
AGGCTTGTCTTGTATAATTATGAATTTACTTAGGTTTCATCACATACACTTTTTTATATTTCTACTTCCAGTCTGATACCATACACTGGCCAAAGATATATTCACTGTTAAAAACTACCTATCTAAAATTAATCCCAACAGTGTCCTATCTCTACTGATATATTTTTTTTTAATGCAAATTTCAGGCAAAATGGAAGGAGAACAAAAAGTGTCATTTGAAATTGTCCTTGCAGAGACCAATCAAGAAAACATTGAACCAAATGACATTGAATTCATGGATGAATCACGGGACCATGAACTACTACGATGTGTACAATCTGTAGATTTCCTCCTTCGAAATGAGGACATTTCAGACCCTCAAATGTTGCAAGTTATGTTCACTCAAAATAAAGACATTTCTTTCTAATGTTTTTATGCCTTTCATATTTTCTGCTTACCGTGTTTTCTTTTTTACCCAGATTTCTTTTATTATAATGCTTACATTTGTATGATCGTATTATTCTGCTCAGAATCTTTGCCTTGATATCATATTGTACTTTGTTTTGACACCTGGTTTTCTCTCTTGTTATTATCAAATAAAATTTTCTTGAACTTAAAAAAAAAAAAATAAAGACATTTCGGACACTCAAATGTTGGAAGTTATGTTCACTGAAAATGACGACATTTCGGACAGTCAAATGTTAGATGTTCTATTAAATTTTGAAAAACAATCACAAAAATAAATGTATATTTAATAATCAAAAATTGTTCGAGACTTTAATCATTTTTATATGTAATTCATAAATTAGTACCAAATTGATTATAATGTAAATTCCGACTTATAGTATACTGTGCAACTTTTTTATGTTACATAGTAATTTTGCTCATAGTTACTTCCTTTCTCCAACTGTATTATCTCCAATGTGCATTTAACATCTCTTTATCATCTCCTGCCTCCATATTGTTTCTCCTTTCCTGACACACTATGGTATGAATTCCATATTCCACAATAACTTCTGAAACAACATGCAAGATATCTACAAAGGAGACCGTGTATATTAATTTTTTAACTCTGCATTGGTACCTACATATTGCTACTTAAATAAAAAAAAACAAAAAAAAACAACAAAACGAACAATCAATAAACATACAATATTTGAAAAGTCTATCATTCTTTTTTCCTCATAGTACGCTCCCCGGACCGCTTCCCGGTGCGCGTACCGGGCGCTCCCCACGCAAAAAAAACGAAATTTGTTTTTTGTTTTTTTTGCCCCGCGGGGCCCTTTTAAAGCCGACAACATCAAACCTAGGGGGTCAGGGAGGATCTACTATGCCCCCTTATGGTCATTTCCCCCTTTGTTTTGGCCTCCTCTTGTCTCTCGATCCTACCGAGAGACAAGATGGCGGCCGCTCCGGACTGTTTAGAATGTTGACAGACACCGGAGAGCCAATCAGCTTCGCTTCGCGAAGTTCCGTTACGCGTCAGGTACGCAAACCGGGGCGCTAACCGGAGCGCTGTTACAGATATATATATTTTTTTGAACGTTAATTTATCCAAATCCACTGGAGCACATATATTGAGACCTAGCAAAGGCACATCGGGCAAACAATATCTACAATTTTGCCAAGTTTCGTGGAAATCCATTCAGCCGTTCGAGCTAAAAGTGAGTCCAACCGCCCTAGGAAAAATGAATTGGAAAAACACATTTTGGGACCCCCCTTTTTTCTCGGCCCCCCCTTGACGAAACCCCCCCAAATTTTCTGGGGCTGCTCGAAAACAAAATGTGCCATTTTTCTGAAAATTTCAGCCAATTCCGTCCTCAAACGCCAAAGTTATTCAACATAGAATTTTCAAAAATCCCATAGAGAAAAAATCCTAACTATATATACCTACTGGCGACCGCCAGTAGGTAATATATGTATATATATATGAAACATATTTTTATACTTTACAGAAACACACATTCACTGGATGATGTCATCAGTGATGTCATCAGTGATGTCACTGAACATGTCATGAGTGATGTAATATGTGACGTCATCAGCAGTGCATTGCGGGGGAGAGAGTTATAGTTAGGTCTACTAACTATAAATGCCAAATTTCTATGGTTTTGTACGAGTGAAATCTCCAGCTAACTAGAAAATCCCTGAAACCTATAGTTTTTTCAGTGAATATATATATATATCTGGTGTGTCATCAAATATTACTCATATGAATTTTAAACAATCTGAATGGTCTGAGGGAATTTGAGTTTTATATTGCCTTCAATAGTTCCTAACCATCTCTATATTTATCAATATGAGTTGTTGTGATCAGCATTTTATATTCTTAACAGCATAATTTTGGGTATTTATATACTTTTTAAACATATATATTTATTTATTTATATGTTTTTATATTTATTCAATATGCTACTAATATTTTGACATTTCCAATGTTTTCAATATGCTCTAAAACAATGTATTATACATTCATATATTCTGACACAGTATGATGACACCCATTACTAGAAACTGCATTAGAATGCTTTCTATGTCTATCAGATACTAACACTGCAGCTGATGCATTTCAATATGTCATGACTATTATACTATATATATATTATACTTTTCCAACTGTGTCATGTGTCATGTGATCATATGATCAAGGCCCTTTCCGGGTTGAAACGAATCATGGCGGTTTTGGTGTCTGGCGGTTTTGGGGTCTGGCATGCAATAAAGAAAAATCGCACAATCCAGTGGGTTCGTCTTTTCTTTTTGCTACGCAACCTGAAGATGTCCTTTTGCCTCAAGTTTTTTCGAGATTGCTTCCTCGAACTTGTAAAACCCCTCCACGACTTGGGCCGAGCGGCATGAAGCAGTCTATCAGTTACTAACATGCAGCTGATGCATTTCAATACTTCATGACTAATTATACTTTAAAAGAGCACTCCCCCTTTTCAACTGTGTCATGTGATCAAGGCCCTTTCCGGGCTGAAACACGTCATGGCGGTGTTGTGTCGGGCATGCAATAAAGAAAAATCGCACCATCCAGTGGGTTCGCCTTGTCTTTTTGCTACACTACCTGAAGATGTCCTTTTGCCTCATATATATATATATTCACTGAAAAAACCATAGGTTTCACACCAGTTATAGTTAGCTGAACATTTCACTCATACAAAACCATTGAAATTCCCACGTTATAGTTAGTTGGACTCACTATAACTCGTGCGCCCGCAATCCACTGCTGATGATGTCACATATTACATCATTCATGACATGGTCAGTGACATCACTGATGACATCACGGATGACATCTCAAATGACATCACTGAGAGTGAGGCTAAGAGAGAGGGAGTGAGGAAAGGGGAGTGAAGAAGTGAGAGGACAGAGGGAGTGAGAGAACGAGTGAGTGAAGTGGAGTAAGGTGAGTGAGGGAAGGGGAATGAGTGAGGGAGCGAAGGAAGGGAAAAGAGTGGAAGGGAAGTAAACTAGGGGGACTGAAAAAAGTTGTGTGTTGGAGGGGAGTGAGGGAAAGGGGAGTAAACATGGGGAATGAGAATAAATGAGGGAAGTGGAGTAAGGGAACGGGGGTGAGGGAGGGTGAGAGAAGAGTAGTGAGATTAAGGAAAAGAGTGATGAGAAACTAAATTTTGTTTGTCAAACTTACCTTATAAGAAATGTACACTTAATTACATATTTTTTACTAAATTTAATATCTGTGGAAGAGGAGAAAAAAAATAAGTTATAATTTTTATAATATATATTTCAAAATACAAGAGACACGGCAGGAGATTAAAAGCCAAAAAAGGGTACAGAAAGGGAAACAAAAGAATGGTGAAGGACAGAGAGAGGGAAAAAGAAATAGAGGGAGAGCAAATTACTAAGAGGATAATGAGGCGGATAGATTCAGTGACAGAGAGGAAGAGAGGGAGAGAGAAATGTCCTGAAGGTGAATAAGATACTAAAGGAATGTGAGTTAGCAAAACTAAATGAGGAAAGCAAAGTAAGGAAAGGGTAATGAGTGAGAGGGAAGGGGGAGTGAGTGAGGGTGCATTCACGACAATGAGGGATGGAAGGTGAGTGAGAGTGATTGAAGGGGCGTGAGAGAGTGAGGGGACAATGGGAGTGAGGGTAACAGAGAGGGAGTGAGGGAAGAGGAGTGAAGAAGTGAGAGGACAGAGGGAGTGAGAGAAGGAGTGAGTAAAGTGGAGTAAGGTGAGTGAGAGAAGGGGAATTACTGAGGGAGCAAAGGAAGGAAAGAAGGGGAAGGGGAATGAAGCAGAGGAACTGGGAAAAGGTGACTGCAGGAGGACAGTGAGGGTAAGGGGAGTTAAGGATGGGGAATGAGGATAAGTGAGGAAAGCGGAATAAGGGAACGGGGTGAGGGAGGGTGAAAGTAGAGCAGTAAGGTTGAGAAAAGAGGGGTGATAGAGGGTGGATAAAGGCAAGTGAGCGTGAGACAAGGGGAGTGAGGGAGTGACTAGACAGAGGGAGTGAAGGAAAGAGTGAGAGAAGGAGACTGAGTGAGGGAGCATAGAAAGGTAAGTGAGGGAGTGTGGGAGAGTTAAAGGGAGTAAGCATGAGGGAAGGGGACTGAGAGAGTGAGGGGACGGAGGTAGTGAGGCTAAGAGAGAGGAAGTGAAGGAAGGAGAATGAGGATGTGACAGAACAGAGGGAGTGAGAGAAGGACTCAGTGAAGTGGAGTAAGGTAAGTGAGCGAAGAAAGGGAAATAGAGGGGAAGAGGACTGAAGCATAGGTACTGAGAGAAGGTGAATGGGAGATGAAAGTAAAGGGAAGGGGAGAGAAGGATGGTAAATGAGGGGTAGTGAGGGAACCGGAGTAAGGGAACGGGGGTGAGGGAAGGTGAGAGAAGGGCAGAGAGCGTGAGTAAAGATGGGTGAAAGAGCGTGGATAAAAGTGAGTGAGGGTAAGACAAGGGGACTGAGGGAGTGAGGACATAGAGGTAGTGAAGAAAAGAGTGACAGAAAGGGACTGAGTGAGGGAGCAAAGAAAGGTAAGTGAGGGAGTGTGGATGAGTTATAGGGAGTGAGTTTGACGGAAGAGGAGTGAGAGAGTGAAGGGACGGAGAGAGTAAGGCTAAGAGAGAGGGAGTGAGGGAAGGGGAGTGAGGAAGTGAGAGGACGGAGGGAGTGACAGAAGGAGTGAGAGAATTGGAGTAAGGTGAGTAAGGGAAGGGGAATGAGTGAGGGAGCGAAGAAAGGAAAGAGAGGGGAAGGGAAGTGAAGAAGGGGGACTGAAATAAGTTGAGTGTGGGAGGGGAGTGAGGGAAAGGGGAGTAAACATGGGGAATGAGAATAAGTGAGGGAAGTAGAGTAAGGGATCGGGGGTGAGGGAGGTTGAGAAAACAGTAATGAGGTTAAGGTAAAGAGTGATGAGAAACTAAATTTTGTTTGTCAAACTTACCTTATAAGTAATGTAAACTAAATTACATATTTTTGCTAAATTTAATATCTGTAGAAGTGGAAAAAAAATAAGTTATAATTTTTATAATATATTTTTCAAAATACAAGAAACAAGGCAGGAGATTAAAAGTCAAAAAAGGGTATTAAGAGATAAAGTAGGAGTGAAGGACACAGAAAGGGAAACAAAGGAATGGTGAAGGACAAAGAGAGGGAAAAAGAAATAGAGGGTGAGCAAATTACTAAGAGGATAATGAGGCAGATAGATTCAGTGACAGAGAGGAAGAGAGGGAGAGAGAAATGAACTGAAGGTGAGTAAGATACTAAAGGAATGTGAGTTAGCAAAACTAAATGAGGAAAGGGGAGTAAGGGAAGGGGAGTGAGTGAGAAAGAAGGGGGAGTGAGTGAGGGTGCATTCACGACAATGAGGGATTGAATATGAGTGAGGGTGAGTGAAGGGGCGTGAGAGAGTGAGGAGACAGAGGGAGTGAGGGTAACAGAGAGGGAGTGAGGGAAGAAGAGTGAGGAAGTGAGAGGACAGAGGGAGTGAGAGAAGGAGTGAGTAAAGTAGAGTAAGTTGAGTAAGGGAAAGAGAATGATTGAGGGAGCAAAGGAAGGAAAGAAGGGAAGGGGAGTGAAGCAGAGGGACTGTGAAAAGGTGACTGCGGGAGCAGAGTGAGAGGAAGGGTAGTTAAGGATGGGGAATGACGATAAGTGAGGGAAGTGGAGTAAGGGAACAGGGGTGAGGGAGGGTGAGAGAAGGGCAGTGAGGTTGAGGAAAGAGGAGTGAGAGAGGGTGGATAAAGGCGAGTGATTGTAAGACAAGAGGACTGAGGGAGTGAGGACATACAGGTAGTGAAGGAAAGAGTGAGAGAAAAGGACTGAGTAAGGGAGCAAAGAAAAGTAAGTGAGGGAGTGTGGGTGAGTTATAGGGAGTGAGCGTTGCGGAAGAGGAGTGAGAGAGTGAGAAGACGGAGAGAGTGAGGCTAAGAGTGAGAGAGTGAGGGAAGAGGAGTGAGGATGTGAGAGGACAGAAGGAGTGAGTGAAGTGGAGTAAGGTGAGTAAGGGAAGGGGAATTACTGAGGGAGCAAAGAAAGGAAAGAAGGGGAAGGGTAGTGAAGTAGAGTGACTGACAGCTGGAAAGTGGTGGATGGGAGAGAGGGAAAGGGCAGTGAAGGAATGGGGAATGAGGATAAGTGAGGGAAGTGGAATAAGGGAAGGGAGGTGAGGGAGGGTGAGAGAAGGGCAGTGAGAGTGAGTTAAGAGGAGTGATAGAGGGTGGAAAAAGGTGAGTGAGCGTGAGACAAGGGGAGTATAATATATATTTCATAATACAAAATATAATTTAACTTGTACAACATGTTATATGGTTTATTTTTGCTGTTTTCAGAATATATTGAATTTCACTTAAAACAGTGAGTTCAATACTACTCATCATATGACAGCGGGCAAAAAAAACCACAATCAAAAAGATTGTGTTTAAAAAACCCATACAACGTTTCAATAAATAATGTAAAATTTATAAAAAACATATCTTAACTCACTTTTGATCCACGTACTTTTCCACGAGGCCAAATAGTATATGGAAAGTCCTTTTCTTTGGAAATTACTCAATGGTATTCTTAAACTTCCAGTTTCTGATAGAAAAGCTTCAACATCATTTACATCATGAAACAATATTTATATTTCCGCCTCTGGCTTACTCATGATTAACATTTCCTATAATACTCATATCACTCACTATGTGATACACTACCTCTATGACAACTACAAGTTTTTTGTTATCTTGACCACTCTCACTCACAAAGTAATTTTGAACAGCAGACTAAGTTTTATTAACTGCTCCAATCTTCATAGGCCAATTACCCTTCCTAAAATTTCGGTTGTAAGAACACTAGGTAAGAATTTGGTAAGTCAAAAGGCAAACGTTGTTTGAAAGTCAATTGAATATCATTACAATTAGTCCAGCCTTTTTGATATTTTAAATACCTGTTTCTATCTGCATCTACATTTAGGGAAGTGGCGCTTTGGCCTTCAGTTAATTTTACTACCGTGCATTTTGACGCCCTGAGCTTTACTGTTTCAAGAAGATGTGGCCTTAAGCTTCTACTAAAGAGACATTTGATCTTCAGGTACAAGGTCCTCTTCAGAAATACAGAAGCTACTCTACACTAATTTCCCAAAACATTTTGGGGAGCTGATGCATCATATCTTTAACATGTCTAGTACAAAGGGATTAGTGATTTTTTTTTTTAAAGTATAGGCTCTAGGTGGGTTAGCACCTTCCTAGTCGTTTTCGGAGTCAATCCATTTTGAAGTCACTCCATCCTTGGGAGCATACTTGCAGGTCTTCCGCTGCCTTATTCCTGGGTGCCGGATCAGTTGTTTTAATATTTTTGCTCGGCAATGGATGTCCAATTTCAAGATCGAAAGGTGCTGGCACTACCTCGTGTGCTACTGTGCTGTGAGCACATGGTGCACTGCTTTGGCACACCCTTGCTTCAAGAACTGAATGAGCATTCATTCTTATCATTTCAGCCTGCATGGCTTCACTACAGGTAACCAGTGTTCTGCTGTCCGCTGTGCACATACGCGTGTGCCTTGGCTTTGTACCTGGGATCGCAACTGGTTGGGCCTTTGGACATACATTTCCTAATGGACCCTTTAAAGGCCCATGTGTATAGCTATCCACTAAGTTGTATTCTGTTTTTGCTGGCTGCATTCTACAAGCCATCCTGGGATGCTTCTGCCCCGGAGGGATTGGATTTTGTCTCTGGTTCAGCAGAACCCCAACTGGCTATTTTTGCTCCCTCAACGGCTGCTCTGGGGGTTGGATGGGAACACATTTGCTCTATAAATCTGCTCTAAAGTATGGAATCATCGTCTGCAAATGCTGGGAACAGAAATGTTTTATCTACTACTCTGAACATATAAATATGTTCCATTTGGTGGGAATCTTTTATTGGGACTGTTTTGTATGTCCTAAATTGATTTTAAATCGATCTTTTATGCTTTTATATTTTCAAAATGTCTTTCTTCGTGCTTTGGGCTTTTAAATCGCAAGATTGCCTTTTTACTCAGCTTTTTTGCTTTATTTTCTTTTTAGGTATACCTTTTAGTATTCTTTTTGCATATCCTGTTGCATTTTTAGCTTTAAGATTTAATCATTTAGATCACTTTTTTAGTTGACTTATGTCCTAGGAGTGGGTGTCTTGTCCCTGTTAGGCCTAGAGGCAAACTGCCATTTACATGTACACCTTTTGTTCCAAAAGTTGCCTTCCTTCTAAAACAATGACTTCTGCCACACATTTGCAACTTTGATAGTGCAGAGTATATTCTAGGAAACTATACATGCTTGCAGACCAACTTTGCAAGAACACTATCCTGACACTTGAGCCATCATATACAAGGTTAATACATACATTGTGGAAATGTGAATATTTGTTTTGTACATATGGCAACAGAGCTATCTATAAAACATCAACAATGGCATCCTGATCAGGATCTCTGCCCGAGGCAAGGATGCCTTTTCTTATAAATAAACATGCATTTCCGGCTGTTGGCAGAGGAGCACTTTGCTGTCATTGGCAAGGTCTCTTCATGCTGATGCTTCAGCCTAGCAGTCTGCTGATACCTCTACAAGGGGTGCCCAGCTCATGTTCATGATGGGGACCTACTTCCTTTCCCTTCAGGTAGCGGGAGTTGGATCATCCAGTATGGGGATTATTGGCAGAACATTCACACACACCCAAGGTATCTAGGTTGGAAGACGCAGAGCAGGAGTACACCAGATTTCTATATTGTTTAATATGCTTTTATATGTACATTGTTTTAGAATGATAGTAGAACTTTACATTCTGTTCACTGTCTTAATACTTCTAATTACTATCATTTGCATCTGTCTATTGATCATTGCAGCGCACATATTTCATACAAGAAGGACATTTGTTCAAACATATTGAAAACTTCCCACTGTGTATTACTTGTATATTTATCTGAGAGAAAGAGAGCACGAGTGACTGAGCACAAGGGTTCTAGATCAGTTATCATGATTCCTAGGGGATCAGGGTGGTCATGTTTAGTGGTTTCCAGAACAATTGTTAATCTGCCTACATTTAGGGGGGCTTATAGTGGCACTACAAGCTAACTGGCCAAAATGGATGCCATATCCTGAGGGGGTGCATTTTATAAGTCTGGCACCGTCCCAACGGTTATGTTGTCCACAAACGCACAGTTCCTACCTTAAGGTGGAAAGTACTACTACATGATATATATATATATAGTTGCTCCGAAAATACACCAGCCTGCTGCACTCGCGAGCGGGTGCTCTCCCAGGTGGGGGTGTGCCCACCAAACAAATTCTCGCTGCACAATCCTCTCACAAATTCTGTGAAAATAGAAACAGCACTCGCAGGGGGGTATAAAGCCAACAATTCTTTATTTGGCTACCAGCACAGACAAGACGCGTTTCGGCGATGAGCCTTCGTCAATTGCAATTGACGAAGGCTCATCGCCGAAACGCGTCTTGTCTGTGCTGGTAGCCAAATAAAGAATTGTTGGCTTTATACCCCCCTGCGAGTGCTGTTTCTATTTTCACAGAATTTGTGAGAGGATTGTGCAGCGAGAATATATATATATATATATATATTACATACACAAACACACACACATATATGATTTTTTTTCTCCAATAAATCAGTCAACAACGAAGGGCTCACTTAAACAGCTGGTGCATTACTCCTCTCCTTACTTGAAAATAATTTAGCACTCACGCGGAGAATTTTAAAGTTGTTTATTCACAACAGACGTGTTTCGGGTTGCCTTCATGAGTGTTTACAGTCGACACTGCGAGAGGACATTTTAAACTGTCATACTTCACAGTTTGTGAACATAGAAAGGAGACTTCCTTGCAACAGTAATGGTGACGCCATTTATAAACATCGCATTATACCACCACGAAGAGCACCCGTCCGTGAGTGACCCGCTGGGTGCAATTTGGAGCGACTATATATATATATATATAGATATTAACCGATTTAGTGACAAGCATTATATAATGTAACATAAATATAGCCAAGGCAAAGGGCTCAGGGATAGTTTCAGAGCGCTTGAAAAATTAAAACGCCAGGAGCTGGCAAAATGGTGGGAGGTGCGGTCCCTCCAAAGATATTTGGATGTGGGCAGAATACCAAGGGGCCTCGCATCATGATTGCCCCAAGCTATGAGACTCCCAACCCCTTAATGATGGCCGAGTGGGGGGGAGTGTAACTTGGATTCATCTCGTCGTCAAGTGGAAATTCTTATAAAATATGCCATTATCTACAGGAGTATGCTCCAAGAAAAAAATCGAGTTGCTTGAAAAAGAGATTAAGCCATTAGGGGATCCACAATTTAAAAGCAAAATGGTGGAGGAAATGAATGCCCGACATAAAAAAGAGGAGGAAAAAATTAAATATAGAAAAAGTTATATGTTCAGGCGAGACAGAGAGGACTATTCAAACGGACAGATTTTTATGTTCGCTAAAAAGTATAATTCTATGAGAGTGGCAACTGCAAACAAGCGTAGAGGAATGGGTAATGCTGAAACAAAAGTCAGATAACATGGGAACAAGGTCAGAGCAGAATAGCATCAAGCTAACCTTGGGGGAAGAATTGGGGATCCTAAAAAGCAGTCACAGGGACACATTGAGACCGCGCACCAAAATGCCTGGCAAAACAGGGTAACAAGGAGAAGAAGGGGGCACAGGCAAGCAAGAAGAAGGCGCCAAGAAGGGAGGGAGAGACAGAGCTCACAAATAAATATTGAGCAGGGGGTTTGACTTGATGAGAGCACAGAAGTCTGTACCCCCGCAAACATCAGCAATACTATTATCAACTTGGCAGGCATTGACCTTTCAGCAGCGGAGAGACAGCTCTTATCATTAGGGCTGCCTTACTGCCCTGAGTACAACTTCAGCTACACCCAAACTCATGCGTATATCTATAGGTGCATAAGGAAGCTTAAATTAAAAAAGTTTCACGAAAAAAGGGGCGCCCAGGGAGGCAATGAAGAGAGAGCAATAACACAGAACCCTGGGATGCAAGGCCTTGTAGGTGCAGACTATGAACTATTATATAATATGCAAAGATTAGAGAGAGAAAAGGAAGTATTAAGGGATCTCTCTCAGCCACTTTCTGGTGCCCCATCAGAAACTGAGAACATACAGCCGACACAAATAGTTGGGACTAATGTCAAGTTTGAACTCCATTTAAACAAAAATCAAAATTTGTACCCATCATGGCAAGGGACTCAATAGATGTTTTTAATGAACAATTGATAGCACAAGTCAAAAGACTCAATATTGTTCCTGCTAAATCAAAGAGGAAACCAACAAATCAGGAGAGGAAATACTGGCAACTTGTTAATAAATTGAAGGACAATCACCAAGTTATAATACGGAACTCGGATACAGGGGGTAATTTGGTGTTATGGCTTGTTGAGGATTATTTGCAGGAGGCATACAGTCAACCGAACAACATCGAATGCTATAGAAAGGTTCCATTCACAAAGTATAAAGACACTCAAGAGGCTTTTTTTACACAATTATTGGCTTGGAAAAGCATTTGCTTGCTCAATTGGGAGGAGTTTAAATACTTGAAGAAAGAATATCCCATTGTCCCAGTGATGTATTTCATACCTAAATTCCATAAAAGCATGGACAAACCACCGGGACGTCCCAATATTGCCGCATGCGACGGTCTCTTGAAGAACCTTTCAAGGTACATCGACTTTTTCTTGCAGGACTTTGTTAGGGGTCTGAAATCATATGTGCAAGACACAAGTGACTTTCTTAGAAAGACACAGGACATAGAATGGAAGTCTTCTTACTTGTTAGTAGCTCTTGATGTGGCCAGTTTATATACGTGTATCAAAAACAAAGACAGTATGCGAGCAATTGAGTATTTTCTGCTTAACAGGTCCATTATATACTCTCAACACTCTAATATGTTGCTTAAAATGTTGATATTCTGCCTAGGAAATAATTTCCTTCTATTTGATGGTAAAATGTTCCAACAGACGCAGGGTGTAGCCATGGGGGCCAGCTTCTCCCCCAGTTATGCCTGTTTGTTTATGGGTTGGTGGGAGGAGCTGGCCCTCAGGCAGCAACTCGAAAAGGATTTTCAACAAGAATGTGGTAACATGGCTACGCTTAATTGACGATTTATTTATAGTGTGGGATGGGGACATTGAAAGTGCTACTGATTTTATTGAAATATTGAATTGTAACAAGGTTAACCTACATTTTACAGCGGAGATAAGTAAAGAAATGGTCACATTCCTTGACGTCAAAGTCCAGGCTGTTGAAAATGAATTAACTACTACCCTATAAGGGAAGCCTTCAGCAGGTAATACACTCTAACATGCTTCCAGCGTGCATCCGGATCATTTAATCAGGAGCGTCCCGTATGGGGGGATGCTCCGTATACGACAGATCTGCAGCAGGGAAGAAGATTGCAATAAGACACAGAGTGAGTGCAAAAGTAGGTTTCTGGATAGGGGTATAACTCAGATGTCATTGAGTCAGCGATTAATAAATCTAAATCGTTAGCTAGGGAGGATTTGTTGAAGTACAGGAAGAAACAGAGCAGTAAGAATTCAAAGGAGGAACCCATAAGACTAATCCTTGGTTTTTCTCGACAAGAGAAACAGATCAGGGAAATAGTCAGAAGAAACTGGCCCATAATTAAGGGCGACCCTGTAATAGGGGGATTACTGCCTACTATGCCATCTGTAACCTTTAGGAGAACTAACAGTATGGGTAATTCTCTTGTTAGGAGCAATTTTGAGACCAGAAGTAAAGGATCTTGGCTAATGGCAAGGAAGGGGTTCTTCAAATGCTCTGTTTGCAAGGCGTGCCAATATGGTTTTAATACTACTACTTATACCACGGCATTCGGGCCTGCGATATGCAAAATCAATCAACACCTCACATGTAAATCTGACTTTGCGGTTTATGTGCTCACCTGCAGTTGTAACTTGAGATATGTGGGGAGCACTAAACTACCTGTTCATAAGAGAATACTTCAACATATCCGCGCTATTTGCAACAAAGATGATAATTATCCGGTTGCACGGCATTTCCAACATGTCCATAATAGCGATCCAGGACATTTGAAATATTATGCTATGGAGGCCATAATACCGCAGAAAAGAGGATGGGACAGGGAATCTAAACTGAGGAGATTGTAAACAACATATCTCCTGCAGTTTGATTCATGGTACCCAAAGTGGTTAAATACTAGTGAAGACCTGTATACCTTCCTCTAATTATTTGTAAGATATCAGTAGGTCAATTCAAGTTATGTTGTAAGAACATCCAATGGGGGGGGGGGGTAAAAAAAAAAATAATTTGTATGCCATAGATGAAATGTGAAACTCTTTTTGAGGGATGTAGGAAATTAATTTCAGATCCACCGATTGTAAATAGATGATTTTTAGAGTGCATAGTAATTTTAGGATGATGTTATTTATATATTTATAATCTTAGGGATTGATTTAAAAAAATCATTAAATAGAAAGTATATATTTATTTATTTATTTATACTTCTGATATTTATAGTGATTTTTCTTGGATTAACCCTATATCAAATATGAATTGTGTATGTTATTGTCCTGGAGCTACTTTGCACTTTAAGAATCTATGTAACGTTTGCACAAAACAATATTCACCTTGCTGACAAACTGAAATATCTGAGTGTTTTTAAAAAAAAACAAGGTTAATTCATTCACTTGATAAGAATTGCACTAAGTTTTTTTAGGCACTTGTATTATTTATATTATTTATACGTGGTTGGAAACTTGAGTACTTGGAGCATTTAAGCCGTTATTATAATTTTTTTTGTGAATCTTATGTTATGCTTTTCCTTGATAATATTTTCTGGAAATCGGGAGATTCTTGGGTCATAATGTAAATATTATGGATATAACATACATATAACTTTTATTTGACCCAGTAAATGTACTCACATTAAGTCTTTCCACTATGTTTATTCATTGGCTGCACTGCACTTGCACTTTAAAAAGCGATTGGAAATGCCTGTAAGCTGTCATGTGATCAAGGGAGGGATCTCCCGAAACGCGTTATGGCGGCACTGGCTGAATAAAGAATGCACTAAAAATACCGGGTCCACGCTTGTCTGTTCGTGAGAAATTTGGAGTGAAGGCGTGTTGGGAGTGATATATATATATATATATATATATATATATATTCACTGAAAAAACCATAGGTTATAGACCATATATAGTTAGGAATTAGCATTTACAAAACCTTGAAAATTCACTGAAAAAACCATAGGTTATAGACCATATATAGTTAGGAATTAGCATTTACAAAACCTTATTTTACTCACACAAAACCATTGAAATTCCATATATAGTTAGTTGCACTAACTATATATCGCGCACCCGCAATCCACTGCTGATGATGTCACATATTACATCATTCATGACATGGTCAGTGACATCACTGATGACATCACTGATGACATCTCAAATGACATCACTGATGACATGACTGATAACAACATCCAGTGATTTTTTGTTTCTGTAAAGTTTAAATATGTCTTACATATTGAAGATTGAGTGGATGTGTAAGTGTCTGGACGAAGGATTTAGTAGGTGCATGACTAACTGTATGAGTGAGTGATTAAATGTGTCTCACTGAGTGCATGGGTTAGTGACTAAACTGTCTTAATTTGTGCATCATTATGTCTGTTGTTCTGTAAACTGCTGCATGTGTTGATCAGTAGCTGTATGAGTAACTATATGGGTTATTGATTGATTGCCCAAGTATTTGTATGGGACACTGAGTGTGTGTGTGGCTGGCTGGGAGGTGTGTGACTCTGTGCAGATCAATGTGCACTTGTATCAATGATTGTATAAGAAGGTAAGTATGTGTTAGTATATGTTTGAAAATGTAAGGTGCTCTATGTTTAACTGTATAGACAAGAAAATGGAAGTGTCATTGATTCTTTACATGACTGACTAGGTGAGTGAGTAACTCCATGGATGAGTGGCAGACTGTGACTGTCTGTATAAGTGTATGAGTGCATATGATAGTGTTGTAAAGATGAGTGATTGTATGTATGAATGATTGTATGGGTGAATGAGTGAAGGTGTGTGTAGACGTAGGAATCAGTGAGTGCGTATGTAGTAACTAGTATTGGTGTGTCAATGGTTTCAAAAATTATACTCTGTATTTAACACTGGGTGAAACAGAGGTTATATTAAAATGTGAGGAGATGCATTGTATTGTCACATGAATGATATCATCAGTGATGTGGTCATTGATGTCAAATGAGATGTCATCAGTGATGTCATCAGTGATGTCATTTGAGATGTCATCAGTGATGTCATCAGTGATGTCACTGACCATGTCATGAATGATGTAATATGTGACATCATCAGCAGTGGATTGCGGGTGCGCAATATATAGTTAGTGCAACTAACTATATATGGAATTTCAATGGTTTTGTGTGAGTAAAATAAGGTTTTGTAAATGCTAATTCCTAACTATATATGGTCTATAACCTATGGTTTTTTCAGTGAATTTTCAAGGTTTTGTAAATGCTAATTCCTAACTATATATGGTCTATAACCTATGGTTTTCTCAGTGAATTTCATTGGTTTTTTAACAGCTAATATCTGTAGCTGTAAAATGTATTCTTCTTTAAATCCAAAAATATATTTTATATGTTTATGAATAATTTGTTTTTTAAATATTTTTTTTTCTTTGTTCCCGCTTCGCGAATCGGGAAGCTTCCCATTAGCTGACCTTGATGCCGCGAAATAGACCGCGAGCCGGTAAACGTTTCTTTACCGCAACTGCCGCGTTAGAAAACAACATTGTGACGCCTCCCGTCCGCATGACGTTTCGCGTTGTCGCGTGATACGTCATATGACGTGCTACGTTAGCGAACTGGTACGCGAAGCGAGTCGCAAAGCGCAGGTTTCTGGAAGCAAACCGGGAGGCCCTGCAAAGCGCTTAACGTAAACACAGCAGGTCATGTGACTTGGTAATAACACTTTTCATTGGTTCATTTCACTTTTGGTTTCCTAATGATGTAAGACTAGGTCATATAATCTAAAATGAACACTTTTCATTGGTTGAGAACTCTTGTTTTTCCCAAATGATGAAAATCCCTCCTTCTTTCCTCACTCTGACTTTCATCATTGTGAGAGAAAGACCCTTTGTGATCACTGAGCAATGGCTTCTTTAGTAGCTTCAGCTGGTGCTTCCCCACCACCTCCACCACATCCAAGGAAGAGTGGACCACCTGCTCAAGTTATAATTCAACAAGAAGAGGAAGAAGAGGAACAGGACGACGAGCACGAAGAGAGGCAGTTTTTGCCTGAGCAGCCCAGGACGTCTCACCGGAAAGAAAACTTCATTTGGCAATTTTTTAAAATTCCCAAAGGTCAGAAAAAAGTAAATGCAAGATACGTAACTTGCCTTATATGTCAAGATAGACTGTCCAGAGGAACCGAGAAAAAATACAGTTTCGGAAACTACACAATGCATCGCCATATGACTAGGTGGCATCCTAACAACTACAGTGCTGCACAGTTTCGGAACGACCTAGATAATCTCCCTATTATGGCCAGAAGATCTGTTGTACCGGAAGTAACGGGACCAGAGGGCAGGGAGATGGTGCCAAATATACAAATGAAATTTGGTGAAGTAAAACACATCTGCGTATTTTGCGATGGATTCATTTCCTACGGAGAAAGAAGCATCACTCTGATCAACAGAGCTATTGACTATCATATGCAAGTTTGTACGAAACGCCCAAAATAATAAATACTTCTTTTTTTGTTTTGTTGCTCCTGTTGAGCCCTTTACAATGAATCGTTTTCATTGCCCCCTCCAAGAAAAACCAAAAAAAATATAAAACTGTTCAGAAAAATTAAAAAAAAGTAAAAAAATGTTCCGAAAAATAATAAAAAAAATATAAAACAACAAAAACAATAAAAAAAAAGTTCTTTTCAGAACTACCTCCCCGTTATTAAAAAATTGGTACAATATTTGGAACTGTGCCAACCTCTATTTCTCTTAGTTCGCTTCCCAGTTCGCTCGCCGGTACGCGAACCGGAAGCGAACCAAAAACAGTAAGTATAAGGGAAGGAAACAGACACTTATGTTAAAAGAAAGACAGCTATAGGGGAGTAAACTAGAGATACTATTACCCGTAATCCACTGCTGATGATGTCACATATTACATCATTCATGACATGCTCAGTGACATCATCAGCAGAGGATTGCGGGTTTTTTGGCAACGTGCCTTATCCACGGTTTAATAACGCTGCCTTTTGCTTTATATAAGTTTTCAAATTGTATGAAATATATACCAATAGGTCGTTATGAACCTTTAGGTAGTGCTTTTCTTCATGAGGTCTGGTCGCTTCCATACACATACAGATGTTTCAAAGATGATCAAGAAGTTTATCTGAATGGAGAGGAATGCACTGAGACGCCAGATCATTCACTAATGTGTAGGCACATACAGTTACACGGTTCATGCAACAAACACCGACCAAATATGGCTTGCGTGTTGCAAGGCACGCCAGTTCCTGCTATCATCCCCACGTTCAAGTTGTTGGAAAATGGTAGTTATTTGATGCTCAATAATGAAGATTGTTCTGGGTTAATTAAAAGTATTCCTTTTATCGTAACAGTAAGTGAACGGGTTATTTGCTGCAGAAATGTTCTATTTCCTCCCACACATGAACATAGGGAGTTTTCAATCTCGCCACAAATACCAACCTTGGGAGCAGATTTCAACGGCATGGCAAGAATAAGAGCTCTTTTGTCTCAGAGAGAGGTGGCCTTGAGTTCGGCCCGTGAAACTTTCGTGCTTCACATAGCGAACACCCGTACAGAGGTGCAGACCCTTTTCAATTCAGATTTGCCTTTCCATTTCAGCAAGATGGTTCGGACTATCTCTAACGCATCCTCCACAAAGGCCCTGGCGCACTTTTTAAAAGTTTTTACCAGTGGTCTCGTGACTTCATTTGAGAAAATCTTTGGAGTCATCCCTGCTTTCTTTCATTGTATTTTTTCCACTCTGCTTCGTGGATTGCCATTTTTACTTGCATTACCAGCGGACGCTCTTGTGCTTTTTTACATTTTTAAATATGGATGTCCCTCCTATGCAACCTCCCGCCCTGCAGCTGCTGACACTGTTCCGCAATCGCATGCTAGAATATTATGGCACAATGCCGTTGGCGATATTAAGCATGGCATATGGATTATCTTTTCGATTCTCCTACTTCACCTGTGTCCAGCCTGTATTTCACTGCCTGACCTGTGATTTCGATTGGGCCATTGATTTGTGTCTCTGCGGACCGGTTTCTCCTGACGTCAACTTTAATCAGCTGATGACTCCTATCATTACTCACGAGTTGGTTTGTCCTGGCGAAAGGATTATGGCTGTGGCATTGATGCATGGACTAATTGGTCCCTGGAATTTACTGGCGGCAACACAGTCTTTCTTGGAACAGAGCTTTCTTGAAAACCCACCGAGCTGTCCTCTGATGGTGATAGAGGATCCGGTGCTGGGAGAGCACGTATGTTCTTTTCCGCTTTTAAATTGGATGGCTGAACTGTTTTCGGATGAAGACGGTGACTTCCTATTGGAGGCTGTTGCAGCTTATTTTGCATACACAGTTATGTCATAGACCTTTTTCATGTTTGATATGCTGAGTACTAGCATTTCATTGACAATTCATTGACTTATTTGTCAAGTTTTTATTATTTACCTTGCCTATTGGCTTAAGACTCGATAAAGTACTTGGCTGTTTTATTTTTCTTTAGCATTAAATTTTCCTAGTTTTTAATGCTTTACCTTGCGGACCGTCCACATATAAACTTGCAATCTGCTCTCATGAGATGGCACTTCTATTATCTTATTCAGTTCGTTTCCGGATCATGGGGAGGTGTCATCTACGTCCTGGATATCTTTACACCGTGTTAAGTTAGCATGGGCTCATTACCGGTTTAAACGCCATTTTTCCTTTTTTGCAACTTCTGCACACGACACTTAGTTGTTGCTTTAGCTTTCAACCTAGTAGTTCATCGTGGTTTACATGAGAATAATATGTTATTGCTCTACTATCTGCTTTGCTTGTTAAACTATATCTGTACAGCGAGTGCTAAAGTTTCAAGAACAACACGATACAGAATTGTTATGAGGTCTGATCTCCACGACTTCATACTCATAACATAAGTGCAACTTCTGCCAATTCTGGGCATGAGGCGGGTTTTATATTGCTTTGCCGAACACACATACACAACACTTGATGCGGTTCACATGAAGAGAGAGCTGGTGTATGCTGATGTGATTCCTTCAAATCTAAGACACTAAAGTATGGGCACGCCCTAAACCAACACAAAGAGACCTTCTTAGCAAATAATATAATATGTGTATTAGGGAGGGTGAGATATAAGCAGCCGCGGGCCGTGGAGGGAGTTACGGTGAGGCAGGGAGGCGGGGAGGGGGAGAAGCAGGGTGGAGCCCTCTCCACCCTGCCCCTCCCCCTCCCCGCCTCCCTGCCCCACCGTAACTCCCTCCACGGCCCGCGGCTGCTTATAAGTGTTGCTAACTCTTATTCATTTACAGCATGTTAACATACTGTCACCATTCGCTTTTTATGTACTAGTAACTATGCTGGTAATTTTGCTACTGATAATATGTGTACTTGTATTATCTAAGATACTACGCCTGAGAAGACGGCATTAGTAAATAAACATTTCAAATACACATGTGTTCTTCTTAACTCCATGTTCTGGTTTCTAAGAAATATATAACGACCGACTGTTCATGAGTTCCACGTATCCTGAGGTACTATAAGTTCATATTCTGGACTGTCTAAACATTGAGAGTTTGTTATATCCAATGTGACACTGTACCTAGCTTGCTAAGTGGTTTTTGATTACTAAGGTGAGTTTTGGGACACCCTAATTCGCCGAGGTTCCAATCCTCTGTCCACAGTTCTGTGTGAGAACAGAAACCCTGCGACAGGGGCACCCCCGACCCTTGCTGGAGCTTCATCACACTTGCGATACAACTCCAGCAATGCGCCACCTTTACGGCACAGATACATCACGCATCTGTGCTGTTTTTGCCCCATGATGCGCCGCATTGTAAATGCAGCACACCATAGGTGACGGAACAGCGGCACAGAATGACTAACACATCCCTGGTGATGCGCCAGTCATCATAAATCTATCCCTATGCTTCTTATCTTGTTAGAGATGAACCGCCATATGTATCATCAAAGTTTTTTGCATTTCCTAAATAGCGAACTTTAAGGAATAAATAGCGATTCTTTACCATTCCTAGTTTGCGATGAGCTATTTGCTAATTACAAATTACCCATTCATTTCCTTCATTTCCATAGGGCGGTTGGACTCACTTTTAGCTCGAACGGCTGAATGGATTTGCACGAAACTTGGCAAAATTGTAGGGACTGGTAGCCCGATGTGCCTTTGCTATGTCTCAAGATATATGCTCCAGTGGTTTTTACGAAAATTAACTTTGAAAAATATATATTGGGCTACATTGGCCTATATGTATGTTGGAACCCAAATGTAGCCCAATGTAGCCCAATGAAGCCCAATGAAGCCCAATGTAGCCCAATGTAGCCCAAAGATGGCCGCCAGAGACGAAAAAAAACAAATGTAGCCCAAATATCAGCCAGATGTAGCCCAACTATAGCCCAGTGACAGAATGACCAATCAGCGTCGCAAACCTCCGTTACGCGAAGCGGAGCGTTGTTACAGATATATATCTTTTTTTGAACGTTAATTTCTCAAAATCCACTGGAGCACATATATTGAGACCTAGCAAAGGCACATCGGGCTACCAGTCCCATATATTTTACCAAGTTTCGTGCAAATCCATTCAGCCGTTCGATTATTATTATTATTATTTTTTTTGGCCCTGCGGGGCCCTTTTAAAACCTCCACATCAAACCTAGGGGGTCAGCGAGGATCTACTATTCCCCCTTATGGTCATTTGCCCCTTCGCTTTCGCCTCCTCTTGTCTCTCGATCCTACCGAGAGACAAGATGGCGGCCGCTACGGACTGTTTGGAATGTTGACAGACGCCGGAGAACCAATCAGCTTCGCTTCACAAAGCTCCGTTGCGCGAAAAGTACGCGTCCTGGAGCGCTGCCCGGTCCGCTGTTACAGATATATATCTTTTTTTAAATGTTAATTTCTCAAAATCCACTGTAGCACATATATTGAGACCTACAAAAGGCACATCGGGCTACCAGTCCCTACAATTTTGCCAAGTTTCATGCAAATCCATTCAGCCGTTCGGGCTAAAAGTGAGGCCAACCGCCCTATGGAAAACTCAATGTTAAAAACACGTTTTGGGACCCCCCTTTTTTCTCGGCCCCCCCTTGACGAACCCTCCCCCCCAAATTTTCAAGGGCTGCTCAGAAACAAAATGTGCCATTTTCCTGAAAATTTCAGCCAATTCCGTCCACAAACGCCAAAGTTATTAGACATAGAATTTTCAAAAATCCCATAGAGAAAAAATCCTAACTATATATACCTACTGGCGACCGCCAGTAGGTAATATATATATATATATATATATATATATATATATATATATATATATATATATATATATATATATCTACTGGCGATCACCAGTAGATAGTTATAGTTAGGACCTAGCTTCCATGGGAAACTAATTTTTTGTTTTCCCAATAACTTTGACGAATGTTCGTGAACTTTCCAAACTTATGGCCCGCTCCGGTCCGCTCCCATCTTTAAAGTTTCGGGGTGATTCGGAAAATGGGGGCCAAGAAAAAAGGGGGTCCCAAAACATGTTTTCTCTATGGTAATTCCCATAGGAAACTTTAGACACAGCTGCAGCCTGAACTGCTGAACTAATTACATAAAATTTGGCAAAAAGGTAGCCCTTGGTTCAGAAAGAACTCTTTTTGTTAAATGGTGTAAATCCGTTCATAGTTGCTGCGAAAAGCGAAATAAAAAAAATATTACGATATAGAGGTTCGGTGAATACGTGCACGCTGCCGATCACGAGCTTCACTCTAATTGGCTGTCAACACTTCAAACCAGGAAGTGTTGACAGCCATTTTGTGCCGCGGTAGAACAGAGCCACAAGAATAGAGAAAAACAAAGGTGCAAAACAAGAAAAAGGGGCAGGGTAGAAACACCCTGACCTCCTAGGCCTGCTCAAGGGGTCCCACATTTTTTTTTAAATTGGCCTCCAGCCGTGAAAATTTAAAAAAAGCAAAACGCATCATTTAATTGAAGCCCCTGGGTGGGCCAGATCCTGAGGGCAGTACAACATGTGTGGGGGGGCCTCAATCCCCTCCACACTGCCGCGGGGACCGCCACCCCCAGGGCTTTGCATAAATATTTTCAGGGGCAACACGGCCCCCTGCAGCCCCTTATTTTTATAAAGTTGCCCCACCAAGCCCCGGGGACCACCCCCCCGGGGCTTCTATTAATTATATTTGCGGGGGCACAATGCCCTGGCAGCCCCGGGGACCACCACCCGGGGCTTCTTTTATTTAAAAAATTTACCGGTGTGGAGGGGCTCAAGCTCCCCCACATGCCCCGGGGACCACCACCTCCCCGGAGCACTAATATGTAAATTAGGGGGTCCGTTAAGGACACCTGAGCCCCGGGGACCACCACTTCTCCGGGGCAATCTACAGATTGGGAGGGGGGCTGTGCGGCCCCCTCCTGGAGCCAGTGATGGCCCTGGGGACCACCAACCCCCAGGGCTGGCTCCTGCAGTGTCCCAGGGTGCCCACCCCCAGGACACTGCAGTTTGCTATGGAAGGGCGGGAGCCTTGAAGCACCCGTCCTGTCATAGCAAACTCTGGTTTGTCTTTGGAAGAGAGAGCAGGAAAACCTGCTCTCTCTTCCAAAAACCAAAGCTGATTGCTTTTCCACTTAGGGAGCTTCATCTTAGCAGCTCCCCGTGTGAAAAAGTAATGCCGGGTCCCGCAGGAGGCGGGAACCCGGCTGGGACTGTGGGAGCATTGGAGATCCCCCACGGTCCCCAACAAGAGGCCAGACCCCAGAAGATGGGATCCCCGAGGCCAGGATTGGCCCCGGAGTGGGGCCACATGACCCTCCTCCCCCATGATTAAAAAAAGTTTTAAAAAAAAGCCAAAGGCCGGCCCCGGGGGATGGAGTCCCCGGGGCCATAAATGGCCTAAAGAGGGGGGACCACACTGAACCCATCCAATATTTTAAATCTTAAAAAACACTGGCCATGCCCCAGGGGATGGGGTCCCTGGGGTCGAATATGGCCTCGGGAGGGGGGCCACGCGGCCCCCTTCCATTATAAAAAAAAATATATAGGGGTCAGGCCCTGGGGGGATGGGGTTCCCAGGGCTAATAAAACAAGAAAAGAAGGGTGGCACACAGATCCCCTTCTATAATTTTTTTTTTAAACGACTGGCATCGCGCCGGAGGCCCAGTCCGCTCTCTGCAGCACTCTGCAAATGTGACCCCTGGCGCCCCCTTAATCCTCCAACTTAAAACGTGACAAGGGCGCCTTTGCGCAGTGGTAAAGGGAGGGGGCGGGGCCAGAGTTGACGTGTGCAAACGCACCCTGTGGCGCGTTTTAAGTTGGGGAATTAAGTCCCCTTTAAACCTGAGAGTCCCTGGGTTCAACAAGCCCAACATGTACCTCCAGTAAGCACCACAGAGAGGTGGTCCGAGGCCATGCCCCATTTTACTCCTCTCTGCAATGCAACTCTGTGGCACTTACTGGACATACCGGGTGGGTTAATAAGCCCCCAAGGACCCTCAGGATTCAAGGGGACTTTATCCTCCAATTTAAGACAACCACAGGGCTTGTTTGCACACATGTCACCTCAGGCCCCCCCTCCCTTCACCAGGGTTCAAACGTTCCCTGTGGCACATTTTAAGAGGTAGTTTTAATCCCCCTGCCCTATTATGTACTAGGGCCTTACAGAGGAGGTCATGCTAATCACAGGGGTACCCCAACACATAGTGTTCCCTAGTGTATGTAGGTGTTTTCACTGTACTCTAAGTGTCTTTTAGCATACCACTGGCTCTAGTCCTGATTAGTCAGAGTCAGTTACCACCAGTAACCGTCTGAAAAAGTTGAGGGCACAGGATGATTTTGCAACAAGGCCTCTTTCTACTCCTCTGTTGGTTCTTTCTACACATGTCTTGGTTCTTCCTGCATCTTTCTTCGTCTTTTAGGACTTCTGTTGCTTCTTTATGCATTTCTTTTGCTTCTTTTTGTGCGTTTTTTCTTTTTTCTTCAAATGTCCTACATCTGTAGGCATAGTTAGACATTAGCATTTAAAAAGCCTTTGAAATTCACTGAAAAAAAACGTAGGTTTCAGGCACGTTATAGTTAGAAATTAGCATTTAAAAAACTTTAGAAATTCACTGAAAAACCAAAGGTTTCAGGGGTGTTATAGTTAGTTGGACATTTCACTCGTACAAAACCATAGAAATTCCCCCTTTATAGTTAGTTCAGCTAACTATACCACGCGCGTCCGCAATGCACTGCTGATGACATCTCATATTACATCACTCATGACATGGTCAGTGACATCACTCATGACATCACTGATGACAACTCAAATGACATCACTGATGACATCATTCTTGTGATAGAGTGGCAGACCTCCTCTCACCCTAATATAACCTTTGGTACACACACTCAAAAATAGAAACTAGCATTTTCAAAACAATGGACATTTCAATACCAGTTACAACACACCTATTCAGTAATTCCAAGACCTACACACACATCCACTCATTCACCAACAGTCCTATACAGTCACTCATACATGTACTCACTCATCATATGAACTCATACACCTATACATCCTGTTACACACTGCCGCTCATCCATAGAGTTGCTCACACACATAGTCACACATGCAAACAAAGCATCAAACATCCATTTACTTGCATATACAGTTATACACACACCACCACACTTACTTCTACAGAAACTTACACATACTTACTCTCTTAAACAATAACTTACAGAAACACATACAAATGTATACAGGAACTCTTCCAATCTCTCACTCTCACATATACTCACTTGTATACACCAATACTCACATATACTAGTTTAAAACATATGTAGTTATTCATAAAGACACTATTGAGACAGTCATTAAACCCACTAACACACCCATACACACACTCATCCACCCATACAGTCCTGCACACATGCTGTCTTCAACACATACAGTGAGTCACTCATTCATGCATCTATGCACTAAGTAATACCCCCCACCGAACCATAGAGACACTCAGACACTCATACTGATACTCAAAAAACTAGCAAATCAACTACCCATGCAGCCACATATACACAAAGGGAGAGACTGATAGAGATATTTACATATTTAAACATTACTCACTAACCCATATATTCACTAAGATACACTTAATCAGTCAGTTATACAAACAATTTTACAAAAAAATCATTCATTTAGACACTTATATACCATTTATTTTTCCATCTACCTTGAGATATACCTATATAAAACATATTTAATTTTCAGAAAAACACACATTCACTGGATGATGTCACCAGTGATGTCACTTGAGATGTCATCAGTGATGTCATGAGTGATGTCACTGACCATGTCATGAGTGATGTAATATGTGACGTCATCAGCAGTTCATTGCGGGCGCAGGAGTTATAGTTAGCTGAACTAACTATAACAGGGAAATTCATATGGTTTTGTACGAGTGAAATGTCCAACTAACTCTAACGCCCCTGAAACCTATGTTTTTTTCAGTGAATATATATATATATATATATATATATATATATATATATATATACATATTAGCTACTGGT
Source organism: Lissotriton helveticus (assembly GCF_964261635.1). NCBI lineage: Eukaryota > Metazoa > Chordata > Amphibia > Caudata > Salamandridae > Lissotriton > Lissotriton helveticus. The sequence continues at coordinate 1,551,332,280 of NC_136063.1, forward strand.
GGTTGCCAGTAAGTAGTTACAGTTAGGAACTGGTTTTCATAGTAAAAGCATTGTTTTTCTTGCCTGTAATTCTGGCGCCATATCACCAATCTTCACAAAATTTCCCTAAAAAAGTGCCCTTGTTGTGTATGGGAAATTTTGTTGTGATACATCAAGCCAGGCCATGAAAAGAGGGGGTTACAAAACATGTGTATTTCCCACATTAATTCCTATAGGACCTTTAGACACAGCTACAGTAAGAACTGCTGAACGGAATTACACCAAATTTGACAGAAAGGCAGATGTTGCTCCAGGGAAGTGCCTTCTTGTCATTTGCTGTAAATCTGTTCAGTAGTTTTTGAAATAATATGGAAAATCCAAATTTGTATATATAGGGACGCAGAGGATTTGCTACCCCTCCTGATTTTTTGTACTGAGATCTGATTGACTGCCACCACCTCAAACAAGGAAGTGTTGGCAGGCATCTTGTGACTTCGCTTGAACAGTCACAGAAAAAAACATTTTAAAAAATGGAAGAGAGTGGGGTAAGAATACCCTAACCCCCTAGGCCTCTTAAGTGGTCCCACTGGGATCCTGCAGGGCCAAACAGGCATTTTGTTTGTTTAAATTTTTGGCAGGATTTTCAGATCCCATCAAAAATAAAAAATAAATAAAATGTGCCCTTCTTTATTAATTGCCTTCAAGTGAGCCAGGTACATGGGGCATTTACATAATAAAGGAGGTGGCACACGGGCCCCTCGTCCTGAGGCTTATTAATGCCCGGGGGCCACCAACTTTCTGGGGCTTCTTTTCAAATGAATGCTGCCACCCTCGCTGCCACGGAGACCTTCACTTCTCTGGGACTTTAACATGAATGAATGGGGGCCGGGCAGCCCCCCTGCAGTCCTTGGGACTGCCACCTCCATGGGCTGTTCCCAAATTGAATGTGGGGGGCGCACAGACCCCTCCACAGCTTCTGTGATTACCACCTCCCCAGGGCAAATTCCAAGAAAGGCGGGGGGCCAGTCGGACTCCCTACTGGAGCCACAGATGGCCCTGGGAACCGCCACCCCTCAGGGTCGGCTTCTGCTATGCCTTTGGATGCCCACCCACTGGACATAGCTGTTTGCTCTGACTTAGTGGGAGCTTTGACAGCTCTCGCCAAGTTAGAGCAAACACTTTTCTGTCAGCAAGCGGGAACTATGTCCCAGCTTTCTGAGAGCTGAGGTGTCCTTTGTTTCCCTACCCACGGAGATGCAGGAAGGGAAACAGAGGACAATTGCTTTGAAACACAGGGATCACCATGTGTCAAATCAATGCCGGCTCCTGCAGGAGGCGGGAGCCAGTAGGGACTGTGGACCTTCAAGCTGACACGTGGTTCCCTTCAGTGGTGAGTGGGTGCCCTGGGTGGAACCAGAAATCCCACAATAGAATCTGTGCCACAGGGGATGGGGTCCCCAGGGCTGAAATCATCCTGGAGGGGTGCAGCAAGGTGCCCCAACCTGTAATTTTATTTAATTTTATAAAAATAAAATAAAAAGGCCGGACCCCAGGCGTTTGGGTCCCCCGGGCCAAAATTGTCCCGGGAGATGTGCTGCCCAGCCTCTCTCCCTTTAATTTAAAAAATAATAATTAAAAAAGGCCAGGTCCCAGGGAATGGGGGCCCGGGCCAAAATCAGCCCAGGGAGGAGAGCTGTGTGCCCCCCCCTCTCCATTCAAAAAAGGTCTGGCCCCTGGAGGATGAGGGTCATGTATACTCCCTCCCCTAATTAATTAATAATAAAAAAGTGGGCCGGCAAGTTGCTGGAGGCCCATTTCTCCACCGGTCTGCAAACATGTCTCTTGGCACAATACTGGTTGGGGGATGAAGTCCCCTCAGCTGCTGAGTCTCCTTGGGGCCAACAAACCCTCCTGTTACCTCTAGTAAGTCCCACACAGTGAGATTACTGAGAGGTGTTCAGAGACCACGGCCCCTTTCCCCACCACTCTGCAAGCAATCCTCCTGGTGCACTGCTGGTTGGGGGATGATGTCCTCTTGGATGCTGAGGGCCTTGGAGCCTAGAAGCCCTCCTGTTACCTCCAGTAAGTCCCATACAGCAGAATTCCTGAGAGCTGGTCGAAGCTGTCACTGACCATGTCATCCTGAGTGATGTAATATGTGAGGTCATAAGCAGCGCATTGCGGGGCCGTAAATTATAGTTAATGTAGGTAACTATAACTGCTGAATTTCACTGGTTTTGTATGAGAGAAATAATGCCCCTGTAATGTTTTTTTTTGTTCAGTGACTTGATATTATATATGTTTCTGTGTGAGTGTGTGTATATATATATATATATATATATATATATATATATATATATATATATATATTCACTGAAAAAACCATAGGTTTCACACTCGTTATAGTTAGGAATTAGCATTTAAAAAACCTTTGAAATTCACTGAAAAACCCATAGGTTTCACACCAGTTATAGTTAGCTGAACATTTTACCCTTACAAAACCATTGAAATTCCTATGTTATAGTTAGTTGGACTCACTATAACTCGCGCGCCCGCAATCCACTGCTGATGATGTCACATATTACATCATTCATGACATGGTCAGTGACATCACTGATGACATCACTGATGACATCTCAAATAACATCACTGATGACATCACTGATGACATCATCCAGTGTCTGTGTGTTTCTGTAAAGTTAAAATATGTTTAACATATTGAAGAATGAGTGTATGTATGAGTGTCTGGATAAAGGATTTAGTAGGTGCGTGACTGACTGTATGAGTGGGTGATTAAATGTGTCTTACTGAATGCATGGGTTAGTGAATAAACTGTTTGAGTGTGTGCATCATTATGTCTGATGTTGTGTAAGCTGCTGCATGTATTGATTAGTAGTTATATGACTGGCTATATGGGTTATTGATTGGTTGCCCAAGTATTTGTATGTGAGGGTGAGTGTGTGTGGGAGTCTCTGGGAGGTGTGTGACTCTGTGCATAGATGTGTGAGCAGTTGATTCACTTGGTGTATAGGTTCAAGAGTGTGTGTGGAAACAGCTGTATGGGCGGTTGACTGTGTGCATGGGTGTGTTGGTGAGTGAATGGATATCTCAGTGCTACATGTCCAAGTAAGTACAAATGTAAAACACAGTGCATGTGAGAGTTGACATATATCAATGACTATACATGAGAGCCTGTGATTGCGTAAGTGACTGTATGGATCAATGTGTACTTGTATCAGTGATTGTAAAAGAGAGTAAGTATGTGTTAGTATATGTTTGAATAAGTAAGGTTATGTGTGTATAACTGTATAGATGAGGAAATGGGTGTGTGATTGATTCTTTGCATGACTGACTAGGTTTGTGAGTAACTCCATGGATGAGTGGCACTGTGTGAGTGTCTGTATAGGTGTATGAGTGCATATGATAGTGTTGTATTGATGAGTGACTGTATGTATGAGTGATTGTATGAGTGATTGTATGGGTGAATGAGTGGATGTGTGTGTAGACTTAGGAATCAGTGAGTGTGTATGTAGTAACTGGTATTGGTGTGTCAATGGTTTCAGGAATGGTAGTCTGTATTCAACACTGGATGTATCAAAGGTTAGATTAGAGTGTGATGAGGTGCATTATATTATCACATGGATGATGTCATCAGTGATGTCATTTGAGATGTCATCAGTGATGACATCAGTGATGCCACTGACCATGTCATGAATGATGTAATATGGGACATCATCAGCAGTGGATTGCGGGCGCGCGAGTTATAGTGACTCCAACTAACTATAACATAGGAATTTCAATGGTTTTGTAAGGGTAAAATGTTCAGCTAACTATAACTGGTGTGAAACCTATGTTTTTTCAGTGAATTTCAAAGGTTTTTTAAATGCTAATTCCTAACTTTAAAGAGTGTGAAACCTATGGTTTTTTCAGTGAATTTCAAAGGTTTTTTAAATGCTAATTCCTAACTATATCGATTGTGAAACCTATGGTTTTTTCAGTGAATTTCAAGGGTTTTTTAAAAGCTAATTCCTTTGTATATCGAGTTTGTAACCTACGATTTTTAAAGTGAATTATAATTTTTTTTAGTAGCTGTTTTTTATAACTATTAATTATTAGCTCACCCGAGAGCGTAGCGAGAGCGCTATTCCCGCATGCGAGAAATTTTTTTTTTTATTTAAAGTAAAAAATAATGCAAGACATTTAGTGGCATACATATAAAAGTAATATTTTTGATTTTAAATACCCGTATTTTAACTTTAAACGTATTTCCGAAAAGGTAGCAAAATGTCATTTAGGTGCGCCGCGTAAGCCCCCCCGGAAGCGCCTACGTTCGTGCCGCATAAGCGCCCCCGGAAGCGCTCCGGTGCGCGCAGCGTAAGCGCGTCAAGTCATGTGACCTTAAAATAACACTTTTCATTGGTTCTTTACAGTTTTTTTTATAACTAATGAAAACCCCACCCATTTCCTTCACTACCTCTTTCACTTTGGAGAGAGCAAGACCTGTTCACTGTTTCTCTACATTACTTTTGAAAGAATGGCTGCAAGACCACCTAGCAGCAGTGAAGACTCTGATGAGTTTATCCAGGAGGAGCCTCCTCAGCCAAAGGTGAAGGAGCACTTTATCTGGAAATTTTTCACAATTCCACCAGGGGAAAAGAAGGTAAATGGTCCTAAGGTGGAGTGTAAGATATGCAAAACAGTTCTTTCACGGGTTGACCCTAGAAGGAAATATAGTTTTGGCAACTCCACAATGATTCAGCATGTTCAAAGGAGGCACCCCCAGAACTATGCCCGGGAGAGTGTCAGGGACCTGGCACGTAATCCCCCAAGGGATGGCGCCTCAACATCCACCGGAGGAGCGACAACATCGGGGAAAGGAAGACCACTGGAGCTGATCCCTAACATTCAGCCTGTCTTCAGTGACATCACTATCAAATGTAAGCAGTGTGATGAACTGCTTTGCTACGGAGAGCAGAGTATCATGCTCATTGTACGCAGAAGAGAAGATCATCGCTGCCCTCCCCAGCCCTTATTTTTCCCCTTTTTTTTGCTCCTGTTGAGCAGTTTGGCATTCCCTCTTTTTGTTTTTGTTCAGATTTTTTTTTTTTTTTAAACGTTCAGAAAAACTAACAAAAAAAATAAAACCTAAAAAAGAAGAAAAAAAACTGTTATTTTTAGAACTACCTCCAATTCTCCAAAAAGAGCTGTATTCTTTACAAATTCAAAAGGACTGAGTGAAGTCGAGTGCAGTGAGAGAGGAAGGGAAAATGAGTGAGGGAGCTAAGAAAGGGACGAGAGGGGAAGGGAAGTGAAGTAGGGGGATTGAAAGAAGGTGAGTGTGGGAGGTGAATGAGGGGAAGGGGAGTGAACATGGGGAATGAGGATAAGTGAAGAAAGCGGAGAAAGGGAACGGGGGTGAGGAAGGGTAAGAAAAGAGCAGTGAGGTTGAGAAAAGAGCGGTGATAGAAAGTGGATAAAGGCAAGTGAGCATGAGACAAGGAGAGTGAGGGAGTGAGGAGACAGAGGAAGTGAAGGAAAGAGTGAGAAAAGAGGACTGAGTGAGGGAGCAAAGAAAGATATGTGAGGGAGTGTGGCTGAGTTATAGGGAGTGAGCGTAACAGAAGAGGAGTGGGAGACTAAGAGGACGGAGAGAATGGAGGTAACAGAGAGAGAGTGACGGAAGGGGAGTGAGTAAGTAAGAGGACAGAGGGAATGAGAGAAGGAGTTTTTGAAGTGGAGTAAGGAGAGTAACAGAGGTTAAAAGAGTGAAGGAGTGAAGGAAGGGAATAGACAGGAAGGGAAGTAAAACAGGAGAGCTGAAAGAAGGTGAGTGTGGGAGTGTGGCTGAGTTATAGGGAGTGAGCGTGATAGAAGAGGAGTGAGAGACTTAGAGGATGGAGAGAATGAGGGTAACAGAGAGAGAATAAGAGAAGGGGAGTGTACAAGTAAGAGGACAGAGGGAGTAAGAGAAGGAGTTAGTGAAGTGGATTAAGGAGAGTAAGGGAAGGGAAAAGAGTGAAGGAGCGAAGGAAGGGAAGAGAGAGGAAGGGAAGTAAAACAGGAGATCTGGAGGAAAGTGAGTGAGGGAGTGTGTCTGAGTTTTAGGGAGTGAGCGTGACAGAGAGGAGTGAGAGACTAAGAGGACGCAGAGAATAAGGCTAACAGAGAGAGAATGAGAGAAGGGGAGTGTAGAAGTAAGAGGACAGAGGGAGTAAGAGAAGGAGTTAGTGAAGTGGAGTAAGGAGAGTAAGGGAAGGGAAAAGAGTGAAGGAGCGAAGGAAAGGAAGAGAAAGGAAGAGAAATTAAGGAAAAGGTCTAAAACAAGGTGAGTGTGGGAGGGGAGTGAGGAAAAGGGGAGTAAACATGGGGATTGAGAATAAGTGAGGGAAGCGCAGTAAGGGAACGAGGGTGTGGATGGGTGAGAGAAGAGTAGTGAGGTTAAGGAAAAGAGTGTTGAGAAACTAAATTTTGTACGTCAAACTTACCTTATAAGTAATGTAAACTTACTTACATATTTTCAATAAATTTAATATCTGTGGAAGAGAAAAAAATTAAGTTATAATATTTATAATATATATTTTACAATACTAGAGAGATAGCAGGAGATTAAAAGTCATAAAAGGGTAGTAAGAGATAAAGTAGGAATGAAGGACTGAGAAAGGAAAACAAAGGAATAGTGAAAGTTAGAGAGAGTGAAAAAGAAATAGAGGGAAAGCAAATTACTAAGAGAAAAATGTCCTGGATACATTCAGTGACAGAGAACAAGAGAAAGAGAGAGAAATGAAGTGAAAGTGTGTAAGTTTGTAAGGGAATGTGCATTAGGAAAACTAAAGAAAGAAAGGAGAGTAAAGAAAGGGGAGTGAGTGACAGGGAAGCAAGAGTGATTGATGGTAGATTCATGGCATTGAGGGATGGAATATGAGTGAGGGTGAATGTAGGGTCGTAAGACAGTGAGGGGACAATGGAAATGAGGGTAACAGAGAGGGAATGAGGGAAGACAAGTGAGAATCTAAGAGAATAGAGGGAGTGAGAAAAAGAGTGAATAAAGGTGAGTTAGGTGAGTGAGGGAAGGGGAATGACTGAGGGAGCAAAGGAAGGAAAGAAGGGGAAGAGAAGTGAAGCAAACTGATTGGGAAAAGATGAGTGCTTGAGGAGAGAAAGAGGAAGGGTAGTTAAGAATGATGAATGAGGATAACTGAAGGAAACGGAGTAAGGGAACAAGAGTGAGGGAGGGTGAGTGAAGAGCAGTGAGGTTGAGGAAAGAGGGAAGATAGAGGGAGGATAAAGGCAAGTGAGCATGAGACAAGGGGAGTGAAGGAGTGAGGACATAGATGTAGTGAAAGAAAGAGAGACAGAAAGAGAGTGAGTGAGAGAGCAAAGAAAGGTAAGTGAGAGAGTGTGAGCGAGTTATAGGGAGTGAGCGAGACAAAAGAGAAGTGAGAGACTCAAGGGACGGAGAAAGTAAGGCTAAAAGAGAGGGACTGAGGAAAGGGGACTGAGGAAGTGAGAGGACAGAGAGAGTGACTTAAGGAGTTAGAGAATTTGAGTAAGGTAAGTAAAGGAAGAAGAATGAGTGAGGGAGCAAATGAAAGAAAGAGAGGGGAAGGGAAATGAAGAAGGGAGACCGAAAGAAGTTGAGTGTGGGAGGGGAGTTAGGGAAAGGGCAGTAAACATGAGGAATGAAAATAACTGAGGGAAGTGGAGTAAGGGAACGGGGGTGATGTAGACTGAAAGAAGGGTAGTGAGGTTGAGGAAAGAGGAGTGATAGAGAGTGGATAAAGGCGAGTGATTATAAGACAAGGAGACTGAGGAAGTGAGGACATAGAGGTAGTAAAGGAAAGAGTGAGAGAAAAGAACTGAGTAAGGGAGCAAAGAAAGGTAAGTGAGGGAGTGTGGGTGAGTTATAGGGAGTGACCGTCATGGAAAAGGAGTGAGAGAGTGAGGGGACCGAGAGAGTGAGGCTAAGAGAGAGGAAGTGAGGTAAGGGGAGTAAGGATGTGAGAGGACAGAGGGAGTGAAAGAAGGAGTTAGTGAAGTGGAGTGGAGGAAGGTTAGTGAGACAACGGGAATTATTCAGGAAGCAAAGAAAGAAAAGAAGGGGAAGGGGAGTGAAGTAGAGTGACTAAGAGCTGGAAAGTGGTGGATGGGAGAGAGGGAAAGGGCAGTGAAGAAATGGAGGATGAGGATAAGTGAGGGAAGTGGAATAAGGAAAGGGAGGTCAGGGAGAGTGAGAGAAGGCTAGTGAGGGTGAGTTAAGAGGAGTGATAAAGAATGGAAAAAGGTGAGTGAGCATAAGACATGGGGAGCATAATATATATTTGATAATACAAAATACAAAATAATTTGTACAACATGTTATATGGTTTATTTTTGCTGTTCTCAGAATATATTGAATTTCACTTAAAACAGTGACTTCAATACTATTCATCATATGACAGCGGGAAAAAAAAACACAATCAAAATCATTTTTTTTGTAAAAAACATACACGGTTTCACTAAATAATGTAAAATTTAGAAAAAACTTATCTTAAGTCAATTTTGATCCACGTACTTTTCCACGAGGCCAAATAGTATATGGAAAGTCCTTTTCTTTGGAAATTACGCAAGAGTGTTCTTAATCTCCCATTTACTCGAGTTTCTGAAAGAAAAGCTCCAACATCTTTTACATTATGAAACAATAGTTTTATTTCCAACTCCTCGCTTATTTTTCATTAATTTTTCCTACAATACTCACATCACACACTATGTGATACACTTATACTACCTCTATGACAACTACATGTTTTTTATTATCTTCAGCACTCTCACTCGGAAAGTAATTTTGAACATCAAACTACATTTTATTAACTGCTCCAATCTTCATAGGCCAATTACCTTCCCTAAAATTTCGGTTGTAAGAACACTAGGTAAGAATTTTGTAAGTCAGAAGGCAAATGTTGTTTGAAAGTCAATTGAGTATCATCACAGCTACTCCAGCCTTTTTGACATTTTAAATAAGCTGTGTAATGTCCTGATGTTGTCGATGGACCATCATGGTAAATAATTGCTGCAGTTGCAAAGGTTCTTCCTGAAATTGACTATTGAGAAGCCACAACATTTTTAATTAAAGTTGTCAATTTAGTTCCATCAGGTCTACATCGTTGGAACATTAAAATTAGTTACTGTCCATAACTTTGTATAAATAATGTTGATAGCATTGCAGATTTACATCGAGTACAGACCATGTTTTGATTTGCTTCTCTAACTAGGTTATTAAAAGACACTGGTTAGCAGTCTGGTAAAGTCAAATATATAAATCTTTCAGTGTCTATTGTAGTACTACTTGAAAAGGAGCAATTGTCGCAGTCATGTTGCCATTTATAGGAAAGGCCAAAAAGATTTTCTACAGCTACACCTTCATCTTGCAATACAACAAGCATATACATTAGAAATTCCTGACAATCTTGCTGAATATTCTGTGAAAATTGATTTAGACCAGAACCTATGTCTAAAACATTTCGAATTTCAGAAACACTTTGTATTTTTGTTCTATCACTGCTACATTTCTCAAACACAGAATTCAACAAGCAACAAAATCTTTGATCTCGATTTTCAGCAATCTGCTCTTGTAAAGTTTGGAGAAAAAAACAACATTAACCACTATATTAGCATAGCAGTTGACACCAGAACTGTTTTCAAACTGAAATCCAACAACATCTTTAACTGAATACTTTTCCTTTCTGCTTACAATTACTGGTTCATCTACTTTTTTTTCTTTTTGCTCCAACTTCACTACAATTTTTCTCATTTCTTCTTTTTCGGCCTACAACATGCTTTTTAAATAGAGGATATTGAGCTAAATTTGGAGCATGCTCTCTTCTTAACCTATTATATTCTTTTACACAGTTTAGATCTGCACTAATCTTTGTGTCATCAAAATCAATCAAGTACAATCCAGTACCCTCCTTCAACACAGAACTTCCAATATTCACCAAAGCACTATCTACACTTAAACCTTGAGATTTATGAATAGTCACTGCATATGCCGAAGAAACAGGAAACTGTTTTCTGCGGACATATAAATCTTTCACAAGCAAAAATCGGGCAGAACAACGACTGATTTGTTGTACTTCTTCAATACCATCAAATTTAATTTTTATGAATTCAATTCCATCTCTATTTTGGTAATTCACAAAATCCACAACATGACCCATTGCTCCATTTACTAAACCTCTTTCCACATGTAAATTACGTCGTAAAATTATACGACAATTTAAAGATGCATACAGAGTTTTTTCCAAACCATCAGTTTTAGATATTGTCTTCTCTAAGGAATCCAATTTTGATTTCAACTTTTCTAACAAAATAATAGTTGCTCCTTCATGTTCTATTTTATCAATAGCTTCCAGTTTCACAATCTCTTGATTTTCCAACTTTAACATTTTGTTGCTGAAGATTGAACATTCTTGCAGAGTTGGCATCAAGCATATGGCAGATTTGTTTTCAGGAATTTTCATAAAAATATTCTCTGGGAGAATATTTTCATTTGGAAACAAATTTGAAATTAATTCCCCATGTAAAGCTTCTTTGCCATGCTCAGTTAGTTTTCCAATTCTTACATCTTGTAGAATATTTTTATAATCTTCATCCTTTGCCTGTCGCATATTTTGAAGCAGTTCTGCATATTTGAAATTTAACCATATGTTAACATTTCCAATGCTTCCTAAGCACATCCTGGTATCTTCATGCGTAAGCATTTTAAACACTGGCTGTCCTTTCACTGGAGTTAGTTGCAGTAGATCTCCAAAAACAATGATGTGTTTGCCTCCAAATAACACATCATAGTCTGTTTTACGAATTTCTTGCATTCTTAAATGCACAAAAGCAAGCATTACATTTGATACCATGCTTACTATTTGATACCATGCTTACTTCATCAATGATAAGAAGTTTCATTTTCTTTAGGGCTCTTGAAACTTCACAACAAGCTTCTCCAGATAGTATTGTGGTATTGTGGTATTGTATGCTCTACTGGCAGCATCAATAAGCGATGTAAAGTAATCCCTTTAATGTTGTGTGCTGCCAACCCAGTTGGAGCAGTAACAACACAAGAGAGCGATGACTCCGTTCTTTTCTGCAGATATGTTGCAATTGCTTTAATCAGGAAACTTTTTCCAGTTCCTGCTTCTCCACTCACGTACAGTCGGACAGGTATAAATGATGTACATGAGCACTCTTTTTTCTCATGAGATAAACCATGCTCAATGTGTTCTGTGACTTCGTCATATATTTGTCTCTGCTCAACGTTTAGTTCTTTTTCCAAATCTTCTAAGTTAACTCCATCCTCCTGAGCTTGTTCCATGGCTCTTTCGACTTCATCCATGGCAGTGGCAGCTTCATTTTGTATAATTGGTCCTCCTAGTGGATCCTGACTCAATGAAGCAGAACTCTGACTATCTTGAGAACTGTCTCTAGCAATCTCTGCTGCAATTGTAGCTTCTTGCTGTATTTCCTCGTTCAACATTTGCAGATAATTTGAAAAAACAGGACATTCTATGGTATCCTTGGTTGCATTGAACGAATCTTCATAAGTGAGAAAATCTCCAAGTAGTTCCTCTTCTGTACGCCAAGGCTTAAAGAGTTGCAAAAGAGTTAAGTAATAAAATTCCCTTTTGTCTGGAGATTCACAACTCAATTTTCAACGATTAATCAAATGGCCTTTTCTTTGTTTCACCAGACAGCCTTCACATGCAATTACAGCATATACACCTTTATTGATGTCTTCTGTGACGTTCTTTTTATAAGTATAGGTTTGCAGAACTTTATACAGACAAGTGTTCTCAAGATGAGTACTTCTATTTGGATAGTATGTATCCAACATGTTTGTCCTCAAAATATCTGTACTGTCTGGTTCTTTCTCCGCCAAATACTCTATTTCTTGTACAGATCTCAAAACTCGGTTTCGTGTTGCAGCAAGATGTAGACTCACCCAAATGATGGTTCTAGATTTGGCATATAGACTTGCTGATGATAACCGGTCAGAACATTCATATGCTCCAATTTCTCGATGCGACAACATCTTCAGACTGTAACTGTATAATTTCTTGCTTACACTCTTTTCATGTGAAATTTCCTCCCACATTTCCTTCAGTTCCGTCTTTTCAGATTTTGTGATGTAAGACGTCACATATCGAGCCACAGCAATAGAGTTGTCAGCCACATATTGAATATCCATGTTAGCATTCCACATGGACAAAATGACTGGGTTGTAGTCATTTATGTATTTGGACTCCTCATTTCTTCTTAGGTTGTATGTATTTTCAGGTGATTTTCTTGTCACAGTATGTCGCAGAGAAGACATAAAATTGTTCACTCTTCCTTTCGATGTTACTCGACGTGGAAATGCAAAACGACATTTCGTGTAGAACTTGTCCTTGGATTTGTATTTACGACGACAGTATTTTCCACAACGATGGCTTTGAAAGCTTAAAACTTGATGTCTTTAATTGTTTTCTTCTGTACTTTTCGGAACAGCACATGTAGAATACCGCTCAATGAAACTCATCACTTTCTCATCTGAATCTGTTCCAAATTTTGGTGCATCTTTGATCCATAGCAGCATATGTATGTGTGGAGTACCTCTTGCTTGATACTCCTTTCTCCAAAAGAAATCCAACACCTTTCCAAGTGGAGGATTTTTTTTGTTTGTAATAAGAGACATCATAGCTTCAAACTTATGATTAAAATACCTGCATACATTAACTGGATCCAAAGAGCATAGTTCTCCAGGTGTTTTGTATTCAATATTTTCAATGTTTTTATTTGCCTCTCGTAGAAATTCAAGTAAGTCTTCCCAAGCAGACTCAGCACAGCTAAGAGTGAGGAACCATGTAGGAGTTCCTAAGTTTCTTAGCAAACATTTCAATTCCCATGACGACGGTACCAATACTTGTTAATACCACGCTGACATACCATGAGATTAATTAGCTGAGATTCCAAAACACTGTCTTGCAGTTTCACTTTATCCATAAAGTCCTTTGCCGAAACATTTAGTAGATGTGCTCCACTTTTCAGTATATGGTTCACTGCATAAGAAAGTCCAGACAAGTCACTCTCAAACAGTAAATGGAACACATATGGAATGCATTGACGAAACCTTGGATCTTCTGCATATAATCTTGAAGTTCGGTATTCAGATGCAGGAATTTGACAGGTCGGTCGTCATATCGTCCAACTTCACCTGTTGGAAATAACTGTGGAAAACAATGAGCTTCCAAACTTTCTTCCCATACACTAATGGGACTTCCTTTGGCTTCTTTCATTTGAAACAAGTCAATAGCATTCCCCATTACTTCTTTGGAATGCAATGGATGAACACTATAATGTTTATAAATTTCTTCACTTCTAGAGACATCAATTTTTTCTGTTTGCCCAGCGGAGAAATCACTGTCCTCTTCTACAGTTGTTTCCTCTTCTCCCACATGCACTTTTTTATAGTACTGATTATTTTTTACCAGATACAACATTGCCTTTTTGACTTTCCTAACATCCACTAATTCTTGCCAGATTTTTTTACTCTTTGTCGGAACACCATTACCTAGAATAACCAGAGGTTCCTCCTCTACTTTTTCTACACCAATTGTATCAATATTTTTCTTGAAATCTAGAGGCAAATAAACAACTCTTCCCTTTATTCCTCTCTGTAAATCTGAAGGAGGCAATTTCCCTGTCTTAGGCTCCATGCGCACAATAGCCTGAAAAGGATGCACACATTGAATCAGAATAGACTCATAGGTATTTAAATCCATCAATTCAGAAGGAATGTCTACCAACTCCAGATTATTATGAACAGGTCGAGCAGGCATTCTGTTTTCATTGAATTTATTATAACAATATTTACAAATACGTTGATCAGAACCCAAATCAAAACAATTTTCTACCAACAAATAAGTTGCAAAATCCTCCCACTCATTATTATTTACCTTTTCGCTTTTTACATATAAATCAACTAATCTAGTCTGATGCTTATAATGAGTTCGTCGACAACACACACAAGTAAAATTAGGCCTTTCACTTGAATTGACCTTAAACTTGGTAATTTCATGTTCAAATTTTTCTGTACTTGAAATCTCTACATTCTGTTCTATATTACCTTCTATTACTGTATCTATTTCTGCACTGTCCCCTTTTTCACCAAAGTAACAAAACTCAATTGCTTCACATATGTTTTTCACATCTAATTCAGTTCCATGCAAAAGAGCACTGTTTAACTGTTTTAGTTTAAGTGCTGGACTTTTTTGCATAATACAGCCTTCTCACTAATTTCCTCACTTTATTATGATGCACTGCTAACATCCTAAAATGGTGAAAAACACTCTGACATACTTTTCTTGAAAGACAAGCCAGTGAATGCCCTTGCAAACCTGTTTTTTCTCTCACTATACAAGGATCCAACTCTTGCAAAATTGTCATTTTTTGTTTTAGACTTTTCTTAGTATATGTCCGTAAGAAACTGCGAAACAAATCAATTGAATCCTGTCGCACCCTACAAATACTACTATACACTGGAGCCTCAGGACATCTCCCTAAAACTTCACCAGCTAACACCTCTTCTGTATTTCTAGGCACAATCTTTTCTTTTTCAACCGGACAACCGTCCTTTACCTCATATGCTCGACCACTGGTGTCAACTGCATGCACCAAATCCTTATCCTGAAAGTAACATCCTTCATTAAAAAAGGGCTCACAACTTGAACTATGCTTCCATTCTCCAGAAAAAACATCGCAAAAATTAGTCCGATTAATTACTCTTCTCCACTTATATTTTGATTTGAAAACATTGATTACTTTATCTAGTGTACGAATTCTATTCATTACTAATCCATATAACTTATTTTTCACTTTAAATGCTTCATCCACAATCTTAATTATGCTTTTTTTTCTTGTAAAAAGCGGTGTTTTTTTGATACCTCTTTACATTTTTTAATAAATTAGATACTATTCTGTTATAAAACATTCGTCTACGAATTTCAATAAATTGTTTTCTCCTTCTATTCCTATAGACAATATCATCTCCTTCTACAGGTCTATCATTTTTTGAGGGACACAATTTCTTCTTTATAATTAAAGGTGTTTTATTCTTCTTTGAAATAACATCTCTTTTTTTTTTTACATTTCAATAACTTCCTGAGACAATTCTTTGTTTGCTTACCAGGAGCATTATTTTTTTTCACTGAAGAATTTTTTTTGGATGAGTCTTGTATTTCTTTTTTCTTGGACCTTAATTCTTTTTTGTAATTTTTTTGCCGTCTTTCTTTCGATGGCATATTCTTTTTTTTTTTCATTAGATGATTATAATCTGTGGTAAAGAAAAAATTACATAATATAGACCACTACAAACATATTACATAGCAATTACAATAAGTAAACAATATAAACACTAGTTTACAACATAAGCCTGATTTACATTACATGTGCTGTGCTTTGTGTCAAAAACGATTTACTATGGAAAATGTTTTCTGGTAAAATGTCTGGCTTTTAAATTTTGGACAAGGTTCACACTGAGTGTCTGTTTGAAATAAGGAATTACATTTTCACATTTTTCATTAATGTCACCCGTGCCTTCTAACAGTTTGCCTGTCTTAGCTTAAAGGGTACTCTGTGTCTGTGTCTCATGTCACTTTGCACGTGCATAATCTCTCTTTTTCTGTGTGTCATGTCTCTCTTTGTGTGTGTGTCATGACATGTGTCTCATGTGCCTAAGATCACACTGTAAGTCAAGGTTGATTTTAAATGGATCTGGGTGAATAATATGCTTAGTTGATGTCTTTAAAAATATGGAAGTACATGTTTTTTTAAAATCAGTTGGGCTTTAGTATATGTTCTAGTAGGGAATCTTAGGCAGCATGTCTGTTAGGCCTCTTACTTCAGAAAAAGGCTCTAAGCTGTGCAAACAAGATGCAGGGTGTGCCTTTGAAATGAAAAAGGAATGTTATGTCTTGCTTATATATATGTCGTCTGTTTTTTGCCAGTAGACACAATGAGATAGTATGACCAGAGACACACATATTGCATGCAGAGACAGACATGGTAGATTACATGTAACATCCTGGTCATGTGTCTAAGATCACAATGTGAGTCAAGCTTGATTTTAAATGGATCTGGGTGAATAATATGCTTAGTTCATGTCTTTACAAATATGGAAGTACATGTTTTTTTAAAGCCAGTTGGGCTTTAGTATATGTTCTAGTAGGGAATCTTAGGCAACGTGTGTGTTAGGCCTCTTACTTCAGAAATAGGCTCTAAGCTGTGCAAGAATGTTGCGGATTTCCTAGGATAGCTAGGTCCTAACTATAACTACCTACTGGCGACCGCCAGTAGGTAATATATATCATGTGATCAAGGGCAGGCTCTCCCGAAACACGTCATGGTAGAGCTGGCTATGAAATAAAATAAAACTGCACGATACCTGGGTCCACGCTCTTCTTTTCTGGATGCAGTAGAAGTTGTGAGCGAGTTGAAGAATATATATATATATATATATATATATATATATATATATATAATATATATATATATATATATATATATAATGTTTACATCAAAATTAATTGTAGATCTTGCAAATATTTGCTCCATTACAAAGGTGGATAAACCCATTTGCACATGTTTTACAATAAATAAAGACTATGCTGTATTCAATTACACCCAATAGATTATTTTCTATGTTTAAGTCCACGACCTCTGCATCTCATAATGTGTAAAAAGAGGATGATTATGTGCTTTTACAATCCGCGTCATCAGAGGCAAACAAGTGGCAAAGAACAGTTAACGTACTACTCCTGCTCTTTGACCTAGACAAAGGAAAACAGCTGATAAAGTAAAAAAATCAATAATCTAAAAAAATCAATGTTGGTCATGTGCAAATGATGTTCACTCAGATAGCTTCAGCAGTGACATTGCATTTTAGGCAAAGAACTGTACCTTTCCAGAATAACATTTCCCCTTATTTAGTGTATGTGTTTGATATGATTTTAGACAAAGGGCCTAATTTAGATTTTGGCAGGCGGGTTACTCTATCATAACGGACAGGGATATCCCTTCTGCCGAAATATAAATTCCATTTTATCCTCTGAGATTTATATTTTGATGGATGGGATATACGTCACCCTTGTGGCAGAGTAACCTGTCCGCCATGATTTAAATTAGGCCCAAAGTTTCTGAATGTATTGTTGATTCATTCACTATTATGTTTAACATGTTTAATACATTTAAAGTCAATGTTCTACAAGTGCACTGAAATAATTGCACAGCCATGCCCCTTGAAAGGATTATGGCTGCGGTGAACATTGTTTGCATTGCTGATTCCGTAGGTAATTCAAGCGCGTTAGTCTGGCTCTCAGCCGTTCTACAGGTGAACAGATAGATTCAATGCTGTGAATTAGAACAAAGGCATTTATGGCAATAGACCACTTTTTGGTGCACTTAGGTTGAGAATCGGACTCCACAAGTTTAGCATATTTGCAATTCCAAGTATCCATCACTTTATTAACACTTCAGGTATTGACTTCAAAAGTGTAGTGAGCCATGTTTTACATGAAAAGACAAATTCTTTGCTGTTTTTGGCACCCGCATAAACAAAATTCATATAATCGTCATATTGTTTTTTGTGTCAAGCAGCACACTTGTAACATACGACTATATCAAATGTTCTCTGATGATTATCTTTTCTTTTATAATCCTTACGGTTTTATCACTTCCAGGTGCTGCATTGTAAATGGGGGGCGGGGGTCTTATCAGATTTGAGCAAATTGTTTTTGTAGCAAATGTTGATATACATTGTCATCCACACTACTATTTATAATTTGTCATGGTAACCCATTTCATTTATTACCGATATATATACATATATTAAGGTTATGCAGAGTTTTAAAATAGGCTCATCTGAAAGAATTTAGATACAAATGTAAATGTTTTAAGCAATACATTTGTCTTGAAATTCAATATTCATTATTGACAAAGCTTAATCTTTTTCATTTTAATTATTCCCAAAGTAAAAAGATTTCATATTTATGATTTCATTATCTTGAGTCAAAGTATTTTTTTTACTTTGAAAAAAAAACAAAAAACTTTGAGGGCTTTGTTTATTCTAAAAATCTAAAACTGTCAAAAGTATAGATGTGATTCACTTAAAAAAACATTGATTGAAACATTTTTGACTAAGTAATTCACAAAACGCTACATCATGAAAATCATGTACCTAGCTAACTTATTAAAATATTACTTATATATATTGGTAACATTTTAGAAATGTTCTGTCACTACTGAAGCAGATTTAACTGTGTATGAATGGAATCCTATTGATAAAGTAGCATGTATAACAAATGGCATTGCAATTGCTCCAATAAACAATGTATCTCAGAAGTTTAGAGCTAAATGTCCTCTTTCAATGACCACTTTTTTGTATAACGGTCTCTTGTCTATTTCTATGCACAGGCCAAAAAATCAATTTATTCCCATCTGAGTACACTTGCAGATTTTTCAATAGAAATGTTTGACGTTCTTGATGAAATCAACTATCAGTCATACAACGACTTTGTTCTCAGAGTGGGTAAGTCTTTCATACGTCGCTATTCTATTCAAAGGAAAATAATTGCTTCGAGGTGATGTAATTTCAAGTAAACATATATTGCTTTGGTTTCAATTTTAGTTATATTTTGAAAGAAGGTTACTGTTATTTATAAGAAAACAAGAGCAAACTGAAAAGAGAAAGGCCGATAGCTTACTCGATTGCATTTTAAAACTAGAAAGTGTAAGTCATTGTTCTTCATGGACGACCTCATATTGATAAAAGATTTTACGTTTTGCTTCACTTACTCAGGTACAATGTAGAGTAGACTCTTTAATTCTATGTTTCTTTCCTTTTGATGTAGGCACTATTGATTTACCTCCTACTCTCTTTTGATGTACTGAATTGCACCCCAGCTAGAATTCCTTGCACAGATACATACAAAACACGCTATTCTTTTCATTTTTTTATTATAAATTTAACAGATCAGATTTTACAATTACTTTGGTACCCACTACTTTATTAAATAGCTACGTATTTTCTTAGTATGTAATTTTCCTCCTTACAAAGATTGTAGTCTGACTGAACGTAAAATATAAAATGTTGTTATTGTCCTTAAATCACTGTGCTGATAGAATGAAAAGTGACCACATTGTAAGATTTGATGTCAAGACGCCAATTTTTAAACCAGCTGGTATAAAAATATCTATATATGTTTTAATGTCTACAAAACTGGCGAATGCATTGATACCAAAGTGAGTTAATGGGGAAGAAGTGGTATGTAGTTAACTTTAAATATGCCCTTTCACAGTTATGGACAATGCATCGCAAGTTGGTTTTTGACAACATTGTATTAAGTGATGACCAAGATACATAGATGCCAATGACTCCTGTAATTGATACAAGTACAAACTTTTTTCATCTCCCTCTTTATTTATCCGATTAGGCTCAGAGATAAATATTCAGCTGCTCATGTCTTAAAGTCATTACAGCAAAGTCAGAGAGATGCATACGTAAAATGATGTGTTCCTATCTTTTTAAACTATCTAAAATGTTTGTATTTCTCATCCTTAGACACCTGAGCCAAAAAAGAGCGTAGGCAATACCTCTGCGCAACACTTTCTCTAGAAGGGCACATTCACCTATTCACTGTTTGTCCTTCGTTTACAAAGGCTAACCAATCCGGTGAAAAAAAACTTCAAAGCCTTCCATTTTACTCCCTACTAAAAGAAAAATGATTAACCCTACATGTCTCATTTATAAATCCATAAATTGGCAAAAAATCTGCCTTTGAATTTCCACAACAAATTCACGGGAATCCAAATTTGAAACATGTATTCTGTTCCCCTCAGCCCCATTCCAAACCAAGCACATGGAAATAGAACCAGCCCATCTATTCTTTTATCTGATCAAACAGAGGAAAATCTGAAGATCCTCCTGTGCATTTTTACTTATTCTTTTAAAGATAACAAACATCTATTTCATTATAATGTTGACTAGGCATAAGTACTCAATCCAACTTCTCCATACTGTCTACTTGATTTTAGATATCCATATTTGTCCACCTGAGACCCGAGAAAGGAAGTATTCTTTGTTTTCTATTTTGTAGGTTAAAAATGTGAACATACAGCTTATCCTGCATGTCAATATGAAAATGCAAGTACCTGGAAGACTCAATGCACTGTAAACAAATCAGTAAACTTGCGTCCACACCAGATACTTTTAGAAAGAGGTATTTGATTATAACCTCTGAGGGGAAGATTTACTAAGATTTTGTGCTGTGTTTGCGTCACAAAAGTGACACAAAATGGTCACTGCGCCCATGGCGCTTCGCATTACCTCCTCGTCCGTCTTCCTCACCACAGTAATTAACAGTGAGCATTCTGCTCCTACAGAAACTCCAAGTAAAAAGCTACATACTAGTCTCCATATCCCTCCAATATGGCCCCCAGCGGGAACCACCAATCAGATAAAAGGACACAAAAGTCCCAACACAACCTGTTTTTTTGTTACTGCATTGCTACGAGTGCTGTTCATGTTCCTGTTTGTCAGGTAAGTTGATGGGCGGAGGTCCTGCTTTAGCAGACTCTTGTGCCCCGTTCTAAGGTGGGGTACAGTTTCATTGTTGTACTGTTTGTTCCCCCCCCCTTGGTTGACACTTTCACCATTATCCCCTGTCGTGCTCTAGCTGCCTTTTGGGGTCTTTGGGTTGTTCGTGCCATTTTATATTTGCCTCAGCGTCCTGCTCTGGTGGACTCGGCGTCTTTTCCTTTTGTTTTGTGTCAGCTGGTATTTGTCCTGAGTCCTGCTCTATCGGACTCGGCATGTTTTACTTGATTGCTGGCTACGTGCATCTCCCTACTTTCGTGGCTCAGGCGTGTTTGTTGATTCGGCCCCTTCCAATACCCGGCATTGGGTTCTTTCTGTATGGGGGTGGAGTTCTACTAATATTCCTACTTTGCGCATAGGGGCTGCCTTGTCTAAATTTCACATAGTAATGGGAATGTATGTGTCCTGAACGTTTTAGGCTCTCTCTGTGTGTCCTGCATTAGCGGACTCACCTCCTACGGGCGTCTCTTGGGATCGGCGCTTGCATTTTCCGGCATCTTTTAGAGGCTGTGGTGTGACGTGATTGGGAGGGGTGTGTCTCTCCTGTCCTGGGACGGTTTTTAATGGGGTTTCCATGGTGATGGGAGTTTTTTTTAATGCTCCTGCATGCCGTAGTGGTGTTGCTGGTCATTCTTTTTTTG
The DNA here is from genome assembly GCF_964261635.1 of Lissotriton helveticus. Taxonomy (NCBI): domain Eukaryota; kingdom Metazoa; phylum Chordata; class Amphibia; order Caudata; family Salamandridae; genus Lissotriton; species Lissotriton helveticus. The sequence continues at coordinate 1,551,353,556 of NC_136063.1, forward strand.
GCAGCTATGGATCCTGATGCAGTTTTGGATTCTGAGTCTACTGAATGTTCTGCTGGGTCTCAGGACTTGGTGCCTTCCCTTGCCAAGCTTCAGCAGATGATTAATGCGGCGGTGGCGGCGGCTTTGCAGGATACGGATTTGCTTCCTCCTCCAAAAAGGCCCAGATGTGAACTCGGTCCTTCCCATGACTCTGAGGGGGGGGAAGATGAGGACCTGAAGGGTCGTTTTATCCGGGGGTCAGATCTGAAGGATGTTCTTCACCACATCCGTCCCAACCTCTTTTTTCCGGAGTCCGATGTGACTGTAGAGAAATCTGATTTTATTGCGCAATATCAGAGGAAGGAGCCTGAATCTCTGCCTCTCCACTCATCTGTTTGGAGAAGTGTGGCTCAATGGTTAGAGCAGGCAGACCTTGATGCAGAGCTCTGGCCAGGGACCAGGGTTCGATTCCCGCCTCGGCGGGTCTCCGGCTCATTAATTCTCCTGACTGGATATTCTCGCCTCAGTGCCTGTTCTGATCATGGGTCCCACGCTGCAACTCTGGGCAATAGCTTGCTTAGTCTCCACAACGGCCCCAAAAGCGCTGGGATGCCTGGCTGCATCTGGGGGGTGCCCAGGAGTGGACATTTCCCAGGAAAGCCAGGAAGGGTTCCTAAGCGGTATACGGACAGCGCCGGGACACCTCCGGTGGAGGTAGCTGTGCGCTTTACAAATTCCGACATTTACATTTTTATTTTTTTTAAGGGTGTTGGAGGCGGAATGGAAGGATGTGGACAAGAGTAATTTTCCCCATTTTCAGGGAAAACAATATCCCTTGCAGGACTTTGCGGTTAAGTTTCCTGCCTCTGTTAAGGTGGATTCTGCGCAGAAGGGTTTGCTCATGAAAATCCCCTTTTTGGGAGGGAAATTGTTTAGTGCACCATTGGAGGAAATGGTCAAGAAATTGGTGGAAGATCGGAAGCTCCTGGGTCCGGAGAGGGCTGGGCGGTCCTGCTTTTTTGGGTCTCGAAGAGCTTTTAGGTCCGGCTCGTCAGGGAAAGGCTCATTAGCCCTTTCGTGGAAGGGGGCGTGGGCAGGGTGCTTTTTCCTTTGGCAAGTACTGGTTCTCCAACAAACCCTCTACGTCTTCTGCCCCCCCCCAAGTCATGACTGGATTGCTCCGGGAGTCGGTCCTGTGGGGGGGAGGCTGTCTCAATTCGTGGATCCGTGGAGAAATACTGTGTCGGATCAATGGCTCCTTCAAGTGAAGTCAGAAGGTTTTTCCTTTGGATTCGTCCAGACTCCCCCAGACTGTTTTTGGGTCAATCCTTGCCCTCGAGACTCTCAAAAGAAGTTGGCCCTCTTAGAAGGGGTCCGTTCTTGTTGAGAAGTCCTGTGAGTCACTTCTGACGTTTCCTCTTGAAGCCGCAAACTCCCAACTCCCTCAAGGATCAATCAACACAATCAGGAACACAACTCTGACCGTATTGACTTTTCCCCCAGGGAAAGGGGAAGTGGACAGAGAGACTAACAACAAATAAATAAACACTGTCTTCTGTTGTTGTCTCTCAAAAGTGTTCCAGGCCGTTGACCTCTCTTGGTTGCGCCTCACGTTTTTTTCACGCAATGTTTTTTCACGCAATTCTCTTATGAAATAACATTAGTTTTAAAAGACAACTCAACCCAACTTCTTAACACAGACTTATGTCTAAAACTTCAGTAACTGACCATTGAGTCAGGTGGCCCTTGTTCACACTCTTTTTGATATCAGAATTTGCTCAGTCTTTTCTCTATACCTTTCTATAAAACAAGAGGAAAGTTTCTACATTAGCGAAAACTTCTCCTAAGTAATGAGTTAGTTTGTTAATTGGTTTTAGTTAACCCAAATGGTTAAAATCATGCAAACTTGTACCTGAAGACTTCAGCAACGCTTCAGCTGGTTTGGAATCTGCAGTTAGGAGATAGTAAGAACAACAACCTACTCTCTCTAACGACTGCAAGGACTTATAACTCAAGAAATTATCTCTAAAGAATAACCCTACTAGGCAAGGTCTGTTTCAGTATCCTAATTAACAACTTAAAAAATTGCTAAACATTTTTAAAATAAAGTCTTTACAGTAATTTCTTGTCTTAGCTTAGGCTTGTTTACTGCCTTAACTGGCAACACTCTTCCCAAATGCGAAGTCTCAAACGTTAAAAACCCACTCAGTCAGTTTTAGAAAATTCTCCTTGACTTTGCCAAGGCTTGTTTCTTTTGTCCATTTAAATAATAAAAGTCTTCTTCCAAACGCTGAACGCAGATTCAATTATCCTCTTGTGGGTCTCAAGAAACATAGGATTTATAGTTTTATCACCTTACAAGAATATTGCCTTACTGTACATGACATCCATTTTCGAGCAGACTGCAGCCTCGAACTGCCATCAGCAGAGGGAAAAAACGGAACTTGCTTTTCCTTCATGCGCGGCGGGAAGGACTCGGGTTCTCGGCTTCGGCGAAGCCACGAATCACTCAGGAGGAGGCAGCTAGGGAGAGGGCTCGAGGAGAGATCAGTAAAATCGGACTAAGAAGGGAAGTCGCTTGGAAACCAAGGATTTATTTATGGCCTTAGGCAGACCGTCAGGGCGGGAGCAGAAGCGCTCGACAGGGCAGCAACACGAGACGAAGCGCCAAACCGTTGGGCTTCCGTCTATTTATAAACAAAGGCTGTCACGCGAGCAGCGCGAGCTTACACCTCATGTGAATTCTTATCTCGAGCCAGCGCGAGCCTCTCTCAATAAATGAGCGCACAATCTTATTATTAACCCCTACAACTTAACACAGGCTAAAATAAACAAGCATTGTTAAATGCAAATTCCCTAACAGTATTTATAATGACACTAAACAGGAAATTACCTACTTAACTTATTCCAAAGTTTCAAACTCTCATTGAATTTTGTCTGGCAATTTAAACAACTCATGAACAGATCCTAAATCCCACTATATGCAGTAAGACGGCCAGTAGCACCCCTAACAGTTCTCTGGTGGCGAAGGGTGCTGTGATTCCGGTTCCAGTGGGACAAAGGGGTAAGGGATGTACTCAATTTTGTTCCTGGTGGAAAAGCACACCGGGGATCTCAGACCTGTTTTAGATCTGAAATGGTTGGAAATGGTTCATTCCTCCCGTGAGATTCAAGATGGTGTCCTTGCAGGTGATCCTCCCTCTGATCTGTCAGGGGGAATTTTTGGCCTTGATCGACCTACAAGATGCTTATCTACATGTTCCGGTTCATCAAAGGTCTCAACGGTTTCTCAGATTCTGTGTTCTGGGTCAACATTTTCAATTCCAGGCCTGTGTTCTTCACCATAGGTCTTTACTAAGGTTCTGGCTCGTCTGATGGGTCATTTGCATGGGAGGGGTATTCAGATCTTTCCGTACCTGGATGGTTGTAGATTTCTGCTTCTTCTCTTTCTAAGGCAAAGATCCATGCCCGGGAGGTTTGACAGGTCCTGGAGAGTAACAGCTTTCTTGTGAATCTGAAGAAGTCCTGCCTGTCTCCTTCTCAGGATCTGACGTACATTGGAGATCACTACAAGACTCTGTTGGGGTTGGTGTAACTGCCTCCTGCATGGAAAGTGACTCTGGTGTCTGCAATTCGATCCCTGTTGTCAGAGTCTTATCCGCCTGTAAAAATGTGGCTGAGGGTCCAGGGTCTTCTGTCTGCCACCTTGTTGGTGGTTCCGTGGGTTCGTCTTCACTTGTATCCCATTGTGAACCACATTTTGTCTCTTTGCCGCCCATGTGGTCAGGATTTCAGTCAGAGGGTTCCTGTGTCGGCCCAGGTGAGGGAGGATCTGGGTTGGTGGTTAGACGACCGACATTCATCTGTCCCAGGGTCACCCCTCTCTGATGTTCCTTCTCGTGTGGTCACAATGGATGCCATCGGTTTGGGCTGGGGGGCTACTCTGGGCGATGCCTCGGTGCAGGGAGTCTGGTCGCAAGTTCAGATGTCCTGTTCGTCGAATTACCGAGAGCTGAAGGTTGTTCAGTGGGGTCTGTTGGCTTTCTCTGCCCTGATAGTGGGTCACCATGTTCAGGTCCGGACGGACAACTAGGTGTTTGTGTCTTACATCAGTCACCAGTCACCAGGGGAGGTGGAGAGTTTGTTCCCCCAGTTGCCTCAGTCGCCGGATTAGTTCTTGGGCGGAATCCAATCTGGGGTCCCTGTCGGCAGTTTATCTCCCGGGTCGGGAGAATGTGGTGACAGATTGTCTCAGACGGGTCTTTCCTTCCATGGGGTCTTTGTCTCTGACCAGGTTGATGTTTCCGATGTTGCCGGAGAAGTTTGGGTGTCCGGTGATGGAATTATTTGCATCTTTGGACAATGCCAAGACCTGTTGTTTCTGCATGATTAAGCCCTGTCAGAGCGCATGGAAGGTGGATGCGATGTGCTTCCTTTGGCCGGAGGGCCTGTTGTATGCCTTTCCACCGGTTCCTCTGATCCCAGCGGTATTGATGAAGATCAAGAGGGAGGGGGCTTTTGTCCTTCTGGTGGTCCCGGGTTGGTGCAGTCGCACGTGGTATCCTCTCTTGTTAGAGTTGGCGGTGTGTCTGGGTTGAACGTTGCCGATCCATACTTTTCCTTTGATGGGCCCTCTAGTTCCTCTTCCAGTGTTCAGATCCATGAGTCTGCAGGCTTGGCTCTTGAGAGGGAATCCCTGATCCATGGTGGTTGTTCTGTGGATGTTGCTAGTCTTATTCAACGGTCCAGACGTCCCTCGACTTTAAAGTTGTACACTAAACATTGGGACATCTTTGCTGCTTGGTGTCTTCACCATGGTTGGTCTGTTGACTCTGTGGATCCTGCTCGTGTGCTGGATTTTTTTAAGGAGGTTTTTAGATTTGGGCTTGGCCCTTTTTACACTCCGTGCACAGTGGGCTACCATTTGGGCTTTTCATGGGCTCCCTTTTGTGTCTGTAGAGCCCTTAGTGGCTCATCTTTTTCGATCTCTTGTCCTTCAGCATTCTCGCCCGATGCTTTCTCCTCCCCTGTGAGACCTTCCATTGGTGTTGAAGGCATTGCAGTCAGTTCCTTTTGAGCCTTTGGGGTAGGTGGAATTGACATTTTTGACTCCCAAGGTGGTGTTTCTGGTAGCCATTGCTTCTGCCAGGCGGGTTGGAGAGTTGGGTGCTTTTCTTTCGATCTGCTCCTTTTTTACGGATTCTGGATGATAGGGTGGTTTTACGTGCTCATCCTACTTTTGTCCCTAAGGTGGCATCATTCTTTTCATCATTCTGCTGAGGTTGTCCTCCCTGTGTTCTTTACTGTTCCCTTGTCCCCGGAGGAATCTCTGTTACGTCTTCTGGATAATAGGGGCGGGTTGGTCATTTATTTGGCCCGCACCTCTTCCTTTTGTAAGGTGGAAAACTTATGTGTGACTTTTGGTCTGGCTAGACAGGGACAGAGACCGTCTCTTTCCACTCTCAGTCGGTGGACTAAGGAGACTATTCTTTTGGCGTATGATACTCTCTATGTGGTTCCCTCTCATCTGGTTCAGGGGCGTTCTACTAGATCTGTTGCTCTTTCTTGGGCCGCCTTTAAAGGTGTTTCCATGGAGGATACCTGCAGGGCGGCCACTTGGTCTTCGCCTCGTACCTTCATGTCTCAGTACTGGCTTGAGGTTGGCGGAGGGGCTTCCGTGGCCTTTGCCTCTTCAGTTCTCAGTTCTGTGACTTTGTGAGATGTGTGTCTCTTTCCATTGTTGTCATTAAATTATGCATTTTTCTAATGCATTACTTGTGTGGGTTGTGTTCCTTACATGAAGCTGTTCTTGGTTTGGTATCGGCTCACTGTTAATTTCTGTGGCCAGAAAGACGGACGAGGAGGTAATGCCCCGTTTACTTTTTTTTTTTGCAGAGTTTTATATAGCGCGAACTTGACTCAAATCCGAATCGGGTATCAGAGTGCTTTTCATAGCACCAGTTATTTTACATGAGGACACACATTCCTTTTTGTTAGGCACCGGGAGATTAAGTCATTTGCCCAGAATCACAGGATGTTTGGCATCATTACCGAGACTCAAACCCAGTTCCCCAGGTCCAAGGTCGAGTGCCGGTAATCTTCATTACTCCGAGTCCTAGTCTTCCTTGCCACAGTATAGTTTCCCTACCCTTCCAGCCCTCTTAGTGACTTCATGTCTGCAGCTTTGTTTTTCAGGTCGTGTTGGGACTTTTGTGTCCTTTTATCTGATTGGTGGTTGCCTCTGGGGGCCATATTGGAGGGATAGGGAGACTAGTATGTAGCTTTTTACCTGCCCATGCTCAATGTTAATTACTGTGGCGAGGAACACTAGGACTCGGAGTAATGAAGATTACCAGTAAGTAACCGGGGCATTACTGTGCGCCATAGGGGCATACCATGGGTGGTGCATGGGCGTTCCCATTCTCCCACCCAAGGTATCTCACACTAAACCCAGTTTACTAAAAACAGTAGATTGAGTTTAGCGTGATAAAACTGTGCCCTTTTCAAATAGGCGCAAGGAAGGAGAAATTCTTTAATTTCTCCTTCCTTTTCTGACTTTGCATGCGTGCTGCACTGTGCAGCACGTATGCAAAGTGGGAAAGCTTTACATCATGCCTAGCATAGTATTTTGTATAGGAATGGTACCCTTCCGGTACAAAACCTATGCTACACTCATGCACACACCCTAGCGCTGCTGGGCTATGGTGTGTGAAGGCGCACAGCAGCTGAAATCAGCGCCGGCAATAGGGAAAAGGGGAGGAGAAAGCCGTATCTTTAAAAATATGGCACTCGCCTGCTCCCTCCTTGTTGCACAATGCAGCACAGCCTCGTGGGGGGCTGCGCTGCATTGCGTGGAGATTTTGTAAATCTCCCCTTGAGTCCCTACACTATTCCTTTTGGAATACCCATTCTGTATAACATTTTCTTCTATTGTAACAGGTAAGAAATTGTTCTATTCCAATTGACGTATCCAGTGTGTTTTGTTGTAGAATGCCACAACCTTTGTTTTCTGAAATTGAAATTCAGTACGAAAGATCAATTCTGCAAAATAATCAACAAATGTATCTTGAATTGGGTACAATAGAATATATAACTGTTAGTCTCCCTCCAAGCTTTCTGTAAGCTAAGTGCTGTCCTAATAGCACTATATAGGGGGATTTACTAGTGAAAGAATATTCTGACTGGCTGTAGGGAAGTGGAATATTAGTAGTTAGGGATATTCACCATGAGCTAGTAATAATACCAAATTCATTATTAGCTCAAATCAAGTCTCAATAAATGAATCCATACTAAACCCCTGGCATCTTGGCAAAAAAGCAGTCAGGCTTAACTTAAGAGACAGGCATATGCAAAGCACTTAATATCATTAAAACAGAAAATAAGTAATAGGCACAACACAATGAATTATAACACCACTTTATAGAAATAAAGAATATTTTTTTCTTTAAAATAGCACCAACATGACAAAAAGACAATGTGAGGAAACAGAGATATGAATTTGTAAATACAACATAAATAATTGCGCATTCTTGCACCAAAAAGCTTAAAGTGCCACTCGCAGCCGTCTGGTCACGCTGGATGAGAACAAAGTCAAAGTTTAGGCCAACCATGATGGAGCACGCATCGGCTAGGATTGGGGCTAGGCCCCAGTCAAAGGTTTACCTTCACACTTAGGGCCTGATTATGACTTTGGCTCCCTTACCGCTATAGTCGACCACCGCCCGCCTCCCTGGCGGGCATTGATTTGGCGATCCTGTGGCAGTGCAGTTCTAGGTCTCATATGTGAGCCTTAGAACTTCAGAACCGAGGGAGTGCTAAAGCAAGTTCCTGCACAGCATGGACTATGCAGTTCGTGCCATGCAGGTACAGGGGTGCATGCATACAGGGGGGCACACCATGTGCCCCCCTGCATGTACCCCCAGGCCCAGAGGCAACAGGGGGCCCTGTAGGTAATTTTCATGGCATGAGCACTGTCATGAGACCGCTGGCAGTGAGGAAACTTGTAATATGTTTGGTGGTGCTGCAGTGGCATGGCCAAGGATATTGGAGTCGCAGACCCCCATGCCACCACAAGGGATTGTGTAACCCTGGCAGTTATGGCAGTCCTATGGTGGTCTGACTACCATAATAAGGCAGTTGGACCGCTGGTGCGGAGGCCTCCGACCGCCACTGCACCTCCACCATGGGTTAGGCCCCTTGTCTTTTTCTAAGGCTTTTCTCTCTAATGGGTCCTCGGACTTCTCAGATCCAAGGTTATATTCGATGACGGTGGCCTTCTGCAGTGCAATGCTTCAGTAAGCCCTTGAAAGTCTTTCTCATCAAAGGCGTGGAGCTATGGGGCTTTCAGCAGGACAAACCAACATGGTCAGGCAATTCAAATCCAGTGGCTTGACTCTGGAGGTCAAGCCGGTCTCCTCCTTGAGCTTTTCTGTAAAACTTTGCACAAAATGTACACAAACTTTGAGATCTGGCTGTGTTCGAGTTCCTTTTGGAAGATTAGATGTCCAGTAGTTCCAGCAAAGGGTTCGGAGACTTTGGATTGCCTCTTGGTGGCTAGGACCTAATTTCCCATAATACACTTGCACAGTCCTGGAAAAATCCAGTTGCAATTGGTCACCTGGGGTGATCCTCAGTTTTGCTTTGCAGGTGACTTCTCCCAGCTCTGTTGTACTTGTTGCTAATCAGGGAGTCCTCTCCGTTTTGTTTGTGTCAGGCACAGTCCTTTCTTTTGTGCAGCTTTGTGATTACAGCAGGTGCAGTCCTTCTAAGTGCAAGCCTTCTGTGGTACAGTCCAAGGGCTCAGCAGAACCGTCCTTCTTCTTTTGTTCCAGTCAGTGTTCCGAGGAGCTCCTGTAGCTCTGCATATTTATCCACCATACTGGGCTGGCAAGAGGGGGCACCACAACCAATAGTAGTAACGTTACTTCCCTCTGCTACGAACACCTACTAAGAGGTGTGGGACATTTTTGACCCGGAATGCATTGTTTCACTGAAATCAAAATTGAGAAAATCTCCCTTGAGGTGTGTATTTGTGTAACCTAACCCAAACGTGTAGCTAACAACTCACTACATTTCTATTCCAGTCCCTCTCCTAATCTAATTACTGGGACTCCCATCTGGCTGCGGATCAATGAAGTGGAAGCTGCTCTGGGTCCTTTGACATCTGTTTTCCTGACTTTGAAGTCCAGCTTATAGCCCGCCTCCTTCCTCTCCCTGGCTTCTCCAGGTAGCAATTCTCTTCCCACCAAATGACTGTATTATGTGGACCCTCTGCCTCTTTACACCTATTCAGGGAACAGCTTGGCTCAAGCTTCTGGCCAATTAGAAGAGACTGCTACAAGGTTGCTTTAGGTAACATCAGGGTAGTAAGTTATAAAACTAATTTACTCTAAAAGTTATATTAAATCTGACTTAGCGAGTTGTTGTATTTCTAGAAGCCATTATTTTGAAACTTTGAATGACACTGCTAGCTGGCTCCCAAGCAAAGATAGACTTTATTAAGTTTAACGAAGCAATCCTGTGTTAGGCAATGAGTCTAGCAGCACTAAAACAGAGAAAAACAGGGTTGGCTGTTTTTCCCTAACATCTTTTATATTGTCCTTGCACTTTACACAATGAACCTTACGTTTGAGGCACCTAGGACAGACCTTAGGGGTGCCTTATAAGTTATAAAAAGGTAGTTTTGGGCTTTGGAAGTACTGTTAATTCCAAAGTCAGTTTTGGGCATACTTTTATTTTACAACCAGCTTGCAAAGCAGGCCTGGCTTTAAAATGAAACCAGACACCACAGCAATGTACACTTAAGTGCATTAGGTTCACTGGGGTCTCTAAACCTACAAGTCCTACCATATACTAGGGACTTACAGGTAGGTTGTTTTGGAATTATATCAATTACCATAAATCCTTAGAGGACAATCACTGGCCCTAGGCCTGCTTAGCAGAGCCCAGGATACATTCAGGGTAAGTGACCATCAGCATCAATGAAAAAAAAGGAGGGTGATCAAGGCAAAAAGAATGACTTTCCCACACTTACTTAATATTGAGGTAATGAAGAATGACCACTCACTTCCCCCAATTGAGCTGTATGAGTTAGCTATTTAAACAGCAGCAATAAAATTATAAATACCTGACGTAAAAACATGAGCATTTTCTGTGCTTCCTTTACAGGTGGCCAACATTCATCACTTTGATGCACCAACTCACAAAACTTTACAGTTGGGTGATACCACAAGGCAGGTTCTAAACCAAAGTCCTTACCTAAAAGCAGGAACTTTTGATGTTTAAATATTTTGTAGATAGTACTCAGCATAGGAAAAATCTCAGCATCCTTTGTTTTTGGAAGGTCCTGATCATGTTCTGCTATATTCAGTAGAACAGCATGATAAATCGTTGAAAAGAGGTGATTTCAATGTCATTATGAGCTGTAATAATGATTTTACTTGTTAATTCATTCCTGCCTTTACTTACTCATTTTTTTCCTAAAATTGAACAATAATACAGGTAGTACAGATAATGTGAAAAAGACACATCCTCTCCTACACGGATTAGTTACAAGTCAACTGTAGTTTCAAGCTTTATGGCTTCAAGGTCAATATTGTCATCATGAAATTGTCCAGAATATCAGTGGAACACCTTTCTTTCAACCATGCAAGTGGAACCTGCAATCTCTGGTTAAATCAACTATTCTCTTTGTGTGAACAAACAAAACGTATCAATGTGTATATACAAATTAAATTCTAATAAATAAATATAGTACATGACAAATATATCAGCATCCTTTGATGCTGTTCATGCAAACTTCCTAAACATCCCAAGTAATAGAATAAGTATTGATTGAAGAGGAATAGGCCACATTGCAATGCACACATTTACAACGCATGTCATTACAACACAGTCATTACAAGAACCGCGTTGTTACGGTGCGTACCATTAGAACCCGGAGCGCCCGCCTCCCCCCTTCCGATCCACTGCCAAAGAAATCATCTGCGGCGTACCCCAGGGCACCTCCCTCAGCCCGATGCTGTTCAACATCTACATGGCACCCCTCGCCCACGTCGCCCGACAGCACAACTTCAACATCATCTCCTACGCCGATGACACCCAGCTGGTCATCTCTATCACCAAAGATGTTCACACCGCCAAAACCAACCTCCACACAGGAATGAAGGCTCTCGCCAAATGGATGAGGAACAGCCGGCTGAAGTTGATCTCAGACAGGATGGAGATCCTCTTCCTCGGCTCCACCCCTTCAGCCTGGGACGACTCATGGTGGCCGACAATCCTAGGAACAGCCCCGACACCCACTGACCACGCACCTAACCTGGGGGTCATCCTCGACTCCATCCTCTCCATGACTAAGCAGGTCAATACTGTCTCCTTATCATGCTTCAACAGCCTCCGAATGCCCCACAGAATCTTCAAGTGGATCCACACCGAGACGAGAAGAACAGTCACTCAGGCCCTCGTCACCAGCAGGCTGGACTATGGAAACGCCCTCTACGCAGGAACATCGGCTAAGCTTCTGAGACGATTGCAACGCATCCAGAACGCCTCGGCACGTCTGATCCTCTACATCCCTCGCCGCAGCCACATCACACCCCACCTGAGAGACCTGCACGGAATCCCCATCAACAAGAGGATAACCTTCAAGCTCCTCATCCATGTACACAATGCTCTCCACAAGACCGGCCCAGCATACCTCAACAGATGACTCAACTTCTACGCCCCCACCCGCCAGCTCCGCTCTGCCAGCCTTGCCCTCGCCACTGTCCCCTGCATCCAAAGAATGACTGCCGGTGGCAGAACCTTCTCTCACCTCGCTGCCAAGACCTGGAACACCCTCCCCACCAACCTACGGCAGACCCAAGACCTACCGGCCTTCAGAAGACTCCTCAAGACCTGGCTCTTCGATCACTAGCAGCACTACCCCTCCAGTGCCTTGAGACCTTCACGGGTATGTAGTGCGCTTCACAAATATCATGATTGATTGATTGATTGATTGATTGATTGATTGATTGAAAACACAAGTCACTACCATGACTTGCTGTAAGGGGGCGCTGGATTTTGGAATACTATAATTTACTATCCCAACCCCAGTCTGTGCAACAGTAGGGAAGGTGTTGGATTTAAAATCCAACACCTTCTGCCCCCAATAGCATGTCGCTGTAACGACTTGCGTTGTAATGGTATGAAATGTAACAATGGCATCGTTGTAATGACAGAGTTTTAATGGCATGCAATGTATCAACATTGTTCTAAATGATGTTTCCCATTGAAGAGCACCTAATTAGTTAACATCCTCCTTATTATCCAATTTATAATGCATTAAAATTGTCAATTCCTCATCAAACCTTAATAAAACTCCAAACAGTGGGGCAGATTTGCAAGTCTCCTGCGCCACCTGTGCGTCACTTTTTGCGACGTACTGATGGCGTATTTTACTGCTCCATATTTACAAGGACAGGAAAAGCCACCCTGTGTATGGCCCCTTTGCATGTAGAACTTTGCGTGAAATGGGCATTCCATGGGTGTTGCTGTGGGTGTTCCCGCTCAACACCCATGCACCCAGAAACATTTGCATATTTACGAGGAATAGTAAATCTGGAAATGCGTCTGAATGCTACGCATCCCCAGGGGGGGAGTAGGGAGGCGCAAAGAGGAGAAATGTTTTTATTTCTCGTAGTCTTTTCCTCTTTCAATGTGTGCTGCATTCTGCTGCATGCATTGAAAGAGGAAAAAGCCTGTAGTGATTGTTTTTGTGCCGGAAGGTGTAAAACAAAAACACATTTTCGTCACATTTCTGTGATGGAAAGTTCTGAAATATGTGGAGAACCACAGATTTCCATCCACACAGTATTTCCCCAAGTCTCCCAATAAAGATTTCATCTCACTTGTGCGGCTAGGACTAGGGCTTGTGACAGGAAACAGCCCAAAAAACAACATGGAAACATCACATTTTTCCACACAAAATGGACCCCTTTTTGCAATGTGCCTAGCTGTGGATTTTGGACCCTACCTCAGCTGGCACCTAGGGAAACCTAGAAAACTGTAAATTTTTTAAAACTGCATACCCAGGGAAATCCAGGATGGGATGACTTGTGTGGCGCTCACCAGGTTCAGTTACCCAGAATCCCTTGCAAACTTCAAACTTTGTCAAAAAAACACAGTTTCCTCACATTTCTGTGAGGGAAAGTTCTGGAATCTATGAGGGGCCACCCGCTTCCACCCATTCAGCATCTCTTTAAGTTTTCATATAAAAATGGTGCCTCACTTGTGTGGGTAGGCCTAGTGCCCGTGACAGGGAATGGACTAAAACGTACTGTGGAGGCTTCAAAAAGACCTGGTTTTGCAAGTGAGTCACCTGCGTTTTTGGTCCCGGGCTCATAGGCCGGGGATTTGAAAGCGATTGGTCTCCCTTTATGCAGCACCAATCAACTGGAGAGGTAACATGCCCACAACATCAACAATTCTGAAAATGGTGCCACCAGAAATGACACTGCACTTCAAAAGTGAATATATCTGGACAGCTACCTTGGTAGGGGACCTTTGAGGCTCTGTTGGTAGAGCAAGGACACCTGGTGTTTATATCTACTCAACGACTTCTGCGTTCTTGGAGATGGGGAGGTAGAGTTGGAGGGGTGGTGATACGGAATAATATACTGTGTTATATACCCTTTTTTGTCCTCTTAGTTTTTAAGCTCCTCACAGGCTGGCAAATTGCAGCCTGTGGTTTTTGGTAAATTATAAAAACTGATTAAAAACCATTCATACTATAAACTACAATGGAAGGGCATGAAAGAAGGCCCTTCCACAGACCTAGTAAACTGAGCTAATTTCCAGTTTTGAGCTAAATATCAAATCTTGCAGATCATAAGCAGTGCATTGTGGGGGCATAAATTATAGTTAGTTCAGGTAACTAGAACTGCTGAATTTCCGTGGTTTTGCACAAGTGAAATCTTAGTGTACTACAATGTCCCTGTACCCTTTGTTTTTTTGGGTGAATGTCTAAGGTTTTTTTAATTCTGTTTCCTAACTATAACATCCATTTAGCTTTGTGTCCCCGCCCACTCCTCCTGCCCTCTGTTCCCCGATTCTATGACCCATCATTGCCCTCCTGCTTAGCCTCTGTGCTTACCTTGCTGCCCCTACTCTCCATCCCCCTGCCCTCTGATGTCTGGGTGCATGGCCCTGCTCCCTCCCATCTGTCCACCATATTCCTTGGACCTGCCACCCTCTTATCTATTCTGGGAGTTCTGTTGAGCTGCCACTGCCCCTAAAACCTTCCTACAATGGTAAGATGGCTCCCTCCTGCCACCTCGACCAGCTTGTTCAAGTTCCATTCCCCTAAACCTTCCCTTCTGTCTTCCGTGGTCCATTTTGCTGCCAGTCCCTTCTACCCTCCATTCTCTGCTGTGCTGCAACTGCTCCTCCGGCTTGCCCTGCATGGTCTGTCGTGAAGCCACTTCCCCTTCCGTCTTTTGTCTGTGTCCAGCCCCTACCCCTCCCTTCTATCCTCCATGGTCCTTTGTCCATGCCCCTGCACCCTCCCTCTTGCCCACCATGGCTGTTGTGCTGCCACTAACCCCCCGCTTGCCATGCATGGTCTTTTGTGCTGTCACAGTCCCTACCACCTAACCTGTGTTGTCAGCATGCTGCCCCTGTTCCACTCCCACCTTCCATCCATTTTCTGTCTGTATGCCAGTATTGTCTCACTGTTCCCTTACAGCCTGATCTCCATGGTCAGCTTGCTGCTCCTGCCCCTTCCCCTCTACATTCTGGTTTCCATGTGCAGACCCCATCTCCTCCCTCCTGCGTTCTCTGGTCCGCTGTTGTGCCCCTGTTCCCTCCCTCCTGTCCTTGGTCTGTTATGCTGCAACAATCCCTCCTATCTGTTCATTATGGTCAGCTTGCTGCCCTTGCCTCTTTCCCATTTGCTCATTGTTGTCCATGTGCATGGCCCTGTCCCCCCATTGCTTTCCATGGTTTGTTATGCTACACTGCCATCCCTCTTGCCCTGTCTTGTGTATTTTGCTGCTGCAGCCCCTGACGCCTGTGTGTAAGGCAAGTTTGGTGCTCCTGCCAATCTCCCTTCTGCCCTTTCTCATCTGAGTCCATGTTCCCACCCCATTCCTCCTTCCCTCCGTGATTCAATATACCTTACTTGCAAACATTTTGAAGTTGGTAAGAGGGAGATTTTGAACTGTTGAATTGATTTTCCCCATTGACTTACATTGAATAAGGAGATTTTATGTAAGGGATAGATAAAATAAAGCTCTTTTGGGCTTAAAAACATTTGGAGTATCCTCCTTTCGGGTGGAAACGTTACGGACTGCTCCATATCGGAAGGGTGGACTTATCAGGGTCCCATATTTTTGGAAGAGAAGAGAGCCCTCCAAGGATTATTATGAAACTGCAAAACGTTTGGATACTAGTGAATCGATTGTTATTCAGGCTCATCTTCTACTTGAAATATTGGATATATATTCATTACATTTATTCGGTTTGAACATTGGAATTTTAAGAAGAGTTTTTCATAAGAATTACAAAAAAACAGATTTGGAATTGTTGATGTGGCGTGAAGCCTTGAGAAAGTCCAGGAGGATGAAACGCTGCTTTCTGTCTTAAAGTATTGGAATAAACAATGCAAGTGACCTGATTCAAGAACTGTTGTGGAACTCTCCTAAAAGAAAACTACCTGTGATTGGCTGGGATACGGAGCAATGACTGAAAACAAAAGTCACTACTAAGTGGTGTGTTTTGGTGTATTTGTTGGACATTATTTCTAGGCTGGTTTCCAGTCCTAGTGGATTTATACCCTGGTGGCCGGGTATTGTGACTCCATGAGATCACCGCTATAATACATGCTTTGAAGGAAATTCGTAATATAATTACAACATCACTGAATATAGATGTGCAGATCAAATAGCATACCCACAATCTTTGGAAGCAGTTTGAATTGGGTCTGTTGGCAAGTATGGTTGTACTGCCACTGCCTCTTCCGTCTGCCTTCAATAGTCTGTTATATTGTCACAGCCTCTCTTCCTGTACGCCATGGTTCATTTGTTGCCCTGCCCCCTTTTTCCTGCCCTCCATAGTCCATTGTGCTGCCACTGCCCCTCTTGTCTACACAGCATGGTCAATTTGTTACTTCTGCACCTTCCTCCATGAGATGGTCTGATTTCCATAAAAATAATGTTTAGTGCTCTAACCCACTGCAATTAGGACACATTTTCTTTCTCCGGCTTAATACCGGGAAAACTGAGGTACTATTTTTTCATCAACCCTCCCCACTGGACCCCAATCTCTGGTGGCCCCTTGATCTGAGTGCCCCCCCAGCCAAAAGAATCAGTAAGAAATCTAGGGGTTAGATGGGATTCTAATCTTTCATTTCATCAAATAGTCCAGACGGTATCAGCTGCCTGTTTCTCCAAAATCAGGATGGTGAAAAAATTCATCAACTTCCTACCTTGTAACACCAGGAAGACCATTGTTTAGGCACTGATTACCTCCCACCTAGATTATGCCAACGGCCTGTACATTGGACTGACTTCTGGTCTCTACCACCGACTCCATACAGTCCAGAATGCTGCAGTACGGTTGGTGGGTGGCATTTCCCTTCGCGAGCACATCTCGCCACACCGCCGTAAATTACACTGGCTGCTTATACAAAGAAGGGCAGAATTTAAAACGCTTATTCTGGCCCATCGCGCAGTTAGGGGAAAGGGCTCTGCCTACCTCTCCGCCTGCCTCTGCCCCTACAGTAATGCCAGGCTTCTCCGCTCTTCTTCAAAAATTCTCCTCACCACTCTCAGATTCAGAAAAGCACGCTCCGGCGGCAAAACCTTCCAAGTGTGCGCTTCTGCCCTCTGGAACAAGCTACCCATTTCCATCCGGATGATTCAGGAAGAGCTCCCCTTTCGAAAAGCTTTAAAAACCTTCCTCTTTTGCTAAAGTTCCCTCTAAAATCTGGCCCAGCATATGTACACAAAGGAGCGCCGGGACACCCCGTTGGGGTAGCTGCGCGCTATATAAAATACACTAAATAAATAAATAAATTTTCTGAGTTCTCAAACAGCGGCAAAGCACTTTTAAATAATTTGATACCTTTAGGTTTTTTTATCCAGTTGATCACTTGACTATATTTTACACTTAAGGGAGAGGATGTGGTGTTACAGCCAGAGCTGCAGACATTGCAACTGGGGAACCAGGTTAGAGTTTTGGTGTCAGCTCAACATCCTTTGATTCTGGGCAATGCATGTCAGACTGTTTTAATGAAATAAAAGAGGGAGATGTGAGAGCTCATTTAAAAGGTGTCATAATTTTTCTTTCTACAGAAGTAACCATATTTTCTATGACAAAATGAACCCACTCATTTTCTAAATTAAATGTTTAAAATTTTACCAGTTTAATTCAATCAACATGGCTTCAGGTGTGGTATACCTTTGTTATAAGTAATGTTGTTAGTGATCAAGTTGTTCTTTGGAGCACTCTGGGAGACTGCAGTAGAACACAAAGGAATCAAGAGACAGGCTGCTTCTCTTTGAAGTACATGATTTACTGAGAATGTCAGACTTCATTTTTATATGGCTGTAAAAGATAGTGTGAATTTACAGAAAATATGCTCTTATATTATTTTCAGGGCCACCTTCTATGATGTCTATGAGAAAAATAATGCAAAAACTGTTTTTTCTCAAACATGATTCATTAAATCTCAGTAGCGGGCTTTTCCACGGAGCAAAACACCTTAGTCCACCCCACAATTCATAATATTAGTATGGTACCATCAATAAAGGATTCATATTATAACTAAAATCTGTTATCAACCTTTTTACTTTCTCCTTTTTGTGATCCTCAACACCTGCCTTTCACTACAAAGCATTTTAATGGGGTGCTATCATGCATATTGGTTCCTAGATGCCTGCCAACACTTCCTGGTTGACGTTTTGGCAGCCAATCAGATCCCACCATGAGATCTGTGCTTAGGCTGTGCCCAGATAAACAAATTAGTTTTCCTTTACTTTCTCTACAACTACTTAACAGATTTACACCACATAAAAATGTGTGATCTCTGGAACAAAATCTACCTTTCTGCAAAAAAATGTATAATTCCGTCCAGTGATTTGGGCTGCAGGTGTGTCTAAAGACTCTACGGGAATTAACATGTGTTACTCCCCTTTTTCTTCGCCCCCTCGTGACGGATCACCCCAAAACCTTCTGTGCACTTTCCTTGGGAATAAGTGGGTGTACAGATAAGTGAGTGGGTGTGTGAATGACTTTTTTGCACAGTAAATATCTGTGAGAGTGGCTGTATAGGCGAGTGAGTGATTGTGTGAATGCTTGAATCGATGTGTGATTGGGTATATAAGTAGTTTTTTGGATGTGTGAATGGATGTATGAGTGGGTGTAAGGCTGAGTGAGTAGATCGGCTAGTAGCAGTATGGGTGAGTGAGTGGTTGAGTGAGTGACTGTATGAGTGAGTGAGTGTGTGTGTGTCAGTAGTTGTATGGGTCTGTGAATAAATATGTGAGTGGTTGTGTGTTTGAGTGGGTATATGAGAGGTTGTATGAGGTTGTGACTGGGTGTGTGAGTAGTTCTGTAGATGATGCCATCAGTGATGTCATTTGAGATGTCATGAGTGATGTTAATGACCATGTCATGAGTGATGTAATATATGAGGTCATAACCAGAGCATTGCAAGGGCATAAGTTATAGTTATCTCAGGTAACTATAACTGCTGAATTGCTATGGTTTGTATGAGTACAATCTGAGCTTAACTATAACGTCCCTGTTACCTTTGTTTTTTTCAGTAAATATATACTTAGTTATCACTAACCAATCTGTAACATTTCAAAATGGCGACCGCAGCCACTGCCAATGCTATGTCCTTTGTTTATGTCTATGCACTGATGTTGGTACCTAATTCTTCTGTTATTTCTGCTTTTTACTTGTGAACAAGACACTTCTGGTGTCGAAATCCATAGAGCATGCTGCTCATTAAATCACTATCTGTAATTTACCTGCTGGGAGTGCGTGTGCTTTCTTTCCTTGGATACTGGGAAAACGTAGTCGTTGACATATATATATTTACTTTAATTAGAAGCATTCCGTTTGGGGAATACTACAGAGCTAGGAGAACTTGTAGCAGCGAGGAAGAGTTTGATAAAATCGAAAAAGAAATGACCCAAAGATTTATCCAAAGGGGATATAGGCCAGACATATTGAAAGGGGTATTTACTAAAGCTAAAAATCTGGTGCGACAAAAGATACTGTTTGAACCTTCTAGAACAAAAAAACAGCAGGAACAGAACAAACATTTGAGTAACCAGGATAATTCTAGATTCATAACTACCTTTAATATAAAACATAAGGAAGTTAGATCTATCCTGAGAAAAACACTGGTATCCTGTAAGAAATGATCCGGTGTTGGGTCCTAGAGTAAAAAGAAATCCTGAGGTTACTTATAGGAAATCCAAATCACTCAAAGACCTGATTGTTAGAAGTGAATTCATCAAGAAAAAGAAGGGTATTGCTAACTGGCTAAAACAAAAACCTGGTTTTAAAAAATTTACTAAATGTAAGGCATGCCAACATGGCATGAACCGTACCGATTTTAGAACATTTTTTAATAAAACTGTAACCATCAGAAGTTTTATGACCTGCAAAAGTAATTTTGTCGTGTATCTGTTACAATGCTCATGTCCTAAAATATATATAGGTAGTACCACTCTACCTGTGCACCAACGAATCCTACAACACAGGCGAGCGATTGTCAATCAGGACAGAACATATCCCATTGCGCGGCTTTTTGAGTCCCATCATCAAAGCAACCCTGTGAGCCTGCAATATACATGTATAGCAGAGGTCCCCAAGGGAAAGAGAGGGGGAGACAGGGAAAGAGAACTCCGAAAGTTAGAGACATACTTTATTCTGGAATTTAATTGCATGGAACCGTATGGGCTTAACGTAGATGAGGATCTTTATACTTGCCTGTCTTGATAAATATGATGAAGAGTTTATAATATGTGAAGCTGCACTTAGAACCATGAATTGATTGTGTTTTTAAGAAAATTTCTTTTTTTTCTACAGTGATAGTGTTTTTGATATATGTAATAGGACCGGTGTTAAGTGGGTAAAAATAGCTCTTGCAATTTAGGAATTATTATGCATTTGCACTTTATGATATTTTTGCACTGAAATGAAACGGATTTTAGAAATTGAAAAGAGTGGAAATGTTTACTGAGAGAAATGGTATCTAGTTTACATACGCACTTGCACTTTATTTCTTAATAGAGTACTGTATTGAAATTGGTTTACATTGAAAGGAGTGAAATGTTTACATTGAGAAATTAGCATTGTTTACATAAGAAATGGTATCTAGATTACCTATGGATTTGCAATTTATTCCTTACATAGAGTACTGTATTGAAAATGTGTTTACATTGAAAGGAGTGAGATGTTTACATTGAGAAATTATAATTGTTTACATAAGCACCAGCACTTTTCATGTGTCAAAGGTAATTGGAGAATCATATACTGATTCTAGATGTTTGTAAACCTTCTTTGAATTGATATGAATTCATGATCGGTATATAGATCATAGGAAATCATTTTGATTTCTGTTTCCGTTTTTCAGTGAATTATCTTTTAGTCTTAATTAAAAAGGCATGCATAATGTGGAATTGTATCGTTGCACTAGGACTTTGGAATTTGCAAGAACTAAGAACCAATGGAAATAGGCACTTGCCACTATATTCTTAAACAAGCTTAATATTACAAATTCTCGACAGCACTTGTACTTTTTGAAATTCTAGTATGTACAATCTCTTTATAAAAATGCTTTAATTTGGGTTTATTTTAATTGTACAAAATTGAGGAAGTGATATTCCCAATTAATATATATGGTTTTAAAAAAAATTCCGTTTGAATTTTAACATTGAATTGATGAAAGAGAATAATTGGAAATTCAGCTTGTTTTTGGGAAATATATATATGTGAATGCTGGTAAAAGTAACACATTTAAATATGGCCGCTGTATTCCACTAGATAGAGTCCCACATACAACTCTGTGTCCATTATCGCTTTCTACTATCACTGTGATGTGTAATTTAATCTGAAAAAAATGGTGGTAGAACATCGTGAACAAGGGAGCTTGACTCCCGAAATGCGTTGATGTAAACTCAGCATTTGAAAATAAAACTGAGTACATTTTAAATCCTACCTTGGAGTGCCGGATGATTGTCTGTTGCCTGTTGGATGATCCTATATTCAAAATATATATATATACATACATATATACATATATATATATGTATATATATATATATATATATATATGTATATATATATATATATATATATTTCATGTCAAATGTCATGTCATGTCAAAAGTTTTTATATAGCGCAGCTTATCACCGCAAGGTCTCAAGGCGCTTATATATATATATTGACGCTCGGTTTACTCTCACAGCAGTGAAAGAATGGATCGCACTCCAACTCAGAAATCTTACGATTTTATTATCGTTTAATCAAAAAACAGGACGCGTTTCGGCATGGCGCCTTTTTCTACTGTTGTTTGTATAATGTGTTTCAACATTCTTAAATAAAGTTACACTCTTAATTCAAAATGATGTCACATCCTCTCAGTAATTAACATTGAAGAAGGACTACAATTCATTCTATAATTGCAGCAGCCATCTTAGAGTGTGTGTTTGATTAAATGCATTTCTACCATATTTTTATGATGACCATTGCATTTTAACAACAAAAAGTTATTAAACCCTGGATGGGCATTTTTTGTGTACCAATTCCTGACCACACATGATTTCAAAATAAATAGGTTATCAGTTAACAATTATAAATTTCATTGTCCTGTTCATGATTTGAGTCAATTCACTTTGGATTTAGTAATTCGAAAATATTACAGAGCAAACTATCTGTTTTCATAATTACATCGCAGTGAGAAAGAGGCCCAGTTTGAACACCTTCGTATTGTCTAATCATGATCCTAGATGTATGGATAATTCCTCTTCGGTGTTAAGCCCTCGCGGAGTCTTGGTTTGGAAATCTATAATAAATCTAGATTCCAATCTCCGCAATTGTGTCTCTCTGTTTCCACCCCTGTCTTTCATGGGAACTTGGTCTAGACAAAAGAACTTTAAAAGGTTGCGGTCACTTTCATGTTTTTGAGCAAAGTGTCTTGCAACGGGGTAGTTAGGGCCATTGTGTTGGATGGCTCTGGCATGCTCGAGTATTCTTTTCTTTACTGGATGAATTGAACTTCCAATTTACTGAAGTTTACACGGACACCCTAAGCAATAAACACAGAATGGACTTGTACAGGTCAAAAATGTGTTGATACGTCTGACTCTGGATGTTCCTGGTATTTGATAGGAAACTACTTTAGGACTGGTTTCACAGGCTTTACAATGGTGACATGGGAAAAAGCCTGTCAGGTTCCCAAGTCGCGGTGTCCTAGGCACCGAGTCAAAATGACTGTGTACAAGGAGATCTTTCAGTGATCTATTTCTTCGATAGGTGATTTTAGGGAGGCAGGATAGATCCTTTCCAATTACACCATCACTTTTTTAAGTATTCCAGTTACGAGCAATTGTTCGATGGATAAGTGGTGAGTCTTTCGAAAAAGTCGTAATAAAATGAGGAGTGTGGTCCTCTGTAATATTGACTCTACTCTGTTTTTTAAATAGACTTCGTCTTGGAATTTTAAGGACTCTATCATAAGCTTGTTTTAGCGTATCATCCGAGTACCCTCTTGATCTAAATCTTTTCATGAACTCCTATGCTACACTTTCAAAGTCTGTTTGCAGTGTGCAATTCCTCTTTAGCCGGAGTAACTCCCCATATGGGATGCTGCTAATGAGAGGTTTCGGATGACAACTGCTGACTTCTAGAGTAGAGTTCCCAGCAGTCAATTTTCAAAATAAGGATGTACAAATATTGCCAACCCGGATAAAAAATTTTAGATCCGAAAAATCAACTACTTGTATTGCTGTAACAATGGATTCAAATATGATACTCTGTATTTTACAAAGAGTGATGAAAGATTTTACTAGTGCATGAAAAGGTGTATTTGATTGTCACGTGGGTGATGTCATCAGTGATGTCACTAACCATGTCATGAATTATGTAATATGTGACATCATCAACAGTGGATTGCGGGTGCGCGAAATATAGTTAGTACAACTAACTATATAGGAGCAATTTCAATGGTTTTGTATGAGTGAAATGTCCAGCTAACTATAACACCCCTAAAACTTATAGTTTTTTGAGTGAATTTTAAAGGTTTTTTAAATGCTAATTCCTAACTATATAAGGCCTGAAACCTATGGTTTTTTCAGTGAATTTGCAAGGTTTTTTGAATGCTAATTCTTAACTATATAAGGCCTGAAACCTATGTTTTTTTCAGTGAATTTCAAAGTTTTTTTTACTGCTAATTCCTAACTATATAAGACCTGAAAGCCCACCAGGAATCTCCAGTATGCGCCAGGGGACTGCATTGCAGAGAGGTGTAATGAAGCCACGCACCTTTTTACACCTCTCTGCAACACAGCCCCCGTGCATGTTTGAAGAGGGGGAACAAATTCCCCTTGCATACTGGGGGCCCCTGGGGGCCAACTAGCCCACCTGGAACCTCCAGTATGTGCCAGGGGGCTGCATTGCAGAGAGGTGTAATGAAGCCACGCACCTTGTTACACCTCTCTGCAACGCAGCCCCCTGGCGCATTTGCAGAGGGGGAACTAATTCCCCTTGCATTCTGGGGGTCCCTGGGGGCCAACTAGCCCACCAGGAGCCTCCAGTATGCGCCAGGGGGCTGCATTGCAGAGAGGTGTAATGAGGCCACACCCTTTTTTACACCTCTCCGCAACGCAGCCCCCGTGCATGTTTGAAGAGGGGGAACTAATTCCCCTTGCATACTGGGGGTCCCTGGGGGCCAACTAGCCCACCTGGAACCTCCAGTATGAGCCAGTGGGCTGCATTGCACAGAGGTGTAATGAGGCTATGCCCCTTTTTACACCTCTCTGCAACGCAGGCCACTGGCGCATTTGCTGAGGGGGGACTAATTCCCCTTGCATACTGGGGGTTCCTGGGTCATATCTGCCCAAACGCCGATATTCCGAACGATTGAAAATGACTTTTCCTGAGAAACATTTGGATTTGGATTATCATGTCCTATACTTTGGAATTTTTGAAACATTGACTTTGAGGATGCTATAAATTACTCAAGTCTGCCCGAATTGTGTGGGTAAAATTGATACCTAATCACTTTGAATAAGAATGTACTTACGTCTTGTCTAACATTTGAAAGAAATATCTAGTTATATGACAACAGGATACCGACATAACTTGAAGGAAATAAGAACGCCCTGAAGAAGTTCTGTTGTACAGAACAAAACGCGTTGGCTGGCTGTGGTACATAAACTTAAGGAAATGAAAAGCATTTGAATATACACCAAGATTCAGCGCTTCAATAAGGACTCTAAGTGATATGATTTGATTGGACTTATTGTGCAAGTGGTGCTGTGGCAAACTTTGGAATATTCTCCACTACTCTCTACTACTTACTCTCTACTACTCCACTACTCTCTAATACTCACTCTCAGTACTACTCTACTACTCTCTACTACTCTCTCTCTACTACTCACTCCCTACTACTCACTATCTACTACTCTCTACTACTCACTCTCTACTACTCTCTACTCTCTAGTACTCACTCTCTACTACTCTCTCTCTACTACTCACTCTTTACTACTCACTCTCTACTACTCTCTACTACTCAGTCTCTACTTCTCACTCTCTACTACTCTCTACTACTCACTCTCTACTACTCTCTCTCTACTACTCTCTACTACTCACTCTCTACTACTCACTCTACTACTCACTCTCCACTACTCTCTACTACTCACTCTCTACTACTCTCTCTCTACTACTCTCTACTACTCACTCTACTACTCTCTACTATTCTCTCTCTCTGTTTCTCACTCTCTACTACTCTCTACTACTCACTCTCTACTACTCACTCTCTACTACTCTCTACTACTCACTCTTTACTACTCTCTACTACTCACTCTCTACTGCTCTCTACTACTCACTCACTCTCTACTACTCACTCTTTACTACTCTCTACTACTCACTCTCTACTGCTCTCTACTACTCACTCGACTACTCACTCTACTAATTACTCTCTACTACTCTCTACTACTCACTCTCTACTACTCACTCTCTACTACTCTCTACTGCTCACTCTACTATTCACTCTAATACTCTCTACTACTCACTCTCTGCTACTCTCTCTACTGCTCTCTACCTCTCTCTACTTCTCACTGTACTAGTCTCTACCTCTCTATCTCTCTACCTCTACCTCTCTACCTCTACACCTCTACCTCTCTACCTCTCTCTACACGCACACATATACACATATATATATATGCATATATATGCATATGCATTTATATATATGTATGTGTATATATATATACATACATATATAAACATATATAATCTGCATATCTATATAAATACAAATATAAATGCATGCATACATATACATATATGCATACATATGCATGTTATTTACATGAAAGTTTTAAAAACACTAATAAAAGCAAAGCTAAAAAGCCACCTCATTACAAACAGAATGGTTTTAACTTAAACGAGGGCAAGATATATTGCATTTTCACGGCTTGTTTACTTTGGTTCCATCAAGAAGGCATTCAGATGTGTCACACATTTGCCATAAATTCTGAATGTTAGCACTCTAGTTGCTCATTAGATCACTGTAGTAAAGCTACTGCTCACCAGGGAAGTCTGCTGCTGGTATTCAAAGTGCATGTTTCAGTCTGCATGTCAGAATTTTTTTAATGAAATAGAAGAGGATTTGATAAGTCACTCAAAATGTGCCCTAATTTTTCTTTCTGAAGCACTAATCATACTTTCTATGGCAAAATGAACCCCCTCATTTTGTTCCTTTTTAAATTAAATGTTTTCAGACTTACCACTTCATTCCAATCAAGATGGCTTCTGGTGTGCCATACTTTTGTCATATGTAAGACTGTTAGCGCTCTAGTTGTTCTTTAGAACACTCTGGGACATTCTGTCATTGGGCTATACTTGGGCTACATCTGGGTGATATTTGGGCTACATTTGGGCTCTTTTGTCTCTAATGGCCATCTTGGGAGACTGCATGTCAGAATTTTTTAATGAAATAGAAGAGGATTTGAGAAGTCACTCAAGTTGTTCTTTAGAACACTCTAGGAGGCTGCAGTAGAACACAAAGGAATCAACTGGCAGTCTCTGTCCTTGTTGGATGTACATGTTTTACTGAGTATGTCAAACTTCATTCTCACATGACTGAGAAAGATAATGTGAATTTACAGAAAATATGCTTTCAGTTTAGCTTATAGATCCCATTCCAAACCACTGTGGGAAAAGCATGAGATAATAGTTTTCTTTCAAACATGATTCATGATATCCCAGCAGAAGGCTTTTTCACATGGTAAAATCACCTTAGAACACACCACAATTCCTAAAATGAGTATGGTACCATCAACAAATTATTTATAATGTAACTAAAGTCCTAAAACCCTCTATTAACTACAATGCTTTTTAATGAGGTGCTATCATGTATATTGGTCCCAAGATGGCTGCCAACACTTCTTTGATGAAGTGCTGACAGCCAATCAGATCTCACGATGAGATGTGTGGTTAGGTTCCGCCCAGATATATACATTTTTTTTAAGTTAATTTTCGTAAAAACCACTGGAGCAATTTTCACCAAATATAGAAAAGGCACTTCTGCGTACCAGTCCCTACAATTTTGCAAAGTTTGGTGTAATTCCATTCAGCAGTTCGGGCTGTAGCCTTGTCTATTCGTCCTATGGAAATTAACATGGCGAAAACACGTTTTGGGACCCCCCTTTTTCTCGGTCCCCGCATGACGAATCCCCCCGAAACTTCCAGGGAAGAAGCGGAGGAGCTGGCCTAAATTTTGAAAAATTACACGCAAATTCCTCAGCCGGCGCCAAAGTTATTCCCAATAGAATGTTGCAGATTTCCTATGGTAGCTATGTCCTAACTATATATACCTACTGGCTATCGCCAGTAGGTAATATATATATATATGTACTAGGATTGAACTCCGAGTTCGCTGCGAAGCGCTGGTTCTTTGTAGTAAATATATATACATATATATTTACTACAAAGAACCAGCGCTTCGCAGCGAACTCGGAGTTCAATCCTAGTAGCAGCTCAGCGGCTTCCCTTACCGCGGGTAAATTAGCTCAGCCTTACGCGTTTTGGAGCTGTGATGCTCCTTGTTCACAGGCAAACACGGGAGGCACAGGAAATCAAAGAAGGCATATTTCCAGCACGTCTTTTATTTCGCCGTCACTCGGCACTAAGTAACAATGTTGCATGCTGGTACTTGGAGTCTTAAGTAGTCTTCCTATAGTATGCTTTGGTGCCCCCTTTGCAATTTTACACCATAGTGGGTCCTGCGCATTACCATGCAACAAATATTTTATATTTTAATAATGACTTGCATTGTTTTAAAGCCACACAAACCTTTCCATGTCCATCACCAAGACCTATGTTGCCCTAGCAACCCACCTAACCCCCTTGTGGTTACTTTGTAAGACTATGAACCCAGATGTAGTGAGCAAATTAACCTTTGATTCTTACCCCACGGAGTCGGTGCCTGCTTTATAATTGAAGAGACAGGATTGGAACTATATATATATATATATATATATATATATATATATATATATATATATATATATATATATATATATATATATATATATATATATATATATATATATATATATATATATATATATATATATATATTGCAAAAAAGAAGCAGCAAACTCTGGGCAGTTTCCATGTTTAGGTTGAGAGCAGCTCCAGTATACAGCCCCCAAGAAAACCAGCAACACTTTGAATTTGCTCAGTTCAAATGCCTACTTTTCTATCAAAGTTTGTAAGCATAGAATTAGCACAGTGCCATCCACGCCGAGCTGCAAAATGACAAAAGCCTTCTACCCCTCCAGCCACATTGCAGCTTTGGATTGGTAAAATACCATCCAAGCCAACCTGAAATGAAAAAAAGCAACATATTTATAACTATCATTATAGCTCGTCAGAGAGTTAAAAGCAATTGCCTAAAATACTTAAATGTCTGTGTCTTTTTCACTTTTTTAGGTATAAATGTTGGGCCAGTTGTTGCTGGAGTAATTGGGGCTAGGAGGCCACAGTACGATATATGGGGAAACACTGTTAATGTTGCCAGCAGAATGGACAGTACTGGAATACAGGGTAAAATTCAGGTGAGCATTTTTTGTGGTTTTAAAATGTGTTCTATTGTATTAAATGACAAACTGAAAATGAGCGCATTCAAAGAAAACTAAAAGGTTGTTACTTTGGGTAGCTAAACTTTCATCAATAGGATATTGTAGAAGGTACTAGTAGATACTGAATCACTCAGTTTAGATTCCATAAAGTAAAGAAATCTGAGTGTTAATGACCCTTTGAGGAGTCTTCTGAGCTCAAGGGAAATCTGTATCCTTTAAAAGCTGACCAGCTGTAGAGAAAACCTGGGAAATCCCTATCCTTTGAAAGCTGACCAGCTAAAGAGAAAACCCGGACATCGGCAAGTCTTTGTAAAGTGGAAGAAAGTGAAAGAAAACTACTGAGAAATAAAAGCGATCTCACTTCATTAAACCATAATGCATTGTTTGACCTATGGACCATGTTGTAGAACCTGAAGGAGCCGGGTTCCATGTTCTAGATCTGCTCTGGAACCTCAAGCCAATGGTACTTTTTTCATTATGAAAGTGTGAAGGGGTGAGAAATCATTAGCAGGCCAATTATTCCTGTTCAAATTAACTATGAATCCTAAGAATCACAGACTCCCAATTAGGCGTAGTTAGTTTATTAAAGAGCCAAAAATAACTGGAAATATAGGTCCCTCAAAATGAGTGTATAGAAATACATTGGAACTAAAACGTCGGCCAGACATAGGTCCATCGGACCTATTTGCCTGTAGGGGGGGAGGGTTCCAGAGGGAGGGCTTTCTGGGGTGGGGGAGGGAGGGTACAAGGGCAGGGCACAAGGGTATTGAAATATGTTGGAATTATGAAGAACACACTTTGGAGTGGTTACTTGAGTATGGATATGGTAAGGAAGGGAATATGAAAAAAAGAAGCTTTGTTGTCTGTGCAATCTGTGTAATAGATGTAGCGATGAACAAATCTGATAGTTTGACAAATAAAATCGCACAAGCAGCCGATAGCTCCATAAAAATTAGATATGTCTCTTAGATTTTTAACTTGGAATGTATGTGGCCTAAACGATACCCAAAAAAGACAAAAGATAGGTGTCCGATTGCGTAAGATGAATGTAGATTTCGTATTTCTGCAAGAGACACATATAACGAATACACAGGAGTTCTGTCTCAACCAGTTGGGGTTCCACTTAATAGTAAAATCCAGACAAGGGACAAAAAACAGAGGGGTAGCTATCCTTTTAAGGAGTAAAAATGTGATAACAGGGAAAAAACTCGAAGATCAATGGGGTAGGTGGGCTATGGTTGAGATCTTGCTAGAAGGAGTATGGACAACACTAGTGGCGGTGTACGGCTCAACTCAGGATGATCCAGAAATAATACAGTTTTTAGACTCTGAGTTAGCAGCTTGGCCCTCACAGGTTATTATAGGAGGTGATCTGAATATCAATGGGGCGGAAGGACTGGGAGTAGGCCTGACTATGAGCTACAAAGGTAGGAAGAAAAGAGTACATAAAGCTTTAGTGGATCTTCTAGAAAATAACACTTTGCGAGATGTTTGGGGGACAATTAGATCAGAACAAAAAGGCTTCACATATTACTCTGCACCACACCAAATTTGTGTCAGATTAGATTACTTCTTGATATCTAATGATTTAATGACCAGAGTCAAAATTGACAGGCTCCCACGAATTTTCAGTGATCACAACCCATTAGTATTGACAATGAAGTTAGAAGGGGGAACAAGATTAAGTAGGGTGTGGACATTTGAAAGAGGACTCCTTTTGGATAATGACTATATAGCACATATGTCCAAATGGATTAGTGAGTTTTTTGAAAATAATAGAGGGAGTGCCTCGGTGGGAGTTATATAGGATGCTTTTAAGGCGGGTGCACGCGGAGAGACCTGCAGCTATAGTGCTTATAAACGGAAAGTAGAAGGACTTCGGCAAAGTGAGATAGAGAGAGCCGTATCAGAGGCAGAGGAACAGCTTAATAACTGTGTCATTAGAGGCGAACCAACTGAAGAATATATTGTAAATTTAATGAAAGTAAAAAGTGAAGCTGAAGAGGACTTGGCAAAAAAGGCAGCACAATATTATACTATTAGAAGGGAGAGGTGTTACGAGTTTAGCGAAAAAGTCGGGCATGTTCTCGCCATGCGCACCAAACAGATAGCGGCAGACGGGACTGTTAGAGAGATAAGGGATGAAAATGGAAGATTACACTCAGACTCGGGAGAAATCAGGGAAGTGTTTAGAAAATGTTATCAGACATTATATGACGCCCAACACCCTAGTAGCGCTGAAGAGATAAGGGAATATCTCCAGAACATCCCAGTTGAGAGGATCTCAAACGAGGATGCAGAAGGATTAGAAAACCTGCTAGATAATATTGAGATCAAAGAAGCTATGGACAATCTCCCTTCAGGAAAGGCAGCCGGCCCGGACCAGCTACCCTTAGAGTTTTATAAAACTTTTTGGGGAAGTTTAGGTCAGGATTTAAGTAAAACGATTCAAGCTGCTCAACTGGGCGAGTCTATCCCAAAGTCTTGGGGGAGTGCAGACATAGTCTTAATACTAAAAAAAGGGAAGCCGGCTACTGAGCCAGGATCATATCGACCAATCACGCTGATGAATAACGACACCAAAATATATTCGAAAGCTCTGGCAACGAGATTTGCTGGAGTAATAACTGCCTTAGTTAGCAGTAACCAGCACGGCTTCATCCCCGGAAGAGGGACGACTCACCACACTAGGAAAGTCATAACCTTGTTTGATGCCGCCGAGGTAACAGGAGACCCGATGGCAGTAATGTTGCTGGATGCTGAAAAAGCATTCGATCGGGTCTCCTGGGACTATCTGTGGCATACCCTAATAAGAGCTGGGTTTAAGGGTGGTTTCGTCAAAGCTTTACAGACTCTGTATAAGGAACCAGTCGCAGCCCTAAGAGTTAATGGGGGCATCACGGGACAATTTACGATTAAAAGGGGCACACGGCAGGGGTGTCCATGTTCCCCGTTGCTATTTGCCATGTGTATGGATCCATTAATTCGTAGGATAGACTCATGTCCAGAAATCATCCCGTTCCATACATTATTGGGACCCTGTAAGGTGCTTGCCTACGCTGATGATGTGGCGGTGATAACACCAAACCCCACGGAGGCGACCGAGTTAGTAGAAGCAGAGGCTCGTAGATTCGGACAAGTCTCGGGCTATGCCCTGAATGCTTCAGAGACTCAAATTATTAAAAACTCAGCGACCTTTTGTGATGATAATCGAGTGGTCCAGGCAGGGGTGTATTTAGGAATCAATATATCAGCAGATTTAAATACTTTGGTGGAAAAAAAATTTGCCCCAATAATAGATAAAACAAAGAAAGATTTGGACCGATACGAGAACCTCCACTTGTCGTTAGTAGGTCGAGTCAACATTATTAAAATGCTGGTGTTGCCAAAATTCTTATATATTTTTAGGGCAGTACCACTCTTAGTTGACAATAAATGGTTTAAAATTTGTGAACAGACGATTAATCGTTTTATATGGGCCAAAGGTAAGACACGGAGGGCACTGAGGTATATGTCGTTACCGCGGGAGAGAGGGGGCTGGTCACTACCGGATTTAAAGTCATATTATTGGGCTGCTGCATTACAAAACATGTTGGGACTGATTGGAGGGGCCGAGGTGGATGGTTGGGATAACACTGGTTCGCTTGTTATCTATGGATTGGTTTTGGGTAGAAACGCTGAAAATGTCTTCCTGAGATTCACGGAGGAAAGTTATTTTAAAAGAACACGCTTCAAGACAATAATGGCTGCTTATAATATATGGAAAGGAATTTCCAAAAAGGTTGGAATCGGGAAGTATAGTGCATACACTAGATTTAAAAACAACCCTTCTCTGTCTAGCACGGTTTTCTCAGGAGCTGTATTTCAAGAGTGGGATAGGCGGGGGATAAGAAAGATTGGAGATATGATGGGCGGTCACGGCATACTACAATTTACAGAATTGCAGAATAGATATACGTTGAACACAAAACATTTCTTTAAATACCTCCAAATAAGAAGCTGTATATCAAATAAAAAAGGGGGATCATTGGGCTTTGAAAGAACTACAATGTTGGATCTTATAGAAGATGGCTCTGATTGTACTATAAAGAGGTTTTATTTGGAAATGACAAAATTAAAGAAAGATGATTTGGAGAAATGGATAGATAAATGGTCTACAGATCTGGATATAGACAGGGATATCTTCACAGAATCATTAGAAATGGGAGGAAAAATGTTGTGTTCATCGTCTCTGCAGGCCCAACATTATAAGATTCTATATCATTTATATTACACACCTGGAAAAATTGCTCAATGTGGGGGCTTATCAGGAACTACCTGTTTTAGATGTGGCAGTGCAGAGGCGGACTTGATACATATCTTTTCGGCCTGTCCACACCTAGATAAGGTGAAGCAGGACATTGGGAACTTTTTGCAGAACGCACTATCAACAACAATAGAACTAAGTCCATCTGTTATGTTATTGGGGGTCAGTCTCGATGGGCAGTCAAATTGTAAAATTTTTGTATTTGTAGCAATGGCTATTCTCAGATTGTTAGTGGCTTCGGCCTGGCTTGACCCTAATCCTCCCACATATCATCAATGGCTGGGTAAGGTATTATCAACTCAGAAATTGAAAACTGCTATTTACGCCAGAAAGGGAAAAAAGGGTAAGAAATTGGGTATGCAAATCTGGGATCCCTTTATTCGGTGGAAGTTAGGAACCGAATGTTGAAAGATGGAGAATTTAATATATATTGAATATCTGAGTATTTGAATATTCATGTATGATTCTGCATTCTATGTCTTTGAGTTTTTTTTTTTAATTATTTTATTTTTGTGTTTATATATGAATTGGTGTTCTATGTTCTACGATTGTGTATTCTAATGTGCCCTGCTCATGTCATGACATAAGGAATAAAGGGGGAAAAATTCTTAAAAAAAAAAAAAAGGAACTAAAACAAAACCAAATCTACATATGAAGTTCAGGCGGAGCAGCATGCACCAAATACTCAGTTTGAGAATCAGGACACAAAAGATTATCATGCAGGCATCTAAATTGCCCTTTATTTGAAGTTTGTGGGTATAAAGCATTAGTCTGTCCCTACACTAGCCGTAACTTGACATCCCCACATAGCATTTAATTAATTAAGCTGTTAGTGTGTAAAGCCTTCATAAGAAGTATCATCACATCAGTTGGGTCAAGTAGCATACACCTATAGATCTCTGCTAACATGCTCTCTCCCTCAAGGCAAGGCAGAAGTCCCCAGGACTGTTTTTGTTGACTGCATTTTTGCTGGCTTTTGAAATCTGAGCACTTTACCTCTACCAAACAGTGCTCAAGTGCATGTGCTCTTTACTTAAAACATGGTACCATTGATTTAGACACAATTAGCATATTTGATTTACCTTTAAGTCCCTAGTAAAGTGCACTACATGTGCAGAGGGCCTGTTACTCAAATGCTACTAGTGTGCTTGCAGCACCAATTGTGCAACCCACTTAAGTAGCCATTTAAAGATGTCTCAGGCTTGCACTGCAGAGCCTATGAGTGAATTTCATTGCACGTGCTGCATTGCCAAATGCGATGCAGCGTGCGCAATGAAATTCATTTTATTTATTTATTCGTTTACTTACCTCCGTTGGGCCGTGTTCCATAGTTTACTACCCCCCACCCTGCTCAACCCCGCCCTGCCCCACTGCCCGGCAGCACTTCCACCACCGGCCGCTACTGCTAGATAGCCCCTCCTTGCACTATTTGTTTCTAAGCACTACAAAGCAGTTTTTTTTTTATTCATATCTTGACTTCTACTTACTGGATTATTTTGATTGTGGTCTTGTTTTACTCATAAATATATAATCTATTTTTCTAAACTGGTGTGGAGTCTTTTGTGGGGTTTTCACTGTGTTACAGTTTCAAGTTTTTATAGAAATACTCCACACATTGCCTTTTAAGTTAAGCCAGATGGCTCTGTGCAAAGCTACCAGCACAGGTTAATTTAAAGTGTGTTTCTGACTTACCCTGACTAGGATTGTGGATCCTGCTTGGACAGGGTGCATACCTCTGCCAACCAGAAACCCAATTTCTAACAATATGTTTGTTTAGGACCGTCTTATTGGTGTAATTTTGGTTTAATAAACACACCAAAAGTAATCACCAATATAGGGGTCGATTCCGATCCGGTAAAATCCCCGTCCGTACGAATCGTATCCGGAGCCGTTTCCGTACGACTCGTACGGACGCCGTACGACCGGACGATTCCGATACCGATCGGCCGACCCGGACGCGATTCGTACGGTACACGTCGATTCGTACGGAAAAGCGCACGATCACCTACACACCGTACGGCGCGTACGCCCCATGATCGCAGGGGTACGCGCCGTACTCCTGTGATCATGCGGGGTACGTGCCGTACACCCAGCGTACATGGGGTACGTGCCGTACACCCACCGTACATGGGGTACGGCGCGTACCGCATGTACGCTGGGTGTACGGCACGTACCCCGCATGATCACAGGGGTACGGCGCATACCCCTGCGATCATGGGGGGTACATGCCGTACCCGGGGGGGCGTTCCGTACCTTTTTCAGCGCGAACTCTGCGTTTACGACTGTTTTCGGCTCCAGTAGGAAAAGGGTCGTACGGCTCGTACCCGACACGAATCGTACTTGCTGGGTCGTAAAAACCAGCCGCGAACCGTAGTGATGTCGCGTACAGCCGGTTCCGAGTGAGACTCGTACGGAGATTTGAGTCGTACGGAGTCCTGTACGACTCGTACGGAGTTTGGCACCTGGTACGGATCGTACTTCATCGTACGTACGGGACGTCTACGGGTACGATTCGTATGGGGAAAAAACTCTCCGTACGACGATTCGGAGCGCATTTTACCGGATCGGAATCGGCCCCTATGTGTCCTACTAAGTCCCAAAAATCTCTGAAAACACTTTTCAAACCTGACTCTTCTAATTCAAGAAGGATCCTACTCAACAGAATGTTGATGCCAGACTCTTACAAACTTACCCTGGGTCCAGTATAGTAAGTCTACCTTCTACTATGCCCTGACTGCATCCTGTGAAGGACTTGGGTGTGTAACTGCATTTCCAAAGAAGTCCCATAGAGTAGGACATGTCTGAAAATAAAAGAGGTATTAATTACTGCTCCTCTTTTTTCTGCGCACTTTCTACGGACCAGAGCAGTGGCAACGAGTAACTTTCCCAAAAATTAAGGGGGGTATTCCAATACCAAATGAAGGTAAAAAGAAGTTGCAAAAAGATACCCATTTATTAATTCACTTGAAATAAATAAATGGTTGAAGTGCCCAGATTGATCTGACAAAGACCAAACTCTATTGGCCTGCTTCTGAAAATGTTCAACTCTCACAATTCATCTAGCAGTACTACCCACCAGCTGAATTCAAAGTGTCAACTTCTGCTCAGTTCACTTCAGAAAATCAATGGTAGGCAACATCGTGTAATGTTTTTTCTGTGGACATTTTAAGTGTAAATTACACAAATTACTCCTGGGTGATTGTATTAAAATTATTTACAAGGTGTGCCCTTGTATAACAAAATCACAAGAGAGACCTACGCAGTATCTTTAACATACATTTCTGTTTTCACATGGTAAATATTTCTTTCACTGCCTAGCGGCAGAGACATACATCTAGAACCTGACCCTTGAGTAAAAAAACTCAGCTGCCCAGTCAATAAGTGCATTGTGCTCCTGGGGAAATATGTTTCTCCAATCTACACTTTTTCAAAAGAATGTGGAATGATACGAACCTTTTTTGCAATTGCACATCCCCCACTAAAAGCTTGTGATAAGAGGATGCACAACACGTCAGTGAGCACTGTTTGCTTTTTCTCTAATATGATCCTAGAAATGAAATGCTGCACAGACCATTCACACCAGTTATATTTCTCGCCCAAAGGTCTGAATGAGACTGTTTTATCAATATATAAATATTTTTTATGTTCTCCATAGACTTACATTCACTTCAATAGGACCCTGTGATAGCATTTGTTTTTTAACATTGGGTACTTTTAATACGCATTAGTAGATGCATTTTTGCCACCTTTTTCTGTATTGGATTTTCAATAATTGTTTTTACTGTTAGATACTATAATCACCTTCTTTTTAATTAAGGTTTGTTCACAGTTAATTGTTTGATATATAATTTGGACTGCTGCGTCTGCTTCTCTGTATTTTTTGAGTATACTTTTTGGAATAAGCCTTCACCCTGCAAATGGTGCAACACGTTTATGTATTGAAATCAAGGGTGGAGGGAGATAGAAGAAGCGATGATCGGTAAACAGACATAATATCGATGCAAAAATATCGACTGGACAAAATATCGACCAGACATAATATAGACTACAAAAATATCGATTACTATCGATATTAATAGCCAAAATATCGAATCAAAAATATAGACTAGACATAATATCGACTAGATAGAATATAGACAACAAAAATATCGAAAATAAGGTAAGTTTTTAATAATTTGTAATAATTGTGTAATATAAATCTGTAGCGGGTTGTGGGTTTATAGGGGAATAGGGTGGGAAGTAATTTAAATATAATTAATTAAATCTGTAATATAATAGTAATTGTTAATTAATTATTAATTGTAATTAATTAAAATATGATTGGTAATTAATAATAATTGATTAGTTGATAAATAATTAATTTTTCATACAATATTTTCTGTAGCGGGTTGTGGGTTTATA
Organism: Lissotriton helveticus; assembly: GCF_964261635.1. NCBI lineage: Eukaryota > Metazoa > Chordata > Amphibia > Caudata > Salamandridae > Lissotriton > Lissotriton helveticus. The sequence goes on from NC_136063.1 coordinate 1,551,390,609, forward strand.
GGGGAATAGGGTGGGAAGTAATTTAAATATAATTAATTAAATATGTAAAATAATTATAATTGTTTTTTTTTTTTATTTTTTTTTTTTATCCTCATTTGCGTGCATAGCTCCAATCTATCAAAACAAAAAGGTTGCCACAGAGCAGGAAATCAGGCTATGCTTTTGTGCTGTCTCAGCGATTAGCTGGCAGGGATATCGTAGGAGAGGAGGTGGCCGGATCCCAGCAACACATACGCGTAAGCCTTGAAACTTCAAGCACAGGGCTATTTGTTGGTAGATAGTGCCCGAGATACCGAAGCCCCATAAGCTCCATGGCTCCTGGCCATAGGAACAAGGGTGAGCAATGCCCGCAATAATCATAGGACCTGGGGAAAAAAAAAAACGAGGCTCAGTTTGACTGCTCCACTTACTATCTTAGGTAAGGTTAATCTGGTAAAGATGTGTATTCTGCCAAAGATCTCGTTCTTATTTAATTCAATTCCACTCTTTTTTGATCCTAAGTTAATCTCAAAGTTGCAGAGTGTGATTTCTACTTTTATTTGGAATAATAAGAGCCCAAGAAAATAAAACGTCGCAGAGAGAAGGGTGGGCTGGCTGGGCCAGACATCCAGGTTTATGCATGGGCATTTCAGCTTTCGCATACACGCATGTTACTAAAAACACCAGCAGGAACAGGGGTAGGACAAATGTTCTCTACTTTGTTGAACTGTGAGGGAGTAGGACAGGGTAGTTTTTTGTTCAAATTCGGCGACCCCAAATAAAAAATAAAAATAAAATTGAAGGTGCTGCAGGGGATAGCTACCACGTGGCATAAAGTGAGGCACGCGATCAAATTAGGGTATTATTCAGAGAGAGCTCCTATATGGGATTTACCCGCACCCCCAGCTTGGGCAGAAGACGCATTAACACAACCACTAAGAGAGGCCGAAATCATCTCCTCGGGAGACCTGTTCACGGACGGCTCTCTACTTCCTTGGGATTATTTAACTAACAAAGTCGGGCCAAACTTATCGAGATTCAAATACATACAAATATCAAGCTGGTCTCAGAGATATAGTGTCCAGCCAACCCGGAACAGCAGCTCACCTATAGGTGGCAACAGCGAATTAGTGACGTGCCTGCGGGACAATCCCCCTGCAAAGAAGGAAATATCGCTCTGGTACAATAAGATCATGGAGGAAGCAGACGGTAAATTTTCCCTTCCATTATCATTATGGGCTGATTCAATGCCAGGCATAGATGTGGAGGAGCTGTGGTCTGCTTCTTGTGAGGTACTGTGGGACTTGGTCAAACCAGCCTGGCTCCGTAGGAACCATCTTTTTACAATACATAGGGCCTATTATTCCCCGCAGAGGCTTTCAAAGTTTTCTTCAACAGGCCCGGTCTCGTGCCCAAGGTGTGGGCTAGCAGCTGCATCTGACATTCATATGTTTTATGAATGACTAGAAATAACCTCATTTTGGGACTCCATAGGGAGTAAATTATCTTCGTCACTGGGCTTTCACATCTCCATTGACCTTTCCCTTGTCATTTTCGGCCTGAGGGGCAAAGCCCGCAATGCTGCCTCTAACTTGTTGTTTTATTCTATTTTGGCGGCGGGTAGGGAAATCTGTAGACACTGGAAGGACGTCCTGCCGCCCTCCTTACATGAATGGCGTTGTTCAGTCCTTCAGATTTCAAAACTCGACCTAGCCAGGGGCGGAAATCTGAGTAGGAGAGCTTTTTGGACACAGTTAGAGCAATAATTATAATTGTTAAATAATTATTAATTGGTAAATAATTAACATTTAATTGGTAAATAATTATAATTGAATAATTGATAAATCATTATTTTCTACTAAATTATTTTTTGTAGCGGGTTGTGGGTTTATAGGGGGAATAGGGTGGGAAGTAATTTAATTTTGATTAATTAATTATGTAAATTAATAATAATTGTTAATTAATTATTAATTGGTAATTAATTAAAATATAATTGGTAATTAATTATAAATATTTAATTGATTAATAATTAATATTTAGTAAATTAATTTCTGTAGTGGGTTGTGAGTTTATAGGGGGATAGGGTGGTAAGTAATTTAATAGTAATTAATTAATTATGTTAATTAATTAAAATTGTTAATTAATTAATAATTGTCCATTAAATAAAATGTAATTGGTAAATAAAAGTAATTGGTATTGGAAATTAAATTTAATTGGTAATAATATTTCTATTAATTATATTTATTTATGATTTTTTTCCTTTTGCTACTGTTGCACTTACTGGAGTGGGAATAGTAATTTTAACCCCTATGCTATCCAGCACTTTCCCTACTGTTGCACCCACTGGAGTGGGAATAGTAATCTTTACCCCCACGCTCTCCAGCGCTTTCCCTACTGCTGCACCCACTCGTGTGGGAATAGTAATTTTAACCCCTACGCTATGCAGCGCTTTCCCTACTGTTGCACCCACTGGAGTGGGAATAGTAATTTTAACCCCTATGCTATCCAGCGCTTTCCCTACTGTTGCACCCACTGGAGTGGGAATAGTAATTTTAACCCCTACGCTATCCAACGCTTTCCCTACTGTTGCACCCACTGGAGTGGGAATAGTAATTTTAACCCCTACGCTATCCAGCACTTTCCCTACTGTTGCACCCACTGGAGTGGGATTAGTAATTTTAACCGGTACGCTATCCAGCACTTCCCCTACTGTTGCACCCACTGGAGTGGGAATAGTAATCTTTACCCCTACGCTATCCAGCGTTTTCCCTACTGTTGCACCCACTGGAGTAGGAATAGTAATTTTTACCCCTACGCTATCCAACGCTTTCTCTACTGTTGCTCCCACTGGAGTGGGGATAGTCATTTTAACCCCTACGCTATCCAACACTTTCCCTACTGTTGCACCCACTGGAGTGGTAATAGTAATCTTTACCCCTACACTATCCAGCGTTTTCCCTACTGTTGCACCCACTCGAGTGGGAATAGTAATTTTAACCCCTACGCTATCCAGCGCTTTCTCTACTGTTGCACCCACTGGAGTGGGGATAGTAATTTTAAACCGTACGCTATCCAGCGTTTTCCCTACTGTTGCACCCACTGGAGTGGGAATAGTAATCTTTACCCCTACGCTATCCAGCTCTTTCCCTACTGTTGCACCCACTGGAGCGGGAATAGTAATTTTAACCCCTATGCTATCCAGCGCTTTCCCTACTGTTGCACCCACTGGAGTGGGAATAGTAATCTTTACCCCTACGCTATCCAGCGCTTTCCCTACTGTTCCACCCACTGGAGTGGGAATAGTAATTTTAACCCCTACGCTATCCAGCGCTTTCCCTACTGTTGCACCCACTGGAGTGGGAATAGTAATTTTAACCCCTATGCTATCCAGCGCTTTCCCTACTGTTGCACCCACTGGAGTGGGAATAGTAATCTTTACCCCTACGCTATCCAGCACTTTCTCTACTGTTGCACCCACTGGAGTGGGGATAGTAATTTTAAACCATACGCTATCCAGCGCTTTCCCTACTGTTGCACCCACTGGAGTGGGAATAGTAATTTCAACTCCTACGCTATCCAGCGCTTTCCCTACTGTTGCACCCACTGGAGTGGGAATAGTAATTTTAACCCATACGCTATCCAACGCTTTCCCTACTGTTGCACCCACTGGAGTGGGAATAGTAATAAAAACCCCTACGCTATCCAGCGCTTCCCCTACTGTTGCACCCACTGGAGTGGGAATAGTAATTTTAACCCCTACGATATCCAACGCTTTCCCTACTGTTGCACCCACTGGAGTGGGAATAGTAATTTTAACCCCTACGCTATCCAGCGCTTTCCCTACTGTTGCACCCACTGGAGTGGGAATAGTAATTTTAACCCCTACGCTATCCAACGCTTTCCCTACTGTTGCACCCACTGGAGTGGGAATAGTAATAAAAACCCCTACGCTATCCAGCGCTTTCCCTACTGTTGCCCCCACTGGAGTGGGAATAGTAATTTTAACCCCTACGCTATCCAACGCTTTCCCTACTGTTGCACCCACTGGAGTGGGAATAGTAATTTTTACCCCTACGCTATCCAACGCTTTCCCTACTGTTGCTCACACTGGAGTGGGAATAGTAATTCTTACCCCTATGCTATCCAACGCTTTCCCTACTGTTGCACTCATTGGAGTTGGAATAGTAATTTTTACCCCTACGCTATCCAACGCTTTCCCTACTGTTGCACCCACTGGAGTGGGAATAGTAATTTTAACCCCTACGCTATCCAGCGATTTCCCTACTATTGCACCAACTGGAGTGGGAATAGTAAATTTTACCCCTACACTATCCAACACTTTTGCTACAGTTGAACTCACTAGAGTTGTAACAATACATTTTAACCATTTTGCTATGCTACGGTAAAAATATTATATATGTTTATTTAATAATATGTTTTTATATATATATATATGTATTATTTTTGTGATATAATTTTTTCATTTATATTAATTATTTATTAATATTACATTTATTTAATACTTTTTACTAAGTTTATATTAAATATATTTATTAATATATTAGTTTTAACTTAATTTAAAGACATTTTAAAAAATCGATATTTTGACAGTCTATATTTTTGTAACTCGATATTTTGGAGTCGATATTTTTGTATCTCGATATTTTTGTGGTCGATATAATGTCAGTGATCCGCGATGATCCATTTAGCTTCCTAGTAGTCTGTCAAAATCAATGTGGGAATGGACCACTTGTACCTGCAACCAGGGTTCAGGAATTCTACCCTCATTCACGTAGACAGGTTGGTAGGTGGTATATCTTCATTTTCCGCCTTAATCAGATATGTGACAGCATCATCATTGGGTTTCTTTCATGCTTCCTCCAACTGGAGGGAACCACTGGTTATTTCAGTAGTGATCAGTGATAAAGAAAAAGGGAGGGTGCTCGAGTGGAGTGAATTTATTTAAGAAAGAGTGCTCATGCTACCTAAACTGTAACTTAATTCAGTTCGGAGCACGAGGAAAGTTAAAAAGTGTTGTGCATAGTAGGACAATTTATCAGTCCACTGCACCTGTTAGTCCAGATAGGTGATCAACTTTTGTTTGAGAGACACGTTTATGTTCAGAATGTGTTCATTATCATCTATATCCTACCATGCCTTGACTTTTGAGCGATCTTGGCTTCAGTCATACACTCTTTGGGTCAATCTCTTCCCTCGTGGTGCATTTTAAACAATAATACATGTTAAAATGTGGCTTCAGTGTTCTATAATGGAGCTCACATTTAAATGTTGGGATTTAAACAGAATGAGCTGAATTATCTAGCAAATACCATTCCAAGCAAGGAACTTTTCCAACTGTTAATCATTGCTTGTTTTATATCAGGCTTCTAAAGCAAAGAAATGAGGTGAGGTGTTCGAGCAGAGCCTACACATACCTGTCAACACCTTAATTAATCCTTAAATATGCATCAAATAAATTAAATAAGCCATTTTTCCCACATGAATTCCAATATTCTCACATCATAGCAACTTTATTGAGTAGGGTTAAACTATTTAGTAGGTTCACTGGTATACCATTTACTTGTATTGATAGTCTGCTAGTTAAATGATTTGGAATAACCAATTTACTGATATGCAATTCCCGGACAGCAATTTCTATTAAAGTTAATGTTAGAGGAATTCGTAGACATTGAAATATATTTAATAAACTATGAAAAATGTTTAAGTTGAGTTAATTTTTTTCAATGTAGTCAAGTCCTGAATGCCACAGTATAATCCAATGTATTAGTGCCTGTAACTAGTATTTTGGAATAAGTGGTATCAAAATATGAAATTGTGCTAGCTATAAAAAATTTACTACAGCAGGATGCTTATAAACCTCTACCACTGTGCACATTCTATGTATATATCTGATATTCTTGTGACGTTGTGCTCAAAATCTCATGCTGAATTCACAAAACAGTTTTGACAGGTATGTGCAAATAAAGTTCACAGAGCAATTAGTTAGAGTAAAATCGCAATTCAGGAAAAAAAATTATTTCACGAAAATTAGATTTGCAAGTCCGAGTTTATAAGCGTATCATTAGGTCCGAGCTCCAAAAGTAGGGTAAACCAGCAAACTAATATGTTTGTAAATATTTTTGTCAAGGACAGGAGTAGGTATATTTCTGTGTTTGTAATGTACAGGCATTATCTTAATATTTAAATGGGGTGAAGAGAAAGTGTTGCATATCGAGGCAAAACAACTTTACATAGACAAAAAAAATATGCTTTTGCAAATCAACATTTACATCGTGTTTTGAGATGAATGTTAAAATCGCTTCATGTGCAGAAAGCATGTGAGAGTACTGCTGGATAATATATATTTTAATAGTTCTCCAGGTTAACTGGTGTGAATCCCATAAAAGTTGGTAAATTTGCTTCAAATGAAAGACGAATTTTATGAGACGAAATTTCTTAACTTCGTTTGAAAGCTTACCCGCAGACAATATTTGTATCCAATGTTATGTTGTCTTGCCAAAACCTTTTATTATTTGGTGAAGAGAGCTGTTTTGGGATTTGACTAGGATAGAGGACACATGTACCCCCTTAAAGTATTGTTTATAAAGATGCATACCCATTTAGTAATATAGATACAGAAAATGATTACACTTTATTTAAATGACATCTTCATAGAAACGCCATTTTGAGCTCCATGGTTCACTACATATTCTATTGGTTTTACTATCTTTACTCATCAAATGAAAGAAACGTATACAGTGATTCACAGAGTATAGTTGCATACATGCTTATAACTTCTTTTTGAGTGTTTATAACTGTGAAAAAACAGGCAACAGGACAATCAGAATGATTTCTTACTGATAGATTTCATTTTTTGCCAAATCTGTTAGAATTAAGGCACATAATGGTGTGTTTTCATGAAGTGCAATTTTGAATGTATGAACTCAAACTACTTGTTCAGAACTCGTATGTTCCTTAGTAAAATCTCCGCTTTTATCAATATGATGAGGCTCACTGTAGGATGACACTCACATTTTACCCTGCTAAATCATAAACAATAAGACTGCGTGAGTAATTGTTGATACAATTATGACATGTACATTGTTCTTTTTCCAGCTCTGAAAAAGTTCAGCACGGTATGAAATAAAAGTTGGTCAGAGCACTTTGGAGTATTTGGCAAAGAAGTTAAATTCTATGCACTTGCCTTATATGAGTAAATGATTTGAAGTTATAGCAAAATAAAAAGATTATAGAAAGTACATATACTATCAAAATTGCGTAAAATGGTGAATTTACTAGACAATGTACATCAAGTTTTTTTAATGCCACTGTAACGTGCTTGTGGGTGAAGCTACCAGAGCCACAGGAAGATAAAGAGAGGGGACGCCAAAGTGATAGGAAGCCAGACTCGGAAACATACACACACACATACACATTCCCGCCCCTATCCCACCCTCCACAGACAAGTATTGTTTAATTTTGAGACAGGGCGAGAGGAAAGAAAGGCGCGAGGGAGAATTTTATATATTTATTTACCACCTTAGGTCAGTAATTACATTTCAAATAATTCACCATGTATGTATGTTTTAATGCTTTCACCTGGCTTTTTATTGATTTATTTAGAAACTTGCAACCTGCATGCATATATTAAGGTGCTGACTGTCCTCTATTTTGAATACATCGTTTCTTCAACTCGAATTATTTCCTTTCAATTCCATACTAATATTGCATTGTGTGCTCTTGTGCATGCCAGCGTTATGAGGAAGGCACTTTTGGTGATACTATCCAAAACTGGCTGGGTATGGCCATAAAAACGTGTGAAACTTGTACTGGCTGAGGAGGCATTTTTATTTGCACTTTGGTTGTTTTATGCCATTCTTGGGAGCACTTGATACATCAGTCCGAACTGTGTGTCCTCAGCCGGTCTGAAGGGTGACTGGGTGAGGGAAGGGAGGGAGAAGGGTAACTTATCCACCCCACATGCTTTTATCTGGGTCTTCAGTCGGCCCAACAGGGTTACTGGCAGTGTCGAGGTCAACAACTTTAATAAAGGTTCCCTGAATCAATGCGGGTTTCACTTTTTAAGTGGAGCGTGGCTACAGTGGGTGGGAGGAGGGGGCGCGCAGTGGCTTGAAGTGCCCAATGAATCAGAATTATTGTTCTATTTTACTGCCCAGCATTGGGTCAGGGAACCCAACGTTGCACTTGGCCCACACCACATTTGTTATGTCTTTGGATTGGGTGTTCAAAAATGCCCTTTGGCCCAGACTTGCACATAAACCACGGGTTTGACCGCTCCTCAGACTTGTATTTTATTGCAACACTGATCTCTTCTCACAAGGTTGCCATATAGTTACCCAGTTTAGCTCGCAATGATGCCTGCCATCTCATACAAACCTGCTGTGCTGCCGTGAGTCCCAGGCTCTCCACACCACTGGAGTCAAGCTATCCAGGCTGATGAAGGCTGATAGCCAGAAACCGGTCCTTGGATGCTTGATTCCGGTCTGGGAAAGACATGGCTTGGTAGTTCGGACTGGACTGTTCCCATGAGGCACAGGGTCAGAGCTGATTTGCATATAGCCAGTGTCTAACCCAGGGTGGTGTGGCGTGCAAAAAAACGATGGATTTAGGCCCAGATCTCTGTACTGGGGTGAATGTATGACATTGTTCTACATTCTGTCCATCAACTGTGTTTTTTGCAATTTTCACCCCGAGTGGGCTGGGTATGCTCAGACGTGAGTCCCAGGCTCTCCACACCACTGGAGTCAAGCTATCCAGGCTGATGAAGGCTGATAGCCAGAAACCGGTCCTTGGATGCTTGATTCCGGTCTGGGAAAGACATGGCTTGGTAGTTCGGACTGGACTGTTCCCATGAGGCACAGGGTCAGAGCTGATTTGCATATAGCCAGTGTCTAACCCAGGGTGGTGTGGAGTGCAAAAAAACGATGGATTTAGGCCCAGATCTCTGTACTGGGGTGAATGTATGACATTGTTCTACATTCTGTCCATCAACTGTGTTTTTTGCAAGTGGAGAGATCTTGGACACGTCGGAAAGAGACCCAAGGTTCCTGTTAATTTCGGAATGTTAGACTCTTGGGCTGAATCAATTTTAACCTGACATGGGCCTGGGAAACCCTGTGTCAATTTAGCTGTAAGTCTGGAATGCACCGTGCATGTCATTGGTAAGGGGTATGAAGTGGCTAATATCGGTGTAGTTACTATATAGAACAAGCATTTTCGAAACAAATATGTTTCACTTATACAACATCTATTGGGTTTGTCACTGTTTTTCCAGATATGTTGCAAAGTGATTTTACGCAGTCAACAATGGGCGCGACATGTAGTTTGTTTTACTTTAAGTCATGTTGCACAGCAGCCCGTGCTGCTGTGCAATATATCTAGAAAAGCATTGACAAACCCAAAGGTGTTTTCTAGGTGAAACCTATTGCCTTTGCCAATGCAGTTTTATAAAAACACAACCATCACAACTTGATTAATTCCGAAACTTTACATGC